>NC_091629.1:38300480-38925480 GCF_027580195.1 Bos mutus | reverse complement strand
AGGCACTTTTTGGTGATTAGAAGCCCCTTGGAGAGTGAGAACTCCAAATTAGTTTTAAATAAAAAATAAGAATATTCATGCTGTTGAACATCTAAAGGTAAGAGAAACAACAGAATCCAAACCAGCCAGCTTGGGTCCCCATGTTGCTGGCGGAGGGGGCTGCAGGCCCAGACCCACCAGGGATCGGGTGCAGGACAGAAGCAGGGGATCATCGGGGGATGGATGTGACCAGAGTCAGCCTGAGACACAGGCCAGTGGAGCACGGGATCTGCAGACTGTTTCCTGTCCACTCTGGGCCTTTGTGGGACATAAAAGCTCACCCAAGGACGGGGGGTGGGGAGCTGGTCTCCTTGAGAGGAGGACAAGTTCCCCTTGGAAGAAGTGACAAGGACACAGTGTCTCGGATGAGACTGCATGGGCATGCCAGCTTCTGTGTGCTGCCCGCTCTCCCCTCCTTCTCCCTCCCCATCCCTGGCCTCTGCTGCCTCTCCCCTGCCAGGATGAGCAGGTCCAGTGCCTGCTGCTATGTCATGTCTGCTGTCCTCCTCTCTGGAAGTCAGGGTGACAGCCTTGTGAACTCTTTCTGGGGTCCTTGCTGGGCTCCAGCCCCAGGCCCTGTCCAAGGTGCTGACCAGGCTCAGAGAAAGGCTTGGTCCCAGGCACATGAGCTGCCCTGGACTCACCTTCCTACAGTGGTGTCAACTGCTGTGGGGACCCTCTCACCATTGGTTCTTTACTCCTCACCTCTGCTTAGTGGGGACCCTAGCCCTACCCTCCCAACCTCTTGTCTCTCCACCAAGTTCATCCTTCCCTCATCCCTTCCTCTGCACCTGCTTTTCCTCTGCCTGGCTTGCCCACCCCATTCTCCCAAGCTCAGCCCAAGGTCACCTCCTCCAGGAAGTCTTCCTTCATCTCAGGCTAACTTATCTGATTACTGTCCATGCCAGTTCTCAATGGTGGGTTCTGCCAGGGTTCGCCTGTTCAGGCTCACAATTTGTCTTCAGCAGACAGCTGTACCTGGCACATGGAGATGCTTGATCATTAATGACCTTTGATTAGTTTAGTCAGTTAATTGGTCAGGGTTAGGTCATTAAGATCGATACCAACATCACCTCATCGTGGTGACTGTCTTTTTCAAATTTACCACTTTCACTGGTTTTAATGTTGTACAGTCAACACCTCTATCAAGTTGCAGAACCTTTTCACCACCCCAAAAGGATATTTGGTACCCATTTGTAGTCACCGCAACCCTCTCTTACCCCAGCTCCTAAAAACCAATAATCTACTTCCGTCTTCCTGGATTTGCCTCTTCCGGGCATTTTGTACAAGTGGAATCACACACTGTGGGGTCTCCTGTGTCTGGCTTTTCTCACTGATGGTAATATCCTCTGGGTTCATCAGGGTGTCACATGTAGCTGAGTAATAGCCCATGTCTAGATGAGCCCCTTCTGTTGGTTACTCCTCAGCTGGTGGGCATTTGGTTGATTCTGGTTTAGGCCCCTTTTCAGTACTCAGTAGCAAGAGGAGCATGTTGAGGGGCTGCAGAGACACAGGCGTCCAAAGTCCCGCATCCCTGTTCTCAACTGTGACTGTCCTGGGAGCCTATGACCCACTCTCGGCCATCAGCCACTCCCGATTTCAAGAAGGACAAAGTGGTCCCTTCCCAAATGAAGTGAATTCTAACCTTTCAACCAGGGAGGATTGTGCCAGCCAGGACAGTGTCTGCTATCGCTGCTGCCCAGGCCTGTGCCTAGCGGCCCTGCAGTTCTCTGCTGAAGCGGCTGGCGTCCACATATGCCTGGCAGCGCAAGTCTCCCGTGAAACCCCTGAAATATAAAAATCTTAAATATTTTAGCAAATAAAAAAATTTTTAAATGTGCGGCCAGATGTCCAAGTTGACAAAGTGCTTAAGGCGTTTGACTGATAAAAAGCCAGAGCCCACAGTAAGTGGGATTTAGAACAAGCCCCGAGGCAAGTGTGTGATACTAGAAACGTCCCGGCCCTCAGAGCGGTGCTCGGGCTCGGGCACGGGGGTTTGAAGGCAAGCGTCCATCTGTCGCACCGCGCGTCCGACACTCAACAAAGGCGTATGGATCTCAGCGCGGCCGCTTCTCTGCTCTGCAGCAGGCCCAGGCGGGACGTGTCACAGAGGAAGGGCCATCAATATTCATGGTCGGCAGGCACCTCTCCTCTCTTCCCTCTCTCCACTGTGTCAGCTCTCTGCTTGGGCTGCAAACAGCAACTCTGCCTTCAGAGTCTGCAGAAGCACCTGAGACACCGAGGGGCCCAGGAGGCCATGGCCCTCACGTGGGAGATGGAAGATCACCCTAGGCCCCTGTGAGGGCAGAGGGCAGAGCCCTCCCCAGACAGAGGAGGAGAAGGACCCAGGGAGGCCACAGTTCTCACCTGGGCAGAGAGGGGGGGTCAGCCCAGGACCTTGTGAAGGCAGACCCCTCCCCAGATTAAGATGAGAGAGGGAGAAAGGGGAGCCCCGAGGGGTGGGGTCCAGGGAGGGATGGGAGCCCCGAGAGGAGCATATACAGCTGAGAACTATGGAAACAGCAGAAAGCCTGAGCTCGGTTGGCTGTTTTTTAAATCCAGGGGTTGATTTCCAGCACTGCTCTCCAAGTGTAGCATGTGTAGCTCAGGAAGAACTAAACATGGGGTCTGGGATGGTGGGGACCATTGGCCTTGCCAATGGAGGGAGAGGGGAAAGAGCTGGGCCTTCTGGGTATGGATGGTCTGGTCTCATTTGCACCCCTGAGTTGCTGGTTCTGACTGTGCTGGTGACAGTGGTTTTGACCTGGAGCTCCCACCACCTGAGCCCAGTTGGGCCCCCTGTAGGGCCTGGTCCAGGCCTCTTGGGGGAGGGCCTCTTCTACCAATCCGCCCTCCTTGACATCTGAGAAGCCCTGTACCTACGTGGCCTCCCCATGGCTGTATAGAGTCAGTCAGCACAGTTAGCTCCAGGGTCTGGCAACCAAGAATGAGTCCTGGGAGCTGATCCACGTGGGAGAGTTAAGGGTCTTGTCCTGGAGAACACCACGATTATCGGGAGAGTCACACACAAGCTGGAACTCCGCTCGATCCTTTACACCATGTCAGGGGACCCAGGTGAGTCTTTTGTACTAGGGCACTGCCCACCTGGTTGTCTGCTAGTCCCGTGGGCAGCTGGGGTGCACCTCCCAGCCCAGCAGAGTCTTAACCCATTTTACAAACCAGGACACTGAGGCTCCAGGTGGCCAGTGGCCGATCCAGGCCTTGGGTCCTGCCTGGTCAGGGGCGCCCCATCTGTTGCTCACAACCTGCCTCTGTCCAGCCAGACCAGAGCATCTGCAGTGGGAAATGGCCTGTGGGCTGTTCCAGTCCCGGGACTCCTTCCGTGCCCAGAAGGGCACCCCTTCCAGAACATTCTAGCACAATCCACATTGAAAAAATAGAGATGAAATGAAAAGACAGAGGAAGTTTTATTATTGTAGCTTTTATATCACACTCTGAATGGCCACTCTTGTAATACAGAGTCATTATCACAATTAAACCCATTCCATTAAATAGCACAGGCGTTTATTACTGCCAATAAAGGACAACATCAGGGTACTGATGGAGCCAGCATATCGGGCGCTCTGCCTCCTGAGCACCTGGGCCAGACATCTGGGCTTGGGGGACTCACTGGAGAGGACTGGGGCCCTGTTGGGGTTCAGAGTCACATGTCATGTCTCCTTATTGAGTGCCTCCTGCTTATGAGCATGACCCAGGGGCTGAGGGGACAGTTAGCAGAGACCCTGAGAGAGAGGACAGCAGTTTGCTCTTGGAAAGGATTGACAAGGAGTTTCCTTACACGTGACCCCTTGTTGAGACAGTTGCATCCAACTCTAGCACTCAGAGCCTTGATGCTTAAAGAAATGAACATCTAAAAGTTGAAATCAGACCCTGTGATTGTGGGAACATTTTTACATGCAGGACAGGGTATCTTTTGGTGATTTTCTTTCCATCCCTTAGAGTGACCTATGCTAGCATGATGGTTTTAAAATACATTTCCAGACTATTTGACAGTCCTCACCGCAGGAGAAGGCTTAATTCCCTCTTCTTGAGTGTGGCCTGGGCATAACTATGTGCGTCTAATGAATAAAAAGTGGTGGGAGGGGTGATTGTGATTTCTAAGATGATGTTACCCATCATCGTTTGCCTCAGGGACTAGCTGCCCCACGGCCACCATGACTCAAGACAGCCTTTCACCTGCTCCATTGTCTCCCACCTGTGAGACGTGAGGATGGTTTTCCCAGGACAGCTAACACCTTGGGGTCCCCAGAGGGTCCAGTAGGCATGCCCAGCTTATGACTGTGTCAGGGTCCACGTGACCCTCCCACAACTCTGTGACATGGCTCCCAGTGATGCAGAGGCTGTGGGTCCATCTAGGTAGCTCTGTGCTGTTTCTGACGACCCATGGGCTGACCTGCAAAGAGGAGGGTGGTGCTGTGAGCACCCTGGGGGCTGTGTGCACACAGTTGGCCAGGGGGCCTGAAGCAGCCACCATGGGCCCTTCCCTGCCCTCTTGAACCTCTGGGAGAATAAAGCCATGGAGGAGCCCTGGACTGCCCATGAAGGAGAGGTAGTACCGTGAGGGGTAATGGGGTCCTTGTATCCTCCAGGGTGGGCTTGGCCATGGCTTCTGCTGCTGCCATGGAAGTGCCCACAGACCTGGGCTGAACAGTAGAAACTTGCTCTTATGCAGTCTGGAGGCCAGAGGTGCTAAGTCAGGTGCGGGCAGGGCCACAGCCTCTGGAGACTCCAGGGAGCGTCACCCTTGCCTGTGCCCACTCTGGCGGAAGCTGTCTCTCTGTGGCTCTTGTCACCGAGCTCCCTCTGCCTTCTCTCATGTGGACACATGTAACAGCACTCAGAGCACACCCAGATGAGCCAGATAGCTGCCTCTTCTCAGGATCCTTAGTCATGCCTATTGTGTGTCAACCAAAATTTCTGAAATGGAGACCTGATTGAAATGCTAGTGCTTACTTGAGGTTTATTAGGACTGCAGCCTGGGAGAAACAGATTCAAGAAGCACCTGAATTGTGTTCTGTCAGACCTCAGCATGGGGGGAGCTCATAAATGCAGAACCTGCAAGGTTACAGTCAATTACGCAGAGAAGGGGACACAACCAAGCCAGACCTGTCACTATGCCTGTAAATGGGCAGTATCTGATGGAAGTACATATGTGTGCATGCATGTACACACGTGTTAGCATTTGTGCAAATGCAAACATGTCTGGATACATGTATGCAAATATGAACATGTGTCTGGATATGTGTGTGCATGTGTGCAAATGTGAACATGTGTCTGAATACATATATGCACGCTTGTGTGTGAGCGTGTGTGTACAAATCTGCATGTGTGTGTAGTGTCTCAGGCACAGCCTGGGTTGGGGCAGGCTTCTTTGCATTCCTCCTCCCCCAGCAGGGCTGGCTTTGCAGGAGGCAGCCTGACCTGAGCGATGTGCCAGAAACCCAGCACTGTAATTCTGTAATTTCCATCCTGTAATTCTTAATCACTTGGGAGCCAGGGCCCCGTAGTTTCATTTTGCACTGGGACTGCTGTTCTGTAGCTCATCTGGCCCCCAGGAAACTGATGGAGTCTTAGGAGGCAGGGCTGCCAGGGTATCTGCAGCCACGTGAGTGACCTGGTCAGTGGGTTTCGGGGCTAAGTGTGCGGGGGCCAAGGACAGTGGCCAGAGCAGCAAATACCAACACAGGAAACCTGCTGCAATCTAAATTGAGATGATCAGGAAATGTGTCTTCAGTATTAAGTATGAACGATGCAGTTACTTCTGGAGAAGGCAATGGCACCCCACTCCAGTACTCTTGCCTGGAAAATCCCATGGACGGAGGAGCCTGGTAGGCTGCAGACCACGGGGTCGCGAAGAGTCGGACACGACTGAGCGACTTCACTTTCACGCATTGGAGAAGGAAATGGCAACCTACTCCAGTGTTCTTGCCTGGAGAGTCCCAGGAACAGGGGAGCCTGGTGAGCCGCCGTCTATGGGGTCGCACAGAGTCGGACACAACTGAAGCGACTTAGCAGCAGTAGCAGCATGCAGTTACTTCGGGCAGAGGCTTACTAAAATGACTTCCTGCTCTTTACCTGGGAAGCCAGCTGTGTGTCTGGCTAGGAGGATGCAGACCCTGCCGGTCTCCAGGAGTCATCTATCAGTGGGCACCCCCCAGCCCTGGCTCCTGGGCAGCTTTGTTTCTGTGTGGGATGGGCAGGCGGGAATAGCAACAGAGGAGTCTCCGGAGAGTGGCGGGGACAGTGCCACCCTGGAATTTTGGCTGCATTTAATATGTGTAATGGGGAGGAAGTGGGCCAAGGCCTGAGATTAGCACTCATCACAGATTCAGGGCAGCAGCCGTCCATCTGGACGCACTCAGGTGGGTCCAGTCCACGGCTCAGCCCACAGGCCTCTCCCACCAATGTCTGCTGGTCTTCATCTAATGAGTGATTCCGGATTAAAATGGGCCAGCAACAGGGCACTGATTTATATTAAATCTCCATAAAATGAAAATTGCAGAGACCTACTCAGGGTCATTCGTTATGCAAGGAAATTTAATCACAGTCCCATCCGAACGGCCCCGTGCCACCCGATGGATAATGGAGCTGCCATGTGGGGATTAGGAACGCATCCTGTTTGCTAGGACAGCTTCCCCTGATGTCTGTGCCTTGGGGCCCCACAGCCACCCCCCAGGACAAGGCAGGGTGTGTTGGGGCACTCAGGTCACCCCGGCAGCAGTGATTCACCCCGACCACAGCCCATGACACTCACTTTGCTCACTAGAACCTTCTCCATATTTTTCTCTATCAAAAAAGTACGACAGGAGGAAAAACAGACAAAATTCGAGCAAAAAACCCTGGGCCACATTCCCAGTTTGTGGAGACAGTGGTTGTGAGACATGGCCTCTCGCCTCCCCCTATTGGTTCATCTCCCCACTGTCACATCATCACACCTCCCAGGCAGGGCCCTGCCCACTATGCAAGATTTTCCTGTCCCTCAGGAGAGTCCGAGGCTTCTGGCTGCTCTTCTGTGGTTCCCAGGAAGGGGCCGGGCATCTCCAGGTTAACGCTAACTGACAAGCAGCTTAGCGAGAGCCCTGGGCACTGGACTCATGGAAAAGTGATATCATGAGGCACCTGCCCGCCTGGCCCTCCTGGGGCCCCTCCCTGACCACTGCTGTCAGCCCCGTTTACTCACATGTGCTGGCCTGGCCCCTCACAAGGACACGTGTGGACACCGGGCAGCTCAGGGGCTGGATGTGACCACTCTCCCTCACCTTTCCTGGGCCTGGACCACCTCACTGCCCCCACCTTGTCGGGGAAGCCATGCTCAGGTGTCCCTGGAGAGGACGTGTCTTTGGAAGGAAGAGTAAATGCAGGAGACAGAGGACTCCAGAGGGTGATTGGCATGGACGGAGCAGTGGATGCTGGACCTCCTTTATGGGGTGCCCCAGACGGCTGGCAGGGTCATCTTCAGAAACAACCCCATAAAGAGCAAAGTGGGGTGCTTGCGTCCCCCCAGAGCCTCTCCCACGACACGGCAGCTCATGCAGGGTGGTTTCTGCGACAATCAGGGTGGCCCCTGACTTTCAGAGACCAGTGCCCATGGTGGAGCAGTAGGAGACACCACCACCCAGCCCCCAATCTCCAGTACCATTGAGATCACCACCCACATAGCAGATGGTAACCTCTGCAAGCTTCAGACCCCCTGGGCTGAGTGACAGAGGCCAGGCCCCAACCCCACACCCTATGAATCCATTTAGGAGACATTCCTGAGAAAGTCACTGTAGGGCCAGACAGCAGGCCCGTGGTTTCAGGTCAGGCGAGCACAAGAGGGCTTTTGGGGTGATGGCTAGAGTGTGTATCTTGCTCTGCTGTGTCTCAGGCTGTATGCATTTACCCACATTCAATGAACTGCATCTAAGGGGTTCATTTTACTGGGTGCAAATTGCACCTCAATAAGCCTGACTTGAAAAAATCGAATTGTAGGTGTTAACAGAGCTCTCTGGAAATAGACTGGTGGGGAGGCAGTGGTTGTACGACCTTGTGAATGTTCTTAGTGCCAACAAATCATACACTCAAAAAGGGGTTAAACAGTGTTTTATGTAAGTATGTTTCACCACAATAAAAAGATACAATAAAGGACTTTCACTGGTGGTCCAGAGGTTAAGAATCCGCCTGCCAGTGCAGGGGACCTGGGTTCCATCCCTGGTCCAGGAAGACTCCACACATCTCAGGGTAACAAAGACTGCTCCCCCAACTACTGAGCCCAAGAATTCTGGAGCCTGTACTCCCCAAGGAAAAGCAATCCCCACTCCTGGCAGCTAGAGAAAGCCCTCTGGCAGCAACAAAGATTCAGTGCAGACAAAAAAAGAAAAAAAAGATACAGGAAGCAGTAACCCCTTGAAGAATGAAGGGAATGCCCCTCGGGAGCATGGTACCCAGTTGCCCTCTCATCTTTTCCTGCAGGCTCTGCAGGGGGCCTAAGGGGGCGGGGGTGGGATCTTCAGCAAAGGGTCACTGTGTCTGTGATCCCAGACACTGGCCATGACCTCCCTGGCGGGGAGCACAGTTGGCACTGATGAAGCCTTGATGGGGTGGGAGCGGGGGAAGCTGCTTCTCAGGACCCCCACTCAGTCCTCCTGAGGCACAGGGTCCCTGGACGGAGGGGAAAACGGGTGCTGGGCTCTGCATCCTGGCCTTGGTGCTGGGCTGATGCTCACTGGGCCTCAATCGTGTCTGTTCATTTGTGGTTATTTTGGAAACACTGTTCCTTCCCAGACGCTGTGGGCGGAGGAGCAGTTGAAAGCCAAAGGCCTTGTTTCAAAAACGTCTTTAGCAGGTCTGTGGCTGTAATGAGCCAGTTTAATGAAGTCAGTATCCTTGAAAGTTCATCCACATCCCTCATCCGTCAGCATGGCCACTTCCCAGCACGACATTAATTAGCCGCGGCGTTCCCTGCAGTGCAGAGAGAGGTGAGAACGACAGGTGTGGGGACCCATGGCCCTTCAAAAGCACTGTTTAACCAGCGTGTTAAACAGAAAACAAGAGCAAACCTGCCGACAACGTGCTGATTAGTAGGTGTTGACCCCTGCCCAACGTTCCTGCAGCTCCAGCAGCGGCCAAGGCCTCCTCCCTCTCAGCTGGCTCCCCTCTGCTTCTGTTGAAATCGGGCTGGGCTACAGGTTAAGTGAGGTGGGTCGGGTGCTGGGGCCGGCCAGGCTGGGGGACTCAGGACATGACTGCAGCTCAGGGAACACTGCCCTCACCCCCGTCTCTGCAGAGCCCCTTCAGACAGTGGCCACATTCGGCCATCCAGGCTCCCTCACGGTGAGGATGTCCCCTGAGGCCCAGTGGCAACCTCCCCTCAGGTCCTGCCCGCTGACCTACAGAGCTGTCTCACCCACCTTCCACAACAGCCCCCTCCCACCCCTGAAGGGCACCTTGTGGCCTTGGCAGAGAGGAAACCGTCTACAGCGTGACTCGCCTGTACATGCACTCATGGACGCAAGTGTGCTCACCTGAACGTGAGTACGTTCAGGTGATGCTTGGGCAGACAGCATGGTTGCCCCAGGCTGGCTCCAGACTGGGCTGAAAGGGGATGGTCAGCTGTTCTCCTGGATCAGGTGTTCCCTTTCCAGACCAGCCAGGCCTTCCCAAAACAGAGGCAACCAGCGCTGCACTGGCAGTGAGCAGGGTCATGAGACCCTAAACCTGCAATATTTGAAGGAATGTGTTTGTTAGGGGAGGAGGGCTTGCCAAAGGGAAGGGAGGGTTATAGTCTCTTCTCCCCAGAAGTAGCTGCAGCAGAGAGATGGACAGGGAGAGACAGAGAAAGAGAGAGAGAGAGGGAGGAAATGAGCCAGGCTGTGTGTGCAGGGGGCCTGGGGGTAGCTTCTGTTCCCTGGAAGCAGCCCTGGGACGTTTGAGGACGGCACTTTCATCCCATCTGGCAGCCCCAGGTCCCTGAGGTGGGGGGGGCGGGGGTGTGGAGCTCATGGAAAGCTCTGGAACATCATTGCTGACCCTGAACCCAGAAGGGCTCAGGGTGGATGAAGAGTAGTGTTTTCACGTCCAGGAAGCAGGTTACAGACTTCACATTAATTTTGGAAACCCAGACTCCTGCATGTAAATAAACACCTTCCCATGAGTCTGTGATGCCTCAAAGGAAGCCCTGCCGTCTTAGACCCTCAGTAGTTCGAGGGTGGCTGAGGGCTGGGCAGCTGTGCTGCTCAGGGAGACGCTGGAAGGACAAAGAGTCTTAATGCCCAGAGGCTTGAGATCCAGCTCCTCCCACCCACAATCTGGGCACCGCGGGCCAGAGAGCAACTTACGGACAGTGGGGTTTCTGTGCCCCTGTTACCAAGCCCCTGAACGTGTCCACTCCTGAGTGGTGAGCTGGCCCCTATCAAGCTTTCGGTCAGCATCCAGGCTGCTCTACACAACCATCCTGGAACCTGGAGTGACTTTGGCAGGGGGGACCTGGCTTCCCACCTGCTCGGTGATGACTTGGGACCACGTCGCGTGAGCCTATCTCTGGACCCCTGGCAGGTGCAGGCTGGGCCCAACCCAGACCTATCACCCCACATGCACGAGGCACTGAGACCGGCCGCTCATTCCCAAGGATCTTGTAACTTGGGTGCCGTCTGTGGTCAAAGGCAGGCATGCAGGCTGGTGCCCCGAGCCAGCAGCTGCGGAGTGACAAAGGCGGCAGAACGCATCCTGGCAGATGCCTCGAGGCCGTCCAAGAGCCCCATGGGTCCCTATGGCATCTTGGGACTGGAAGCCAGGTTCCCAGGCTGGCCTTGGCCTCATTAGGGCAGCGAGAGCTGTCCACGCGGAACTGGGGAGACTGCGCTGCCGTCAGGCCGAATCAGGGCCCCCAGGAAAGCAACTGACTGTGGACTCATCACTTTAGACAAAATGGAGCTTGGAGGCGAAGCCAGGCTGCTGGGAAGGCTGGGCTGCTTCCAACATGCAGGCAAGCTGCTCCCGCAAGGACTTCCCTCACTCCCGTGCCCGGCGGCAGCACAGCGCCATGCAGGGCTGGCACCCCAGGAGGCCTTGTGGGTCGTAGGGGGCAAGGCCACATGGGTCTCTGTGATGCATTCAGGGGGGTGTGCCCCCAGGAAGTGCGGACCCAGACACGGGGGGCCACAGAGCATCTTCCCTTTGTGTCCCTATCGGGCACCAGCCGGGAGTCCCGCAGAGCCGAGACAGCGAAACGTACTCATTTACAAACTCGATCCCCTCATGTTAACCTCCAGAATAACTCTGGCCACCTTCCCACTCACAGCCACACTGAAAAAACAGCTTTTATACCATGATATGAACGCAATGCCTCGGGCACTTCGGGCTGGGAAGAAGATGGCACAAGTCACTTTTTAAAATGGGGTAAACACCAGATCAAAGGTTACTTTGCTAATTATTTCAGCTGTCCTGCATTATGGTAACGTGGGTTTTGCTCCTTTGAGGTTAAATGTGCAAATGTGTATTAACTCTCTGATTTTATGAACAGACCTGGGGAGTTGGAACATCGAGTTACAAGCCCAAAGAGGCAATTGAGGGAGAAATTATTTAATCCATCATAAATCCCTCTATCCCATCCCTTCAAATGGGATGCCCAAAGGGATTAAAGACTAAAAACATATCCCAGGCAAATTCACATGATAAAATTGCTGTAATCACTCTCTGCTGGATTAAGCAGGGCCCGGAGCCTCTGCGGAGCAGGGTCCACGCAGGCGCCAAGGGAGAGGCAGGCTGGCTGGGCCATGCGGAGTGATGGCTGGTGCATTTCCCCATCAATTCAGGAAAACATGTATCTGTCCTTTGTGAGGCAGAACTTCTTTTAATGCTCCCAAACTGCAAAGAGACAGACAGGCGTATTTGGCAAAGCAAGCATCTGCACTGGGACACTACTCAGCTTACTTGTAAGGGAAAATGAGGCTCCGGGAGGTTTCCATGACCTCTGCAGATGTGAAAAGGAAACCTCATCTTTGGGATGAAGTCAGCAAAACGAAACAATGGAAGCCATGTGTGTGGTACTCAGGGGTCCATCCCTGAGCTCATGGGGGCTGGATGGCTTCTGTGAAGTCCACGCTCCTGGGCTCTGGGGGCAGAGCCTGGTGTAGGTAGAGTTCTGCCCCCGGAGTCTGGGCGCCCTTACCTGTTACTGGAAACTGGGATGCTGTTTTAGGTACATGAATTTCCTACCAAGAAAAGAATGATCTTTGGGCATAAAGTGTGTTGAGCACTATCAGAACCAAAAGTGCTGGAGCCACACCCGTCATGTCAGTCAGTAAATGAAAATGAGGTGCAGGACTGTGATCAAGTAATGTGCCTCTCTGACCCCGGCCAGAGTCCCCATGGAGCCACTGGGCTTGAGAAGCCTGCCCCAAGCTGCCAGGAGCCGGGCTTCTCAGGCTCGTAACCTGAGTGTGAAGGAGTCTTGGTCCGAGAATGACTCATGTAAGCAGTCAGTGCGGTCGAATCCTTCATCTGTGGGGTCAGCAGAGGAAGAGGCTCTGCTGAATCAAGACAGCCCCTTGGCCACAGCAGGGAGGACCCCAGGGTCACTCCACTGGCTCCCCAGGAGTCAGTGTGGATGGCCTATGCAAGGCTGATGTACAGCAGAAACCAACACAACACTGTAAAGCAATTATTTTCCAATTAAAAATAAAAATTAAAAAACTGCACTTTGAATGCTTTGCGCTTTTATCATCTCGAGCTGCTATCTCCACCACTTGATGGAGGAGTGGCCACTGGGCACTTGAAATGGGCTATCCCGAACTGACATGGGCTCTGAATGCAAGACACACTGGATTTTGAAGACTCAGTACAAAAAAATGTAAAATATTTCTCTAGTAATTTATATTTTCCTAATAATTAAAAAATACTGATTACATGTTAAAATGATAATAGCTGGGCTATGTTGGAATAAATAAGTCATTAAAGCTAATTTCATTTACTTTTATTTTCTTTACATAGCCACCAGAAAATGTAAGATTCTACACATAGCCAGCACTATCTGTGTTGGGCAGCCCCAGTTTTAAAAGGCTTGCCTTAATATCTTGCTCCTCCAAGAATCAACCCTGAATATTCACTAGAAGGACTGATGCTGATGCTGAAGCTCCAATACTTTGGCTACCTGATGTGAAGAGTCGACTTATTGAAAAGACTGATCTCTCATTAATGTTGGGAAAGATTGAGGGTAAGAGGAGAAGGGGGCGACAAAGGCTGGATGGCATCATTGACTCAATTGACATGCGTTTGAGCAAATTCCAGGAAACAGTGAAGGACAGGGAAGCCTGGCATGCTGCAGTCCATGGGGTCTCAAACAGTCGGACACGACTGAGTGACTGAACAATTTTTGAAAATAAGCTGTGTCAAACCTGAGCTCCAAAAAGCTCTTTCCCACTGAATTCCTCCCCTGTCTCCGCCCCCGCCTGCCCCCTGTTCAGGAGGGAGCTCTGGGTTAGGCGCTGGGTGATGAGTTTTCTCAAGTTAATTCACAGCAACTCATGCCACCCCTGCAGGAAAATGAGCCTTAGAGGAAGACACCAGAACCCCCACCAGAAGCTCCCAGAGTTCCGGGCTCACAAACAGGCACCTCTGGCTGGTTATATTGGGGGTGCACAGGCCATGGAGGGGTCAGACCCTTCCTGTTGGGAATGTTCTTCCAATGTCTAGGTTGTCTTAGAATGAGGAGTTTTGTCATGTAAACTTGGGAGAAGCCAAACAAGCATTCATTTTAATATTTCAGATTGCATGATTAACGGCTGCTGTTGAGAAACCCACCTAATTTCACTTTAAAAAACTCCTTCACTCAACCCCAGGGAAGAGCATGGCTACCATTTTGGGAGGACAGGGATAAACATGTTTGCAGATTTTAAAAATATTTAAATTTAACTTTTACTTAAACAAAGTTATTGGAAGAATTTACTTTAATGGTTATTTTTAAAATGTTTTATCTTTCACCTAGAGGGGCAGAGAAATTTTTTTCTTCACCTTTTTCTTATTGTGTGGCTGTGTTAGTTCCTCAGTTGTGTCTGACTCTTTGCAATCCCACGGACTGTAGCCTGCCAGGCTCCTCTGTCCATGGAATTCTCCCGGCAAGAATACTGGAATGGGTTGCCATTTCCTACTCCAAGGGATCTTCCCAACCCACAGATTGAACCTGGGTGTCCTGCATCGGCAGGTGGATTCTTCACCATCTGAGCCACCAGGGAAGCTCTTTTTCTTACTGTCTGGTGTATTTGCTGAGTGGCTGCTTACAGGTCAGTTGTCTGTGTCTTAGAGACTTCTTAGACTGCTTTAGAAGCACGTGGCCCAAACTGACACAACTCTCAGAACACTGAAATTATGAGTTCTGTCACAAGTGAACACTATTTAATTCGATATTAAAATTTCATCATATTATTTTAAAAAATTTGTTGAAATCAAATACTTTGTTCTGAATATAAATGATGTGCTAAACATGTCTGACTTTATAATAAGCAGCTCTGTTTCAGATTATAAGTAACTAATTTATAAAGTTGATTCAGAGTCACTTTGAAATGACCCTAGAAGTTAATGACACTCGGATTGCAGTTATCTAAAAGGCATTTGAAACACACTTTCCAACACTCAGTTTTTAGAATGTGCAAAACTGATAAACTAGTCTGTTATGGGGGGAAAGACAATAAAAAATAAATATGGAAATTAGCAAAAACCAGTATTAAACATATGTCTTTATGAATAAGACTTAATCACACACTTCATTTTGCAAATACAAAAGGGCCTTTTGAGATGTATTAATTAAAGTTAACCGCTGTAGACAGGCCGCTTTGTAGGGCCGCAGTCCTCTCCCTATTAGCATAGCATTAACGACAGCCGCGGAAATTGGGTTAATAAAGCCGGGTATTGTGGCAGAGCCGGCGAGCGCAAACCGGCGAGCACAGCTCGGTCCCTCTGGGAGGCCCAGGCTGTGCGCGGCGCGTGGACCCCGGCTGGTGGCAGAGTTCTGAGTTGAGAATTGCCTTTAAAAGAGATCCCATCACCGTGATCATTGGCCAGGGCGTGCCCCAGCAGCATGTACTCACCGGGGCCGGGTCACCTCTCCCAGAATTGTGCGGGGTCGGTGGAGAGGGGCCTTGGCCTGTCACCAGGGCTAAACTAGGCCCTCCCCTGACACCCCAGGAGCCCTCCTCCATGCAGCCGCCTTTAAGCAGAGGGCGCATCTCGGTCTCCATACAGCGTCACCAGGGCCGCGCCAGGGCGGTGGTGCCTGGAGAGTCCAGGGGCTGCTTAGGGACAATGGGAAGCAGCCGGCGTCAACGTCCGCTCACCCAGAGGTCAACATCTCCAGGCAGGCTAGAAAAGAAACGTAACAGACGGGAAAGGCGAAAAGCTACCAACCGGGGTCTTCTTGCGTCCGCGGTCTAGCTCCCTTGCAACCACAGTTGCGGGACCCGGTTGGGGAGCATCCGGCAGTTCCGCTCCTGCGGCGCGGTGAGGGGGTCATGGAGCCGGCGGAGGCGGAACACGTCCACCCAGAGCGCGGCCTTGCGGTTGGCAAGACGGCCGACGGAGGCCAAACATGACCCCCGAGAAGGCCGGGACCCGGGCTACCCTCTGTCCCTGCGCTCTGAGAGCCCCCAGGTGGGTCTGGGGAGGACCACCCCCGGGGGGATCGCGCCAATCCCTGTTCCCGCTGCGACCCCGGGTTTCTTTTTGAGGCTGAGCGGTGGCGCCCAGACAAACACGGTTGGTCAGCCTCGTCCTGTCTCCAGGATCGATGGCTGGCGACGTCCGGAGAGTGCCCAGGGGCGCTGCAGGATCTAGGACCTGGATTCCAGCACCCCGTTGTCCGGTCCAGTCCCACTCCCGGCTGGGCTTTGCTCTTCTGTTCCGCCGGCCCAACTGCTCAGCGCACAAGGGCTGGAAGCGAGGTGCGGCCGTCTTCCCATGAGCGGAGTCCAGTGGGGGAGGGTGGCAGTCATGGGGGCAAGGTAAAATAAAGGACGCGTGCGGAAAGAGGGACGGCCCAGGGCCCTTAGGGCTTCTCGTTACAGTGTTTGCAAAGCGCCGAGGGCGTCCCGGAGAAGGCGGCGCACTTGTCTGGACAGGGCAGCGCGGCGCTGGCAGAGAAGGGGTACAGTGCAGCCTGGCCGAAGGGTGTCAAGGGCGCGGCGGCCACCGGCGTGGCCAAGCCCTGGCCGTGGTTGAGGTAGGCCACGAGGCGCCGCATCTCGTCCAGGGCCTGCGCCTGCATGAGGATGTAGTTCTTGGCAAGCAGCAGCGTGGCGATCTTGGAGAGCTTGCGCACCGACGGGCTGTGCGCGTAGGGGATCACCGCGCGCAGACCGTCCAGGGCGTCGTTCAGGTCGTGCATCCGCCGGCGCTCCCGGGCGTTGATGCTCAGCCGCAGGGACCGCTGCTCCCGGGGCCGCCGCCGTCCGTCCGCCGCGCTCCCCGGCCCGCGCCGCCGCCTCCGCCGCTCGAAGGCGTCGTCCTCGTCCCCGCTCTGCTCGCCGCTGCTCTCGGCCGCCGCGGCCGGGACTCGGGGCGCTGACGCCGCGGGGAGGTCACTTCCCGTGCCCGGCATGCCGTAGCCGCGGGCCGCCTCCGGTCCCCGGGCCGCCCCGTAGGCGAGGCCCGCCGCCGCGTAGCCGTGGCTCAGCTCCAGGTACGCGTCCCCCGACAGCGACTTGAGCTCTGCCATGGCCGCGCCTCTGGGCCCGAGGGCCCGCCGGGCCGGCAGGTGCTCCTACGGCCCAGGCCGTGCTGCCCCAGGGTCCGCGGTCGCGCTGGCCGCCGGCGCCGCCTCGGTCCCGCTCCCGGCTCGCGCGTCCGTCCGGCAGTCAGTCAGTCCCCGAGCCTCCCAGGGCCTCGGCCCCGCCTCTTGGTCGCCTCCCCCTCCCCCTTCTCCCCTCCCCCTCCTATTCCGTCTCTTTCTCTCCTACCGCCCCCGACCCCACCCCCACCTCTCGCGGCCGCGCGCTGGGCTGGGCTGGGGAGCGCTTTACCTCCCACTCGCGCCGCCACTCCCCCTTTAAGGTGCGGAGGCGCCCGCTGGGACTTCGCAGCCGTCCAATCAGAGGGGACCTGGTGACCGCCTCTTTCTGGAGCCTGGCCGCTTAGGCGGCGCAGACCGACGGCCAAGGGTGGGAGAGCCGCCAGGATGAGGGAGCCGGGGGCCTGGTTGGAGACAGTGGTGGACGCGGTGGACGTCTCCGCGTCTCAGCGCTGCCTCCTGCTGCTCCCGGGGGTGCAGCCGCTGTACGCTCCTGTCCCTCGTGGGCACCCTCCTCAGTCCGGCTCCTTTTCTTCTTCTGTGCCATTTTCAGGAGCTACGTCCGGCGTCGCGCAGACAGGGATTAGAGCAGGGAGCGCGCAGAACACCGCGGAGCCCGACCAGCCGAGTCCGGTTCAGGTGCCGAGCGCACGCCTGGGGCGCTCCTCCCGAGTGGGCGTCCTAGTAGTACCGCACAGCCAGGTAACCTGAGGGGCAAACTGGGCTCTCCCGGCGCCCCTTCCAGGGCCTGCTGACTCTCCAGGACTTCGGTGCTGGATGGGAGTGTTCGAGGAGACAGGCGCAAACACGTGGATCATCTGTCGTGGGACCATCAGAGACCGGCTCTCTGGGCCCCCGGATGAGGGGAGCAGAACCTGGGGCTGATGTTTAGGAGAGCAGGTCTCATCTACCTGCGTGTCCGGCTGGGAATGAAGGACAGGGTCTGGGGGAGGCCTTTTCCCAGGAGCCCCTGCACTGCCTCCTGGACCGAGGTCTGGAGAGCGAGTGGGGGAAGCTCAGGAGCTGGGGTGGGGAAGCATCCTGAGGGGCAGGGGGCATCTAGGCTGTTGGAGGGGCAGCAGAGGGTGGGGGTGGGGGGCAGAGGCCCGCGTGGCTGGCCCTGGTGGGGAGTTTGGTCTTTGCTGGGAGGACAGAGGCCACCCAGAAGGACTCAGGGGAACGCTTTCTGCAAACCGCGGCACCGCAGCCCTCAGGGGATTTGGGACGCTTCCCCCTGGGCGCCCCTCCCGGCCTGGCAGAGCTGTTCAGGGTGAAAGGGGTTGTAAGCAGAGGTGGGCCAGCTCCACTGATGCCCCCGGGCCCATGCGAGTGGTGGGGCCTGATGGGAACTGAGGGCCTCCTGCCTCTGGGCCTCAGGGCTGGGGGTGGGGTTGAGGGGGAGGGTATGCTCAGAGGACAAACTGAGGGTGGGGGCGTTTGAACCAACCAAGGGGTGTCTGGCAGGCACTTGTGGGGTCGTGGGAATGTCATCAGAATATGTAGTCATTGAAACCACAGGCACCCGGGAGATCGACTTTCAGAACAGAGGCTGGGGCAGAGCTCCCGCTGTGGCTGCAGGTCAGCATCGCTGGGAGGTTCAGTTAAATCCAATGTCAGCCCTCCCCCCGCCCCACCACGGGATCTGACAGCGGCAGTAGAAGCAGTCTCCGTGGTGGAGAATCCCGAATAGACCAGGACAGGCGTGGTTTTTGGGCAGACGCTGCCACCTGCTGGCCGCTTGGGAGATTGCACTCCACCTGAGGGCCTTGCTGTTTAATGGGCATTCTCAGGCCCTCAGGTTCCCATTAGCCTCACTTCCTGGCACAGCCAGGCACAGTGAGGCACCCTTGACACCTTGGCAAGTCTCCCCTCTCTGCTTTTGGAGGTGGAGGCTCCAGAGGCCAGTGCTTCACTAGAATTGGGTAAAACACAATGAAGCCCAGGCGCAGCTGCTACCCCAAACCTGGCCGCTGCCCCAGACCTTCAGAAGCCATGCCAGCCCTGGGGAAGAAGCTGCTTTCCAGGGTGAGCACAAGAACCCCGCCTGCTCCACCACCTGGTCAGAGGGTGTTCCTTCTTCCTTATGTCACTTCTGATGTCTCAGCAGTTTCTTTCCAAAAGTCACTAATGGGCAGTTTACACTAAGAGGCTCCATGGCCAATCCTGGAACATGGCTGAAAGAGGCCCAAAGAACACTGATTTCAAACCTCTTCATGTTTTTATTGGTTTTGTGTTGCATGCCCACACTTGCTTTTGGGTTGTGATTTTTTTTCTGGGCTATTTCCTAAGTGCAGAAGGCTAAATGCGGTCATGGCTCTTTGCTGTTTGTTGTGGGCGGTTCCTCTGGGGTGAGGTCCCCATGGGCAGGCTGAGGGCAGCAGGTTGGGATAGCCAGGAAGTGTCAGGTCCTGCCAAGCAGGGAAGAGGTTAGCAGCTGCTTTGGGGCAGCACTGGTCCTGCATTTGGGGCGAGACTCTGCCCCCATTGTTTCTGGGGCTCTCTGGTGATGGAGGGCCTGGGCTGAGGTTTGTTTTAGGGGTGTGTGTTCCCTGTACCTCTCGCCAAGTACCTCTGGGTAATGCTTGGTAATTGCCCTTCAAGTCCCCTGAGTGGCAGAGCCTCCAGGTGGCAGCTCTGACCTCTGACCGTCCACTGTCTCTGTTTCCCCTGGGGGGAAGGCCAAGAAAGGCTCCCAGTCCTCTTACCAGAACCGGTTTGTTAAGGTTGTTAGAAGCCCCACAGAAGCACCACCTCCTGCATGCAGACAGGATTTGACAGCTTATAACGCGCTCCCTCGCCCTCCCTCTCTCCCTCCACCCCACTAGTGGGCACCGTGCCGGGCGAGTCCAGAGTGACGAGAAGAATTTTTTGAAAAAAACCTTTATTGAGATATAATTCAAGTACTAACTACACAGCTTACCCATTCAAAGTGTATAAGTCAAGGTTGTTAGATTATTCACAGTGTTATGTGTCCATCACAACAGTCTATTCCAGGGCACGTTTGTCACCCCAAAAAGACCCGCATACATTAGACCTGCATCCCTCCCATTCCTCCTTTTACAAAGCCCATGGCAACCAGCATCTGCCCTCTGTCTCCATGGATTTGCCTGCTCTGGACATTTCACGTAAATGGACTCACACGCTGTGTGGCTTTTTGTGACCGGCTTTTCTCACTGAGCGTGTTTCCAAGTGTAGCCACGTTGCAGGAGAGGAGGTGCTAATGCCGGATGAGCTGCTGGCTTGTGGCCTCTGGGTGAGGTATGTAGGAGACAGTCCCCTGGTTCTGAATCTCCCGAATGTTGCTCACGACTGCCACATCACATCCCACCCACTGGACCTCTGGGTCCCCCATGGAGGTGGTCCCTGCTGTGTGTTTAGGTGGCATGCATGGAATGCATCAGCGTGAATATGTCTCCCCAAATACTCCTTGGTTAGCAGCAAAACTGTTGCCCCTGAGTAATAACGAGAGAGCCCCTTTCTGAGTCCACAGGAAACTCGAGGCAGCAGGGCCTCCCAGGGCTCTGGCGCTGGTGGCTTCAGCTCTGATTTCCTTGCATCTTCTCTGCCCCTCCTTCTCCATCAGCACAGATTCCTGGCTGACCTCATCTCCTTCCACTTAAGATTCCCGGTAGCTCCTGGTCACCTGTGGGATAGAGTCCCTGCTCCTTGGGGCGTCTGCCCAGCCCCACTCCAGAGCCCTGTCCAGCTTGCCCTCAGCGCTGGCCACATGGGCTGCACTGCCACCAGTGTGTGCATCTTTCTGGCTTCTGTGCCTTGGGTTTGGCTCTCTGCCCACCTGGCACACCCTGCCCATCCTGCTGGGCTGAATGCCCCTCCTCCTCCAGGAAGCACTCCTGACATCCTCCCCCAGCCATACAAGATGTCCACCCACTGTGGCTCATTAAGAGTGACAAGCTTGGCCAAAAGCTTGTGACATTAGATCAAGGCTCATCGTTTCCCTCCGAGGTCACTGCCTGCTTCCCCAGGTTTAGGCCCAGAGTCTTTAAGTTTCTCTGTAACAGTGTTAGGAGATTTCCTCATAGGAAAGCTAGTCTAAATAAATATTGGGTGAAATATCCACATTTAATACCTTTGGGGTTTTCCTTTCTTGTTGATTTCTAATTTTATCACATTGTGGTTCATATATATGATGGTTCATATATATGATGGGGATTTTATTGGACATAGTTGAAATTTTATATATATATGTGTGTGTGTATGTGTGTCTTCAACCAAGTGTGCTGTGTTGTTCAAATCCTTTATATTCTTATTTGAGTATTTGATAGATGCTGAAAGAGGTGTCAGAAGGTCTTTTACCATATTATTGAATATATCTGACAAAAATTGACAGATGGTGAGAAAAAATCGACAACAGTCCCTTAAGCTCTTATATTGGGTATGTTAAGATTCATCTGAAAAATTTGTTCCCTAAGGGCATGAATGTGGTTGCTTATTTCCTTTGTTGAAATTTGGTTTAGACTCAGCATTATGGGCATTTAAAAATTTTATACACTTTTTTTAAAGAACAGTTTTAAAGTTTACAGACAAATGGATGGGAAAGTACAGAGTTCCCACACCCCGTTTCCCCACCCCACCCTTATTATTAACATCCTGCACTGGTGTGCTACTTTTGTTACCAATGCACCAATATTGGCACATTCTTTTTAAAAATATTTGTTTATTTGGCTGCACTGGATCTTGGTTGCCACGCACAGGCTTTCTGTGTTGCACCAAGTAGGGGCTGCTCTCTAGTTCCGGTGCCCAGGCTTCTCACTGTGGTGAGTCCCTTGATGCGGAGCATAGACGCTGGGGCTCAGAGGCTCGTTAGCTGCTGCACTTGGCCTCCAGAGCGCGGGATCAGTAGTTGTGGTGCGGAGGCTTAGTTGCTCCGTGGCATATGGGATCACACCTGTGTCCCCTGCATGGGTAGATGGATTCCTAACTACTGACCACCAGGGAAGCCCTTGATACATTATTATTATCTATAGTTTAGGTTCACACTTTGTGTTGTACATTCCATGGGTTTTTACAAAGGTATAATGACAGGTATTGGAGAAGGGAATGGCAATCCACTCCAGTATTCTTGCCTGGAGAATCCCATGGACAGAGGAACCTGGTGGGCCACAGTCCATGGGGTCGCACAGAGTCAGACATGACTGAGCGCCTAACACACTAATGACATGTATGCTGATGAAGGAAATGGCAACCTACTCCAGTATTCTTGCCTGGAGAATCCCATGGGTCAGGAGTGAGTTAGGAGTGGGCAGAAATACCTACTCCAGTATTCTTGCCTGGAGAATCCCATGGGTTAGTGATGTGGAGTGAGCAGAAATACCTACTCCAGTATTCTTGCCTGGAGAATCCCATGGGTTAGTGATGTGGAGTGGGCAGAAATACCTACTCCAGTATTCTTGCCTGGAGAATCCCATGGATTAGGAGTGCGTTAGGAGTGGGCAGAAATACCTACTTCAGTATTCTTGCCTGGAGAATCCCATGGGTTAGGAGTGGGTTAGGAGTGGGCAGAAATACCTACTCCAGTATTCTTGCCTGGAGAATCCCATGGGTTGGGGTTAGGGTTAGGAGAGAGGAGCCTGGCAGGCTACAGTTGGTGGGGTCACACAGAGTCAGACACGACTTAGTGACTGAACAACAAGGAATGAGATATATCCACCCCACAGGGTAGTTTCATGGCCCTAAAAGTCCCCTGTTTGCCACCTACCTGTCCCTCTCTCTCCCCCAGCCTCTAGGACTATCTCATCTGCTCAATTTGTGTAAACTTTTTTGAGGGGAGATGTGGTGTTCTTTATAAATTAATTTGATCAAATGTATTGATCATATTGTTTAAAATACCCAAACACTTACAAATATCTATTCGTCTATCCCTTCTATTAGTTGTTGGCAATTGTGAATAAAGTTGCTATTAATATCCATGTGCTTTATGACTGATACCACAGAAACACAGAGCATCATGAGAGATGACCATGAACGAGACGCCATAAGATGGACAAACCTGAAGAAATGGGGAATTCCAAGGAACAGACAGCCTACTGAGACTGAATCGTGAAAAACGAAAAATCTCAGCAGACAGTCAGCAGTAAGGAGACTGAATCAATGACTAAAAACCTCCCAACAAAGAGGAGCCCAGGACCATGGTTTCACGGGTGAATTCTACCAAACATTTCGAGAGGATGAACAGCAGTTCTCAAAATCTCCCAGAAACTTAAAGAGGAGGGAACACTTCCAAATTCATTTTTCCAGGCCAGCGTTGCCCTGATACCAAAGCCAGACAAGGACAGGAGAGAAGAACCTTACAGACCAGCATCCATGATGAGAAATAAGAGGCAGAGTCATCTTCTGACCAGGGTTCAGAGGAAAGAGCAGCCACTTAGGGGCAGTTCTCCTTCTGGTCTCCAGGGGGCAGCAAGCCCCTGGGTTTGTGTGGCCAGTGGCCCGTCCCTGGGGACGGGGGCAGCAGGAGCCTGGTGTCCGACTGTGGCCTTGGCTGCCCTTGGGCCAGACCCTTTGGACCCTCTGGACCCTCTGGAGTAACTGGGATGCACGGAGGGCAGTCAGTGTTGGGCTCTACACAGGAGTCCAGAAGGGGGATGGGTGCCTGCAGGGGATGGGTGCCTCCAGGGGTCGTGGGTGGGGGCGCACTGTCCACATCTCTGGCCCCCAGTTTCCGCTGCCTCCCCAGTCCTGCTCAGGGCGCAGCAGCCCTGCCCTCCTGAAGCCTTGGGTCAGGGTGAGCTCCAGAGGGGGCTGCAGACACCGGCAGAGGTCTTTGCCTGGGAGGCGGGAGTGTGGTGGCGGGGGTGGGGGTGTGTGATTGTGCGATGCTGCCTGGAGCCAGAAGGGAACAGGTCTGGCTGCAAGGATGGGCCGAGGGAGCATCGGGCACAGATGGACAGTGGTCAAGGCTCAGACGCTGAGGCCAAGCTGCTGTTCCCTTTACAGCCCACCCTGGGCCCCCGATTGCCTTCTCATCTGTGAGACGGGTACAAGGCCCAGGCATGGCCGCTGTGTGCTCAGATGCGTCTGAGGACAGTCCTGTGTGAGCCGCCCACCCCGCGTGCTCTGATAGGTCAGGCCTGCCTGGATGACCGCAGCATGGACCATCCATCTGGGATGGCCTTGCTCGTCCATAGGCCTGCCGAACAGGAGGCTGGCTATTTCCCTGTCCACAAAATCAGGCGGCGAGGCCAAGATTCCTTGGAGAGACCATGGGGTCAGTCTCCCACCCTGGGTAATGCCTCTCCTTGGCCCCTCAGCCTGGACACATCACCTGGGATTTCGGTCTGAGTCCTGTTGCTATGACACGTGTCCAGGTGCGGGAACTGGACACAGGCTGGTGGTCGTGACGGTCCCGGGGCGTCTACATCTTGGTTGCGCTTGCTCTTGGACCCTGTCCTAGCATCGGAGGGACTGCCGCTGAGACCATTGGTCCTGGGAGATGTCGCCCCACTTTCTGCCTAATTAGGGGGAGGGGCAGCAGGGAGGAAATAAGGGTCATGTGCCCCCGAGGCAGCCGGAACCTTCCAACGTGTGTCAACAGCAGACCGCCGGCTATCATGGGTACCAACCAGGAGGAGATGTGGCCAGATGACCCAGACTGGCTGGGATCAGCCCAGCCACCCGCTGGCGTCCACGGGCTTGGCTCCAGGAGGCTCAGTGCGGTGGCGCCACCTGGTGGGGATGGGAGACAGTTGCAGCCGATCCAGCCCCACATACTGAAATTGGGCAAATGTGAGCGACTTTTAAAAACAGGGTGGAAGCTCAGAATTAACTCACATTTTCCATATAAGGTCAGAATCTAGAACAATGCGAAAATTAGACAGTGAAGCATAAAGATGTTAACTGGCGAAAAGTGCCAGCACACTGCACGCACAGAGCATCCCCCACAAGATGGAAATGGCTCTGGGTCCGTTGCTGTGGGGTTGCTTGCTGGTCCTCGGAACTCACCCTGGGACCTGGGCTGTGGCTCTCATGTCTCCAGCTGCAGCAGCGTCCCGTGTCCCTGGCACCCAGCCCTGCAGTGAGCAGAGGTTGTGTGACTTTGTGCTCACCTCCCTCTCCTTTTAGTAGAGAGAGAGGGTTGGGTGGCCGGTTCACTGTGTGGAGATGGATGGAGTTAATTCGATGCCCTTGAATCGGGCTTATCCTCAGTAGAGGGCGCTGGCCTGGCTGGAGCGGGGAGCGGGTGCGGGGGCACAGTCAGCTGGTGTCCAGTGACTGGCACAGGCAGCCACCCTCAGGGGCTCCACTGGCCAGGTTGTCCAACATGCTGGCAATTAAGGTGAGGTGTTACCAACTGCAGGACTCCCGTTTATCTCCTCCCTCTTCTGTGATGGGTCCTCTGATGGAGGGGTGGGGTGGGGTTGGGCACCTCGCCCTCGCTCTGGAACTGAGAGGCATCCTCCAGTTCCCCCAGTGGGTGGTAGGGTCCGCTGGGTCCCTCCCTTGTTTTCTCTCAAAACAGGACGTACTCCCTGCCCTGCCCTGAGCAGCTCCCGGGAGCCGGCATGCCCTCCTTTCAGAAATGATTTCTGCATTTTTTAAGACTCTCAGGATAAACGGGGAACCGGGTCCACGGAAGCAACTGCCCTACTTACAGCGGGCGGCGCCACAAGCAGGATTCTACCCTCCCTGGGGCCGGGAATCCAGACGCTTCAGACTCCCCAGCCCTTTCCCGTCTTCTCTTGATGTTCAAGCTCACAGACGCCTGAATGCCCCATCCCTCTGGCTGGATGGCCAGGCCACAGGGTGCATTTGATGCTCCTTGCCGCTGGACGTCCCCAAGGGCAAGGTCGGCGGCTCCTTGTGCTTGCCGCCCCGCCCCCCTTCCTGGCTCCTCCGGACAGGGACTGCCCGGGATGGGGGGGCGTGGCTTTCCGCAGAAGCCCCGCCTGGGTTCCACTGGATGGTTCCCTCCATGTGTGTCCTCCTGTGAGAGTGGACAGTTTTCTCTCTGGCCCTGCGGAGCAGGTCTGAGGCTGTTTGAGTGCACAGGCGCAAAAGGGAAAACAAATGTTTCATGTTCTGGACCAGAGAGGGGAGGAAATAAATAGCTGCATCCTCAGTTAAGTGCAGGCTCCCCACCAAAGGGGTGGCAGGTCTCACCTCCAGGTTTCTTGTCTTTGTCATCCTTTTAGGACAAAATTGCAAACCGCCAGCTACAGCCGTGCTGGGGACAGAGAACCAGGTCTCCTGGACTCTGGGGGGCTATTTGTGGCAGAAGGGGGCTCTGGGCTGGAGACTGGGTCTGGGAGGGCATCAAGTGCCACCCTGGGATCCCTGATGCCCTGTACCTGCTGAGATCTGGAGGCTGAGAAACGTTTGCCAACGTTTAATGCTCAGGCAGTGGGGCCACCCACCAGCAGTGCCCTGAGCAGGTGACACAGGCCTTTCGAGCATGCAGGGCATGTGGACTCCTCAGCCTGGCTGAGCCTCCAGCCTCAGGCCACACAACCGCTGGCTGGCTGGTCATGTGATTGTATCCAAGAGGTAGAATCTTCTGGAAGGTTCAGGCAGAGCCACTGCTCCCTGTCAGGTTACTAAGGGCATGTGTTTGTCTGGCAGAGTCACCTGGCACCTGCCCTGTACCATGCCTCGAGGGTCACAGTGCCCAGAGGTCAGCAGGAATTCTACGGCCACCGGCACGTTGGCAGTGTGACCAGTGCTGGGAAGAAAGCCGGCAACTGGGCGGTTGGGGCCTGACTGGTCAGGAGGCCATGGGCCCCACCGTTCATTAGGGGGCTCTGTGATGGGCAGCCCTGATGGGCAGGGTCTGGCCGGCACTCTGCGTCAGGCAGGAGGAAAGTGTCCTTTCAGGACCCGGGTTCTGCAGCCAGCCCAGCAGAGGCGGCACAGGGGGGCCTTCAGCCTTGGCCTCGAGTCACCTTCTCCTTGCACTGTCGCCTCCTATGGTATCTGTGGGCACAGCTTCACCCATATTTAGTGAATAATGATACTGCCCCCTCCGCACCCCCACCGATGACTCCAAAGGCGGAAGTGTCCTGGGCAGGTCACAGCTCACTGAGCAGGTCCCCAGGCTGCCAGTCTGGTCACCCTCAGTGGACCGGACATGGGTGCAGCTCCCAGGGACTCAGGGCCTGGTGGAGGTGGGCCCATCCCGGGACTGTGCTATGGTTCACTCAGGATGTGTGTAACTGGTCAGGTTCAAGGAGCATGCCTACAGCCCCCTCAGGTACTGTCCACACTCAGACTGGCGGCAGGCTCTCGCCCCCTCAAACGTGGGCTGACAGATGCTCTATCGCAACAAGGGAGCCGGTGTGAAAACCACGGCTTCTCCTGGAGCCTGGGGCTTGGTCATGAACAGTGTCTCAGGTCCATGGGCACCGCGCTGGCCCGGCCCGGAGTCTGACCCCTGGAAACATGAGGAAACAGGAGAAGACTCAGAGCTGACATTTAACCCTGACGGGGATCCACCTGGGAAAAAAATGAGACCTTAGACGTGTCAACACTCCGTAAATATTGCTTTCTTGAACTCTCGGAACTAAAGGCGCCATGTTAACCTGAGACTGAATGTCCCCTCAGACAGCTGCACTTTCTGGAACACAACTGCCTCCCTGTCTCAGGGGCACCTTCTCGGGGACGCTGAGAGGAGGGCAGGAATAGGGCTCAGGGCTGGGGATGGCGCAGTGGCCATGGGCTCACCTCTTCTCAAACCCAAACTGCTCTTTGATCATGCTCCCACCCCGAGCCTCCCCAGGGACACAGTTGGTTTACTGCAAAGACGGCTCTGTAGGCCTGTGTCCACCCTAAACCTGAAGTCGTAGTACTCTCCAGCAGTGATGCTTCCAGAAAAGAGGGGGACGCCTCAAGGCAGAGGTCACACTGGGCTCTGCTCCTTCCATACCTGGCCTGAGAGGCGCGCCCTGGTACCCGTTGGGAAGGCGGAGGCTGGCCTAGCATCGGGACCAACATCCGGTGCCGGCTCCAGCTGTATGCACGCTGCTCCCTGAGGCAGTTTCTGCCACCGAGAAACTGGGCGTCAGAGGGCCAGGAGAGTTGTTTGCTAGCTTGTCATCTTACAACTAATTATTTAATTACCCTAATTTAAAGTTTTACCAAATTTAGCTTCAAAACAAAAACCTGTGACTGCAGCGTCAAAAAGTAACAATATAATTAGCTTATTTAGGGGTAACATATTAACTCTGTTGATTGCAAGGCGTGATTCTGGAGGTAACCTGTGCTTGGGATGTGAGGGTGCTGACAGGGGCCCTGGGGCCCAGCAGTGGGCAGGTGGCCACCCCCTACCCAGGAACAAGATGCAGGCTGGGGTTTCTCCCAGCTGTGAGCTCTCAGAATGCCAGGGCTCGAGTCCCATCTCACTTGCAACCTTAATTCCCACCTGCCCCGGTTTTTTGTTTCCATCTGCCAGAGAAGGAGCTCCCTTCCCTTCTCCCCACCACAGGCCCCTGAGGACTAGTCTGGCTTGAACAGAGGTCTGGGAGCTGGCCTCTTGTCCAGGAGGGTCCTGGCTGGACCGTGGGGGGCTCGTCTGCCAGGGTCCTGCCCTCCTGACTGTGGGAAGCTGCAGGAAGCCCTCTCACCCTCCAGAGCAGTGGCCTCAGTGGGCATGAGCTTTGTGGCCTCAGGAAGTTTGTGCCTGAAATCTGGAGTGCCCTGGCCAGTGATGAAACCCTCATTGAACTGGAGCCCCATTTCTCAGATGCTGGGGGGCCGTGCAGACAGCTCCCTCATCCAGGCTGGGGAAGGGGCTCATGAGGGCCGTTGTCCGGGCAGCCTCAGCAGTCACTGTGTGTCTTTCCAGCAGCTGCTCCAGGCCTGGAGCGTCTTCAAGGCTGTCCGGCTCCTGGGCGGGGAGTCACCATCACCACCACCACCCCTGTCCCGTGCGCAGGACGTGGGGCCTGGTCCTCACAGATGTCCTGCTTCACCTGCTGCTGTGTCTCCAGTGTCTGAAGGCCCATGCATACACCGCGGGGGCTGGGAGCACATTTGTGACACAGAATTCACCAGCAAGTGACTGAACCAGCTGGACCCCACTAGGAGACAGGCCTCGGACAGAACACTGGGGAGCCGGTGGAAAGGGGGCTGGGGGGGCCCAGGGAAGTGTGAGGCTGCCAGTGCCCATGGATGCAGGGCAGAACCCTTGGGGAGCCGTGGGCTTCCAGGTCCCCGGCCCTTGGAGAGGCACAGCCTACAGCAGACACGAAAGGAGGGATGGAAGCAGACACCCACTTCCACTTCCTCCTCCTTTTGGGCCCTCTTGGCTAAACCCACCCAGAAGCCAGAGCGCAGGCACTGTATTGTCCATGGAGACCAGCCCCCCAGGCCCTCGACCCCTGGGACCTGACCCCCACAGGCCCCCGACCTCCTGGGTGCTTCTGTGGCCCCATTCCAGGCTCATCGGGACAGTGTGTCCATCTGCACAGACTCTCCCTGTGCCCTGGACCCTGAGATGTGAGGGGGCCAGAAGGCTCAGAGGAGTCTCTTTTGAGGGGTGGCACTGACCCCCCACCCCTCCATGGAATCCAGGGGTGCCTTCCAGGGGAGGCTCTGATTCTGCTGTCGTGTGCTGCCTTTTAACACGTCGGTGATGCTTGAGACTGGGCTAATTAATTAGAGGTTCTGAAAACAGCCAGGGTTTCCTGTGGGTGTCCCCTTAAACGGTCGTGGATGATGCGAAGGCCAGGTGGGCTGGGAGCCAAAGCCATGAAGAGACACTCGTGTCCCCCGAGCGTTGGGAAAATTAGGACATTTGGTGCCAGACTGGCCTCCTAATTAGATTCCCACCAGCTCCAGCAAGGGGGGAGGGGACCCGCTGCGCCATCTCGGGAGAGGCTCAGGTGCCCTCTGACCTCCAGGGGGCCCGTCTGCTTGTTGTCCAGCCGCCCATGTTCCCTGTGTCCGGACATGGCTGTGCTGGTCGTTCTGGACGCAGACCCAAGGGCCCCTCTCCTGCCTGGCACCCTGCTGTGTTCCTTACTGCCCGTACAGCCTCAGCGGCCACAGACAAGCCTGGCGCTCAGCAGGCTCGAGGCAGGAAGACAGAAGTGGGGGCCGGAGGTTCCCTGAGGGTGGCACTGTGCGCTAAGCGGCCCCCACCAGCCTGTCCACCTGCACTCGGCAGGCTGTCTGTGCTCTGCAGCCCAAAACCAGGCTCCAGGCCTGCTCCTGAGACCCTTCCCAGAGAAACAAGGGGGATCTACTTTGTTTGTAAAAAGCTGATTATCATAGATAAATGTATCTAATTAGTCTCATTTGCTGACACAGCCTTTAATTGTGGGTTGAATAATTAGACATATTTGCATATGCAAATGAGCAGTTATACCAATGTCAGTCTTTAACACGATTCCTCCAGAGACGAATAATTCTATTTCAGGAGAGAATATGATGCATTAATTCACACAGACAGACAACTTTATTTAGAACCAGTGACTCTCCTGTTTGTTTACATGAAGTAACAACTGTAGAACCAGGAGAAATCTCATGTTGAAGGAACATCTGGGGATAGTTCCTGAGCCTCCCCTTGGGCGGTGTCCCCAGTGAGGGCTCCCTTGGTGTCCCCCTCCCTCTGAGCAGAGCTGCTCACCCCCTGCTAGGTGAGGAGTGTAGGATGGTTGGGGTTGCCCCAAGGCTGCAATCTGGCCCAGGGCATTCTAGAGGGGGTCCCTCCCCAGGGCTGTGAGCTGCATGCTAATGGGGCTGCTGGCTGTGGGCCTGAGTTCTCAACTTCAAACAGCCCTGCCATTTACCTCCATCTAAGCCACAGCAGCTTTCACCCTCCCTGAGGGGTGGACTTGTGCACAGAGGCCTCGGTAGAGCTGGGGGTCCCCACTCCATGTCAGGCCTCCCTGGCTTCTGCTTTTGGCTGAGTCCCCCAGTACAGCGAGGGGGATCCAGGTGACCATCCCAGGTGACCACCCTCAGGCGTCCTCCAGGTCCATCAGGAGGGGCATGTCTCTGCAGAGCCTTCAGGGCACTGGCCAGTGAGGAGGAAAGAATAATCCCACCTACCGCATCCCAAGCAGAGCCAGGCTCCTCCCCTTTCCCATCCCCGATCCCCAGGCTGGGTGGTCACATGGGCTTCCTGGGAGAGGCTGAGTGCATGGAATTTGGCTCCAGCAAAGAAGGACGACTTCCCCACTTTCCAGAAGGTCCACACAGCAGCCCCTCCCCCATCCTCCTGTTGCCATGGCAACCAGCTCGGTGATGCAGACTGGAGCTGACACCGTCCCAATTTGCTGTGGTCCCCTCCCTCTCCAGGCCAGGGTGCAGTGGGCCTATGTGGCCAGCAGAGGGCAGTGGCAGGCCAGCCACTGGGCGGGGCAGGGGTGGGGGGCTAGGGTGGAGGAGTAAGTTGTGGGGAACCCGGCAGGACATAGACCCTGATTTTTGCGGTCTTGTCTTCTCGAAAGAGAAGGCCTCGCACCTCTAGTGGCAGGTCCACAGGACACGTTCACATGGCACGTCCATCTCTTCACCCGTATGGCCCTTAACTCTGCTGGTGACTGGTCTTTGGTGGAGCTGGAAGAAGGGGTGTCAGGACCACTCCCAGCCCAACACCTGGGGTGCTGCGCTGCCCAGAGCCTTGGGGGAACCCAGATGGTCATGGCCCCGCAAGGGGTGGAGGAGCTAGGGCTGCAGTGTGGTCTGGGAGGAAGGTCCTGCAAGACTTTGCAAAGCTCTTGAAAACCCCACTGAGGCACTGGGCTAGGGGAGATGGGTTAACTGCCCTCCTTCCCATGGGGGCTGTAGCTCAGAGACCCCCCGCCTCAAGCCCTTTCCTGGGGATCTGGTAGACCAGGGGGAGACCCATGTGTGTATAGCTTCATAAAGAGGGGTTCTGCCAGAGGAGAAAAGGGTCTGCAACCCCAAGGAGGTGGTCACTGCCCAATGCCTGCTGTGTGCTCTACTCGAGAGGTGTGTGTATGTGTGTGTGCAAGTTCTCCCATGTATGGATGCACACATGTGCACTTGTGAGTGTTCTGCATTGGGTGTACACACACATGAGTGCCTGCGGTTTCTCTGTACAGGTGTGTGTATCTGTGAGTGTACACACGTGTTCACAAGTTATCACACTCTGCATGAGTAGTTGTACATGTGGGAGTGTGCACACCTGTCAGGGTCTGTGTGTTCCTGCATGTGCACGCCTGCAGGTATATATGAGTGTGTGTGTGTATCTGTGAGTGTACATGTGTTCACGTTATCACACTGTGCATGAGAGGTTGCATGTATGGGAGTGTGTACACCTGTGGTCATGAGTGCCTGCAGGGGCATGTGTGTATGGGTGTGACCTGGGGCCTATTACCCCCCCACAGTGCTCCTGGTCACGTCCTCAGCACCTCCCGGAGTGTGGAGGTCGATGGCGCCCCTGGTTGTTTGATTGCAGACGCCTCCATGTTCCTCCTCCCTGGGGCCACCACACAGGTGACCCTCCTCCTGGGCAATGGGCCCTGCAGGCTGGACCGTCCAGCATTGTCGGGCCCCTCAGAGGTGGAGGCGCGAGACTGCCCTGCCACCTGCCCCTGGTTCTGCTCCTTTTCCTGTTAAAGGCGGCACACATGAGCCTCTTCTGTGTTGCTGGGGTCAGGGGGACCCACTGGGCACCTCACTGTGGTCATTGTGGCTGCACTCTGGGCGGGAAGCTTCTGGAAGCAACAGAGGGTGGGACTGGCTTTGGGGGCTGCACCTGCCCCACCTCAGGGGAGACCAGAAGCTTCCAGGGAATGCTTGCTCTTGGCTGCTGTGTCAGCTTAAACCCAAGGACGGACAGGAATCCCCGGCAGCCCGTACGTTCCTACTAAGAAAATGCTCACGTCGCATCTTCCGTGTGGATCTCCTGCCAGTGAGGGGCTGACGACACCACCCGTATGTGTTTGTCTTGTCAAAACTTGCTCGCCCTCAGCTGCTGTTTTGACTTTGCTAATGGCGATTATGAGAAACGGTTTTAAATACTCACTTTCGCTCAGTTTCCCCAAACGTGGGGCTGCCTCGTGATGGAGCCGGAGGCATCTCCCCGCCAGGTGCCATCTGGAAAGAACTTCCAGGTCAGGTTTGGTTTAAAGACACGGACCCCATAGCCTCCGCTCTCTACTCCAGGGTCTGTGGCATCTACCTAGTCAAGCTGGACCACGGGTCCAGCAGTCAACAGGGGAGGTGCAAGCACCTTGAGGCTTAGGACATCCCTTCAGAAAGAACATTTCGAGGGCAGCTATTTTGGTGGAAAATTAACCTGCAAGAGAGATGGAGTCTGAATCAGCCCCCAGAGGCAAAAGGCCTGTGGAAGGAGGAACGGCTCCTCGCTTGCTCCACGCTCAGCAAGGCCATGGGGCTGGCGAAGGAGGCAGCTTGGAAGCCTGAGCCAGGTTTCAGTCCATCTCTGGCATAGAGGAGGCCCCTTCCTGCCGTCTGGAGGTGTGTCCACCCACGGCCGCCTGTTTGCTGCTCGTCAGGGTGCTACCCTGCCGCCCATGCGTGCATGCTTCTCAGCCCAGAGAGGTGACCCTGCTCCAGCCTGGCTCCAGCCTCTGAGAGCCGTGGGTGTCTCCAGGGAGCCATCTGATTGTCTCCGTGGTCCAGGATCGGCTGAGGCTGGCATCGGTTCGAAGCGAAGACAGGAAAATGAGAATCTTTGTATCTTCTGCCAAGGCGTTAATTCTTCCCCAAACTGTCAGAGCAGAAATAATTTTAGAAGCTATTGTTCATCACAAGCTTCTGTTTTTCGTGGTTAAAAACAAGCCCTAAACAGTCATCAGAGGATGCAAAATTAACACGCCAACCAGGAGGACAGCCGGGGAATGTACAGAAATAGAGACCTCAGGAGGAAGCAAGCGCAGGGTGTCAACGGCGGCCCCTACCACCCTCCCCTCCCCATGCCCCCCACCCTCCAGTCACAACCGTGCAGCCTTGGTGTTCAGTCTGGGCCTGGTGGTCAGGGATGCCTGCAAAGCACTGGGCTGCCGGCCTGTGGGCCAAGCTGCCCTCCTCCTGAGCACCCGCAAGTTTGGACACAGGTCCCACTTGACTGCTGGCCAGACCTGGCTGCTTCCTGCTCCCGTCCTCCGTGTCCGAGGGCTTCTCTTTCTGGTTGGGTGCTGTCCTGGCTGCAGGTACGCCATGCGACTCTGGGATTAAGGTGGGTGGTACCCCCAGACTTCAGGCTCCATCACAGGCTGTGACAGGGGTTGGGGTTATCACCATCTGCCTTGTCTGGGGAGCCACCCACCAGCAGACACACAGCACCAGCAGCCTTCTCCTCCTCACCCCTGTGGTGGATGCCAGAGGGGCATCACTTTCCTCGAAAAGTCCCTCGCTTCCCTTCCTGACTGGGTAATAATACATTTTGGGGGAATCTCACGAGATTACAGTGGTTTTGCTCCTGCATGCTGGGCTGGGGAGAATTCTCCCTGGGAGGCAAAACACCGTAACCCTCATGAGGATCAGCCAATCCGCAGGCTGCCCCCAGGAATTTGGCCACGGGCGGCTCCTGGATGCAGCCTGCATTGGACCTCAGACCTCAGGGTGCTGATGGGCAGGTCTGCACTGGGCAGGATGACCACCATCTCGCTGGCTTTCTGCTGCTTGTGGGTGGTTGGTTCTCCAGAGAAGGGGCTCCAGTCCAGACCCTTTTGAGGCCCGAGACCCCCCTCCCTGGGGCTGTAAGACTCTCCCAGCCTTTAGGGGGCCATGTTGGAAACAGGCCTGTTGGGGACCATGCGTGACGAGGCACACAGGCCACAGAACACTGGGTGGTGGGAACAGCTGCCTCCCTGGGTGCTGCTCTGTCCTCTCAGGTAGGAACTTACCGGCTCAGCTTTGAGGCTTAAATTTTTAAGCCTTTAAATTTTTAAGCGTTTTCAGTTAAATTTTTTCTCAGGTTGGATAACGTGAAACGCTGTATTTTACATGTTGGATCAGGGGTGGAATCATAACACCTGTCATGCTCTGAACCCCTCTCCCGGGTTATGTGCTGTTTCTCTTGCTCGCTCACCTGGCAGAACCCTGGCCCGGGCCTCCCTCTCTCTGGTTCTGCAGCACAGGGCCCTGCACGCTCTTTAGGGGACTGACGGCTTTGACCTGGTGGTGCTGAGACTTTGTCGGCAAAGTATGGTCACAAAATTTAGAAATTAAGGTTTCCAGGGTTTGTTTAAGACATAAGTAAATAGCAGTTTGGTTTTGCCACCTGGAAGGCCCTGTAGAAGGGAGTCGACAAGTCTTATGTTCTGAGGCTCGTCCCTCAGGGCGGGGCCATCGAGAGGTGACCTTGAACGAGCAGGCCTGCTCTCCACCAGCCCTGACCTCCATCTGCCTGTCAGACACACTGTGAACAAGTGGCCACTTCCAGGAGCACGAGCCCAGTCAGAACCCAAGGCCGTCTCTCTGCTCAGGTCCCATCAAACCACGACACCCATCTGAAGGAGTCACCATGAGGGACAGGGTCCTCCTCCTCTCAGAACTTGGAAATTCTCACCAGCTCTCCCTCCTCTGCAGCCCCCTGCCCCCACCTCCCTCCAATGCTAAGGAGGGGCAGGAGCAGGGGAACCCACAGCAGCCAGGACAGAGGCAGACGCAGCTCCCGGGATCCGGGCCCCAGGCCTCGCCAGCTGAAACCATCTGTTTTCCTGGAGCCCAGAGACACCTAGGCTTCCTGGGGCAGGCAGCACAAGAAAGAAGTCATACTTCCTTACATGAACATGCACACAGAATAGCCGGCCAGAGCATGGCAGAAGCGCTGCATCCTTAACCCTACACACCCCAAAGGGTCCCCACACCCTCTCCCTCTTGGGTAGCTCAAGGGGCTTTTCCAGGGAAAGGGGAGTTTTTAGAGGTCAGGAAGCAGGGACCACCGTCCTGGAGTAGGGAGAGGTGGGACCCTGGAAAGCCGACACTCATGCTGCTGAGAGTAGACCAAGGGAGGGAAGGACAGCCAAGCACGTGCCAGAGCCCCACGGAGGACAGCCAGCTCAAGGGAGGGCAAGGTGTGTCCTTGCCTGGTTGTTGGCAGAGTGATGGCAGTTGCCCTGCCTTACTTCCGTTGGAGAAGGCCAGGCTCTGTGCCCACTAGTCTCTGGGGCACTAGTGTGTCTGGCCCGCTGTCCACAGCGCTGGGACCCGGCCAAGTCTGTGCGCTGGGCCTGGTGTCACTCTCCAAGGTACTGAAGACACTCATTCCAACCTCCAAGAGCTTCAAGCGGCTCTGACAAACACAGCCCACTGGGCCTCTCTTTCACACATCGTGAGTTATGCTTCTGCCTGCACATCTTGGGAGCAGAAGTATTTTTGTTAAACTTGGTCAGACATTGATCCTTCATGCCACAGTCTTGATCCAATCCCTCCTTCCCTTCCTCTCTCCCTCCTCTCTTCCTCCTTCCCCACAGCAATTCCCCCAAAGGAGAGAGAGGGACACCCTTCCTCTGCTTGTTCCCCTGGGAAGATGACTTGGAAATGTCCAGGTTTCTCCCAACCTTGAGAGTTCTGTTCAGGTAGGTGGGCAGAGCAGATGTGCCCTAGCACCACTCGGTGTAAAGCAGGCCTGTTTTTTGGTCCTAACCCTGAATTTATGCCAAGATTTGGTGGTCCGGGAGGCAGGGCCACCCCGTCATTCCCCACCTGTCTTAGTGTCACAGAATGTTCAGATGAATAACCAGGGCACATTCTCCAAAACCTACTCAAGGCCATCTGCATTGCCTGGAACCTCTCCTGCCAGGAAGCAAAGACCCCAGCCCGAGTTAGTTAGAGTGGTTCTGTGATCCGGCATTCAGGGCTCCATCTGACAAGCACATGCCCTTCATGGCCTTCCTCCCTGGTCCTTGTCACTGAGAGGAAGAAGATGCCAGGTGGAGAGGTGGGCTGCAGGCTGCCTGATCTGAGCATTGGCCAGGGGATAAAACCAACCCAAAGTGCCACACGGCTGGATGCAGGGGCCAACAGCCAGAGAAGGAGACAGGAAGGAGGGGCCAGCCCAGAGTGGCCAGCATGGGCTCTTCCCATCTGAGGGGGTGCTGGGTCTGCCACCAGGGTGCAACCCTGGAGGACTGGGAAGACTGCATGGCTTGTTTCTGAACCGTCATTCATTTCTCAGTTTCCCCATCTGTAAAATTGCCATGTTGTCAGGGACCCGTTGCTGCAAGCTGGTCTCTGGGCCAGAGCTCCTTGCCCACCTCAGTGGGCAGTGTGGTCAGGGGCCCAGTGATGCCTGGGGTTGGAAAGAGGCCCTGAGCTCCCGACTGCAGACCCCCCTCCCCGGGCAGCAACTAGTGACACAGCCCTCCCTTCTCTGCAGCCCAGCTCTCGATTTCTAGCACAGGAATCCTAGCCAGTGTCATCTCCAGGTCTCCCTTAGCCCCTCTCCCTGAACAGCTCAAGTGTGTGGGAGGGGAGCTGGAGATCCCTTCTTGGAGGAGGGGCAACATTCCATCAGAAAAACAGAGGCGCTGACTCTGATTCCCCATGCCTCTGTGTGTGTGGTGTGTGTTGGAGGCGGGGTTTGGGGGCTCACCGGGTGGCTGGAGGGACCTGTGGTGGTGTGGAGAGCTGATGAGGCCTGCAGTTAACGTGAGGTTCGTTTAGGGAAGTAGCATTTCCTAGTCAACCCCCCCACTGCTCAGTGCTGGGGGGTGCAAGGGCAGGTTTTGTCCTGTCCTCTCTCCCTGTCAGTGGAGAGGGGCATGGGCACCCCCACATCCACAGAGAGAGGCGAGGGGGGCCCTGACCAGGAGGGCTGTGATGGGATGGAGACCCCCACCCTGGGCTGGGCCTGAGGGTCACAGAGAAAGGGCAACCTGACCCACCGAGATGCTTAACCCTTCCCACCAGCTGCTAAACCAGAGAGGAATTAATTCCGGTGCCGTGATTCCTCTGAAAAGCGTCAAAACATGTAAATATCAAGCTCTTTTCCTTCAGCCACTAAAACAAATGGAAAAAAACATTTATTAGCATAGAGATGAGTTTAATCAAATCAGCCGGAGAACAAATTAGCCACAGGAAACGTAATGAACTGGGAATTAATTAGCAGCATAATGATGACAACTCTGCCTGCTGATCACCTCACGGCCACAGGCACTTCTCCAGCCCCACGAGGCTCCTGGCAGCTGATCTCGCCCTTTGCAAGAGGCTCTGAGCAGGGACCACCAGACAGTCCCTCAGCCCCCCAGGAGGCGGGAGGCAGGAGGAGAGGCTACGGTTGTGTGGGCGCCTGGGGTGGGGGCAGGGGCAGGCCTACAAGGTCTAGCGGGTGGGGCCCACTCTGCCCAGCTGCTCAGGGAAGCCCTGGGGGACCAGGAACGGGATCAGACAGCAGTGACAGGGGTGCTCAGGAAGGGCCCCCCAGGGCTAGCTCCAAGACAGCCCTCCTAGAGTGTACTGGAAAGGTCTGGCCCTGGAGGGACCCCAGTGGAGAGGCCCCGGCAGCTCCGGGTCCCCGCTAAGTGTGGACTTCATGGTATGCAGCCCTCACCTGAACTGTTCCCCTCTGCATCCCATTGCCCCGAAATTCCAAGAGATCGTGGACAGTGAAAACCCTGCCTGGGATGCACGGTCCAGCTGGAACCAGATTGGTTTGTCGAAGATGACCCCCGCCTTCTACTGTCCAATTTCCCATGAAAATCTACTCAGATCAGCTTGAAGCTGTTTTCCCTTCTCTTTGCAAAAGCACATGTGATGAATCCTTTTCATCTGGTCAGGGCTGGGGCACCTCTTCCATTCCTGTCACCCCCACCCCCCAGACACCTTCCTGGGGACCCCTGAGCTTCCTGGTCTCGGGAGCAGCACAGGGAGGGGGCCCCGAGGTGGCTGCTGGAGGGGCCAGCCAGTTGGGGGTGGGAGGTCAGACTGGCTGTCTTGTTGGTAAGTCCAGGGCCTCTGTGGGCACAAGAGACCTGGGGTCTGTGGTCAAGCCACACAGGTGTCCCCTCCCCACCCTCTCCCTCTCTACCCTCAGGCAGAACACCCCCTGCTCCGCCTGCTCTCAGCTGGCCAAGACCCTCCAGCAGGTCAGCAAAGGGAGCCAGGCCGGTGCCCAGGTTTCCGCAGATCCCTGCCCGCGAGAGGGGAGGAGCGCCCACCCCGCTCCTGCCAGGGCTCTGCAGGCCCCCGGGCTTCACTTCCGCATTGCGACAGAGCTGAGCTGGTGGATTTACCAGCGAGAGACGCCCATTTCTCCTGAGCCAGGAATTTTACACTCTGAAGATGAGAAGCCCTCTCCCAGCCTAGCCTGCAATGCTCTCTTCTGATTTTATGTGAGCTTCTCTAATAAACCGTTTAAATATACACTAATTGTGTTTATTGTATTCTTTTGTTATCACGTGTGTCGTTATGGGCATGGCTGTCCCTGGGGTCTCAGGGCCTTTCCCAGCCTCAGGCTGTGTTGTCTGTCCCTTTGGCTGTGTGTGTCTGTGTGTCCCTGTGTGTGTGTCTGTGTGTCCCTGTGTGTGTGTCTGTGTGTCCCCGTGTGTGTGTTTGTGTGTCCCTGTGTGTGTGTCTGTATGTCCCTGTGCGTGTCTGTGTGTTCCTATGGCTGTGTGTTTGTGTGTCCCTGTGGCTGTGGGTGTCTGTGGCCCTGTGAGTGTGTGTCTGTGTGTCCCTGTGGCTGTGTGTGTCTGTGTGTCCCTGTGTGTGTGTCTGTGTGTCCCTGTGGCTGTGTGTGTTTGTGTGGCCCTGTGTGTGTTTGTGTGGCCCTGTGAGTGTGTGTCTGTGTGTTCCTATGGCTGTGTGTGTCTGTGTGTCCCTGTGGCTGTGTGTGGCTGTGTGTCCCTGTGTGTGTGTCTGTATGTCCCTGTGTGTGTCTGTGTGTCCCTGTGGCTGTGTGTGTCTGTGTGTCCCTGTGGCTGTGTCTGTGTGTCCCCGTGGCTGTGTGTCTGTGTGTCCCTGTGGCTGTGTGTGTCTGTGTGTCCCTGTGGCTGTATATGTCTGTGTGTCCCTGTGAGTGTGTGTGTCTGTGTGTCCCTGTGGCTGTGTGTGTTTGTGTGTCCTTGTGTGTGTCTGTGGCCCTGTGAGTGTGTGTCTGTGTGTCCCTGTGGCTGTGTGTGTCTGTGTGGCCTTGTGTATGTTTGTGTGGCCCTGTGAGTATGTGTATCTGTGTGTCCTTGTGGCTGTGTGTGTCTGTGGCCCTGTGAGTGTGTGTCTGTGTGTCCCGGTGGCTGTGTGTGTCAGTCTGTGCATATGTGTGCATGTATCTGCATGTACCCAGTTTGTGTCTGCATGTGTTTGTATATGTTTGCTCCAACTGCACAGAACAGCACCTGCCTTTTAACAATAAGAAGAGACACTGCAGCAGCCTATGTGTCCACTCGGGCACTCGTGGGGACAGGACTGCCATGGTCACTGAGCTTGGTCCCCATGGAAGCAAAGGTGGGGTGACCTGGCAATGGCTCAGCCTGCGGCTTATCTTGAGTCGCCTGCACACAGGTCGGTGCTTCTCCTGCTCGGTTTCGGACCTTTTGGAGCCCAGACTGCTCAGCTGGGTGTGCTCCAAGGGAACGAGCATCCATCACCGCCTTTCGCTTGAAAGGAGTGAGGGTGGGGGCGTATTGTGCAGAGTCCAGGCCTCCAGGTGAGCCGAGGGGGAGGACCCTGAGAGCCGCCTGCCCCTCCAGGATGCTCGCTGGTGGGAGCAGCCAGGCCTTGAGTCCCCTCCCCTCCCAGGGCACAGGCCACCTCTGCTCACAACTGTGGATTCCTCGCAGGGGATTTTATTTCAGTCCTTCTTGTTTAGACCAGACCTGGGCTGCTGCATCCACCTCACGGGAGGAGCCCTGGGTGCCAGCCTGCCCCTCCGAGGAGACTGGGAGACAGGCAGTCACAGCCCCGGATCTTGGGTCAGGTTCCCCGGCTTAGAGCAGCTTCTCCAGGGAGCACTGTTTGTTTTCATTAATGGGTGAGGGGTCCAGGGGACAGAGCGGGGCGGGTGCAACACAGACAGAGGGGAAGGGTCGAAGCTTGTGGATTTCAGCGAAGAGCAGGAGAACTTGGGGTGGAGGGGTGTCCAGGGCGGCTACACCCCCACAGTTCTCACCAGAGAGTGGCCGCAGTGGCCTTCCAGTCGACTCAAACCGGGTCCAGGGCCCAGACATGTTGGGGTGTGTGGCCGTCCACTCATTATCAGGGCTGCATCCACAGGAGACGTGGGGGATACACAGGTGTGAACATCTCACAGAGCCTGTCCTAAGGCTCATGCACAGTGCGGGGCAGGCACTTTCTAGCAAGACCCTGTGGGAAAGGGCTGCCTTCAACCATGCCTTCTCTTCCTCGGGTGGGGACGGGTAGTGGTCCCTTCTCCCTGTTCGCACCGGTTGCTTATGGAGAAGGGGACCCGAGGCTGGGGAGGCATTTATTTCCGGGGCCATGTCATTGCCCAGGTGAGCTGTGCTCCCCACACCCCAGGCGGACGGGCCTGTCTGGTGCCTCCACACCTGCCCAGGGCTGGGCACGAGGCACTGATTCTTAAGGGAGGAAAACGCCACAAGTTGCAAAGTCCGAGCACTTGGGACCTCAACTCTGGAGTCAGATACACTTTGCAAAGAAGCGCTGGTGCATCAGTGGTTGAGAATCCACCTGCCAATGCCGGGGACATGGGTTTTATCCCTGATTTGGGAAGATCCCACATGCCTTGGGGCAACTAAGCCCATGTGCCACAACTGCTGAGCCCAAGACCTGTAACTTCTGAAGCCCATGTATGTGGAGCCGGTGTTCTTCAACAAGAGAAGCTACAGCTATAAGAAGCTGGCCCACCGCAAATAGAGAGTAGGCCCCTCCCCACACTGTAACTGGAGAAAACCTGTGCAAAGCAACGAAGACCCAGCACAGCCAAAATAAATCAAAAAATAAAAAAAGATGCACCTGGACCCTCCAGGGTGGACCCTGCTGGAGCCTCCTGTCCTGGGGATCAGCAGCTTTCGCACAACCTTGGCAGTTGGGTCAGCTTCCAGCTGAGCACACTTACAGCCCCAACACAGGTGGGGAGCGCTCACTCCTCCCAGGCAGGGCTGACACAGTGAAGCTCACGACCCCCAGAGCATGCCCCATCTGGGTCTCAGGTTCCTCACCTCATGACAGCGTGGTCCCAGCCTCTCACCCACAGCTGGAGAAGCTCCAAGCAGGGTACTTTGGTCCCCATTCCTGCAGTGAAGTGCATTTCCTGGGTCCTGGGCTCCAGATGTGTGTCTAACAGGTAGGGAGACAGGAGACTGGTGCCTGGAGAGGCCAGGGGTGGCTGCCAGTGGGGCATCCCGAGAGCCATCCTCGAGGATGGGCCACGGGCCTCAGCCGGTCTGTAAACAGCAGCAAATTCCATACAAGTCATTGATTAGCGAGTATTGTGTAATTGCAGGGTAATCACATGGTTATTTTCACTTTGCAAATTAAAGTGTTACTATGAGATGGGACAATTATGCAGGGTAATTATGCACCGATTCACACGCTAATGAGGGGAACAATGATCAGGTACTCCATAGGCTGCATGGCTACTGTACACGCGTGGAGTTGTCACCGTGTAATGGTGTGCTGACTGGAGGAGCGGCCGAGCACACAGGTGTCCTCACGTCACGCCTGGTCCCTACCTCCCTGCGCACAGCTGACCCTACGAGTGACACCAGTGACCTGGGGAGGCGCTCCAGACAACCCCACTGTGGACTTGGCCGGGCGGGGCCAGTTTTGCACGAAAATCGTTCTCTCCTGAACCCCCTGGGGCTAGGGCAGCACTGGCTGCCCTCCGGAGGAGACAGGCAGGAACTGGGCAAGAAGCCATACCCCTGACTCACCTGGTACACTCCAGGCTGCTCCTCTCCCAGTGGTCACCTAGTGGTGACCCAGCAGGCGACCTGTCTGGGTGCAGTTCGCCCCATCCTGGAGAGGCGAGGGCCCCCAGCAGGCCAGTGTTCACTGTCCACTCAGTGTCGGTCCTCCTGCCCTGATGCCCCCTCCCCGATGTGCAGTGGTCAGATGGAGGCTGCTACCCCTGAGAGGGAGTGCCCAGAGTTCACGTGTTGAAGCCCTAAGGTGATGTGTAGGGAGGGGCCTTTGGGAGGCCAAGAGGTTCTGAGGGTGCAGCCCCCATGAAGGGATTAGTGCCCCCATAGGCAGAGGCTCAGGGCCCCAATCTCTCTCTGCCGGGTGAGGGCCCAGCGAGATCTGCCATCATGAACCTGAAGTCAGCCATACTGGCATCCTGACCTCTGACCTCCAGCCCCCCAGAGTGGGGAGACCCCCCTCTACCCTCATCTGCCACATTTTTGTTACTGCAGGCCAAGCTGGCTGAGACAGACTTGAGGAGCTGACCCCAGGGGTCCCAGGGGTGTGTTCTGCTTGGGAGGGGATCTGGGGTCTCCCAGACAAATGTGTGGCCCTCCTTGGTCTCTCTGGTCCAACAACCCCACACAGTAGGCACTCCGTGGGGCCTATTACTGATTGACAGCCCCGAAGCAGCTGAGAGCGTTCTTACCTGAGGGCCCGGATTCATGAGTCCTGTTTAGTCCTCAGCACCCAACGCCCAGTCCTTTGGTGGAATCCTCTCCCTCCGGCCCCTCTGCCCAGATGGTCCTCCCATGACCCGGGCACCACCGGGGAAACCTTCCATCATCCCCAGGAAGGTCCAGGCCGGCCCCCAGGGACCTGCCCTCCCTCAGCATCCGGTGTTTTTGTCCCAGTGCTGCTTGTGGCCTGTTCTCACCCCTCCCCGCTGACCTGGGATCCGAAGGCCATCTGGCTGGGCTCGTGTCGCCCCGCAGGGGGCCCTTGGTTCTGCCCCTGAAACCTGGGCCTGCTCATGACTTTGATGCAAGGACACCAAAGCCATGGCCGTGGAGTCACATGGGGGAGTGGTTCCTCATGAGTCCTTGTGGGAGGGCTCAGCGGTCCCTCTTCCCCCATACTCCCATCAGGAGCCCAGTGCAGGGCACCCCCTCAGCTGTCCCAGTGGCCCTGCCTCCCCCTTCAGCCACCTCACCTGTGGGCCCTTCTCCCTCTGCACCTCGGCCCCACCTGAAGAGCCAGGCAGGTGCAGAGATGACCCAGACTCCACCCGCATTGCCCTCCCTCCTACGCCATCAGCAAGGAGACCGCTGGTTGATTAAACTCTGAGCAGGGAGAGGGGGCTGACCCAGGTCACTTGGAGCCGCAGCCACTCAAAGACCAGAGTCGGAGCTGCACCCGGTAATTTAGTCACAGTGAAAAGGGCAAGCAGAAAAGGTCAATATTGTTCTGAATTAGACCAACCTCTTCCTTTCTGTCGGGGACACTGGCTAGCGGCAATTTAGCAGCGAGAAGAAAAGGTTAGGTGTGCGGGCCCTGGGGTGACAGGGGCGGGTGACAGGAGCGGGAGGGTCTGGGGACACACGCGTACAGGCTGTCCACTGTGGCCTCTGGTACAGGCTGGCCCACTGGAGGTGTTGCAAACCTCACACTAGCAGCGGGGGCGCGTCTCCAGGGTTGGTGCCGGGCTGGGGGGACTGGGGGCTGGGGGTGGTGTTCGGGCTCTGGGGTCACACTCAAGACCACTAGGCCTGGTTCCCAGCACCACGGGCTGCCCCCTCCCTGTCTGCACATCCTTACCTCCAGCTGCTTCTCACTCTGCACCTTCTTTATTCCTCAGTTTTCTCCTCTTGTCTGTCTCTTCACTTTATGTTGAAATGCCCACCCTAAGAACAGGTTTCTTCCAGGGAGGGGAACCTGGCAGCCCCTAAGTGGGGTGAATCCTAGCAAGGAAGGCAGCTCCCTTGGGCCCCAGGGATACTTGCCCTCCTGCCAAGGGGGTTCAGAGGGGGTCAGGATCTCCTTGGAGGCACAGGCGGCTCCCGGGCACCAGCTGTGTCCTTTCCAGGGGAATCCTGTCTGGTGCTTCCTCTTCACGGCTCCAGAGCTCTTACACCGTTTGTTTAGCGTGAATTCTAGGTCACTGTGGCGTTGGTCAAAATCCCCTACGTCGTTCCTATAGTGAGAACACAGCCCCCCAGAAGTACATCCACCTGGAAGTGGGGAGAGGGATGCTGTTTGGTAAAAAGAGTCTTGAGATCACCCTGCATGAACCCAAGGACAGTGCCCTGAATAGAGATGGGCAGAGGGATGGCCAAGTGAAGATGGGGACAGAGAGGCAGAGAGGGAGGGACAAAAAGGAGGAGAGAGGGAGAGGCAGAGACAGACAGAGAACAGACAAGCCAAGAGAGACTCGGGACTGACCAGCCCGGAGGCTGTCCTCGCAGCTGTATCCTCGCAGGCTCCCTCCCTGGACCCAGCTGGTCACAACTTCAACTGTTATCAGAGGACCAGACCACTGGTCAACATGCGGAGATGGTTTCCAGAACACTCGAGACCGACCTGGCTCCTGGGTTCCTGCAGGACATCGCGATCCAAAGGTCCTGGTTCTTGCCTTTCTGACCCACAGACGAAGCCAGCACCGAGGTACCCTCATCTCCACCCTCCTTCATCCCAGAGGAGACACAGGCTCCTCTGCAGAGAGGCCTAGGGGTGGGGATAAACGCAGGAAGCAAACTAGATTTTCCCTTCGATTTGCTGATGGGCAAGGGAGTGAGCAGAGCTGGGGGCAAGACGGTGACCCCACCTTTTCAAACATTCAACCCAATGGCCTCAACCTCATCGCAGACCCCACCTTCTCCCTAACAATGGGGACACTTCGAAGGATGAAAAAACAAAAAGGAAACTCAACATAAATTTTGAAGAACATGAAAAAACAAAACAGGCCCCTCTCATTGTCCATCACGTTGTTATTCAATCGGGCATGCAGTTTAAAAAATAACTTTGTCTTTTACTGAAAAAGAATTAAAGGTAATTTAAACCTAGCACAGGAGAGAGAATTTAGGAGGACACAGTTCCTGAGAAAGGCTCCTGACATGTTACACTTTGGAGCCACGCGGCCGAGCGGGTTCTCAGGCCCATTTTGTGAACAGAGGTGCTGGACACACCAGCAGGAATGGGTGCTTCCTTGGAAAAACCTGTGGGAAAGTGGGTGGCAATCCCAACAGTTCGCTTGCGGTTGTCAGGATGTCCTTCCGGTGTGGACACGCAAAGCCCTGCAGGCACTCTGCGGGATATTCCAGAGCACCCATGTCCTCGCTGCCAGGCCTGGTGGTTCTCCATCCTCCGATGGTTCTTGGTCCCAGGGGAGCCCTGGGACTGGAGGCCCCTGATGACAGCCTTCTCCTCACAGTTGCACTGAGGTTTCTTTCCAGAAACAAATCCTTGCTCAGTGCAGTAACTGCAGATTGTGTCTACTCTGAAGCGAGCAGGTCATTATCTGATCATCTGGTTCCAACAAGTAGTAATAGGGTGGGAGGCCACGGGGAGCTCACAGGAGTGACAAAGACACCCTTGTAAGTCAGGCCCAGGGTCCAGGGTGAGCCGAGGGGCCCGGTGACCACAGGCTGCAGGTGGGATCCAGAAACCACCCCCATGGAACAGGGCACCATCTGGGGTCCAACCTTGAAGGCGTTAAATCGATGCAGATGCTGGAGGCAGCAACCCACCAGGAAGGATGAGTGGGGGCCTGGATTGCCCAGCAGTCATGCTTCAAAGCTTGTCTCTGCCCCTTCCTTCCAGTGCGGACCTGCCTGGGGGCCCCTCTTTACCACTTCCAGGTCAAGGGCAAAGCAGATTCAGAGCCAGGCGCCTGGGGAAACCATCCCCCCATCACGCACGTGAGTGTCTGAGCAGATGGATAGCAGGACCTGGTGCACCTGCTTTTCAGAACCCAGGCTGTCATTACGCCTCACAGGGACTGTCCACATTGCACTGGCCCCGAGGAAGGCTGGAGGGTTACACCACATCCCGCTTCTCCAGCAGTCACAATGCCACGATCTACCCAGGAGAAGCAACAACATGTCCACAGAGAAACTGATGCATGCGTATTCATAGCAGCCTTATGTACCAAAACGGAGACGGACACAACAGATGTCCGCCAGTGGATGAAGGATAAGCAAAACGTGGTCCTTCCGCGAAGTGGAACATGATTCAACCTGTGAAAGGATGAATCTCTGACATAGCCTTCCAAACCCGAGGCTGATTTAAGGAAGCTAGACACACACTGTAGGACCTCATTGATGGGAAACATCCAGGTCTGAGAGAGGCAGAGCCAGGTGGATGCATCCTGGGTGGACGAAGACCTTGGGACTGGATCCTGAGAGCGTTTGAGCTGAACGGGTGAGGCCTGGACCAGCCAGCTGGGCCAGCTCCTTATTTTCTCAAAAATTCAGGGAACAGCGTACAGCCCAGGAGTCCCAGTGACACATCGGCCTCTCGGGTGGGCGTGTGTTTATTCCTCTCCACACCCCCATGCATGTTTCCCTACCGCTCTTCTTCCTCTTCGGCAAACATCAGGAATTTTTTGAGTCACCAAAGATCTGGAGAAATTGCTTAACTGAGTGCAGGGGGCTAACTAAAGAGTGAGGGGACATCTCTCTGGGTCCCCATGGGCCAGGCCCAGGGGTCTCCTCAAGTCCTCTCTGTTCAGACACCCGAGGTCAGACCCCTGCCTCACCTGGCTGTGGTGGAAACAGTCCACAGGACCCCCACAAAGGTAGGTTACAATGCAAGTGGGCGGGGTCCTGTGGTTGGAGCCAGATCTTAGGATGGAGACCCTCTCTGGCTCAGCTTGAGTGAGATGTCTCTTTCTGGCCAATCACTTACGGCCATAGCAGATGTGGCCATGGGGTTGACCTTGAAGGTGGAGATGAATGCGGGGTTGACCTTAAGGCAGAGGTACCGCCTGCACATGGAGCATCCAGACAGATTCTTGTCTGCCTCTCAGCTGGATGTGAGTGTGAGCGAGGCCTGGGGACACTGGGAAAGGCTTCGTGGGTGCTGCCTTATCAAGAGCTTGCTGGCAGGCTGGCCTGAGGACAGGACCACGGGTCGTACCCTGAGACCAGGTTGAGATTCCCAGGGAGAGCTCAGGGCTGGGGTCTGAGAGACAGAGTAGACAATTTCTCTCACAGTCACAGCGACACACGCCCCAGTGTGTATGTGTGTGTGTGTGTGTGTGTGTGTGAGTGTGCGTGTGTGTCAGAGTCAGCACGTGTCAGTGTTATGCATGCACACACACACATGTTGTGGTGACAAGTGGCCGACATCCTCTTGGTTTGGGGCTGCAGGATGGGGGAGGGGCTCCGACAGCGCATCTTTGTGGGAGCCCAGCTCGCACACAACCGCCCTCCAGACGCGCCTGCGCCAGCCGGGCTCTGTCCCGCCCTCTCTCTTCTGGAGTGTCTCCCTTGTAACCGACAATTAATGTTCCAAAGAACACGAAATGGAGGAGAAATTACAGCAATTCATCAGCTGAAATTATAGGTGTAGACACATGTCAGCAGTGGAAACCATTTCTATCAAAATTAAAGTATTTAGAGATTTTCCTTAAATTTCAAATTATGCAAATCCCGTTTCCCGCGCCGCTGCTGGATCACCCAAAACGCCACACATACAGTTGTGACTCCCACCCTGTGGCTGCTCCCCAGCTACCCAGCTCACAACGGGCCCAGAGACCTGGCCAGGGAACCGGGCAGGGCCATCCATGAGGAGGACCCTGGGGGCTCAGAGGCCATCAGAACTATACAAACAGGCCAGGCAGACACAGGTGTTCACTTTAGCCACCATCTCTGCTATATGCTTATCAACCACTCAGCGGCCGTTGGCTAGGGAGACGGTCAATGGGGCACGCAGCTAGCCGACTCCCTGCACTGCAGCTGGGTCAGGCCCAGGGCAGCTATGAGCAGAGCCCAGATGGGCCCAGGTTCTTGCTAAGAGCCAGGGACTCCTGGAGCTGGGCTTCTCCAACCCAATGCACCCAGGAGCCTCCTGGACCCCGTGTTAGGGTACAGATTCTGACACTGAAGGTCCAATTCCATATCTCTAAGCAGCACCCAGCTGATGTGGCAGGAGCTCTGAGGAGTGGCCATGCCTGGGGACCCTGGGGCTGGATTAGCCCTGGAGACCACATGAACCAGGCCCTACTGCCGCCCAGGACCTCAGCTGGCTGCCCTGTTGGAGGGGGAGGCTAGGCGACCTCGGGTCTGAGTCCTGCAGTCAGGTCTCGCCTGCCTGGGAGCCAGGCTGTGTGGCTGGCTGCTGGCCATTAGCTCTGGGAGGTGCACGTGGTCCCAGAGCTGTGTCCCCACTGTCACTTAATTTCAATGTAATTGATGTCGCTTTGGGTCCCCAGGTCCCCTGTGAAATGCCTAATGAATTCACAGTGATTAATGCTGTTCTGACCTCAGGACAGTGGCCAATCAGCACGGCAGCTCCTGACAAGGTTAAGCGGGCCAGGGACACTGTAGACCCAGATGGGGGTGGGGGCCTCTCTACACCCCCTACCCACAGACCGTGTAATTAAGCTGCTCTGCAGGGTGGGGAGTGGGGGAGTGGGCTTCTAGTAAGTCAAGTTAGTGGGAGGAGGGGAGGAAGGTGAAGGTGTCTTCAGCCTGGGGGCTTTGTGGGCAGGGCTGGGAGTCTGGTGGGGAGGAGGGAGAGCTGTGTACCCCCTCCTGCTCCTGAGTCAGGGATCTGAGCACCTTGCTGCTGTTGATGCCCCAAACCCCCTAAAGGAGAGATTCCCAGCTCTGGGGCTGAGGGCAGTGGCCTTTGATTTATGATTTCAAAGACCACCCCCAGGGGTCAGACACCAGTGTGGCCACTGAACCCCTGTCCAACGCACTCTGCTGAGGTGGTGGGAGACGCCTCTTGGGGTCCCATCCTCCTCTTTGTTAGACCTTACCTCTCCGTGGAGAGGCAGAGTGGGCAGAGGGTCAGCAGTCACAGTCTGATGCCTGATGGAAACTTCTCCCTCCAGGTCGGGGGGCATAGAAGGGAGGGGACCAAGGGGGCCTCCAGAAAAACCGTTTCCTAAAAGACCACCACCTGGTCCCCCCATGGGGATGTGGAAGCCAAGCCACCCTGCCAGGTGACCCAGCGCTGCCCACGCCTCTCTGAGTAGCTGGGGAGGCTCCCCCTGGAATCTGCAGATGTCCTGCTCAGGTGGAGCTCAAACTCCTGCACTGTGGAGACTGAAGGGCCCAGGGCCATGGCCAGCTCTGCTGGCCAGAGTCACCTCCACCCACTGCGGGGCCAACACTCAGGAGATGGACAATGTCCACCCCGTGCTTAACCTTGGATGGTGGGGCCTCTGGCCCAAACACCCCTGGGTCTGTGTAACTCATGGTTCAATATCATGGTGTTTCTCTCCTATTTTTAGCATCTCTCTCCCACTCCTTTTTTTCCTATCTGATAAGTTTTGGAGGAACCAGTTCTGGGATGGACTGGTCTCTGCCACTTCTCTCCTCAGTAAATTCTGCCCTTATTCCCCTTCTTCTCCTTCTGTGGGTGTGCTCTCTGGTTCTCCTCTGGCTTCTTGAGTTGAACACTCAACTCATTTGTATACAGTCCTTTATGTCTTTTCATAAATGAACTTAGGTCTCAAAATTTACCTGATCGATGGCCAATTTGGCTACACCTATGAACAAAGTCATAGGGACTTTATGGTTTTAATGTTCTAATTTTTCTCTAGGATTTCCTCCTAAACACAGGTGATTCAGAACAACCAACATGAAGATTTAGATTTTAAAACAACGCTTTCTGTTTCCAATTCTATATAATACACAGAATCAGGCTAACGAAACCCTAGCACAGTGGATTAGGCTGTGGGCATGTAAGAGGAGCTTCTCAGGTGCCTGGAAGCAGGTTCTTTCAGTGGTTTCTGGGAACCTTTCTTGTTTGGTTTGCCTCTGAGAGAGGGCACGTGGGCTACCTTCCCTCCGTGGCCACCAAGTCACCACAAACTTGGCAGGAGCTAGGTTACTGAGATTTCACAACAAAGAGATGACCTCAGGGACTCAAGGAGCTGGTGTGAGCTCTGTAAATACATCTCCATGGAACATTGCACCCACCCATCTAGCAGAGATGCACTCAACCAAGAAGCAACCATAGAACCAGCATTTTTGAAGGCTTGGGACCTTCCTGCAGGCACAGGGGTGGGTGGGGGAGAGGGCAGACTTTTGCATTCCAGAGGCTACAGGCATGTGGGCCGCCACCAACTAAAGTCCTCCAAAGGTGTCCCTGCAGCCCCAGGCCCAGAGTCGGGGAGGTCATGCCCCCTCCAGCTGGTGCCTCCTGGACTCGAGTCTTTGCCACAACTTGTGGCCTGATCGGGAGCCTCCCTTGGGCAGTGATTGTCCACTTTGGTTGGTCATGGTCTCAGGCCACAGACTCTCCCTAGGACAGGTCTTTGGGGACCCTCCCAGCCCTTGTCACATATAACATGAGACTCATAATTCTACCCCTAGCCCCATGGCTGAAGAAAGATCCACAGAAGCCTTGGATATAAATATGTTTTATAAACTTCATAAGAATGATCTCAGGAGGGATATCATGGCCCAAGTTTTAAATCCCACTGAGCCCGAGATTCTGGAAAGAATTGCTTTGGGCTCAGACACACCTGGGGAGCCAGGTGGATATCAGCATTTCTGAGTCCTATTTCACCTCTGACCTCAAGTCCTGCTCCTGGGCCTCCGCCGTCATGCCCTGGAGCCCAGCCTCACTCACCTGAGCTGGGCCTGCACATGGCAGTGGTCAGGGAGGTGCCTGGGTGATTGGCCTCCCCTGCAGTGGCTCCTCTCTTGGCTCCTCAGGGCAGGCAGTCCCTCCTCTCCCTGGAGATGGGTCCTGCCCTGGTGCTCTGGCAGCAACAGCCGTGTGGGTCCAGGCCAGCTAGGGGTGGGGAGAGGACCGGGGGTGAGGGTGGCACAAGGGCTGTGGGGACAGCAGACTGGACCCAGGGCAGCCCAAGGCCATGGGGAGTTCTGCGCGGGAGAGGACAGGCCGGTTGGGGGTTCCCAGTGCAGTGAAGATACAGAGCCAGAGACAGAGGGGTGGGGCCAGTGGGGAGAAGCCAGAGGGTGGGGCTGTGGACTTTTGTGGAGCAAGTAACAATTGTTCAGCCCCTAGAGTTTACTAACACCCCAGGCACTAACATCAGGCATTGGTCCTCAGCCCCCTGGAGGTGGCCGGATGTCCCATTCCCCAGACAGGGGACTGAGGCTGGAGGTCGGGTGAGGTGTCCAGTGCCAGCCTGCTGCAACCCTGGCTCCCACTCCAGCTCCTCTCCGGCTCTGCCCTTCCCTTGGGGTCTTGCTGGTGAGAAGGAGACCTAGTCTCTCTGAAGTAGCCCTTCCCAGGTAAGCCAGGCTCAAAATGGGGCTGAGAGTCCCCAGGCCAGGTGCCCTCTGAGTCCAGGTGAGTCCAGCAAGGCCAGAATCAGTCAGAGCATCAGGGGCCTGTGACACCCCTGCCTACACCACCCTGAGCAGATCCAACTGGCGGGGAATTTACAAGTTTCCATCATACGGGAGCGGGGGCGTGGTGCTGAGGGTGTCACAAACTGTCAGAATAACTGTCCCAGGTCTCTGGCCCCCTCTGCACACAAACAGGCTGTACTGCTCTTTGTCTTGTTTGACCCAAGATGTCCTTGACCTCAGCAATCCTGTCACCCATCTACCAAAAATCCTTTAAAAAAGTGATGACCTGTGACCCTTTTATTGTTGTTCAGTTGCTCAGTCATGTCCAACTCTTTGTGACCCCAAGGACTGCAGCACACCAGGCTTCCCTGTCCTTCACCATCTCCCGGAGCTTGCTCAAACTCATGTCCATTGAGTCAGTGATGCCATCCAATCATCTCATCCTCTGTTGTCCCCTTCTCCTTCTGCCTTCAGTTTTCCCCAGCATCAGGATCTTTTCCAATGAGTCAACTCTTCATATCAGGTGGTCAAAGTATTGGAGCTTCAGCGTCAATTGACTGGTTTGGTCTCCTTGCTGTCCAAGGGACTCCCAAGAGTCTTCTCCAGCACCACAGTTCAAAAGCATCAATTCTTCGGCTCAGCCTTCTTTATGGTCTAGCTGTACACGACCACTGGAAAAACCATAGCTTTGACTAGTCGGACCTTTGTTGGCAAAGTAATGTCTCTGCTTTTTAATACACTGTCTAGGTTTGTCATAGCTTTCTTTCCAAGGAGCAAGATCTTTTAATTTCATGGTTGCAGTCACCATCTGGAGTGGTTTTGGAGCCCAGGAAAATAAAGACTCTTACTTTTCATTGTTTCTCTGTCTATTTGCCATGAAATGATGACACCTATAACCCTAAAACTGCTCTAAAAATAGCCTTTAAAATAAGTGATGGAGTGAGATGTAGATTTAAGAATTTTCAGGTAATTAGTGAACTGGCAATTTCTAGGTGAATTTCCACATCTCTTTCCAGTGGATTTTTTTTTTCCTCTTTCTTTTTAGCAGTTAAAGCAAGATGTCATGATCACCCTTGAGATATTTTTGTTTAGGGTGGCCAGGACTCTCACACTGGAGAAATGAGACTTTGGAACATAAAATTGCTTCTGAACAAAAGTCAAACAAATAAGGCATTAGCACTCAGGAGGCATCAAGTATGTCTTTAGGAAGCAGAATGGGAAGAAAATTCAGCAGGTAGCACTAAGCCCACAAAACCATTTGCTGCCAGAAACTCTGTCATCACAAGAGCATCAGTGGGGGTTGAAACAGAGCTGGGGTCTTGGGCCCTTGTATTCTGCTCCTGGCAGGAAGCCAGGCATGTCACCGCCCAGAATTGATGCCTGGGACCTGCCTCTCTGTTTGGGGTCCCCAGAGACAGATGTACATACACAAGTGCAGAGACACATGCACACACACAAGGGAGGGTGCTCCTAGGGAATCTGGTCGGGGTAGGGCAGTCGGGAGGGGTGCAGTGGCATTCTGGATGACAGCATACCCAGAGGTGGGTGTACCTGGAGGGTGGAGGCCCCCATGTGCACATTCTGACGCCCCAGTCATTGCGGGGAGGCTGTTCCCTGCCTTCTCACTTCCCCAGTGGCTCAGGAGAAAGGCCAGGGTAGAGAGAAAGAGAGAAGGCAGGTGGGAATAAACTGGAGCGTGGGAGGGGGCGGCCCAGGAGGGGGCAGAGCCGACTGCATCTGCTCCACTGAGCTTCAAACCAGCTGTGACATTTCCCTGTGTTTGCAGTTTGGGGAGCATGCTTGTGTATACCGAAGTAGACACTAAGAGAATAAATGGGACCTGTTTCTCCTTCAGTAAGTGTGAGCTGAGCTCCCAAGGGCATTGACTCAGTGGCCAGAGGCAGACCTAGGTTCCTGCCTGTGAGGCATGTTGGTGTGTGACCTTTATCCTATCACACTGGGGTCCCATCAAGGGGGCCTGAGGCACTGGCTCTGACTGTCCCCCAGGGGCAGTGCTGACAGCCTGGGTGAGAAGCAAACCACCACAGATTGTCCAAGCAAGACTCTCCAGCAGATGTCTAAGAGTTAAGGGTGAAGCTTTCAGCCACAACACAGGTAGGAGGTCTCACTCAGCATCTTGGCAGAGCCAGGTGGACAGAGCCCCTCCCCTCACATGCATGCACAGTCATGTGTGCTCACATGGAAGACACACACCTCATGCCCATGTGCATACACACATACAGGCACATGTACATATGCACTCCAGAGACACACAGGAAACTGGTCTGGTTCCAACTCTGTTCAAAGGCACTGGGCTCTCCCAGGACTCAGCTTCCTCATCTGTGAAATGGGGATGATGGTTCCCACCCAGCTGCATCTCAAAATGCAGAGAAAAATCGATGGAGATGACAGACAGGAAGATTGGTTTGAGGGCGAGAGCTCTTTCTGGGTAGAAGGACGTGTCACCAGGAGGAGGTTGCTAATATTGTCGCTGGGCCTGTGAGCTGAGGACAGCTGAGTGTGACCCAGACCTCAACAGACTCTAGGCAGGTGCGGGAAGGGGTGGGCAGGAATGAACTGACCCCTGGTTTGGGAACACAGAAGCAGAAGGCAGGTACCCGAAGCGCCCTCCTCAGGAGAAGTAAGACTTGGTGGTTGAGGAGGCACCAGAGGTGATGGCTTAGATGTAGAGCTCACAGGCGGCTACCCAGTCACTGGCTACACGGAAAATTACAGAAGGGTGGGAGGACATGGGATACCCTTCGCCCCACTCTTTCTTTCCCTAATGTCTCTAATCAGTACCTTAAGAGGTAGCTTGCTGAAGCTGTGGGCCCTCTCCCAGGGAGGTCTCCTCTGCCATCGCCTGTGCATGGGAGCTTTCCAGCTTGCATTCCCGGCTGGGCGCCCCATCCCAGTAGGCTGTGAGCTCCATGAGTATGCGCCAAGCCTGAATTTCTTCTCACCTGAACCCTCATGTGGCCCAGAGCCAGGAACAGAGTACAACAGCACCTGACCTTTGGCCTTGTAGCCACTCGCCTCTTGTTTCATTAAATGCAGTGAAATACCAGTGCACACATATTCCAGTCGTGCTCATGCTCCGTCGCTCAGTTGTGTCCAGCTCTTTTCGACCCCATGGACCGCAGCTCTCCAGGCTCCTCTATCATCAGATTATTCAGGCAAGAATACTGGAGTGGGTCACCATTTCCCCCACCAGGGTATCTCCCAAACCCAGGGATCAAACCTGCGACTCCTGCATCTCCTGCATTGGCAGGTGGATTCTTTACCACTGTGCCACCTGGGAAGCCCCATATATTCCAATGGGAAACAGTAATTCACAAATTCCTTGGGGTTCGTTGCAATTAAATCTGCCCTCCAGGTGAACACACCTGTGAGGAGCCACATGTCTGTGCAGGTAGCAGCCACAGAGCTGAGTACTTGCAGGGTTCCATCCTGGAGATACCATGGTCGGGGACAGACGGACGGCCAAGGGTCTGGAGGGTGGAGGGCAGGGTCAAGAGGCACCATCCAGCACCTTGGAGAGCGCCTGCCTCTCAGCCACCTCACAGGTTTGCTGTTCCCCTGGGACCCCAGGATCCCAAGGGCTGATGCATAAAGCCATGCTGGATGAAGCTTCTCCAGGATGAGAGGGCCCACTTTACCTCTCTCAGCATCCCTTACTCAGAACAGGAGGCAGATCCCAGTTTGCTCACCCCTAGCTCCCTAGTTGTGTGATTTGGGGGGTCGGGGGGTGGACCTCACAACATCTTGGGGCATCCGTCCCACCAGCAGGATGAGGTTTCCTCTTCCTGGAAGGGGGGCATTAGTCCAAACTGAGGCCTCATCAAGGGACTTTGGGTGTCACCTGCTCTGGATTACTGGTTCACCTTCCAGCATCTTCTCTACTCTTGCTACCCCTCTGCCCCAAGTCCACCCTTCTGTCTCTCTAAAAACACTGTCAGTGAACCAAGACCCCACACAGGCCTGCAAAGCCACTCCACAATGGAGTCTGTAATTGCTGAGAATTAATTCGCTAATTGCCACAAACCTGCATCCCTTTTGTTTCATATCAATTAGCAGAGTAATTTAAAAAGCAGGCTCCTTAGTGCTCCTCCCTGCAGACTCTGTTGTGGAACTGACAAGGTGAGGCCACCATTCCGGCCCCCTCATGGCCCTGCCCTCAGGGTGGCTTCTGCAAATCGTGTCCTCTGGCAGGAGGCCCCTGAGGTCAGGAGGCTCTGAGGGCAGGGCCAGCCCTGGGGTGTGTCCTATCAGAGCCTTGGCAGGTATGCCCCCCACCAGCTCCTGGTCTTTGCTGGGTTGGCCAGCCTGGCTGAGTGGCCACTCAAGGGCCCTTAGGGGCTCTCCTCTGCCCACCCCACCATTTTCTTCCACTAGATGGGCAGCTTTGTGTGTCTTTCAGAAGCTTCAATAGCAAAAACTATGCACATAAATGTTCACATGCCTGCAAGCATGTGAACATGCTCTCTCCAGGCATTCCACATACTTGCACACAGGTGGAGGCCCACGCATATGCAAGCACATGCCTGTGTGCACACAAACCCCCAGAGAGGCTGCTGAGCTGGGGGACAGGATGGGGGTGGGGGTGGCTATTGCTTGGGACGAGGTGGCTGAGACATGTCTGCTTTTCTGAAACATGTTTGAGGCGGGTGAACCTGAAGCAGCGACAGTGCTAGGGTTCGGCAGTAAGGGATGCAAGCGATCAGTGTGTGTTTGTTATGTGAGGTGGGACTTGGGGGCAGCTGGGAAGGGATGTTCTGGCTCCTCTGTTTGGCACTCATGGGAACCGCACTCATCAACACCCTGCCTGGAGGGAGAGCCCCCTGTGGGTGCCCCCCATGCTGGCTGTCAACAATCTGCGGCCTGAACAGTGCCCCCCACTCAGACCCCGGGGCAGAACCAAATCCTTCATCTTGTGTTCAGTGAAGACACCGCCTCAGCCATCACAGCAGATGCCTTCCACCCACATCTTCTGTGGAGAATCAGGCATGTGGGGATGTCACCCAGAGTTGGGCATTCCCATTGGGATGTTTGTTAGAGTTTACCTGGACCACAACCCTCGAGCTGACACTAGTTATGGGGCTGCTCCGTGCACCTCTGGAAGCCAGGAGGGGCATTTACACAGGGCATAGGGTGTGCATACCTGTGTGTGTGTACATGAAGGCGTGTGCATCTGTGCTCAGAGGCACGTACACACAGGAGCATGTGTGTGTATCTGTGCTCACAAGTGTGTACACACAGGCACGTGTGTGTATCTGTGCTCACAGGTGTGTACACACAGGCACATGTGTGTGTATCTGTGCTCATGGGTGTGCGTATCTGTGCTCACAGGCATGTACACACAGGCACATGTGTGTGTATCTGTGCTCATGGGTGTGTGTATCTGTGCTTACAGGCATGTACACACAGGTACACATGTGTGTGCATCATAGACATGTTTGAAGGCTTTGGGACAGGGAGACCTTGCTCGGTCGAGGCCCAGATCTATAGTCCAGAGATTTCTGTTCCTAATCGGCTCACTTACTGTTGCAACTCTAAAGAAACACCATCCCAGGTAAGGCACTCACAGACCTGGGGGCCAGAATCCAAAATCAGGGTGTGGCAGGGCCACGTTGCCTCTGGGTACTCCAGGAGAAGGTCCCTCCTGCCTCTCCCAGTTCCCAGGGGTTCCAGGCATCCGGGCTTGTAGCTGCCTCCCTCCCATGTCTGACTCTGTCCTCACATGGACTTTCTTCTGTGGTTCCCTCTGCCCTCCTCTCCTTATAACAGGTGGATTTATGACCCAGCCCAACGCAGGATGGTCTCATCTCAAAATCCTGAACTAATCAATTATGCCAACACCTTGTCTCCCAACGAGGTCACTGTCTGAGGCTCTGGATAGATGTGAACTTGTGGGAACACTCGCCACTGGATGCTGAGGTCCTTGACTGGCCTCACCCCCAAGCTGAGAGGAGACCCCACCTCCAACTGGGGGTCTCCTCCCTTCCAGAACGGCTGCCCTGTCCTAGTTCAACTGCAATTTTAGAAAACAAGAGATACCTCCAAGCAGAACTTACCCAGTACTGCAGGGATGTCCTCACATCCCCATCCTGCTGTTTATCTGAAATTCCCATCTGACCAGAGGCTCTAGACTCAGCTGCAACCTCGTTCACAGCAGACACGGCATCTTCGCCCAGAAAGATGAGATGAAATCAGCTCTCTGTTCTGGCAGCTCCCGCTCCCTTCCTCCTCCACCCCCACTGCCCCACCCCTGGGCATTTTTGGGCCCCTAATTCCACATTTATTGTCACGGCATGAACACTGGGATTCGAGCATGCAGAGCTCGGCTGTGAGCTCTGTGTGGGATGAATCACGGTCCCCTGGTGGCAAATTGGGCAGGAGACCAACCTCCCCCGGGGGACCTACATCCCTCTTGGCCTTAAGGGAGGTGGAGCCTCACAGGCTCAGCAAGGACTGCTGGAACCCACAAGCCTGGCACAGGATTGGGTTGAGATGCGTCGGATGGACGCAGCCAGGATATCCTGTGTGTGAACAGACAGCTGGAGAGACCTCAGACACTCCTTGAGGCCCCCTAGCCATATGCCGCCTGCCTGGGTGGGTCAGGGATTCTGTCTGCAGCCCCAGCAACCCACTGCTGGCTGCTGGGCCTCATCTTCAGGGATAGGAAGGACGGGAACTCAACTGCAGGAAGGCCCACCCCAACACAGGGGTCCTCTCCAGCACCCCTCTGTCCCCGTCCTACAGTTCCATCCTTGCCTTCCGTGTCTCCTAGGTTTAGGGTGCTCCCAGCACCCTATCATCCCCATCTCCTCCTGACATGTGGCAGGAGCCCCCAAGGACCAGGTGGCCCAGATCAGAAGCTCTATGTGCCCAGCTCCCGGCCCCCACATCAACGTGGCCATTTACTAAGTAAAGAAGCATGCCTGCTCTGGGTGTGCAAACCTCCTCTCCCCAGCTCAGGACTCTGCCCAGCAACACCCACTGCTGGCCGCATGCCCCTGCTCTAGCACCATCCACTCTCAGTGGCCCCACCGGTCCCCTCGCAGGCCTTGAGGACAGGATAGTCCCAGGAGGAAGGACGGCTATCGGGGCCCTGGCCCCACACCGCACAGTCCTCCTGCCAGACATACAGGGCAGAGTCCCCAGCTCCCCCACCCCCTGCACTGAGGCCAGGAGCCCCAGAAGGAAGAACCTCGAGGGGAGGGCATCTTGCTCTTGGGGATCAGTGTGTGCCAACTGGTAAGAGGGGCATGTGGGGGTCATTTCCTGGAAGGATTGTGGCCAGCAGGTGGCACTGCCCCCTACTCCCACCACCCCCCACCCCAAGCAGGGCCAGCCTCATTCCCAAGAGGTGAAAAAATGGCGTTTCTTCCCCCAGAGTGGGGCCTGGATGGATGGTCCCATGCACCAGTGACCTGGGGTGATGGGTGCCGACACAGGCCTCATCTCCATAGTATTCACAAGTCCTCAAGTCCATGTTACCATAGCATCACCTGCATATTCATGTGTCCTCATCTCCAGATTCACGAACTCATCCCCATACTCACAAGCCTTCATCTCTATACTCACGTCTCACCTCCGTAATCATATATAATTACCATATTCATTACCGTATTTCCATTTTCGAGACTCATTTCTATATTCGTGACCCTATTTCCATGTCCATGGATGCCCATGTGCATATTCACAAGTCCTCAGCTCCATACTTGTGAATCCCCATTTTTTCACAACACTCATCTCCATATTCTCATGTCCTCATCTCTCAGCTCAGAGCCAGACCAGCCCCATCCCTGCCTGCAGAGTCGCTGTGGGGTCCAGGCTGCTCGCTGGGAGCCTGGGTCACACAACCAAAGGCAGAGACTGGGCTGGGGTGGGGTGGGGAGGCAAGACCCTGCTTGGGTCTGGGTTGGGAGATCCAGGAGGCTCTCCTGGAAGGGGAGGTCCACACAGCACCAAGAGGTGGGGCTGGGGTGGGTGCTCAGACAGTCCGGAGATGCCTGACTGCATCTGTTTCATTGCTCCTGAAATTACACAATGCAAATCAAGAGAAAAGAGAGCTGCTGGCTGGAGGCTGAGGGGCCTCTGCAGAGCTGCAGGGGCCTCACAGGGAGGCAACTCAGGGCAAGGCCTTGGACCACCAGGCTTAGGTGATGGAGGACAGGGCACCTCTGAGCTGCACTTTACAAAGGGCCCTGAGACCTGGACAGCAGCAGCCGGGTGGTTCCTGCAGGAAGAGCAGGCAAGCTGAGCCCCACAGGGACCCCATCCTTCCTGGGTGGAGCCTGGGCTTTTTGTTCAAAAGCTGAGCTGAAGGAGGGAAGGGGGCTGTCCGAGGCCATGGGGTTGACAGGCCAGCAGTTCTCTCGTGCCTCCACGTCCACAGACAGGATGCCAGACCCCGGGAGGCAGCTCCGTCACTCCACAAAGTCACGGAAATGGAGTCTCTTTCAGTACTCTGTCTGCATTTACAGACATCGCCCCAGGATAAGAGATGCAATTCTCTGAAATGAAGAAATTCAATCATTACCCTCTTCACCCAGGCCTCTCTGTGGTGGAAAGTTAGTTTTGTCTTTAATGAACATGAGCTCGCACCTCTAATGAGAATGCTGTGAGGGTGTAATTGAAAACGTAAGAGAGGAAGAAGGAGCCCATCGTGGGAGTCTGGGGGAGGAGTTGATGTTTGCCTTTTAAATGTGTGTAAAAAGAGGGGGGCACCAACACTAACGGGATAGGACTGACATCCCGGGGCCCCAGGAGCCCGAATGCCCACTCCCGCCGCTTTCACCCAGGAGGGACGGATCTCTGGGCCTGTGATCAACTCTTGGGTGGGATTAGATGACCATTCTGGAAAGAAGATACTTTGTGGATCCTTGGTGCCACCCCAGACAGGAGCATCAGCAGACACTTCTCCCTAATCCCAGACAGGTGAGGTAGGACTTCATCCCAGACAGGTGAGGTAGACTCTTCACCCACCCAGTGAAGGGACCCTCAGCCAGTGGCCATGGGGCCGGAGGACCTCAGAGAGCAGAGAAAAAGGCAGACTTTCTGCCTAAACATGCAAACAAAACAGGGTGGGGTGGGGGGAGGCTGACAAGATGGAACCTGCCCTCGGGGTTCCATCCCAGGGGCTGTGGTCCTCAGGGGAGTGAACAGACCTTGGGTGTGGCTGGCCAGATTCATGCTGACCAACAGGTCACCCAGCCTCATTTTACTGACAAAAAAAGGCACAGGAACAATGGAGTAATATGCAGCTCTGAGAAGAAATTATCCATCGAGCCAAGAAAAGACATGGAGGAAATGACATGCATATTACTAGTGAAAGATGCGCTAACCTAACAAGGCTATAGACTGAGATTCCAACCACATGACATCCTGTAAGACAGAAAACTATGGCCGAAGGCCCCTGCCTCGGCCCCACACCGCCTGGCTCCTGACAGCTCCACGAAGTGTGCGGGGTGTCTGCTGTCCTTGGTCAGGTGGAGAAGGTTCCTTTTTCTTTCAGGTTTGCTGCGAAGTTTTTAAATATCATAAGAGCACTTTTTATTTCATCAAATCTCTCTGGCATCTGTGGAAGGAAGGAGACGCCCCCAACGCTGTGCCGTGATGAGTCTCTAGGAGACTTTTTTTTCATTCAAAGTCTTCACCAATGACCTGCTGTCCCGACTGCACCTCAGGCCCCAGGAGGTGGATGCCAAGCCCAGGGGACTGGCCTGGTCTGTTGGGGCTTCCACACCTGAAGCCTGACGCTGTGTCCCGAATCCCAGGAGGTGGGTGGACAGAGGAGATTCCACTCTTAAACCAGAGCCGAGGTCAAGCCCAGACACTGTCATGGCCACTCAAGGCCATTTCCCTCCCCAAGTGACCATGTGGTCAGTAGGGCAGGGCCCACAGAGCGGGGAGGCCCCAGCCTGGTACCCAGTCTGGGTGAGATGCCCTCTCCCCTGTCCCTGGGTTCCCCTCCTCCGCCGGGCTCACTGCAGCCTCTTTCATTGTCTGCGTTAGACTCTCGGGTGGGGGTGGTGATTACTGTCCCACCCGTGACATCATAATAGGCTGCTGTCCTTGGAAACAAAGGCTTTCGAGCTGGCAGGAGACACGTCGTATTTATGTCGTCACACCGAGACAGCCGCGGAGGGGGGAGGGGAATGAACATCTGTACATTGGGGAACAATAGAGGCCCCGAGACTGTGCGTGGTTGAAATTACCCCCATCCTGAACAGAAAGGGTTTTTTTTGTGTGCACGCAGGTGGGTTCATAAAAACCCATTGAAATGCAAAGTGAAGACCCCCTCCCGCCCCTGCCCGGAGAGAGGGGGCTCTTCTTCAGGACTTGGAGGAGGCTGCGTTTCCCTTGATGCTCTCGGATAAGACAGGGTGGGTGTCAACCCCCATAGACAGGGCTATCCACGTCACAAAAACGCCAGGTGTGCAGGAACCACAGTCTGGCCAGAGGCTCAGGGTCACTTCCGTCTGGTCCAGAGCTGAGTGGGACAGCAGTGTCGCAGCCCAATCGGCCCACAGTCCCTGGTCCCTGAGATGAGGGGACTCTGGGGATGTGGCTTTCACGGGCTGCAGCATCATAGTTGACACCAGGCTCACTAGCCCCCTCCTGTCCCCCTGGAGGACATTCCTCAGACACGGGACAACACAGAGGCTGGAGCTGAAGCTTTGAAGTCAGAACAGCCTAGGCAGGATCCTGGAGATCTGTCCAGCCAGGCACCTGGACACCTGGACACCTTGACACCCATCCTCTTCCTCCATAGAGGGGGCAGGACACCCGTGAGCCCCTCTGAGCAGGGCCCTCTCCTCCGTGGAGTGGGGCAACAACCCTGGTTGGCCAAGGGGCATTAAGGTGATGTCAGGAAAGCTCACAGTCCTGAAAAAGAGCGGACATGCACTCACCAGACTGACCCTGAGGCTCATGGGACCAGCACCCGGCAAGACTATAGCTCGACTACCTCTCACACGGCCGATGGAGGAGGCAGCTTGGATCTGGAGCCCAAATGAGCCCTCCCAGCTTGTGACCCCACCATGCAAAAGTCCCTGGGGCTCCCCATGGTGCCAGTCTCTCCATGGTCCAGTGAGGCTAGGAGAGGCTAGGCACCGTCTCCATCCTGAATATGAGGAAGCTGGACTGACCTTGGGAGTCTGAAAACTCCCTAAAAGGACACACTTCTTCCCAGGAAGGGCAGCCACAGTACAGCCTTTGGATCTGAGGATTCATGGACCCCCGGGGGGTGACCCAGGGCTCTGTGTGTGCATTCAACACCAGGCTAAGTCCAGGGTGGGGGAGATGAGGTTCAGAGGGATCTCCCTGGGTCCCCATGAGACTCCCCAGACAGAAGCCTCGCTGGGCCCTGGTGTGGACCTGGACTCACAGAGGACTTGGCCTGTCGGCCACATGCTCCCTCTTCTGGACCAGTGAGAGGGTGAGGACCAGGAAGGAGCTTTGGGGTAAGAACCCTCTGAAAATGCAGCCCTCAGCTCACACCAGGGTCCTGGAAAGCAGCCCGCAGCCTACAGGCAGGAGGGGCCTCAGGGAGAAGCTGGAGGGGCCCCCCATTTGCTCCCCCCAGGCCTGAGGTCATCACCACCTCAAGCTGGAGGCCAAGGACCCACTAGGCTGATGGAAAACGTAAATGGGACTTCAAAACGTGAATCCAAGAGGCTCAACTCAATGAGGTTAATAGTGAATCAAAACGCCGCTGAACAGGTCTCTCAGAAAACTCAGTTTTCTGAGTTCAAGATTAGCAGCTCTGAACCAGCCTGACTGATCTGGAACTTGCTGATTTGGGATTTGAGGGGAAGCTTCATTCCTTCCTGACTGCCAGTGTCATGTCCAGAGCAACTTTCCTAGGTGGGAGGCCTGGAGTCCTGAGGTCCTTCCTGAGTCCTGGTCATCTGCCCCACCCAGACTAGAGCAAGAGCTGAAGGTGAAGGGGGCCCTGTAGGCTGGGCTGGGGAGGGGTAGGGAGGCATCAAAGGCACCCACCAGCAGGACTGCTCTGGGAACACCGACACCACCAAGCGCTGGGAGGATGCGGAGAGGCTGGGAGCCTGGCCCACCGCCGAGGTGGGTGTGGAAAATGAGCAGCCCTGGGAACCTCACGGTCGTCTTACTCTTACAGCCCAGCCATCGGTCTCCTGGGCTTATCCCAGAGGGATGGAGACCTGTCCACACTTACCTGGACACACACCTTGATCACAACAGCCAAACCAAGAAAAACCAAAATCTCCTGCAACAAGTGAAAGTCTAAACAGATGTACAAACCAAACACAGCCAGACCAGGACTAGGCTGGGGTGCAGGAAGGACCACCAACGAGGCGATGCGTGGATGGTCGCCCAGCCCACCTCGAGGGAAGGAAGCAGGGCTCAGGTCACACCCAATACGCTTCTGTTCGTTGGACATTCTTGAAATGACAAGCTATAGAGAACAGACTCTCAGCTGCAGGGTGAGCGATGCTATGGGTGGCTGACAGTAAAGGACCATGGGAAGGAGACATGATGGCACAGACTTACGCCTGGGTGTCCTGGGATCCACATGCACGCCGGACACCAGGGACTGGTCACGTGCTTTGGAAGACCCGGTGCCAGCGTGATGTCAAACTGTATTGTGTGATGTCTATATGTTACCAATGAGGATTCTCAAGGAAGGATGCCTCTGCACCATCTGTGCAACTTCCTGTGAATCTATAATTATTTCACAATACAAAGTGCTTATTTAATGACCGCAGGCATTGCTTTCTTCCAGGAGAGCTGGATCACGGGCCTCTTCCGGTGTTCTGAAAGACATGTGCTACCAGTCACCAGGGCTCGCAGCGGTCTGGCCACGGCTAGTCCGTGATCCTTGCATCTCACGAAAGGCCTGATTATTGTAACAGCCCTTTTTAAATGCTTGCCCAGCAGGGCAGCAACCAACTGCAATAGTCTTGGGGAGACAGGCAGGTGGGGGGATGACGTGGTGCCAGCAGCTGGGGTTTCTACGTGTCCTCTTCACAAAACCACACAACTGAACCCAAATATACTAACATGGGCGGGCACTTGGTGGGCAAAGCTGGGATCTTGTGCACAAAGCTGCATTCCCATCAGAAGATGAGCCGGTGAGTGCTGCCAGAGATGTAGCTCAAGTGTTGACTCATGGCCCCGCCGGAGCCTTTATCTCTGCTGTCAGGGTGCCTCTGTGTGCGAGGACACAAGTCCTGGGAACTGTCAATAGTGACCTGTAAGATCTTTGTGTTAGTGCCTTGGCTGCAGCGTCACTTTCTTGCCAGAGTGGCTGCTGGGACACTGATGAGACGCCATGCTGACACGTGGATGGAAGCAGGTCCCCATGTTCTTCCTGCAGACTCGTAGGTTTCACGGGAAAGCCTCCTGGGTGTGTCTCCATGAGGCTGTAGTTCACTTACTTGGTGCAGGCACAGCACAGGGCCATCCAGGACCATGGCTTTGGCCGTGGGCTGGAAGCAGGGTTCCTCCAAGGCCCCTTGGGTGTGCATCTGTCCAGGTGCCCCACCTTCAGCTGTGCAGCCCCCCTCTGGAAAAACTTCCCCATCACCCACCTGGTCCCCATCATTCGGATGCCCCAGCAGCTCCTTCCCTCAATAGTTCACTTCAGTACTTTCCTGGCACCCGCCATGCACCTGGCAGGTCCCCCCTGCTGCCCCCACTGAGCCCTGGTGTCCCCCAAACCTGCACCAGGAAGCCTGAGGCTGGCAAAGCAGCGTGACCCAGCCAGGCTTACCTGGAAAAGTCACCTGAGCTGGGCAGGTGAGACCGGAGTCTGATACATAAAGCAGGTTCTATGGTCTGTCTTCTGTTTCACTTATTTCTATTCTTCTTCTTATTTTCTTCCTTCTACTTTTCAACCTGAAATTAAATTTAGGTTTAATTTGTGATTTTCTTCTACTTTTAGGTGAAAACTTAAAATAACTAATTTCAGACATTTAGACCTTTCTGCTTTTCTCCTGGAGCCTACAAGTTCTGAAAACAGCATTATTCCTTCATTTCACTATAGGTGTGTCCTGGTTTCCCTTATGATTTCTCCCTGTCCCCATGAGAGATTGAGAAATTAAGTGCTTATTCCAAATGTTGAAGGTTTTTCTGAATATCATGTGAAGTGAAAGTCACTCAGTTGTATCTGACTCTTTGCGATCCATGAGGCTGTAGTTCACTTACTTGGTGCATGCATGAATTCTCCAGGCCAGAATACTGGAGTGGGTAGCCTATCCCTTCTCCAGGAGATCTTCCCAACCCAGGGATTGAACCCGTGTTTCCTGTATCTCCTGCATTGCAGGCAGATTCTTTACCACTGAGCCATTGGGGAAGCCCTGAATATCATGTAGATCTCTAATTTAATCCTACTGTTATAATAGATACACTCTTAAAGATTTCGATCCTTTAAAATGTAGTGGGAATGACTTGAAGGTCCAGAGGAGGGTCTGTCCAGGTGAATGCTCCAAGTACTTGAAAAACATGTGAATCCTGGGGCAGTTTGGCACTGCTTCCTAGTCCTGCCAACTAGGGCAGGTGGGCCGGTAGTGTTGTTCAAATCTTACCCACCATTACCAGCTTTTTGTCTCATTGTCCTAAGACTCAGCTGTTGCTGCTAAGTCACTTCAGTCGTGTCCGACTCTGTGCGACCCCATAGATGGCAGCCCACCAGGCTCCCCCATCCCTGGGATTCTCAAGGCAAGAACACTGGAGTGGGTTGCCATTTCCTTCTCCAGTGCATGAAAGTGAAAAGTGAAAGTGAAGTTGCTCAGTCGTGTCCAACTCTTAGTGACCCTATGGACTGTAGCCCACCAAGCTCCTCCATCTATGGGATTTTCCAGGCAAGACTCAGAGAAGGGTATTAAAATCTCCGGCAATGACCGTGGGTTTGTCTATTTCTCCTGTCAGTTACGCTGATTTTGCGTCACGTATTTGAAGTTGCTGTGGGGTACCATGTGTGTGTGATTTGTGTCTTCCTGGTAGAAGCAGTGTCCTGAGACCACTATGAGAAACCAGAGACCCACTTAGAAGGTCAAGAAGATGCTACACCTGCACAGCCTCGTCTAAGCCTCCCAGATGAGGCCGCGCCGTAGCTATCAGACGAGGAGAGCAGGGTGGCAGGTCGGGTCACGGCTTCAGGGTCACATGGCTGGTGAGGTGTGAAAGGCAAGGTGCCCCTGGAGCCTACCTCAGAGACCACCCTCCTGAGCCACCGTGGGAGCGGCCAGCCCCTCCTGCCTCCCTTCGGCCGCTGCTTCAGTTTCAGGTTCCAACCTGCGGCCACATCTCAGGGCGTTTCTGGAACCCACAGCCCAGCACCGAGGCCTCAGCCTCAGCCTCACCTTCCCTGGCCTCCGTGCGCAGGGATTTGCTGTAATCGCACAAATATTCTGTTTGGCAGAAAGCAGGTTTGCATGATCCCCAGCAGCTGATGAGAATATTGAATTCGTGTGTGTTCCTGGGAGCTCTCCAGGGACTTGAGAATTGCTGGGAATGACTCACTTTCTATCTCAGCCCCTCGACGTCGTGTGAAGCCAGCAAGGACGGAGGGGAGATAGCATCACGGATCCACCCACAGAGTTTTGGTTCCGGGCAGACTGTCAGTCAGGTCCCGGCTAGGCTCAGGCTCTGTGGTCCGCTCTGTGTGGTCAGCTCAGATATGTCCATCCAGGTGGCCTGGGGTCCACCAGGAAGCCTTGAGACGCCCCCTCGGCCTGAACATCCTTCGAGACAGGTGTGAAACAAATAAGCTGAAGTGGAAACATGAACCCAGAGAACCCACTATTTCAGAGCCAGGTGTTTCTGTAACAAGAAGATGATCTGTGAGAGGCTCCCTAAGGGGCGAGGGGGCATGAGTGGGTGCAGATGCCCGGGTGGGGAGGCAGGGCTCCCCTTGCCACGGGCTGAATCACATCCCGGTAGGTTCTGCTCACGTCCTGGATTCCAGTGCCTGTGACGAGATCTTATATGGAACTAGGGACTCTGCAGGTGTAAAAAGATGAGGCCACAGTGGAGGCAGTGGCCCTAAATCCAGTGACTGCTGTTTTCATGAGGAGGGGGCTTCAGAGACACACACACAGGGAAACTCCACGGAGGCAGAGATGAGAGGGAGGTGGCCTCAAGCCCAGCGACATCTGTGCCCCAGAAGCTGGAAGAGGCAAGAAGGACCCTCTCCTGGAGTCTCCGAGGGAGTCTGGCTACGCGGGGCCAGTGTGGCCTGTGGGGCCTGGCCTTGGCTTACAGGGGCCTGGGGACTTTCAGAGTCTTTCCCACTGATTGGGGTCTGTCTCTGTGGTGAGCACTGCAAGGCCCGCCCCCCTCCCTGTGGGCCCAGGCCACAGACCAGCCCTCATGTGGCCACAGCTCTGGGGCCCCCTCCACCCCGGGAAGGGTGTTGACACCTTGAGGTCAGAACAGGCTGGGGCGCAGAGGTAAGGGGTCACATACGGGTGTCCCACAGAGCGTGCCCTATGACTGTCTGTGGGGTAGGTAGGGCCCAAGGGACAGGTGTAAGCAGGTTTGGGGAGCCCCGCCCCCCAGCTGGGCTGGGACACACCTGTGGTCTGGATCAGGGAGCAGCCATCACTGGGGTCCCCACAAAGACTGTGCCCTGATTCTGCCCTGAAGGACCGAGAGGAAACAAGGCCATACACAGACAGGTAGCTCAGGGCACCTCTGCCTGGAGAAGGCCCCCGTGCTCCCAGCAGGAGGAACACACAGAAGCCCAGTAGCTGGGCCTCCAGGCCCCGGAGAACACGGCTCCTTGGAGGATCTTGGGCGAGTCCGGTTTCCACCCACGTTGGGGAGACACGCTGGCACCTCGAACACACTCGCCTGCAGTCGGGACACACAGCGCATCAGCCTGGGCAGCTCAATCTGAGGACGCTTTAAGAGGAGCGTTTATTTTTAGAGTGTGTTTTTAACTTGATCACAGCAATGCAGGTAAATTGCAATAAAAACAGCGCAATCCCAACAGCAAAGAGCCACTCAGGGGCCTTTTGTTTAAAATAAAGTGCAGAGTGATTTTTGCAATAACACTAGCTTCAAAGGTAAGTAAGCCCAGCCTCAGGGCACCCCCAGTGAGAGAGGCCGACCCCAGCTCCTTGGCCCACGAGCTGCCAGGGCTTTCTTTGCCTTGGGGCCCCCTGTCCAGGCTGGTGCCTGGGGCAGAGGCCAGGGCTCTCCAGGCCTCCTCCCAGGAGATCCAGATGGTGCCCATCCAGAGCCTCCCCCAGTCCCTCTGGTCCACGCTGGGACTGTCGGTGTCGTCACAGTTAATAGGGATTAACAAGCAAGGCTGTCCGTGTGACCTGGATGTGCTTGGGCATCGGACTGCAGCCAGACCAGAGCATGCCGCACAGAGGGGACAAAGGCACAGAGACGCTGAGGAACTTGCCTGTGGTCACACAGCAAGCATGCGGGGAGAGGTCCTGGCTGCAGCGTGTGTGGCTGCCCCTCACTGTCAACATGAGGGAAGGCACAGGGTCCTCCCCTCAGTGTTCTTTGTGGGGCCTGAGCCAGCCGGAGCTCAGGCCCTGAGGCAGCTTGTCTGGGTCACCCTTCGTGGGGCTGAAGGGAGCGCCCACGTCTCCTCCATCACCTGGCAGATGTGCTGCGGGTGGGGCTGGCACACGGCCAGGCCAGTGAAGCTACCCCCACCTCCCCAAGGCTGATGTCACCACACCTGGGACCTCATCCCACTCCCAAACCCTCCTCTGGTGTGGCCCCCTCAGCTGCCAGCCCCCAGGACACAGCCCTTCCTTGGGAAGCCTTTGTTTTACCATCTCATCCAGGGCTTCTCTGGGAGGCCCTGACCCAGCAAAGTGGGGTTTGGAGCAACTCTTTCCTCCTCGGGGCAGGGGAGGGGGCTAAGGTGGACCCTAGTTCCCTGAGCTGCCCTATCTGGGAGCTGACTGAAGCCTGTCTTTGGGGAGGAGACTCCTGTTTTCTGGTGGATGAGAGTGAGGGGCAGGCACACTGGCTGTGTGACCATGAGCAAGCTCCTCAACCTCTCTGTGCTTTGGTCTCCTCCTGGAGCTTGCAGACGAGCACGTGTGGCTTCAAGAACAAGATCACGGGTGCTGCTGGCCCAGCTGGAGTCAGGTCTGCCCCACAGACGCCCAGCCCCTCAAGGCCTTGCTGAGCTGGTGCTTGCTGCAGGCACTGCTTCCCAGCTTGAATGCAGTCGAGACAGTGATCCCATTTTGCTAGTGGACGGAACTCTGTCTCGTTTGTATTAACAAAGGGCAGCAGTGAGTTTATTATCCATTCGTCCTCTGTGCTGCTGGGACGTGCATCACAAACTGATTGTGGCAAACCATGAGCCAAGGCGCCACGCATGCTGGGGTCTCGGAGCCGCCTTGACGCCCCCGCCAGAGGCGAGGCCACCACGAGGTCGAGAGCCAGTGACAACTAAACTCCGAACACTTTGCCTTTAATTACAGTAAACTAACAAAGATCCCTGAGATGCTCTCATTTTAATAGAATGCAGTGTTATAATTGGTGTCCTACTTTAAGCAATGCAATTTCCCATGACCTGTTTTCCAAATTAACAGAGTAATAAAGGTGTGTGCTGTGGGGGCGGGGGTGGCGTGTGGACCCTGCAAAGGTGCTGGGCCTGAGGCCCCGTTCAAAGAGGTGTCTCTTCTTCATGTGTTTGCACACAGAGGTGATGAATTAGGTAAATTTCTCTCCTGTCCTTTCCAAGGAGCCCTGGATTTTAAATCAAAGTCTAGTCAAAGAAAATGAACAAGCATTCATGAAGCTCCATAAAATTACTGCCAAAATCCACAACTCTGGACAAAGCTGTCTGAAACCCTTCTCCTGGCTGGACGGTGCAGCCAGCCACAGGCCAGGAGTGGTCACTGTCCTAGGACTCTCTAGTACCTGAGGGGGTTGCTGCTCTTCTAGGGAGACCCTCCCTCAATGGGCCACGTCCCCTTGGTCCCCTGGACCACCAAGGATGGGGGAAGGAAGGCAGGGGAGGACAAGGAGAGCAGGAGGAAGCGGTGGAGGGGGTGGGTGGCAGGCGGTGGGGAGCAGGGGGATGCAGCTAGATCACTGCCTCCCCTCCTGTCTGCCCCTTAGTTGGTTGGCCTGAACCTGTCTGCACTGTGGGCAGCCCATGAGGGAACAACCTGGCTGGACAGGAGCCTTTGGGGTGCTGATGGGGGCAGGAAGCATCAGGACTCAGTTTCCCCATCTATAAAATGGAGGGTTGGGGGTGGGCAGGACCTCTGCCTGGAAGGCTGCAGGGAGGATCCAGGGAAACAGCAAAAAACTGCCCCTTCTCCCCCTCTCCCATCTCTCTCCCTCTATTTTCTGGAGACCACCATCCCTAAGCCTCTACCGCTCCCCCCAGAACTTCTGGGCCAAACCCTGCCCCCTCATCAATACCTCCCTTCCCACCCCCAGCTCTCAGCCCCTGCCCAGTTCCCCGTGGTGACCAGCAGCTCTACTTAGAGGAAAATCAGGGCTCAGCAGCTCCCAGCTGGCTGCTCCCAGCTCCTGTCTCCCTGACCTTGGGTTCCACTATCTAAAGGGATGTCCTAGTTAATCCCACCCTGAGCTGGATTAATTTCCAGAGATAAGCCTCAGATTCAGTTCTCTCACTGCACTGCTGGTGGTGGCAGTCAGGCTGGTGCAGTCCCGGGGGAGCGGGAGGTATTAAGTGAAGACCAGCTCCCCAGAGATGGCCAGGGCTGCTGGCCGTCCACTCCCCTCATCTGCTGGCTGCCAACTGCTGGCGGGAGCGTCCCAGCACCAGACTGCTCATGGCAGGCAGCATGGGCCCCCTTGGAGCCCAGAGTGATGAGCTCCAGCCTCCAGGCAGCTCTTTCCTGGTCCTCCTTGGGGCATTCAGAGCTCCTGGCCCCTTGGGGGCTCTGGAAGGACTCTTGACCACTCTCAGTATGAGAGTCACTCATGGCTGCTCACGGGGGTCTGGGCTCTGACCGCTGGTTAGAAACTAGACGGCCAAGGCCACATGCTGGCCGCTGGACAACTTTCCCCCAGGCTGAGCACAGGCCTGGAGACACCCTGCCTATGGTCCTTGTTGCACAAGGGCTGGGGTGAGCAGACATCCACCCTACCCTGCTGATTTCTGTCTTCACCAGTGACACTCCAGGTGGCAGGGGGCAGCTCACCAAGACGTTAAACTCTGCAGGGATACTGCTCCCCCAAATGGGCAAGAGCAGTGCTGGGCGGAGGAGCTGCTGGACTTGTCCCTAGGGCTGGTGGGCAGCCCCTGGGCCCTTGCCAGAGGGCCAGATGCCAGAGGGTGCAGGGCGTGGCTGCGGGAGGCCACCCCTTCCCAGAGCCACGAGGAGATGCTCTCCTGGCAGAGCTTTGGCTACAGGTGTGGAACCACCTCCTCTCTGCATGGGGTGGGGCGGGGAGACTGGAGGAGGAGGTGCCTCTCCCTGGAGAAGCAGAAGGAAGGAAGAGGCTGGTGTCCTGGTGTCCTGCGTCCTTCCCAGGGGCATGTGGGACCACTGCTCCCAAAGAGGGTGCCTCTCAGCCTGCACACAGACCCACCCGTACCTGCCAGGGGAGAACACAGCGGCAGCTACAGAACAGCCAGCTGTGGGGCCACTGGCAGCTCTGGCTCCCCTAGCCCAGCATGCCCCCATTCCCACACTTGTAGGAGGACTGACCTGTCACTGACAAGCGCCCACCATCAGGGCGTCCTGCCCTCAAGCTCCTCTGTGCTGCAGCTTCCCAACACACCTTATTTCCACGGTGACGCTCCTCGGTCTGTGCCGCCTCTCTCCCTCAGTGTTTGTGCATCCCAGGGTGCGGGCTGGGCGCCCGGAAGGAAGAGCGTGTGAAGTGACCGCCAGCCGCACCCTGAATACACCGGTGGCGCGGGGACACCTGACGGCAGGGGTTCCCCGCCCCGGGCACCATAAGCCACGTGGTCCTGGGGTCCCCGCTTCCTCCTTTGGAGAACCAGAGAGGCTGGTGCCACGGCTGGTCCTCTGAAGCCCGTCTGACCCCACTGAAGGGCGACCAGCCACTGGCCACTGTCCACACTCCCGAGGGGCCCTGCAGCTAAGGAGTGGGGAAGGGTGTGTCAGACCCTCTCAGGCCCCTCACTCTCTCCTTAACCTCCAAACACCACAGACCGTCTCCCCTGTGGGGCACACAATTCTCTATACACCGCTTCTGGGGCAAGGGGTCCTCGTGCAGACTCCAGCCATTCCAGGCCCTTCCTCCCTGCCTTTCTCACATTCCCTCTCTGGGATGCTCTGCCCCCTGCCTCTCCAAGTCTCCTGGACTGTCCAGGACACCCACCCACCCTCACACTCAGGTGCACCCAGGACCATGGGCCCCTGCCCTGCTCCCACTGCCCACCCAGGCCCTCCCAGGGACCCAACCCCAAGCCCTGGAGAAGGTCTTGAGGGCTGCCTTTCAAGGGCTTTTCAGCAGAGCCCACCTCCCTTCTCTCCAGCCCTCCTTACTCCCTGGGGCAAGCCCCTCCCTCAACACCAGGAACCTGGGCTGACAGCGCCCCAACTGATGGAAAACCATGCACCCTGCTGCTTCCAGGACGTGCTGAAATACCCTCACCCGCCACCATCCAGATGGGAGCACAGCCCCTGCAAACAGGATGGCGTTCTCAGGACAGCCAGGGAGAAGCGGAGGGAGGGTTCCCAGGATCCGAGCACCCAGCAGGAACTGACCTGGGGCTTCTCCACAGCAATCACACCGCCACCTGGTTCTCAGTCGGAGGTGCAAATGCGTCTGCTTCCTGGCTCACAAAGTGCGTCTGTATCAGCTGGGACCATGACCTCTGGGTGCACCTCACTCATGCACACGAGCATGCACACTCACACACACTGTTCAGAGGAGGTGGGGTGTCAGAAATGTCTGCCCTGTGCACACCCAGGAAGTTTGCCCCGCGGTGATGCTGAGTAGATGTCAGTGGTTGACTTTGGGTCCAAAGCCTCTGATTTCTTGATCCCGATGAGCCGCTGACATCAAAGAATTAAGTTCCCTGATGTCCCCAAATAAAGGAAACTTAACAAATTTCCAGAATGTTGGTTGCAATTTCTCACCCACCTCCTCCCACGAGGAAAATGGTGGCCTTGCCTCAAGTCTTTTTGGAAATTAGAACCAGACTCCCACCCACACCCCCTGTGGCCAGTGGGCCCCTCGAGTTCCCGTGGGCTGCCTGCTCTGGGGGGTGGTGACCGCTGCTTCCACTCCCTGCTTCTTGCACACTCGCTCACAGATACTTGTACACCTGTGTGTGCACATCCAGCACAGACATTTGCACCATCAGCCTAGGGTTTATCTGCAGGGGCTTGAAGTGAAAAGGGAAGAAGGGGAGACCCGCCAGATAACCAGCCAGGGGTTGCCATGGCATCTCCTAGACCGCCGCTGGGCCAATCCGGGCCAAGCGCGGGCTGGCGTCCTGCACGCAGCGGAAGAGGCGTGTGTGACCTGCACCGCACACACGCACTCACGCACGCGCACACGCAGGCGCACAGGCTGAACGCAGAGCTCTGGCTCACGAAGAGAGCGCACCTCATGAATATTCATCAGGCTGATGGAGGCAAAGCCAATCAACCACTTGGCAGCTCGATTTTTCCTGGATCCACTCTTCTCTTTGATCGCTGGCCGTCTGGGGGCAGGCTCTGAGGCTCTCCACCCAGCCTAGGGGAGGGGGTCCACAGGGTTAGACCCCTTTGCCCTTGCCAGACCTAGCCCTGGCAGAGGGCGTCCCCGCAGCCTTTCAGTCGGCCATCTGGTCCCCTCGCAGGATTCCAGTTCCCAGGGCCCAAGCACAGTGAAGTGGACTTTTTGAAGGAAGCGTCCACCTGTCCACCCCCTCTCTTACTTCACAATATCTGACTGGGGCAGAGACACAGCAGTGACCCCAGCCTTGGCCAGCCTCTCCAGTGTCACCCCAGCCATTTCCCAGAGCCCCAGCTTCTGTCTCAGTCAAGGTCCCCACAAAGCAGAGCCTGAGGCAAGGGTTATATACCCCAAGGGCAAGGGCCACAACCGCTACAAAGGAGCTCTGTGGGAGGGGCCTGGGGGTGGGGGTGACTGTGGACCATCACCTCTGGGTGTGTGGCCAGGCATCCCAGCTGGATTCCCAGAGGGCAGGACTCCTCTGGAAAGTCTTGAGCAGCCCTCAGAGGAGGGTGGGTTGTGTGCCTGCTTCCCTTCCATCCCTCCCTCTGTGGTCCAGGTCCACCCGTCAAGAGCCCACCCTCTGCCTCCATGCATGCTCTTTGGGGCCACTGGGGAAGTCAGGGCCCTCCCACTCCGAGTCTGGGCAAGCTGTCTCTTGAGCTCATCAAGCGCATGGTGCTGAGTCCTGCTCACTGCCCCGTGGGCTCTGAGCACTGGGTTGACCCACCACCAGCCTGCACACTCTGCTTCTCCCCATCCTGCCCAACCTCCAACCTGGGCCAGGGCGGAGGTGGGTGCCTGGCATGGAGGTGGGCAGGAACCCACCCACACTGACTAAAGGGCAGCTCAAGGATGCAGGTGGCATCCAGAGGAGACAGGTGGAGGGGAAGCCACATACCAGCTTGCCTGCCACCGAGATGGAGGAAAAGGTCTCTGGGCACTCAGGACCAACCACACCCGGGAGAGGATGCCTGGGCATATGGGCCTGTGTGCTGAGCTCCCTGACCAGCCACAGGCCCCAGGGGTCACTGCAGCATCTGAGCTTCAGTTCTCTCAGCAAGAGAAACTCACAGACCCTGCCAGTGTGGTCAGATAAGCCTTCCTGTGCCCAGTTCAAAGAGAAAACAGGCACAGCCTCCACGAATGCTCTACCTGAGCCCTCCCTGGGCCCCAACCTGAGCCCTACCTGAGCTGGGTACTCTGTCGCTCCCCCATTTGCTGTCCTGCTGCAGCCAGGGGGCTGACCACTTTTCTGCACCTTGGCTGTCAGGCTTCCAGCTGGATCCAGGTAGGAAGAGAGGCAGGAGTTATGGTGGCCCCCGCCCCTCCCTGCCTGTCTGCTTCCTCCACCTCGGCCCCTCCCCTGGCAGCTGCCCACTCCCTGCCCTCCCCTGACCCTCAGGCCAGAGCCGGTTGCAGCTTGTGTATCTCTGAGTCCCCCAGAGATCAACTCCTTGCATCTGGTGCCATAGGGCCCAATGCCAGCCCCCAAGTGAGGAGGTTCACGTGGTCCGTCTTCAAGGAGCACACTGAGGGGTCAAGGAAGGTGCTGGCAGGTAAACACAACACAGACCCACCTCCTACATTGGGGTCAAGGGGGTTACTCAGAGTGGGCACCAGTCCTGCAGTTCTGGTGGCATCTGGGCACTTGGGTCTCACCCTGGAGGGGAGCACTGTATGCAAACTGCTAAGCTGGTGAGGGCTGAGAGGACGGGGTCCTAGTTGAGGGTGGCAGCTGGTGGGGGATTACACTGCAGAGGACAGTGGACAGGCTCGGTGACAGACTAGGGCAGGGGGAGAGGGCTGGGGCTGTGGAGACCTGTCCTGGCCAGCACTGCGGGGCAGACGCCCCAGGCTGGGGTGGCAGGGGGGACAGGAGTCCTGAGGCCCAGCCAAGCTGTGGGGTGGGGTGCCAGACAGCCATGAAGAGTCCTGGAGGGCCCCATATCCCCCTCCTCATCTCGTAGACGGGTCCAGCAGGGACCTCCCCAAGGCCCAGGGGAAGTTAGCAGCCCAGAACTCTCCTGAAGCCTGCAGGTACGGTCACTGTTGGACTGAGGTGGTGCACAGGTTACAGTCCAGGGGGTTTTCCAGGTGTTTGGAAAGCGGCCCCTCACCAATAATCCCCTGAATTCCTGCCACCCAGAGTATGAGGGGTGATGCCAGAGCTTTATATGAGCTGGAAAGGTGCCTCTCAAAAGCCCAGGGAAGGATCTGGAGGTCCCCACACTTTGTGGCTGGCTGTGGGTATGCTTCTGCCCCTCTCAAACGAAGGGTGGGCTGATGACCAGAGAGAGGGTCATTTCAAAAAAGACTGGGCACCATCCATGGGTAAAGACACCCTGGCCGTCTGGGCAGCACCCTGGACAGCTCCCTGCCCATTGCCCAGCCACAGGCACTTTCTGGGGGTCCTGTCTCCTCCTACCTGGGGTCCATCAGGATTTCCAAGGCAGAGCCAGGTCAAACTGGCATCCTTGGGGAGGGTTTGACAAGGAGAGAAAGTCACCACCCCCTTCACCCCTGAGGTCATGCATGGGGGTACAGAAGGTGGCAAATCACTTACCCCAGAGGCTCCTGTCCTGAGGCTGCCAGACCTCTGATGGGCCACATTCTGGGACTCCCCATAGGCCCAATTTTGGTCATCTGCTTTCTCCTTGCTCCTCACCCAGTCCTGGTGGAAACTAGGTGCCCTTGGAACACCTGGGGCCTTCCAAACGGGAGGAAACAGGGTTCTGAACAAGCTCCCCAGGACCATCTTACTTCAGACATGTGCAATCATTAACACATTAGTCTTACACAAATAAAATGGCTGCCATGCCCTTGTCCTCCAGTTTAGAACTCCACCATTAGTGGGAAACCACTACCCCTTGTCTCAAATAAACATTCACCCTGAAATGCACACAAACAGACTCCTGGACTCCACACCAGCCCACGGGTGGCTGAAGGCTCTGAGTAACATGATGACTGATGACCAGCTTCCCCTCCCCCACCTGCACCCCAGGATACTCCTACCAAGCAACCCCAGGCCCCTAGTGTAGGCCCCCAGCCCCCAAGTCTGGGCAGCCCCTCTGCATTCCCACCAGCATGCTCCTGCCCCTCTCCTGGGGCACACAGCATTGGTCCAGCATCTGTCCCCTACTGCTGACCACTGCAGCACACCCACCTACATCCCCTGGGCTCTTGTATCTTCCCCCCCAATCCCGGGGGTAAACACTGGCTGGACAGGAGGGTCTTTTTTCCTGGGGACCATAGCTTGTTCTCTCCTCCCCTTCATCCCTCTGCCACTCTCTCACTTCCCAAGGCCTGGTGGGAAGTTCCACCTGTTTCCCCCAGCAGGGGACACTCCCTGTGACACATCCTGGAGGGTGGGGGCAGACCTGAAGAGGGCAGCAGGAAAGTGCTCCTGTCCCTGAGAGGAGGCAAGTCTGAGAGGCTGGAGAGAGGTATGGGTCAGGGAGGAAAAGGAGCCAGACGCTCAGAGGTGGAGGGAGGTGGGGGAACAGAGGTAGGGACAGGGGGCAGGACAGAGGAAGCAGAGAAGGAGGGAGAAATGGGGGGTGGTGCAGAGAGAGATGGAGACACACAGATCTGAGAGACCCAGAGACCAAGGGGAAAGAGTTCGCCTGGAGGCAGAAGAACTGGGACTAGAGACACAGCAGTTCGGGTGCAGGAGGCAGAGACCGAAGGAGTGCACAGCAGAAGGCCACTCTGGTACCCCCGCACCATGCTGTGTTCAAGGCTGCCAGAGGCCCAGATCCGAGCCAAGCCATGGCAGTCTTTCGGAATCTAGGCCTGGGCCGGCCCCAGCTGGGATGCTGCTGGGGTGGACTCCTTGCTGGGGCCTCTGGGAGCTGAGGGAGAAGGGGGCACACAGGGGGCCCTGGGGCAGAACTGCCTCCTCACCTCTGAGACGGGGAGGGGACCTTGGTGGGGACAGGCCCGCCCCTCTCCCAGGCTGTGGACAGAGGCGGTGGGGACAGGCAGAGCCCCTACCAGTGCAGACTTGAGACAACCTGGGCCCTGGGCTGGGCTCATCATCCCACCATCGCCCTGCCTGTCTGAGGAGACAGCCAAGTGGGGCAGGGGTCTGATGGAGGGAGGCCTCAGGGCCCAGGAAATCAGTCCCTGCTCCCAGGTCTCCAAGGAGGCCCAGGCATTCTAGTCCAGGGGATCCTGCTCCCATGGGGTCCTGCATGCCCTGGTGGGCTGGGCCCCTGCAGCCAGGCAGAAGGGGCTCAGGGCTGGTGTGGGGGCTCTGCAGGCCCTGGAGGAACCCCAGGGAGACTAGCCCCCAGGCTGCTCCTGCCCCGACTTGGTCTGTGCTTTCTTGAGGGCAGCAGAGGCAGCAAGCCCTCACCCTCATCTTCCCAGGGGCACTTTGCTGACACTAGACCCCTAGGTGGGGTGAGTGGGGGACAGCCTGGGACCCCTCCCCACAACACGCCTTCTGGGACCTGGGCTGGGCCTGGGGACAACAGGGGCTGCTCCACTGCCAGGATGCAGCTGGCAGGAGGAGGGCAGCCAGCCCAGAGCAGGGGAGGGTGGCTGGGTGACCAAGGAGGCACCTGAAACCTCAGGGAGGTCGGGCAGGGGCGCCGGGGGAACAAAAGGCCCCTTCCTCCCACTGGCCAGGCTTCGGCCAGCACCCCTCACACCGTGCCCTGCCTGGGACTCTGCACTGGCCTCCACTGTGCCTGACTGTCCAGGTGCGCCACTCACCTGGCCTCCTGACCACCACCCTCGGCATGCACAGCCCGATGACCCAGCAGGAGAGGTGCACCTCTGGGCCTGCTGGGCGCTCCTCCACCGGTCCCTCCTTGTGGAGCTGGACCAGCTGGAGCCGGGGAGGAAGGAGAAGGGGCGGGAGCCGGGAGAGGGGCTGCAGCCTTATTTCCATGCTGGCCCCCGAGCCCCGCCCACTGTGCGCCGCCGGCTAACAATCGCAGTCTTTGTGGTGGCCTTGCTCCCGCCCTCGCCCTCCGCACTCAGGCGTGGCGGGCGTCCGGCCCCCCACCCACTTCAAAGGGTGAAGGGAGGAACCCCTCCCATCGGGCCCCATCCAGACCTAAGCATAGGGATGGGAACAGAGACCTAGCCTCTACGCTGTGGGGGCTCGCGCTGCACCTGCTCTCAGCACACCCCGAAGTCATACAGGGAGAAGCCACTGGTCGGTGCCCTGGGAGCACGTAGGGGGCGGAAGAGGCCCCAGAAGTGTCCTGACGGGAGCTGGGGGGGTCCCTTCTGGGGGTGGGACCCCTCCCCCAACGGCATCAGGCACCTGCTCCGTGTGGAGGGAAGAAGGGAATGAGCGGGAGCCAGGAGCTTCCCTGGGGGTGTTAGGGGGACCAGGGCCTCGCTGCAGGGGTAGGTCTATATGGGGGCCTCTGAGGTCCCTGGACCACCCAAGCCGGAGCTTGGAAGCAGTGGACCATGCCCAAGACATGGTTCAGAGCAGGGCTGGACCGTGAGCAGGGCTTGGCCTTGGCACCCTGAAGCCCTGTGCCTGCAAACTGTCCCCCTCCTTCAGGCTGAGGCTCTCAGCCTCCCCGTCCCAGGCTACATCTGCCCTGAAGGCCCCTGCAGCTGGCCTCCAGCCTCTCCCTACTCCCTTCAGGTCCCAGGCCCCGTTCCCCTTCCTCTCCCACCTTGGATCCAGGGCACAGTCAAGGGTCGAGGGGCCGAGAGCCAGTGGTTCCCAGCGGTGCCGCGGCCCCTCCCCTTTCTAGAGGAATGACAGGCCTCGCACCCAGGAGGGGCGGGCGGTGTGACGAGGAAGCCGGAGCGGAAAGGGCGGGGGTTCCTCCCTGGTTTCTGTGGATTTGTTTAATCCCACGTTATTCGAAGCCTTTCACGGTGGCGGAGGGAAGGGGAGGGGAGGAGGAAGGGGGTCTCGGCTGCATCCCTCCCTCCCTCCTCCCTGCCCCCGCCCTGCAAAGCCACCTGACCCACCTCCAAGTTGCCGGCCCAGGCTCTCAAGGCCTTTGTGCGCATGGAGGCAGTAGCTCGGAACCCGGAGCACTGAGCAATCGGCCACGCATCTCCTCGCGCCCTCCGCTGGGAGCCAGGAGCCCCTGCCCCGATCCGTGGAGCTGGCAAATAAACGAATCCACAAACCCAAATTCTCGGTGTGCTGGGCGGAAGCGGCAGCGCGGGCAGCGGCGCAGAGACGGTTCGGGTATGGCTGGGCTGGGGTGCGGTGAGGCCGGCCGGCACCTGAGGAGCCAAAAGGACCCAGCGGGGGTCTAGCAGCCGTGAGTTGACTTCTACAGAACCTTCAGGGGCTTCAGGGCCACCAAGAAGGTCCCCACCAGGCTGACGCAGGAGGACGGGCAGGGCAGGAAGTCTTTTCTCATCCAGCACCCACCCCTTGCCCAAGGCGACCCTTCCTCCTGCGGGCCAGAGCTGGGGGCCACGGGTACCTGGGAATGGAAGAAGGGGTGAGCCTTAGGCTCCGTGGGTGGGTGCTCGGGATCCCAAGAGCAAATACTGTAGGCTGTTTTGGGGTTGCACAGAAAGCTGATCTGATCCAAGGCATGGGGCACACACCCCCACCTTACCTGCCTGGGGAGAGATCTGAGGGGAGTCAGAATGGAAGTGCTCAGCCAGAGAAGAGAGCCGGCCTCAGAAGGCTGGTGATCCTCTCTTGGCTCTGGGTGGAGCCAGTCTGGTACAAAGGGGAATCTGAAGGAAGATTTGGGATCCATAAACCTGAGGAGCCCTCCCCCATAGAATGCAGACAAGCTGCAGGGAGCTGGAAGTCAGATCCGACCACCTCTCATCCAGGAAATCAAAGGAGGAGGGGAGAAGTATGGCCCGACCCTTCTAGGGAGAAGATGGGAGTGGGGTGAAAAAAGTCCAGAGGCGAGGCCGGGCAAGATGAGACTGGGGTTTGGGGTTCTGTTTCAACACCATGGACAGCGGCCCCCGCTGCCTGTGGGGACGCGCCTCAGTTGTGTTAGAGGCTGCAGTCAACGCAGTCTCTGCCGGCTGCCCTGCGTCCCCCGCCCTTCACCCCTGCCAGCAAGCATCAGGCCTGGGCTGGCTGTGGCTGGGAACCCAGCAGGCTTGGGATTTTACTGGATGTTGGGCTGAGGGAGGCAGTTTGCACCCCATGCAAGGGAGAAGGGCCACTCCCGACTCTAGCAAAGGGCAAGGAACTGCAGCTGGGATGGGCCCTATGGGACAGCCATCCTGGCGGATTGAGGACCCGCGTGGAGAGGCGGGGGGAGCGCACAGCAGCCCTGAGTGCCGGCCCTGGTCGCTTTTGCTGCCCTGGGGCTCCTGCAGTGCTGGAGAGGGCCAGCAGGGAGGGACAGGACCTCATGTCCAAGGTGGGAGGGTCAGCAGGCTCTGCTCTGAGGCAGATGGCACAGGGGTTGTGTGGGCCTGAAGAGGGGCCTGTTGGCCGGGCCTGGGCCTGAGGCTCCCTCACCGTCTGCACTGAAACAAAGGCCAGCGGGGAGGCCTGAGGAGGTCTGGCTTCGGGGAGCCACTGGTCCTTGGCCTGAGAGGTTCGAATGAGGCTCAGCCCTCAGGACTCTAAGGACAGGGTGTGAGTGAGGCCTTGAGGTGTTGCCTGTGAATCCGCGGCCCGTGGGCCCCGGACGAGAACACCCCACCCCACAGACACAGCAAGGAGAGTGATCTTTGATGGGGTGTCTGTCTATCTCCCTCCTCCAGATAACTACCCAGTGGGCCGCTCCGAGCTCTGGGCTCCCGAGCCTTCCTTTCCTGTGGGGGCTGCAGGCGCTGTGGGTAGTGACGATGTGCGCCTTATGGGGGGAAAACTGGAAGCGCGAACCTGCGGCGCAGGCCGTGCGGAGGTGCGTCTGCGTGTGAGACCAAGCCGTGTGCAGCCGAGGCGTGGTTGCTGGTTGTCAACGTGCACTCAGAGGGGCTGCGGCCGCGGGGCTTCAGGAGGAGCGTTCGCGTGGGTGCGGGAGGGGCACGGGAGGGTCCTGGTGTGTGTGGGATGAGAGAGACACGTTCCCGTGGGTAGACGTGCGGCCGCGGGGCGCCGGGGACGGTCGAGGGCGCTCGAGGGCGGCGTCCGTGTTAACGGAAGAGCGCGCGGAGCTCGACACGGCGAGTGTGCGCGGGAGGCACCGGGCGCGCAGTGCGTGTATGCGCGTGTGCGCGGCGCGCGTGCCCCGCAGTTCTCAAGGACACCTCGGGGAGGCGGCGACGGAGCCGGTGTCCGGGTGACGTCACCGCGCGCCCCAGTGATAATCGCCCAGTGCCCGAGCCGAGCACGGATACGCGCGGGGGCAGCTGCGGCGGCGGCGGGCGTGGGACAGTCGCTCCTGGGCCGGCCCGGGTGAGCAGGAGCTGGGCGCCCGCCGCGCTGAGCCCGTTGACGGTCGGCTCCCAGCGGGCCCGTGGAGCTCAGGGACTTCCTCGGCTCCTTTTGCGGCGTCCCCGCGCTCTCCGCCCCGGGCAGCCGCGTCCGGGGCCCGCGAGGCGCGCGGGGCCCGAGGAGGAGGCGGAGGCGGCGGAGGCCGAGGAGCGACAGGAGGCGGCTGCAGCTCCCGCCTTGGACGGGTAACTGCGCTCGGGGCCGGGCCGGGACAAGTCCCGCGAGCGCCTTCTCCGTGTCTTCCCGGCTTTCTCTCCACCAATGGCTCGAGCGTCTCGCGGGTACCGGCGCGTGGGGAGGGTGAGCTCGCTGGGCTGTAAAAAGAGACTGGCTTTCCTTTCTGAGCATCGAGATTTTCTTTTAGCCGCTTTCGTAACGCGCTCGCTGGTCGTGCCGGGTGGGGGCTCTGCGGGGGAGGTCGCTGCGGAGAAGCTCGCACCGCTTTGCCGGAGCGGGCACCGCACCCCTCGGCGGCCCGCGCCAGGCGGCCGGGCGCGCACTCGCTCGCTCACCCTGTCGCCTCCAGCGCCTCCTTGCCCGCGATTCCGCGGGGTGCCAGGTTCCGGGGACGCCCGAAGGGCTTGCTTGGGCCCCCTCCCTGCTGCGGAAGGGGAAGAAGAGTGGGCTCTTCGGAGTTGGGGGCGGATCCAGGCTGGAGTCCGAGGAGGCACAGTCGGCGTAGCGCAGCGCCCCCGCCCCGCGCGCCCCGCGGCGAAGACGCCGGAGCGTTCGCGCCCTTCGGGCAAGGACCCACCGCGAACCGGAGCCGCTGCCCCGACCCGGGCCGGGCCGCTCGCCGCCCGCTGCAGCCCTGAGGGCCCCTCTGCGTGTTCACAGCGGACCTTGATTTAATGTCTATACAATTAAGGCACGCGGTGAATGCCAAGAGAGGCGCCTCCGCCGCTCCTTTCTCATGGAAATGGCCCGCGAGCCGGGCCGGCGCGGTGCCCCTCCCGCGGGAGGAAGGCTAGCCCGGCCCCCGGCGGCCCCTCGCGCCGCGGACAAATCCGGCGAACAATGCGCCCTCCCAGAGGGCGGCCCAGCTGCCGGGCCGGGGACCTGGCCGCGGGACACAAAGGGACCCGCACGCCGCGGGCGTTGCGGGGCGGGTGGGGGCGGCCGAGGGGGAAGCCTGCGGCCCAGACGAGGCTGCGGCCACGTGTACCCGCAGAACAGAGCGTCCAGAGGGCAGCGAGAATCGGGAAACAAAGGGAGGGTCCGCGGGGGGCGGCAGAGTGGGGGGTGGGCGCTGGCGGCAGCGGCGGTGGGGGACTGAGAGCGGTGAGGAGTCGGCGGCCGCGCGGGCTGGGTTTGGGGAGGTCAGGGCCACCCCGCGGGCTGGTCGGAGCGCTGTCCGCGGTGCTGGCGGCGGGTGGCCCCGCGGGACAGGAGCGCCACGGGCGCGGGGCCAACAGTGTCCCGAGGGCCACTCGCCCCAACCGCGGCGCGCTGGGCAGTTGCCATGGCTACGACGGAAGGGGTGAGATAGGGCCTGAGGTCACTGCAAAGTCTGTCCTTCCTCAGTCCACTGGGCCACGGGGTGGGGGTGGCCCTTTCTGAGCTCCTGGAACGGCTTCCACACCTCAAGGACATGGGTCAAAATGAGGAGGGACGGCAGTTTACACCCAGGGCCAGCCAGGGTCGAAAGGAGGGAGATGGATGTGCCTGACCGCATGGCGCCCCAAACCTCTGGACTGTGCGGGACCGAGGCACGTGAGGCTCCGCAGCCCCGGGGAGAAGAGACCCCTCCCCCACCATCTGCAGCCGCAGTGACACCCACTCAGGTTTGCTGCAGGCATTTTTTTTCTGTCTTCGGAGCCAGCGCCACCTGCTGGCACCCTAGCCTGCGCGCGCCTTGGGCTCCTGTGCCCCTCTCAACCCCAGGCGCCCCCATCCTGACAGCATCTTGGGTCACCCCTGGGGCAGACGGTCCTCTCCGGCCAGGCCCGTGTGCCCCGTTTCCCCTCCGGTGAGCCCCCAGGCCTGGCTCTGCGGCTGCTTGTTTCCTCTTAACCGGGTGAGGATGCTCCCCTCCAGCCAGGCTCCAAGCCTGGTCAGGAGCCCTGGTCTCCCTCATTTCTCCCAGCCCCCAGACTCCAGGCCGGGAGCAGAAAATCAGCACACAAGGAACAACTTGGGTTTCCAGCTGTGGGCCCTCCATGCGGAACCACCCCCCCCCCCCTGCAGCTGCAGAACAAGGGTACATGCCTCCCCTGCAGCTCAGCCCTCCAGCCCAGCCCTGAGACATGGGAGCAGGAGCCAGGGGCCTCCATCTGCCCCACAGCACCACATCAGGGTCACTACAGAGCCCTAGGACAGGGTCCTCTGATCTCCTGCCCCCTGGAGGACAGGAAAGGCCAAGAGAACCGCAGACCGACAGTGGCGCAGCACGGCTGGTCCCTTCTTCCCTCCTCTGTGAGGGGTGCACACACAGCATCCCCAAGGGCCTCTGGTCAAGGGGGAAGGAGGAGCCCAGCAGGGGCCTCAGGGTAGCCCTAGGTCTGGGTGTCCCCGCTAGGTGTGGAAGGAGGCGGGGGCCTTGTCCTGTCTGAGCTTTCTCTTGTGGCTGTATCAGGGGACAGCTTGCACCTTCTTCCTGAGGGAGCAGCCCCACGTCCCTGGCTGTCTGGAGCGGGTATCGGCTGGGCTCTCTGCTTGTTTACTTCCCTTCCTGGGGCCGTGGCTCCTGACCAGAATGGACCTTCCAAGTGGTTCGCCAGGTGTGGGGGACACCTCAGCATATTCCTCAGGCTGGCCAGGATCCAGTGGGAGGCCTCAGGAAGAAGCTTGGGGCTCTGCCCCCCTAGAACCCTCCCCTAAAGGAGGTCTGAGGTCACAGTATGCCTAAGCTCCAAACCCCCAGCAGGTCCGTGGTGCTAGGGGTTCTCAGGACCTCTGCTGGGCTGGTGGTGCCGGGCCGGGCTACTGCTGCGTGACAGCCGCAGTGCGGGGAGGGCCACGTGCTGCAGGACAGAGCCAGGCCTGCGCCCTGCACCCCACAGAGCCCTGCGGGTCTGTGTTCAGCCTCCCTGCCCACACACCTGCACATGGACCCCTGACCCCACTCTTGGGGAAGAACTGGGCCCCCGAGCTCCTGGCCAGTGCCTGGCCCACAGGACACTCCCTGCAGAGGTCCAAGGAGTCACCCTGGGGACCACAAGCTTGTTTGAGTACTCAAAACATGCCTGCACTGGGGCTGGTACCAGCCTGGGTCCAGGCCAGGACACGCTCTAGCAGATGGCCAGGGACCCCCTCTACCCCATGATGGGTCTGCCCAAGGATCCAGCCCTGTGGAAAGGGCTTTTCTGCTTTGAATGAAACCTAATAAACACCAAGTCTGATGCTGCCTGTCCACAGCAGCCTCCAGACACCCCTGGGGCACCCCCCGCCCCCAGGCATTCCAGCATAGCCCACTCTGATGCGAGGCCAAGCAGCAGTCAGCCCAGGCCAGACAGTCACCTCCTACATGCTCCCTACATGTTCTGCCCTGTTCTGACCCTGCCTCCAGGGCAGGGTGCCCTCAGGTCCAGGTACCCAGCAATCCTCTGCCAAGGCAGAGATCAGGAACCCAGCTCTCCGACCTGTCTACCTGGTCATCTCCTGGCCTGGCAGGGACCCTGAGAGCACAGCTCATCGGCAGCCCAGCCTTCACCCCTGGGCTTCCGGCAGCCAGGTGGGGTGCAGAGCAATGAGTGACAGTCGAGAAGCAGGAGTGGTGCAGGGCTGTTCCCTGGGCTTGCCAGCAGGGAGAGGGGAGGGGGCAGGGTCTGCCGCTGTGTGGGGCCCCCATTCCAGAGGGACTGAGAGGTGGTGGGGTCTTCTCATACACACACACCCCACCACATCCCCTCCACACCCCCACAGGGCTGCAAAGCAGAGATCACAGAATCAGGGCCCCCACACTCAGGCAGGCCCTGCACTCAGCACATCCCTCCCTCCTCAGCTTCACGTCCCTGTTCTTAGCACAGAGAACAAGACCAGTGCATCTCCTGGGGTGGACGACAGAGGGAGCCCTGGGGAAACCAAGGCTCGGCTGACCCCTTGGCTGAGCTGGGGGCATGTTATTTTGGGGGTGGGGGCATGGCCATACACCCCTTGTCCCACTGACATTCCTGCAGCTATCTCCACCTCCACATAGGGACTTGCCTGGCTCCCTGGTGGACATCAGCAGCCTAGACGAGAATGGACACAGAGACCGACACGTATCTGCCCTCCCCAGGTCCACTCCCTGCCCTAGCTGGTGGGCCAGTGCCTCAACACTCACCACCAGGGAGCTTGAGCCAGAAGTGACTAGGGCAAGGCCCACTGTGCTGGAGGATGGGGGCCAGAAGTGACCGGGGCAAGGCCCCCTGAGAAGCCGCTCTGAAGACACTCTGGTGGGGGTGATGACAGCTGAGCCCCAGGGCCAGGGGAAGATGGAAACACACAGCCTCCCCGAACAATAACAGGGTTCCAGGCCCTGCCTCGGGTCCTCAGCCTTGTCCAGCAGGTCCTTTCAGGCTGCCCCCAATTGCCCGTGGGCCACCTGACTCCCCACCCCAGGGTCACCACCCAGTGTGGGACAGCACTCTGGCCTTGGAGCCCAGCCTCATCAGAAGCCCCAGATACTCAAGGAGGGCACTTGGGCTGTCCTGGGGTTGGACCACCCTGGACCCTCCTGCTGAGCGCCGCAAGCTGGGACCAAGACCTGTGACCTGCCCTGGGGAAGACCAGCTCTGTGAGCAATGTGCACCCCACAGGAATGATGACCAACAAGACCAGGCTTGGGACACTCCCAGCCCCAGGCTGTGCCCTGTCACAGCTCAGAAAGCACAGAGGGCCAGCTCTCCTCAGTGAGTATTGTCTCTGTAGGTCAGGACAGGCTGCTCCACAAAACACACACACACACACACACACACACACACACACACACACACACACACACACACACACACACACACGCGGTCTGTGCCCAGCCCACACATGGTCTGGGCCCAGCCCCTTGCAGATTCTGGGACTTACCACATGAGGGCGCCTCTGGGACGCTGCAGGACTCTGCGGCAGCGTGTGAGAGCCGAGGGGCGCACCTAGACGCTTTCCTTCATTCAACAAACATTTCCGAGTCCGCTGTGGGGGACCAGGCCACAAGTGCCGCCAAGGTCTGGGACGGGACCCTGATGGGTAGAGAGGGAACCTGACAGGAGCTGAGTCTGCAACAGACAGAGCAGGAGCCTCTTGATAACAGCAGGCAGGAAGTCAGACCCTCAGTCATCGGCCACGACCAGTCTCAGGCCTCACCGAACTCTTTAACCTCTCTGCACCTTGATTTACTCATCTGTGGCTGGAGGGTGAGCTCAGACACGTTCACTCAGTAAATCGTCACCATCACCACAACAATCACCACCACCGTCATCTCCACCATCATCACCTTCAATATCAGCAATGGCAGCACCATCACCATCAGGGCCCTCACAGGATGAGGTCGTTCAAACACCCTCTTGCTTGTCCTGCTTTCCATCCTTTGAAGCAGCGGGGGTGGATGAGTGGAATGAAGATGCAGACCCATGGGAACTGTGGCTACCCAGAGGTCACCCATGGCCACTCATAGCACCTGAAAGACCCACGTGCTCCTAGGAGAGTGGCCGCATGCTGAGGACACAGGAGAGGCGGTGACAGGGTGAGTCAACAAGCTGAGAGTTGAGTGGTGCCATATGGGGCTCTCAGAGACAGGCCGCTGGGTGTGACGCTCGGGTCCCTGACCCCACACAGGACAGCTCTCACCAGGCCATGGAGGCCGCCACCTTCACTGCCCAGGCAGCCCCAGGCTCAGCTGGCCCTTGGACAGTCTCCAATGTCCTTTCCCCACCATCCTTCAAAATGTCAGGAAAGACCCCTGTCCTGGCACCCAGATCGCATCTTCCCAACCACATCACTCCCAGAGAAGTACAGACCCCACTGCGGGCACACAGCCTGCCTCCTGGTTTAGAACACACAGGGGCTATCCCTCTCAGAGCTTGCCTGTCCAAAGGTCACAGATGATGTCCCAGAGTCCACGGAAGGCCCATTCCCAGGTAAGCCCCACTTCCCCTCACACAGACCACCTGACCAGCTGGAGGGTCAGGCAGGATTCCTGACAAGGCACCCTTGCCCATCTTGAACCACTGTCACCTTACAACTAGCCGTCGGTGTGGCCAGGGCCCATGTGCTTGTGCAGGGGTGTGGATTTGTATGTGTTCATGTCTGTGTGGGTGGGTGTGTTTGTAATGGGTTACGTGTGTGCCACAATCGGGCACAGGTATTTGCTCATGCACATATCCATGTCCGTATGTCTGGTGGTGTGCACATGTGTGCACACAGGTGTATGTGTGTACAGAGCACAGAGGGCAGCTTGAGGGTTGGAAAGAAGCAGGGCCTTGTGTACTCCTAGGTGCTCTAAATGGAAAGCCCTTCCGCCCTCCCCACCCACTAGATGGCCCTCAGGCCTCAGCTCTGACCCGACCGCCCCAGGGGCAGGTATCCCAGGGCCCAGGTGCTGTTTGCAGTCATTTCTTTATTCCCTCCATCTCCTGAAGCTAAGCTGGCCAACCCTAGGATCCCTCACTGGAAGCCAGAGAGGTCAGATCAGGACCTGTCCAGGACTGCTGGGGTCTGTCTACCTTCCTTTTCAGCCAGGCCCCAACCCCATCCTGGTGCCACCAGGCCACGCCCTTCCACAGTCTGTGGCAGAAAAGCTGTGGCTGGAGGCGAGAGTAAAGCCAGCTCAAGGCCATCCCCTCCTGGGACCCCCAGCCTTGGGCAGGGGGAGGGGGTTGGATGGGCCCAGCCCTGAGCTTTGCTGCCCCCAACTGCCCAGGAGTAAGGCACCGGTGGGGACTGTCCCAGGAAGGCCAGACAGAGCCGAGTGTTTTCTGGCAGCACCTGCATTTACACCCCACCACCCACTTCCAGCACCCCCAACTCCATCACCAGCACCCCCACCTCTTGTGCAGCTGGGATCTGGAGCACTAGGAAGTCCCCCTGTGGCTGGGCCCCACCCCTGGCTCTTCCTGTCCACCCAACCAGCATTCCGCCATCTGCTTACCATCCAGATGTGCTCTGTGGCCCTTGGGGGCCCCAGGGGTAGGTACTGTGTCAACAAGCTTTGAAGGAGGCTAGTGACCAGAGCTCCAGAGGCTGGCTGAATTCCAGGTTCCAGTGACTGCAAGGCTTGGGGACAGTGGGAGGCCCTGGGGACCTGCATGAAGGGACATGTCCACTCCACAGGGTGACATCATTCAGATGTCTGCACTAGGCGTGCACTTGGGTAGGAAGGAGCCCGGATGTCACTGGGGGAGGTGACCAAGGCAAAGGGTGCCATTCAGCAAAAATGGGTGAGCCACAGGCCCTGGCCCCTCCCTGGAAAACTGTACTTCTGGTGGGACTGACCCAGGGCTCAGGCATGAAGCACGGGGCCTCATCTACCAGGGTCACATTGGAACCTTTGTTGCAGCTGTCTTCACAGTGGGTGTGGGCGGTGAGAGGCTGCCCAGCCTGCTACCATGGTGGGGCACCGAGGGCAGTCATCACTCAGGACCCCTTGGATGATGGGCCTCCCACAGAGCTGGCGGCCAGTCTCACATGAGCAAGGGGACACTGCAGTTCATCCTCCAGTGGGATGGGCCCTGCTGAGCACCTGCTGGCCCACCCTGGACCCTTGTCCCTCCCTCTGCCACCGGGGGGCCCTCCCTTCGCATGGCCCTGGGACAGCAATTGCCAGAGGAGGCCACTGTGGGGCCAGCCACCTGGCGAAGTCTGTGAGATGAGCCAGAGGGGTAGGAGTTGGGGGTGGGGTGGGAGGTCATCATCCACAGCAATGGTGGGGGAGGGGAGGCCCGGCCAGGAAGCACCCCCTCCTCCCCCGAGATGCTGCCAAGGACACTGTTGTGTTGACAACCAAACGGGGCCCAGCTGTGTCCACTCACTGACACCTGATGTGCTGCAGTCCAACACATGAGGGCATCTGCTGAGAGCTCCACACAGACTTCCCACAGGGCGAGAACACACACACAACCTGTGCACACATGCAACACACATATACAGCAATACCTACCTATACATACACATGCATGTGTCTAATGCACATATCTACACACAGATACATGCATCACACACCTACACACATATACAACACAGTCTACCTGTATACACACACACAGCCCACACATACAACACATACCTACACACACACATATACACCATAAACACACACGCAACCCTACGTGTGTATGTATGTGCTGAGTCGCTTCGGTCATGTCCAACTCTTTGCAACCCCATGGACTGTAGCCCTCCAGGCTCCTCTGTCCATGGGGATTCTCCAGGCAAGAATATTGGAGTGGATTGCCATGCCCTCCTCCAGGGATCTTCCCCAACCCAGGAATCAATCCCCCATCTCCTGCATTGCAGGTTAAGTTCTTTACACCTGAGCCACTGGGCAAGCCCAACCCTACACGTACATATGACATATACACACAACACATACCCACACACACACATATACAATACATACCTATGTACATACACACGACCTTCCACACACATATACAGCACACATGCACACACACAACACACACAAAACAGGCACACCTGTCTACAACACACATGTGTATGACACATCCGTACAAACGCAGTAAGCAAATGACCAAGGAAGTGGGGCAAAACACTACCAACAAGCAAATCTAGGTAAAAGGTGTCCTCTGTTCTCTTCTTGCAGATTCTCTGTAAACTTGACATTATTTCCAAATTAAAAGTTTGAGAGCAAAGAATGTGGCTTCCTTGCGAGCCCCGCACGGGCCCCAGCCCCTAGGAATGTGCCTTTCTGAGCAGCCTTCTCAACCCAAAACCAGGGCTCCTCTCACAGCACCTGGTACCTCCCCATCTCCAGGTGCCTAAGCCCTGTCCCGAGGGCTGGCAAGTCCCCCAAAATAGCAAAGGGGAGTCAGGCCCTCCCCTGCCCCTTGGAGCAGCTCTGCCCAGGGACCCAGATGTCTGGGGGCTCATCAAGCCCACCCTCCTGACCGCTCTACCTAGACTGAGAAATAGTACTTGCTCCCCCTCAGTCTCTCCCACCAAACCAGGGGTGGGGCTGGCCACATCTGCCCTGGTGATGGCCGAGGCCACCACTATCCCAATCCAGGCAAACCGTCCCAAGTCAGAGGGCCGGCTGAGGGAGTCCTCCTCCCTGGTTGAGCTGGCAGCAGAGCCGACACGTGGCGGGGAGGGGCACTGCCTGGGCAGGACACTTGTCCACAGCACTGCACCTTGGGTCCCCAGCCTGTCAGGCCCGTGCCAGGGAGGGTCCCTTTTCTCCCCTCCACCTACAGAAGTCCCTAATTTCCAAGCTAGTTAAGCAGGGCTGAGGTGACATGGCCCTGAGCTCACAGCAGGGGCCATCCACCAGCCCCTCATCTCCCTTCCCCTCCCAGACCCCCAAGGGCACACCGCCTGGTCACATGAGAAACCATCACCCAGACTGCCAGCCTGCAAAAGCCGAGTGGTCCATGCTGGAGGCCCAGCCATCCTGCTCCTGCACCCTCCCAGCTCCACACCCACCGGGACCCTCACCCCACGTCACCATAGGTACAGCTTGTCAAGCACCTGGTTGCTCCGAGTTGCCCTCAGGAAGACCCCCACCAGGGGTGGGTCTGAGGCTGACACTGCGTCCAGGTAGCACTAACCCTGCACCTGCTGCCCGGTGGAGGGATTCCCTCCACCTTCCCCACACCCTCCTCTAGGGGCCTCTCCAGAAATAAGAACACGGTCTACCAGTGATGGCTCAGCTGAAAAACATTCCCCACAGGATCCATCCAGTTGCTGCAGTGAAGACGGGTGGGACAGCTGCTCCAATTCCTTTAGAACACGCTGGTTTCGGGAAAAAAGTTGATCATGCAAATCTCAAGTGACTCCAGGATATGGGAGGAACCAGCATGTGTGTGTACGTGTGTGTGTGTGTGTAGGGGGAGGAACCAGCATGTGTATGTGTGGGAGGGCAATTTGCACATAGGGCCCAGGAGCCCAAGGGGCTCTGCTGGCTGCCGGTGACGTGAGGACCCACGCGTGGGCCTGGGCTCTGGATCTCATCTCAGTTGAGCTCTTGCTTCAGCTCAGCTCTTGCCTCCCCATCCTGGAGATCTTGGATGGCAAGGAGCCAGAGGGGCAGGACCCCACCAAGGGAGAAGCCACCTGCAGGCTGAGCTCTCTGCGGACCAGCCCGTGAGGATGGGGTCTGCAGTCAGACCCTCCGAGGAAACCTCTGGAGCCGGAGGGACTGCGTGGAGCACACTGGGCAGATGAAACCCATCATGGAACTCCTGCATGGCAGGCTTCTGGGTGGACAGAGGGGGGACAAGGCAGGCTGACGAGCTGGGTGTGAGGGAAGAGCTGCCACCAGCAGCCCTTTGAAAGCAGGATGGGACATGGTGATTATGCACATCCCCGCAAGCCCTCCCACACCTGCATGTGTTGCCCTCCTCGGCACGTTCAGTCCCAAGTGTCCACAAAGCCAGCAGGGTGGGGGGGACACCCTCAGAGCCAGTCAGCAGCCGAGCCTGCCCTGGCCTCTGCCACTGAGTGCGGGAGCCGGTGGACACCCCAGCACAGTGCGGCCGTTGGCACATTGCTCACCGACCACGTGCTGAGCCAGGAACTGCATGCTTTCTGAGGCTGCCCGACGACTGAGCACACGTGAGACATGGCAGCAGATGCGGGGGACACACGGGCCTCTGGAGAGTTGAGTTAACCGGCTCTGCAGTTAAAACGTTAACTGGTAGAAGAGGGCGAAGAATGAAGTGACAGAAGACTTGCTAAATGGGTATTGTTTATTAAGGCTTGTATTCTTCTAGAGAAAGTTATCCGATGTCATCCGAGACTCCGCACAGGCGGTAACGATTCAAAGAAAGTGACACGTTCTAAATACAAGTCTAAATAAAACAGTTTGCACTGTGACTCGGAGGGCCTGTCGAGTACACAGTTTTCAGAAGCACCTGCATTCTGCATGGGAGGCCCTTTGCTCGAATCGTGTGCAGTGAGCGTGAAGGCAGGCATGCACGCCACGTTCATGCTCTTAACTCCCATGGCGAGTTCTTCAGTGGCCCCTCATTCCATAAAACATGACAGCAAATTAAGTTTCTGAAAGATTTGTTGTTTTACCCATTCAACAGGATAAAAGAACATATAGACCCCACAAACTGAACTTTACAACCGGCAGCATCATCCATCACACCCCTCTGGACTACCAGATCTCACATTTAAAGCTCAGTATGATCGGTATAAAAACGTGAAACAGCTCGAGGACTCTCCAGTGAAAAAAGGGGGAAGTCAAATGGTCTGCACACAGAAGGAACCCCTCCGCGCCCAGCCGTGGTCACCTCCAACCAGGAATACAGCAGACCCCAGGCACACACGGAGGCAGGAGGCAGGTGCTCCAAGGAGAGCAGGTTCACCAAACTTTTGAAAAACTGAAATTTATCCTTCTGCCTAGTAGATGTCAAATGCGCAGATGAGCATCTCAGACAGATAACAGAAGAAATGGCAAAGCAGCCGAACAAGTCGGTCATCAGCCTGTGGACTTCAGCATCTTGAAGGGAAGCAAATTTAAAACACAACACCAAAATGGCAGACAACTCATGGTGTCTTATGTTCAGTATTAAAGCAAAAGGGGTGAGAGACAAAAGGTCTCACATAAAGATGTTAAATGACTGTGAATATAAGAATAGGAACATAATGTTCCCCCCAAATAATAAATCTTTGGGATGAATTAAGTTTTTGTTTTTAAGAATACTTAACATTTCGCGTTAGGTCAGTGTGATTGATAAGCTGACAAAACATAGTCCTTTATTAGTGAGTTCTACAATACTATATGATACATAGAAAAAATACAAATGAATGCAGATTCATCTGGGCGAAAATAAACTACAAAGGACATAAAGATGTGAGCAGGCGAGCACTGCATGAAGCCAGCAGAGCCGCCGCCGGGAGACAGCACCAGGCACACGCCCTCCAGCCGCGCAGCCCCACGTCAGACCAGACGGCACGAGAGCCTGCTGAACCCTCACTGCTTGTTTCGACTCTGCCGTTCCTGTAAGGAAAGGGGAGAGTGTAACACACGGGCCTCCGCGCACACAGACAAGGTGCCTCCAGGTCCAGGTGCTGTGGCCAGATGTGGACCCTGCTCCCTGCTTGGCCACCACCCACGGCAGCTCGAAGCTTCGGCGTCCTGGCCACTTGGGCCAGGCACCTGACAACTGCCAACATGCGGTGACACCTGGGAACGGAAGGCTCCTCTGGCCAGTTTGCTTCCTACTGCCCACAGGACCACCTTTCCCAGGGCGGGCGTGTGAGTAGCCTGTGAACACAGTGCCAGCCCTCCACGTCCCCATGTCCGCCCGCCTGCTGAAAGCCATCTCAGCCTCTCCTTACGATATGCCACTTGACTCGACTGCAAATATGGCAACGTTTCCCGCCGCCCCCCCACCCACTGCCCCTCTCGATAGGATGAAGCTGGGAAAGGACCCTGCTGGCCAGAGGCTGGTCAATGACACAACACCCAAACAATCAAGAGTCACTACACACTACAGTATAATGCAGTAAAAATACTCTCTTTTTTAAAAAAAAAAAAAAACAACACTCTTTTGCTAAAACTGACCTCACGTACCTTCAGGTTAACAAGACCCCAATTCCCTGGTCCCGCATGTCCCCACCCAGGGCTGGTCAACAGCAGGAGCACCTGCCATACTTTTCATACTGTCCCCTTGTCCCGAAAAAGCCCCAAAGTATGTGGGTGAGCAGGCAGGCTAGTGGACAGCTACGACTCCAGGAATTAACTGTGCCTCCCCACCCTGAACTCTGACCTGCAAACGCTAGGAGTTGTGTGTCCTGCACCCTCCTAGAAAGAGCCCAGCTCCTGCCCCTCCTGGACAGCAAGGCCGGACTCTCTTCTGAGTTCAAAGTGGCTGCGGCTGACGTGATGCTGACAAGGGCGGGCTCCTCCCACAGCCCCGACTCCTCTAACCATGACAACGACCACCACCTTGAGACTGGAACAGCCTCTTCTCAGACCAAGCCCAACAGAGGCCAATCGCTGCCTCCTCAGCAGAGGCTCAATCCTGACCCTCCATCTCTGCCCAGTTTTCCATGGAATCGCTATGTCTGCAGAGCTGACCGCGGGCCGCAGCCAGTCTGGTCGTATGAGGAACTCTCCAGCTTGATTCTGTCACTTAAAACCTGCACTATTTTAAGCGCCCTAGGGAGTAGCCATCTCTAGATTTAAAGCCCAGAGGCTTGCACGCCTGGGTCTGATCCAGCTGCCACGAGACCAGGTGCTTCCCAACAAAGCCAGCCCGCTTTCAGATGGATAGCTGAGATGCAGGGCAGTGGCACGCCCGTCCAACGGCAAGTGCATCTTACCTTTCAACACAACACGTCTCTAAGCATCACAATCATTTCAAACACCAGCTGATAAACAAAAAGACTACCTGAGAATCTCCAGGGTGGGCTTCCTGGTGGTGGTTGCCCTACCAGCAAGCTCAGAGGTTACGAGGAAGAGCTGCTTCCACCCACATCTTTTTTAAGGACACACCCAATTCTTGCCAGGAAATCAGCGCCAGCTGCCAACTCCAGAAGGAACCACAGGGACAAGTGTCCTGGTAGATGTTTGTGGGGCCGAGACAAGACCCACCCACACTCTTCCACAGCCCACCGAACCCAAGAGAGGCCTGACATCTCTCTAGGACAGCAACGGGTTGGGGTTCCAAGACGGGAATTAACCTAGCACTGACCCCTGTGAACAAAGGTGGCTGGCTCATGGTGCCTGCTTCTGCAGTACCCCTGCCCCAGGGGGAGGGACAGCCCAGGGAAGCCTCCCAGCAAAGCCAGAGGACAGCCCTGCTGAAGAGGCTCCCAGAGGAACAGCTGGAAGCCATGGGCCCCACGGGTCTGGGCTCGGGTGGCTCCTCCGTCTACCTGTTCCCGACATGCAAGCACATGACCACGAGGCAAGTTCCAGGACAGAGGTACCTCACACAGCCACCAGGGCAGGGCAGAAGTCTACCCCTCGGCTCACTACACCCATCAGAACCAAGGGCCACAGCGCGTGAGACACACGCAGAGCCAGCATCTGGTCACCAGGGGCCTCAAGTCTCGTGAGTAAGACCTACATCCTATCCAGGCAAATTCAGCATCTCTGCGTTTCATTTCATACCCGTTTCACACTAACTGAAAGGAAACAAGACATCTCTCTTCCGCCCCAAAGAGGCAGTGCGACCAACCTGTTTCCAAAGCTTTGTGGGTGGTCAGTCTGTGTAACTTCCAAACTGCTACCAGCACTGTGCTCTATGTCCTATTTACAAGCCTTTCTGTCAGAAAACTCTCAGGACACTGAATTCCCAGATGGGCAAAGCATCTTTTTTTAAAATAAAAAAAAAACACAGAAAACTATAAAGGATTGAAAATCTACCTATTATCAACTGATATTTCATGAAAGAAAAGACATTTTAATACCAAAGAAGCAGGAAGAATCTCAGGCTCAGCTCTTAACACAATGGCTCTACCAGGTGTGCCAGTGCCCTGTCCTCCCCATTTCTGGGCCGGTCTCCCACCAAGCAGACTCAGCCCATGCGCTGGCACAGGAGGTGGGGACCCACTCAGAGACCAGTTCAAGGGTCTTCTGTTGTGCTTCCAGACACACACACTCCAGTTATGAACTGTGTGCATCCCAATCTCCCCTGCCCACTGCTTATTAGATGGAGCAGATTCATGTTTCCAGGAACTGCAGCATACTGGGTTTTTAAGACAGAATAAAGCAGCAGCCACTTCTAGACTGGAGAGTCCCCACTGCTGAAGGCCACGCCCAGTTGGGCCTTAGTGGGAGCATCTGGCCCAGCAGCCTCGCCTGTCCACCCTGGGGCCACAGAACTCTAAGTGTTCCAGGCTGGACAGAGACTGGGAAGCCCTGTTCTAACGAGTCACCCAAGTCCTCTACAACAGAGGCTGCAACCCATTGTTTCTGAACAATTGGCAAGGACCCAGGTGCTGTGTCAACAGCTGTTCAACGTCCGTGTTGGGCCAGGGACCCCGCCCGGCCAGGCTCACCTTACGCACCACCTCCTCCTCCTCCTGGCGCCTCTCATAGTGTGAGAAGTCGTCAAAGATGGAGGTGCTGTGCCTGTAGGAGGCGATGATCCGCAGCACCTGCCGGGCCTTCTCCAGGGGTACCTCCTGGGTGTCGCGCGAGTTGGTGACCGGCTTGTTGTCATTGTTTTCCAGCCGGATGTGCCGCAGCTGGCTGTTGGGCACGTCCTTCACAAAGATCCACTTCACGTCAAACTTGCCCTTCCACTTGTCCTGGGACCAGACCCCAGCGCTGGTGCCGTAGTCCACAGGCGACTTCATCTCGGCCACCCCGCAGAAATGGCCGCTGCCGTTGACGCTGAAGAGCAGGTAGACCGGCCCCTTGCTGCCCAGGGCGCGGAAGGCACTGTCCAGGCGCCGGTTTCCATGCTCTGTGCTACACCAGAGCGAGTACTTGATAGAACGGTGCACATCATCCTCAGAGTAGCTCTTGATGATGAACACACGCCCGCTCTTCAGGTTCCAGTCAAACTCCTTGGGGTTGTAGCTGTGGGCGGCTTTCAGTTTTTCTAGGACGGGGTGGGACTCTGCGCTCGGGGTCGTGCTGGGCTGGGCGCCCCCGGAGGAGTTACTGTCGCTGCCGGGGCCCCCGGTCTGCCCAAACGCCGCATTTCTGCTACGAGGGGCAACCCAGCGGGTCTGGGGCAGCTGCTGGGGGCCCGTGTGCTGTGGTGGGGCCGGAAGGGGAGGTTGGGCGGGAAGAGGCTGCATGGCTGGCTGGGGCTGGGGGGCCGCCGAGGAGGCTGGAACCTGCTGGGGGGCCGGGGCTTTGGGCACAGGTCCCTTGTTGTCCCAAGTACCAATGTCCATGTTATGTTTAATAGGTGGCGGGGGCAGCACCCCCCCGATGGCAGGCCCGCTCTTGGCCTTCATTTTCGGCTGTGGTTTAGCAGGTTTGCTGGCAATGGCAGCCCATGAGGTCGGCTTCGACACTGGCAGGGGCACATTTGTCCCACCGTTGCCAGAAAGGATGCCTGTCATGGCCACACTGCTGACGACCGACCCTACCGTCTTGACTGCAGAGGTGGTGACGTCCCCAATCTTCAGGCCCACCATGCCCTGCTCCAGGCTGTTCATTCCTGGTGCCTTGTTGAGGGTATCACCATGAAAGCCTGTCTGTCCGTCCACAATCGTGCCACCCAAGGAGCTTGGCGGGTAGGTGTAGCTGTTCCCGTAGGCTGAACTCTGAGCCTGCTGACCCTGAGACCCACTCGTCCCCCAGGCCGAGAAGGCAGGGTTTTCAGGGAAGAAATTAAACCTGTGCTGGTAGATGTTGCTGCCCAATCCCCCAGGCTGCCCAAAAACGGCATCGTGCACGAAGTGGTGGTCTCCGTTACTGAGCTGTCCGTAGGTGGTGAGGTAGGGGATTGGAGGGTCCCCTCCAGTAGACCACGGTGCCTCGTTGAGGGAATAGGGGAATCCGATGGATGGCGGGTAATAGCTGGACAGGTAGGGGTCGGCCATGGAGGGGTAACTGTTACTCTGTGAAAACAAGCACGGGAAGAGTTAGGCCGTGACATGGCAGAGACACTGCCACACCGAGCACGTCCGCTTCAGCGCAGGTGTGAGCAGCACACAACGGGAGCCCGGGCAGGACACAGAGGGCAAACACCCAGACGACCCACGTGGCCACCCAAACACTCAGGACCACTTGTCATGATCATGACTCGAGTCAGGAGACCCGCCCCGCCACTCTACTTTTAAGAGTGACCACTCACAGGAAGCAGCCTGAGGAGCAGGTCTCTGTCCTACAGCAGTAACACTCGAGCAGGACACAGGCAGCACAGGCAGAGTGACGAAGTGCTCGAGAGGCAGCAGGCGCTTCTAACAGCAGCCAGGACGCTCGCTAATGACGCGCCTGGATGGATACCTTTCCCACTCTCAACCCTCAGGACTCCTGCCCCTGTCAAGGGCCACCCCAGAGACCCCTCCACAGGCTTTTCTGGACATCTGCCTGGACCTCCAACCCTGAGCCCAAAGAGGTCTGGCCCCCTCAGTCTCCACTGTTTCCTGGGCAGGCTCTCAGAGGAGACCCAGCTATGGGGGATGGGCAAGTCTCCCTAGCGTCTCCACATGCCAGGGTCCCCTTTACTGGGAGAGCTGGGCTCTGAACCAGCCCTGCCCGACCCCTCCTGGCACTATGTCCCCACAGGACCACGGGGCACAAGCAGGCTGTGTGCAGTGATCTACAGCACTGGGAATCACATATATATTTTCATTCCCATCTTACTGGCAGCCCAGTCCCACATCAGCCAGATCTCCCTCCAAACTCTGAGAGCAAAGCAGCAGAGTAACAGGTGAGGCTGCTGGGATCAGCAGGGAACCTGCGGCGCCCTCCTCGCTGTGGTCTGCATCCCCTCCCCACAAAGATGGTGCTTCCGTACATGGTGCTTAGGCCAACTGTCCAGGCTCCAGGTCACAGGGCAACTGAGCTGTGCTCACTCCGGGAGCCGGGCTGTGGGGCCGACCAGGGTTCAGGCTGCTCGTGATCACCCCAGCCCCTCGGAAGCCCGCCTGACCGCGGCCTAGGGCTCTACAGACACGCTCCCCAGCTGGGCTCCTGAGACAGCAAACACGCTGTCTGCTTAGTCAGCCATGCAACCCAGGTCAGGAGGCTCAAGCTTACCCGCCAGGGACGTGGGTGCAGAGACCAAAGGGATAAAACAAACTGCCCACTTCCTCCGAGCACACTAACACCTCTGTACAGCTGTATCACTGGTCTAGTCAAAGGAGCAGTACAGAACAAACTCTTAAGGAGGACTCAGGTAAAACCACCCTGACGACTGCTTTCACACATGAGACATCTAATTATAGCCTCTGTATAATTCAGGGCCTCAAAAAAGGAAGGCTGACAGGTCTTCAAGGCAGAATTAGTCCAGTAATGGGAGAAAAAACACCCCCATGTGTTGGACTCTTAGGACACCTCCTCGTGACCAAATCTAAAGTGATAAACAAAATGGACACTCCAAACAGTATAAACTCAGAGTCGTTGACAGTCAGCCCCAGGCAACCGTTTTTCAAAACCCGAACAGTAAAACACAATAAACCCATAAATTAATTCTATAATTAAGAGTTATTTTATACTTAAAACTTAACCACGTTAGGAAAAAGTCTCTCATTCTCAATGACCAGAATCACCTTTTTAAAAGTTGAAATGCCTGACCCCTATATCCATTTTGTTGAGAAGAAAGAAATTCTGAAATTACTCAAATGCTTTAAGTTTCACAAACGATACAGGGACTCAACCATTACAGTGACCAAAAGACGGGACTGGAGGGGAAACAGAAGGGGAAACAGAAAGGAGCCTCCAGAAGCCCAAGACACACACACCACCTGCGGAGCATGCTGAGGAGCATTCACACAGGGACAAGCCAGCTCGACCTCGCAGGATGGCGTGTGAGAAACAGCGACATGAGGTCTCGAGGTGATGCCATGCTGATCCCACAGTGGAGGAACACCCCCAGCACTTGAGGGGCTCTGCCCACATCTCATCAGAGGACACGACCAACGGCAAAGCTTTCGAAAAGGTTCCCAAATGGGTCTACACTGACTCCCAGTGAATCGGCACTAGCACTCGGAACGAGTGAATTCACACAACATTCTTTTCTTAGGAGGCGAATGTTTCTCATTACACCCAGAACAACTGAATTATTCAAGAGGAAAAGTGAAAAAGGTGACTTTCCCCCTTTCTGTCACCGTCAACACGAGCGGGGATGCTGCTGAGTCTGCCAACAACCAGATGCTCGAGTGAAGACACTGAGCCCCGGGGGCCCCTCTGTCCACACACTCAGCCCTCTGTCAGCCGGTAGCACTCACACCAAACTCAGAGGCACTGTCTCCAAAACTCTGAGCAGGAATTTTCTGGGTCCTTTCAGTCTTTCCTTACCTTTCAGAGGTAAAAACAGAGAACCGGAAAGCAGGAAGGCCCTGAGAAGGGCAAAGTCAGGATGATCTGGTAGCCCCAGAAAGTGAAAGTCGCTCAGTGTGTCCAACTCTTTGTGACCCCATGGACAATACAGTCCACGGCCTTCTCCAGGACAGAATACTGGAGTGGGTAGCTGTTCCCTTCTCCAGGGGATCTGCCTAACCCAGGGATTGAACCCGGGTCTCCCACATTGCAGGCAGATTCTTTACCAGCTTAGCCACCAGGGAAGCCCAAGTATGCTGGAGTGGATAGCCCATGCCTTCTCCAGGGAATCTTACTGACCCAGGAACTGAACCAGGGTCTCCTGCCTTACAGGCAGACTCTTTACCAGCTGAGCTACCAGGGAATCCCCAGGGCCCCACCCAACGCCTCTCACCCTTGCCCCTGGGCCCCCTACCCCAGCCCTGCTGTCCTTCCCTGTGCTTTCTCTACCCTCATCATTTCCAAAATACTGACTGATGAGTATTTCAAGTTACAGAAGCAGATCCAGAGCTGCTACATAAGGATGCTCCTTGAGGCCACTAGGAAGAAAAACACACCAGAAGCAGGGACCCCGGGCCTTTCTGAGGAAGGCAGACCTACCAAAGCGTGGGTACAAGTCACCTAACTCAACTGACAGGTGTGCTTGTAAATGTTTTCCAAATCATTTGAAGCCTTAAGGCTTCACAAACCAGAAAAACAGTGTCTCCAACTGGCTACCACACACCACGTCTGGGTTAAAAAAAGGTAAGAAAGCATCACAAGGCTGATGGATATGCCCACAACCTCGCCTTAGCAACAGCTCCACAGGTGCACATGCGTACCAGAGAAAGGTCACATAGAAAACCGCTTTCTTTAAACACATACAGCTCATCTCATGTCAACACCACCTCAGTAAAGACTGAGCGCACAGACGGGAAGTGGGCACTCACTGCTCCTGGCCACAGCGATCGCCACTCAGGCCTCCTCATTAGCAGCCTGGAAGGATATAGCAGCAGAGCCCACATCTAGAGGAGGGATTCTTGATGGCATCACAGCCCTGGTGAAGAAAGGAGTGGCACACACAGGACCCATGGACCCTGCTGCATGCTGTGAGAGGTCCTGCTGCTCAGTCCACAGCCTGGCTCTGCCACGGGGCACAGCAGAACCTCACTGGCCCTCACGGTCTGTGTCCCTAATATGAAAAGGCCAGGAAAACTTAGGATCTAAGAGCCCTCCTGAGTGGCATGCTTCCTACACAATTGGGCATTTCTGGACAGTCTACTTTCTATCAAGAGTTTTCTTAACAGAGTCCCTCTTAAGTGATGTGCTGTCTAGTCATCTTGCTGAGAACAGCACATCTTAACATGCAGAATGAAGGGGCTATTTTTTAAGTGTCCACTGACAGCACCAACCTACCCCAGTCTTTCCAATGGCCTCCCCAGAGTAAGACAGCTGGGAGTACTCCACTGACATTGGAAAGTCACCTACTCAAACATCCCTGGTGGTCCAGTGATTAAGAATCCGCCTGCCAATGCAGGGAACATAGGTTCAATCCCTGCTCTGGGAAGATCCCACATGCCACAGAGCAACAAAGCCCGTGCACCACAACTATTGAGCCTGTGCTCTAGAGCCCGTGAGGCACAACTACTGACACCATGTGCAACAACTACTGAAGTCCACACGCCCCAGAGCCCGTGCCCCATAATAAGAGAAACCACTGCAATGAGAAGCCCACACACCGCAACAAAGAGTAGCCCCCGCTTGCTGCAACTAGAGAAGAGCCCACAGGCAGCAATGAAGATGACCCAGAGCAGTCAAAAATAAACTTAAAAAAAAAAAGGAAGCCATCTACTCCTTTTTAAAACATCCTACCTTATGAAATTTTGTTTTAAATGAAGCAACCTCCTCTCCTGATATTTTTGGTTAAAATTTAATACATAACGCTGCTGGAGCAAATCATGCAAGAGAAATAAGTTTAAGTCCGCTCAACTTCCTGCCACGCCTCTGGCTGAAAGGCCATCACAGAGCAGTCCCTTGTCCTGCCGAGAGGAGGGGTGGGTTCTTCAGGATGGGATGGGGTGGGGTGGGGTCGGGTGGGGAGTGTGTGGCCCTCAGCCTCTGTCCTGCCAAGTGGAGCAGGAAAGAGAATGGAGAAAAGCCCTAAGACACTCCAGAGAAGAGCAGACAAGCAAGGAAACAGGCAGCCTAGCTTCATTCCACAGGAAAGAGGCAGAGCCTCATTTTATTTTAAAGCAAACATATACCATGTACTTTAAAAGTGACAGATGTTTTGTTAAACTTGAACTCAAACTGACCTAGTGGTTTTAGACAGGACAACACAGCCCCCAGAAGACACCTGTGACATTTCTGATTGTCACACGAGATAGCATGCAGATACTAATGACATTTCATGGATGCAGGCCCAGGAGGCTCCTAAACATCCTACAGTGTGCAAGACGGCCGCCCAAACAGAGCACTTCAATCCACAATCCCCTTACCGCCAAGGCTAAGAAAACACCTAAGAGAACGGATGGCTACAACCCATTAGGTACTGCCTTGAGCTCTAGGGGCACCCTGTAGTCCACCCTGCCCACAACTCTGTCAGGAGTCACCTCTTCAACTGTCTAGAGAAAAGTAAGTGAGCAGAGAGGGCAAGCCATCAAGAAAGTGTCCCAGTCAGCAGCGGCGTGAAGAACTCAAAGATGGAGCCTCACTTCAGAGTCCTGCTCTAGCTGCTCCTAGACCAAAATTCCAATCGCTCAGAGCTAAAAAAAAAGTCACTGGAAAGCTTCAGAGAACTAAGTGACACTCCACTTTGTCAAACGCAATGCCATCATTGACCCAGCAATGCTGAGACCGCCCAACTAGAATGCCACATGCCTGCCAGCCACGGTGGGATGTCATCTCCTCCAGAGAGAAGACCAGCTTCACTGCGCTCATGCCCCACCTTCCATGTGATGCTGCTCTTCAAAACAAGCCTTTGTCAGTGTCTTACTTTACCTTTAGTATTTTATAGTCTGCATCTCTGTTGTTCAGGATGATAACATCAGAAATAAGTAGTAAAGGTGTATTTACTTTTTCAAAACTCAGGTGAAATAAATGCAAACATGTTATAAAAAGATAAACTCACCTGGTTTGACTGTCCAGAAAGGTAGGGCTCAAAGTCATTGTCATGAACGGTATCCTTCTGATGCAAAGAACCATTTTGTACTGCAAGAAAATTTGGAACATATTACCTTTGAATTCTTAAAATGTTGCTTTTAATCATGGAAATTGGAAAAAGTCAAGTTTATGTCCATCAACTTCTAGAAATTGCTTTTACTTTAAAAATGGACGCAGACATTCAGAATTGACACGCAGCTAATTAGAAAAGTGATACAAAACTTTCAATAACTTAGGTTACGATTTTTATGAAAATTAATTGGAATTTGGTAGACACTAACAAAAGGGAGGTACAGATGAGATAATGCCAAGAACTTACAACCCGGTTTTGGTAAAGGTGATGCATTCAAAGGTCTTTATATGCCCCGCGAGGAGTGGGAGTGAGGCTGGGAAGCTGTAACTGGACGTCTCTGAACTATTATCTGGCTGCACTCTTACTTTCCACTGTCACCACACTCAGCCAGGAAAAGGAGGGGAAGGTAAAGAAGTGCTGGGCCTTCTCCAATCTCCAAACGTGATAACCCTATTTGGTTACACCCGAGGCACACACATCCCGGTTCAAAATAGTCTATGGAGTAAACATGAAGCGTCACCAGTTTTCCCAGGAGTGAGTTTTAGGGGTGGACCCCAAGCCAGACTATCCCGAGATTACAAGACACTCAAAAGACAGAGGCTTGAACTACTGGAGTAAGGAGCCAGAGTACAGGGCCAAGGGCCAGCCCCACGCCTGGGGTCACAGACAGAAGGGTCTCTCAGCTCCTGGCCTCCTTCCCTTCCCCCCGCCACTACCCTGAGGAAAGAGGGAACTACGAAATTACTCTCCCCGTCGATTTACTTCTTGAAAACTCCCTGTTTTTAACCTGTTTCGTCTCCCCCAATATCAAAATCCGAAGTTTTCTCTCCCTAAAGCTGAAAAAGGAAAACTCCGCGGTCCTGGCCGCCGCTTCAGAGACCTCTCTCTCTCCCATACACGTGCACCGGGTCTCGGCGAGCGCCGCCCCCTCCGCTCCCGAGCCCCTCCGCCCCGGTCCCTGGCTGCCGTCCCGACTTCGCTCACCTTTATTATCTTGTCCTTTTGTTCTCTGATTCGCCGCAGGCCGGACATGCGAACGGACAGCACCCGGGGAGAAGAAACACAACTTATCCACGAGAACCCCTCCCGGCGGGCGACGAGCTCCGGCCCGAACCGGTCCGTGGCCCCAGACGACGGCGCTCCGGTCCCATGACCCCAGCCCAACCCCGCGACCCAGACCCCGGCTCCGTAAGCGGCCCCCGCGACCCCGCCGCCCGGCCCCGCGACCCCGGTCCCGCTACTACCTGGGGGTCCACGCTGGTGGCCGACATGCTTCATGAACAGCCGGCGCGGCGCGGGGCCAGGGCGCCCGCCGGCTCGGGCCTCCCCGCGAGGCCGGGCCTGTCACCCGAGCTCTCGCGGCCCCGGGCCCGCCGCCTCCTCCCCGGGCACCGGCCGGCCGGCGGCGGCGGCGCGGCGGCTGCCGGGCGCGCGAGCCGCTCGTGGGCAGGCGCGAGGCGGCTAGCGGGACGGGACGCACTGACTAGGCGCCGACTCCAATGGCGGCGGCGGCAGAGGCAGCGGCGGCGACGGCAGCGGCAGCGGCAGCGGCGGGGACCAGGCGGCGCGACGTCAGCTAGCGCGGGGCAGGCCGGGAGGTCGACGGGCAGCCACGCGCCGCGCCTGCGCGCTGCCCCCCGGCGGGACGGATCTCGCGCCCTGGTCCCAGTCTTGGGAGGCGGGATGGGGCAAGCCCAGTCAGTAACATGGGCATGTCCTGGAGCGCTGCGGGCCCAGCCCCGCAGGTGTGCACCTGTCTGGCCTCGCTACCGCAGCCACAGAGGTGGCAATGATGCGGCTGCACGGCGCGTGCCGGCACAGGTTGGCGCGGATTGTGAGCCCGGTGGCACCCCCTGCGCTTGTCCCTCAGGTGTGAAGAAGAGCAACCCGCGAATGCGAGCATCCACCGAAAGCCACTTTCAGCGGGCTGCAGTCCGCTCTACCCCACACCTCGCCCCAAACGCCCCGCCAACAACCCTCGGAGGGGAGCCCAGGCTCTGAGGTTAGCGGTCCTCGCCCTGGGCTCGGGCCTCCTGAGATTGCCGCCTAGTGAGCGGTCTCTTGGGTCTCCTTGGGGCTCAGCTTATAACCATTTTGCATTTAGATTCTTGACCTCGAATTTCACCACAGGGAGGAAAACAGTTCAGCGCTGCACTTTACCCTAGTCCAGGATCTGCTCAGGGCATTAGAGTCTCTATTCGGGGAATGGAGAGACCCTTCCTGCCCTCCTTCCTGAAGGGACATCACTTCCCATTCATCACTCACTCCCACCCTATCCCACACCAGGCCCCCATCCTGGACACCTAGCAGGCCTCCCAACTCCTGTGGCCCTGCTCCAACATGGCTTCCAGATGGGTCTCTTCTTTTCCAGCTCTGGCATTTGTAACATCTTCCCAAGGCCTAGATCTGCTGAAGGTGAAAGGCCTGGAATGCTGGCTCTCCCACCTTCTGGTGGCCCCAAGTGTCCCTAGCTCTCTGCCTGTGTCTCACACGAGCTTCTCCCTGTGTTGTGTCTCTGAAACTTCCTCTTCCTATGAGGACACTGTCATTGGATTTAGGGCCACCCTAATCCAGTGTGACCTCATCTTAGCTTCATTGTATTTGCACAGACCCTATTTTCAAATAATGCCATACTCACAGGTACCCAATGGACAGGAGTCTGGGGGTTCACTGTTCAGCCAGGACAGGGATCACAAATGATGTCAACTGAAACATTTGAGGTGCTCAACAGGGGCTGAGCTATGGAAGGATTGGCTCCTGAAACTACAGGCCTCAGGTGGTGCAGCCACACCAGCCTGCTGGCCAGGGAAGAGGCAGGCAGGATCTGAGAGCCACGCCTGGACCTACCCCAGACTGCCACCCAGCCAGCTGGAAAATCCGGCAATGGTCCTCACTGATGTTGGGGGGTGGGATAGCGTGAGGATCGCCCAGAGCAGGGAGCAGAGGGTCACCAGAGGCCCAATGTAGAGATTCTGTGGGCCCAGCATAGGGGCTGAGGCCCCCTAGACCAGCCCTGAGGGGAAGCCTTTTCTTCTGGCAAACCAGCGGACACAGGAAGGATGGAGTCACAGAGTCTGGAGCTGGGCTTCCTGTTCCTGGTCAGGCTATGAACACAGTGGGAGAAACTATCCCAGCTCCTGGCACAGGGAGGGGATGTGGGGGCCTTAAGTGGTGGTGACCAGCTCAGGCTTAGGAGCAGACTGGGAACTCTGGAGAGAGGGTGGCCTGACCCCAGGATCTGTGCTGGGACCAGCCAGCTCTCCCCACTGCCCAGAACACTCTGCTCCTGCCCTCCCCCACCTGACCTCTGGTCACCCTTCAGCTTCAGGGAGGAGCCACGTCCACGCAGGCACGTGACTCAGGTTTCCTGCCAGGAGGTCCAGCAGGAGAACCCACCATATACTGGGCCCCCCCAGGCACCCCCTCCCTGCCATACCTGACTGGGATGGGATTGTCTAAATGTTTCTACAAATGATTTTAAAAGGTTTGATTTTCTATTTATTTCAAAGGCACATAAGCCCATGGTTAAAAACCTCACCTAGAACTTCCTCAGCAGTCCAGCGGTTAGGACTCAGTTCTTTCACTTCTGTAGCCCCGGTTTCTATCCCTGATGGGGGGAACTAAGATCCCACAAGACATATGACACTGCCAAAAACAAACACACCTTGTCTGTGTGTTCAAAGGAACAAGGTGGGAGGCAGGCCTCTCTAGCCTCACTGACCCTGATGCACATGCACACCTGTGCAGGGACACCTAGGAGGCTCCTGCAGGCAGGGTCACCGGGTCAAAGGGCACGCACATTGGCCACCTGCATGGTATTAGAACTGGCAGGTCACCCCCAGAAAAGGCCTGTGGATTCACCTGCAGGTAGACCTTCCCCCAACTGGGGGTGGGGCCTTAAGGGTATAGGCCCTGTTTGCTGCAGCAAACAGCCCCACTGGGGTTGGACAGAACTCACCCAACAGCTGGCCTCCTGGGGCCTGCAAACAAAGATACCCGTTCACTAGAGGGGTGATGGAGGTGCCTGTGCTGGCATCAGCAACTCCCCGGTCCCCTTCTCACCTAAACCTGGGACTCATGGCCTCCTTCCAGAAACCTCCTCCTCAGTACTTTCTCTGGGGCTGCTGCATACCTCCTAAACCTGCTCTTCCTGCTCCTGGCTCCAGAGGAAACTTGACGGGCCTCCTGTGATTTACAGAACATCTTTGAAACCGCCTCTCTTCAAATGTCTCAATGGGTCACTAATTCCCTGAGTGTTAACTGAGCACGACTATGTGCCCTGCATTTGTGGGGCTCTGGGGATAGAAGCAGTCTTTCCTCCTTGCCACCCCACCCCATCGTGGGGGATGCCTCACAGCCTGCAAAGTGCTGATTGGTTGACTGTTCATTGAGGGGAAGGCTCAAGAGCAGAGATGCTGCCCCATGACCCCGAGGAGAGAGAGATGGGGGTGAACAGAGCACCTTGGACCAGAGCTGAGATGGAGCCAGGAGGGGTGACTGCCTGGGGTCTGTCCCTGAATGGACTCAGGACAGGCAGACACTCACCAGCCAGGACTGGGAGCCAGGGCACAGAACTGGCTGCCCACCCACTGGAAGAGGAGCTCCCACAGTCTGGGTCATGCCCCTGTCCACTGCTGAGTGCTGGGAAGACAGCTCGGCATAGGAGAGATGCACAGTCTAACAGATAGAGAACAAATGAGTGAGATAGAAGCGGTTCTGGCTTCCTGGAGCCACTAAGCCTCCCAGAAACTATAGCTTGCCCAGGCCATGCAGCTAGTCCATGGCCGGCTGGCGGCAACCCTGGGCTCTTCCTCTGGGTGATATCTGAGCTCCATGTGATCGAGGGTCTCAGCAGCAAACCATCATCTGTCCCCAGAGATAGTACCAGGTGGTATGGGGCCCGGACGTCTCTCAGGTGTGAGAGCAGGACTCACCCTATGGGGTGATTGATATAACAGCAGGGAATATGTTGCTGTGCAGTGTTGTTCCAACTCAGGAGGCATCAGCCTTGGCAGTGAGGTGATGCAGGCAAGTTCCCAGTCCTGTGGGGCTGCCATAGTGCTGGGCGAAACTTGGGCCCTTGTTTCAAAAGCCAGAAGAGCTTTCCCTTCCTTCTGCCATCTCTCTGTGACCCACAGTGGTGTTTATTATTTATTATCTGCTGTTTAATGTCAGGGGGCTCACAGAGGGGACACATACCCTGATAGATACCTGGGGCCCATCCCTGTTAATCAGTGTCCCTCTGTGTTCACCCCATCAGACCCCGCCCCAGAGGCAAGGGGAAGTGATGGTCACTGGTGGGGGGACAGGGGAGTGGGCAGCCAAGAATTGGTCCTAGAGGAAGGGCTGTTGGGAGACCCCAAGTCCCTGCCATGTGCCCCTGTGCCCCAGTGGATGGCACTTTGCTATTTTTCAATTGCTAAGTTGTGTCTGACTCTTCAGGATACCATGGACTGCAGCACGCCAGGCTTCCCCATCCTTCACCATCTTCTAGAGTTTGCCCAAGTTGATGTCCATTGAACCGGTGATGCCATCCAACCATCTCATCCTCTGTTGCCCTCTTCTCTTTTTGCCTTTAATCTTTCCCAGCGTTAGGATTTCTCCAATGAACCAGCTCTTTGCACCAGGTGTCCAAAAGATTGGAGCTTCAGCTTCAGCATCTGTCCTTCCAAAGAGTATTCAGGGTTGATTTCATTTGACTAGTTTGATTTCCTTGCCTTTCACGGGACTCTCGAGTTTTCTCCAGCACTACAGTTCAAAAGCATCAATCAGATGGCACTTTACAAAGCATGCATTCAAAGACAGAAGTATTAAGACTGTCAAGATGGTGACCACAGAGCTTTAACCACCAAGCGCCAGCTCATCTCAGTGTGGGCCAAATGCTTGAGGCCCCAGGATACCACGAGGACTCTCTGCTAGAGGTCCACGGAGATTAGGGACCACGGGAGTAGTGTGGCCACAAAACGAGGGGAAGGGCAGCACCAGGAGAAGCCGAGGGCTGGTGTAACAAAACCTAGCAAGACACATCAAGGGCTGTGGGTGGGCTGGGCGCCTGGGGAGGGCAGGCAGCTGGGCCAGGAGTGAGGGGCCAGCCCGGGGGAAGGGACTGGCACCGGGAGGGGTCCTAGGGGCAGGGGAGGAGAATTGCGCTGGACAGACAGCCCTCCTGTGTGAGAAAGGACGCCCACAGCCTGCAGCAATTGTCCTGGGCCAGAGAAGGCCCTCTGCACAGCTCTCCAGACGTCTCATCACCCACTTCTGTCTAGCGGTACATCCTGCTAAAATTCTGGGGAGTCCCCCGCCCCCCCCCGCCCTCCTTGTGTTTGAGGGTGGGCACCTCACCTGGTCCCATCGCCAGCCCAGTATAGCGGTTGGGCCCCCTGACATGAGATCCTCTCTGGCGGCTGAGGTGTGAGCACAGGAGCTGTCGGTGGTCACTCACTGGACATTCCGGACTCCGCCTTCCCGCCTTTCCCTCCCCTGGGCGGCGCCTCAGTCCACGCCCTCCCCGCCCCTACCCAGCGCTGGGCCTCCGAGCTCAGGTTCAGGGTCACCCGGGCTTGGGGAAGGGGCAGGAACGAGTCAGGCTCAGCTGTGCTGGGTCCTCTTCAGAGACAAGCCGGTCGTCTGCCCAGGCCTGGGGCCGCGCGCGCCCAGGAAACCGTCTGATTCCACAAGCCCAGGCGATGCGGACTGGGGCGCCTAGGGAGCCTCGAAGCTGTGGTCCAGACAGCCGCTCGCGGGCGGGGCCCACCTCAGCCAGCGGGGAGATGCGCGGAACTAGGCTGGCGGCCCTGGCGCTCGCTTTCCTCGAGCGCCCCCTGCTGGCGGATTGCGGGTCTGCCCGCGACTCTCGCCGCAGGCCTGGAGTCACCCAGCCTGGCCCGGCGGCTGCTGCTGCGGTTACACAAGCTCCAGGGCCCCTGACCCGGGGTGCCGGGGCCAGGACCCCGCAGAAGCACATCCAACATCTGTGCCTTGCCCACCCCCTCTGGCTGCTTTCTGCAATGACCCCCAAATAAAGCTCTTCCATCCCAGTCTTGGTTCAGGGTCTGCCCTGGGGGGCTCCACCCCAGCCTCAGGTGTTAGGTGGGTTAGTGCACAGCACCCTTTCCTAAAGGTGAGTTTAAAAAGCCGTCCTCCACCCTCTTCCTCCCCCTCCTTCCGCCCTCCCCTCTACCCCCACCCTGTCCTCCACAAGGAGTCGGGTCCCAGGTGGGGCATGCCCTGCCATGTGGGGTCTGTCTACAGAGGCTCTGAGGCTAAGTGTAGGTGGGGAAGGTAGGGGTCCCAGCCCCAGGCCCCCAGCCCATGCCTGCTCTGTTGTGCTGTCTGGTGCCCTGTGGTCACATGGAGTTCTGGCTCTGTGACCACAGGTTGGGTGGGGAAGGTAGGGGCCCCTGCCCAGGCCTCCAGCCCACATCTGCTCTGCCATACTTGCCTGGTACCCTGTGGTCACCTGGAGTTCTGGCTCTGTGGCCACAGGTCAGGTGGTGCCTGGGCCAGCCAGGTTCCCAGACCCTCGAGTCAGGAATTCATGGTTCTTTTCTCAGCCAGGAGAGAGGTGGGGTGGGGTGCAGAGATGGGCCTCCACTCCCCTTTCCCAGAGGAGTCTGTGGTGCCCCTAGCCGAGTCAGCAGGCCCTGCATCCCAGTACTGTCTCTTGGAAACTCAGGAGCCTGGAGTGGGGCCCGAGGCGTGGACCTGACCGAGCTTGATGAGCACCCTCCCCTGCTTGGTGCTGACTCACGTCTGGGTCTCGGAAGCCTTATTCCAGGGGAATAAGTCCAGTAGGTCTACTGACCACTCACGGGACCCTGGTCTCCGCCGTCTCGAAGGAAAGCCAGAGCACGTTCGAATAGCTGAATGGACTGTTCCATGTAAGTTTTCTCAGACGGGCGTGTGGCTCTTGGGGAGACAAATGCTTTGATGATGCTGGTCCGGTTGCCACCATTCTTGCCTGGCCTTCCCAGGCCAGGCCCCATCAAGCTGGGGGGAACCCTAAATTGGGCGTATTCCTCTCCAACCCCAGCTGGTTCTGAATCTTTTGAGGAGAGTAGGGGTGTGGTCTGACTCTGGGAGCAAATTGTATGGGGTATTAGATCATCTCTGGGCTCCTGTCTCTAAACAGGTTGGGATGACCTACCCACCCTCTCCTTTCTGGCATCATGCTCCTTGGGGAGATTTCACTGTAAAGAAGTGAAATGCTCCCCCCGCCCCCCGCCGCCAAGACTGTCAGGGGAGCCATCTGAGGCATCAGCCAATACTTGTTCATGTTTAAAAACTGACATACAAAAAGAAAAAAAGAAGCCAAAACCAAAAACACCCCAGTGAAAGTGAAAGTGTTAGCTGCTCAGTCATGTCCAACTCTTTGTGACCCCATGGACTGTAGCCTACCAGGCTCCTCTGTCCATGGGATTCTCCAGGCAAGACTACTGGAGTAGGTAGCCATTCCCTTCTCCAGGGATTTTTCCCAACCCAGGGATCAAACCTAGGTCTTCTGCATTGCAGGCAGATTCTTTACCACCTGATCCACCAGGGAAGCTGCCCCCATAAAAAAAAAAAAACCCTCAGTATGTGCCCATTAAAAAAAAAAAAACTGGTATACAGCATTAAGTGAGGAAAAGGGGCAAAGACACAGAGCATGTCTGAAAGAAAGTAGCAAAACAGTAACAGCAGAACCCTCCCAGTGGAGGGGAAGCTGACAGTTTTTTTCTATTGCTTCTTTTGAAATAATTGTAAATTCCTAGAGAGTTGCAAAGAAACATGCGGGCCTCCAGGGAACTCTGGCCCAAGCAGCTGTCAAATAAGGTCGGTTCTGGAAACCAGCCCTGGTGGTGCCAGAGCTGGTTTAGATGGTGACTTCTATTTTCTTCATGCTTTCAGTATTTTCGAAATTTCTGGAACAAGGGTATGATTGTTATTTTTAGCTCCTGATTTCTTTCTATTTAATCGAATAAATAAGACTTGAATAACTCCTTGTATTGAGAATTTCAACCATGGATGCAAACAAACAAAGAGGCCAAGGCTGGTCCTCCTCTGAGACGCCCACGGCTCTGCTGGTGACCCTCTCAGCCCCTCGTCTGTGCGGCCCCACACTTAGGTGTACTCACAGAAATACCTGCTTCCTGGTGTGTGTACAGTATCACGGGGAGGGGGTCCCTCAGCTCAGGTACTGCAGCCCCCCCTTCCTGGGGAGAGCCCACCATGGGGTGGGTGGCACCTGGAGAATGCATGTTTGGAATTTTCAGAAGTATGGGAGCTTGTTTCTCCTCTCCCAGCCCCCAAACTTAAGGATCCGAGGGAACAGACTGTAGACATGCCTCTGGGGGGTCGCTGCCCCTGCTGCCAGTCCATCTCAGAGGGTTCTCGGACTGGCCAGTCCCCACCTCCAGAGGGTTCAGAGCAAGCCTGGGGGCTGTGATTTCCCTGCTGAGATAGGAGTGATTGGAGAGCCAGCACCTGGGAACCCTGGTCCTCCTCCCCATCCACCAAAGGGTGGGGGTGGGCAGGGCAGAGGGCTGTCCCAATGTGGCACTCCTGAGTTTTGCTAGAGTGACTAGAGGTACCGATGTTTCCACACAGGCTGGGGAACTGGAGTAGAGAGGGCGAGGACCAGGATCCTGAGGCATTTCGCTGGGAGGTCCTAGTTGGGGCCCATGTGTCCTGGGAGACTCAACCCACCTTTTCCAGTTGCCTGCTCACCCCTCATCCCATGGTCCACCAACCAGGATGGGCAGCCCAGGCCCAGAAGCCTGGGATGGGTACAAGCACCTGGCTACATACTTCACTAGGGTTTCCTGCAGGTAAACCTGGAGCCCAGAGCCAAGCCGCTGGGCAGCTGCAGGGAGCCAGGTGGCTCAGGCTGCTGCTAGGAGAGGATTCCCAGGACTCCATGGGACCCTGGCCACATGGGGCTGAGTGGCTGGTGCAGCCAGGATGCCTATGGGGTCCCCTTGAGGGTGAGACTGCAGTACCCCCTCGCAGGAATAGGATGCAGACCCAGGCTCTGGGCTCCTTGGTCTGTGCTGGGTTCATGTGGCTCCATGCCCAGTGGGGTGGTGGTGGTTTGAGGGTTGCTCGGGGGACATGGCGGGGCTGCAGGCCTTGGTGAGAACTCCCCTCCATCTACCCTCTTTGTGACCCTCACTGTGCCTGGCCCACCCTGCCAGTCCGGCATGGAGGCCGGTGAGCTGCTCCTCCCCCACCCTTATCAGGGTCCCACAGAGCCTGTTCCCCTTTGCCCTGTTCTAGGGAGCAGGGACAGAGAAGGCAATGGCACCCCACTCCAGCACTCTTGCCTGGAAAATCCCATGGACAGAGGAGCCTGATAGGCTGCAGTCCATGGGGTCGAGAAGAGTCGGACACGACTGAGTGACTTCACTTTCACTTTTCACTTTCATGCATTGGAGAAGGAAATGGCAACCTACTCCACTGTTCTTGCCTGGAGAATCCCAGGGACGGGGGAGCCTGGTGGGCTGCCGTCTATGGGGTCGCACAGAGTCAGACACTACTGAAGCGACTTAGCAGCAGCAGTAGCAGCAGCAGGGAGCAGGGAGGAGGTTTGTGCTCCGGGGAGGGGGCTGTGGGAGGCAGGGCCCACACTATCTGGTCTTTGTCCCTTCCACCCTGAAGCCTTTCTGTCCTTGAGACCCTGCTCTGCCCACTGGGGTTACAGTCCTCCTCATCTTCCCTCAATGGTGGGTTTGGGGACACTGGGGCCCTTGAGCCTGGGCTCTGACCAGGATTGAGGGCAGCTCATCCAGAGAAGGGGGACCCCCATGTGGCCAATGGCTTTTACTTGAGCCTGGAGCCACCCGGGGCCCCCAGACCAGGAGCTGGGGCTCCCTGGGCTAGCTGGGCACACAACTAGCAGGGAGGGGGCAGACAGGGGGGCCAGGCTCAGAGAGGGGTGGTTTGGTCACCCCGGATGACTGGAGGTACAGGGAGCTGGACTTGTGGACCCTGGTGGCTGGGCCACAGTGCCTCAGGGATGCAGTTCAAATGGGAAGACTGACCTTACTGTGTGTGGCTCCCCCTCCGGATCCCTCGGAGGCTAAGGCTGAGGGAGGAGACAGAACCTTCAAGGCTTGAGGGCAGGAGCCACTGCATGGCCTGCTGAGGGCCTCCTGCCCAGCTGGACCAGGCACAGGGATGGCCTGGGCCCCTTTGGGCTCCAGGGTTCTGAGAACATCCAGGTAATTCACTCCAGAACCCAGGCCCAGCCCTTCACTAGGCGCCCCTGGGTCCGTGGCTGCCCCATGTCCCTGTAGTGGGTGCTGCCCTCCCCTCCCCAGGCAGCACTGACTGTTATCTGGAACCTTCTGCTTTCAGAGGCCCCCTGGCTCCCAGCCCAGGAACCAGGAGCATAACCCGAACATAACAGGGAGCATAACCCACCCCTGCCCCTCCCCCACTAAGGTCCCAGAGCCAGAACCAGCCCTCTGCTGCCTTGGAAGGGGTCCCTCTGCTCTAGTCCCTCCCTTTGTGCAGAGACCCCACCCTGCCCTGCAGAGGATAGTGAGAGCTGCTGCCCCCACTGTGGTGGCCTTGCTGCTGAGGCCCCCGCCAGGGGCCCCGTGACACAATCCCGCTGCAGCGAGCATGTGACACGGGCTGCCACGCTGGCCCCTTCCAGAAAGTGGCGGGCCCCAGCGGCCCCTGGCTGCTCCCCCACCCAGGGTATCGGGGGGCAGGACTGTGACTGCCCTACTGTTGGAGTAAAGGCCACTGCTGTCCCCCAGCAAGACACAGGGGTCAGGAGACTGGGGCGGGCTGGCTGAGCACATTCCCGAACTGACCGCCCAGAGCCATCACTCGTCAGAACTCGTCGGGGCTGCTGTCTTCGTTATGGGGCTTGAGGACAGGACCAAGTGCTGGTGCTATGGCCCAGAGCCAAGCCACTGGGCAGCTGGCAGCCGTCCCACTCGGGGGCAACATGGACCCCACTCTCTGTGCAACCCCCAGGGCCAGGGCACTGACAGCGCCCTGTCCTGGGGAGGCCGGGACCACATGGATGGGCAGATCCTGGGCCAGCTGCGCCCCCTGGCAGAGGAGGAGGAGGAAGATGGTGCTGCCCTGGCCCCGAGGCCCGCCTTCCCCGGGATGGGCTCAGAGGAGCTGCGGCTGGCCTCCTTCTACGACTGGCCGCTGAGTGCCGTGGTGCCGCCGGAGCTGCTGGCTGCTGCCGGCTTCTTCCACACCGGTGAGTCCCGGGGGGCCCCACAGCCCTTCTACACCTGCTCCCTGCCCTGCAGTCTCTGTTGTGCTTCAGGCCTGGGGAGACACCAGAACAGCATGGAGCAGTTAGACCTGTGCTGGGGGGACAGTGTTGGTGTCGGAGGTGCCAAGAGGAGAAACGGGAGGTGTGGGGTATCCTCTGGCCCTGGGGTCCAGAGAGAGCTCTCAGAGGGCTGGTGGTGTGGGATGCCTGTAGCAGCCCCCAATCTGAGGTCTCTGCTCCAAATCTGTTGATTGTAGGGGGTAAGGCAGGGGTGACGGCCACAGGGGTAGAGAGATGAGGTCCCTGTTCCCGTTTAGGGAGTTGTGAGCCACTAAAACCAAGCCTGGAAGCACACAGCCCCCCTTCTTTCCATCACTGGGAATCCATCCTAAGAGGGGGCACCTGGGGCAGAGGTGCAGGGTGAGGGCACCAGGGATCCCCCTACTTTCCCTTCCCCAACACGCACCTGCATCCTGGCAAGTGCCCCAAGTATGGTACCCCCCCATCCCACCTTTGAGAAACGGAGTGCACGTGAATTCCAAGGAGAAAGCCAGGCAAAGTGATGGCCAAGGTTAGTGGGAGCCCCCAAGGCTCACAAATAACCCCCGAGAGCCCTACCCTAGAAGGAAAGGCACCTGGGAGCCCTGACCCCAGCCCAGAGGGGAAACTCCTGGCCATACAAGGGTCCCAGTGTGGTCAAGACCAGTGTCTCGGCCCCACCCCAGGCCAGCAGGACAAGGTGAGGTGCTTCTTCTGCTACGGGGGTCTGCAGAGCTGGGAGCGAGGCGACGACCCCTGGACCGAGCATGCCAGGTGGTTCCCCAGGTACCGCCTCCCCTCCCTAGTCCCAGGGTGTCTCAGGGAACCATGATGGGGGGACTCTCTGGAGACAGCACTTCTATGTCTCCCTTGATGTTCAAGACTCTGTCTCCAAAACAGCTTCCCAGCAAGCCCACCACCCGGGGGGAAGCGGGGGTCCCTGGGCTCAACCTGGACAGTGTGGGGTCCTCTGACAGCCCAAGCCTTTAGGCTGTCATGGGGCCTCTGAACCCGCTTTCCTCAGGTGTGAATTCCTGCTCCGGACAAAAGGAAGGGACTTTGTCTGCAGGGTTCAGGAGTCCTGTTGCTGCCCACCGGGCTCCTGGGTGAGTACTTCCTGCCCTTAGGGCTTCAGGGGGTGGTGGTGAGGGGCCTGCCCCACCCCTGCTCCTCCTCCTGCTCGGGGCACAGGGGTTCTCTGACTCCTTCCAGGACAGGTCGGAGGAACCAGAAGATGTGGGTCCTGCCACCCTCTCAGGTGAGCGGGGATGCGTGGCTTGTGCTGGCTCCCTTGGCACCTCTGGCCCACACCATGGCGGCTCCACTGGGTGCGCTCCCTGAAGGACAGCAAGAGAGGGAAGGTTGCTTGGCCGGGCCTGCGGGTGTGCTGCTTGGGCTTGCTTCACTGGGGGGCTTCACACAGGCACTGCGCGTGTATCCAGGGCTCTGGGGAAGACCCTGCTACCCCTGAACTGGCTGCCGTGGGCATGGCCAGTCCTGAGACTGGCAGAGGGGCATAGCGGGAAAGGCTGCCATCAGCCAACCATGCCTTAGAGCTGACTGATCGCTGCCCCCATCACACAGAGTCTGGCCCTCTGCTCTGTCGGTGCCCAGGGTCTGAGGGGCTCCAGGCTTGGGTCCATACTGTGCTACCTGAGCCTCAGTGCCCTGAGCTGTGAAGTGGGCCTGGTGCCAACCTCACTTGGGATCAAACAAGAGTCTGTGTGCCACCCTGGGAGCAGTACCCGGCTCTTAGTCAGCTTCGGTGACCAGGTTTGCGTCTTCCCTGTGCGTGGCACCTCTGACAAAGGCCCTGGGAACACAGCTCTGGACACAGAGGCAGCGGCCGCGATGGCGCCAGGGCCCCTTGTATTGACGACGTGGCCCTGCTGAAGGGCCACAGCGGCCGGCCGCTGCCTCTGCTGGGACCCTGAGGCCACAGCCCCTGCCTGCCCTTGGCCCAGCACCCCTCGTTCTGCCTTGTAGATGTGGGGGGCGGCCAGGAGTGGCCGGCATGGAGCCAGTGCCCAGCAGTTCAGGCCGTGCTTCGCATGGGCTTCAGGCCGGGCCAAGTGCAAGGGCTGCTGCAGCGCAAGTACCACCAGGTGGCGCCGACTGGCATGTCCACATCGCAGCTGGTAGCCGACCTGCTCCAGGAAGAGGACCGGGGCCGGGTGGTGGGGGCCAGAGGTATGTTCCTGTCTCTGGGCACGGCCTACCTCTCCTTCCTTATTTCCTCTGGGCACAGATGCCCCTGCTGCCCCCATGGTGCCGGGCACACAGCGTCCATCACCACTGCACAAGGGGCTGGGCGGGCAGAGTCCTGGTGGAAAGTGGACTCTGGGACACTGGTGCGCTGCGGGCGGGGGAGCTGGGGCTAGACCCTGCCTGTGGGCCCGGCTGGGGGCCGGGCCTCAGGTCCCCCGGGAACCTCACGTCTGTTCTAACTGCCCACAGCTCCTGTCCCCCCAGGGCCTGAGCTGCTCACACCCAGAATAGAGGCTCAGGTGGAGAGTGCCCTGGAGTCAGCTGAGGGTGAGAGCCATCTGGGGTTGGGTGGTGCTGGCCATCCTGCATTCCACGGTGGGGGTGGGCACTCCCTGTTTGGCCTGCCTTGCCCCTCAGCCAGTACAGAGGGCAGAGGTCAAGGTGTGGGCATGGTGTCACAGGTCCCCCCAGGGGAGAACCGGGAGGAGCGCAGGACGCAGAGGAGCAGCTGCGGCGCCTTCGGGAGGAGCGGACATGCAGGGTGTGCCTGGACCGCACAGTGGGCGTCGTCTTCGTGCCCTGCGGCCACCTGGCCTGTGCCGAGTGCGCGCCCAGCCTGCAGCAGTGCCCCATCTGCAGGGCCCCCATCCGCAGCTGCGTGCGTACCTTCCTGTCCTAGGCCAGGTGAGCGTGCAGCTCCTGTGGTCCTGACTTGCAGTCGCCTGCGGGGATGGGGGTGGCAGGAGGCAGCACCTCTTTCCCCAATCCCTGGCCCCGGCAGACATTGCAGGTCAACCCCATCCCTTCCCCTGATGCTCAGAGACTTGCTTTGAGTCCTCAACACACCACCCCGGGGGAGCCATGACCACTCTGCTTGGGCTCCTCTCTGCCTTGGTTTTCCTAGTGGTCAAGGGGATAAAGCCTCCTGTCCAGCTGGACATGCAGGGTGGCAGCCAGGCCAAGAGGAGGACTGCCTTGGAGGCACATGGAGAAAAGCAGGATGCCCTTGTCAGGAGGAAGGGCTGGGGTCTTCCTGAGCACAAGACCCCGATGAGGATCTCAAGCTGGGAGCTGAGGCCTGATAGAAATGCACAGCGGGTGGGGGAGGGGTCCACGACACTCCGATGTTCACTGGGGGCAGGAGCCGTGACCCTCCAGGGTTCCCAAAGGCCACTGAGCCCCAAGATCTCTCCAAGAATCTTCCAGTGGGGGAGAAGTGGCAGGCAAGGGAACTCCCTGGGGGCTGAGAGACCCCAGCTGCATGGAGAAGCACCTTGAGCTGTGGACTCGGCCCTTCTCCCCACCAGGACCTGTGAGCTGAGGCCCTGAGCTGGGGTCCACCACTGACCAGTTCTGTGTGGAAGATGGAGCTGCGGGCGGCTTGGCATGGGGAGGTGGGGGCTGTTTTACCCAAGCATGGATGCTCCAGAAGAGTCAAAATAAAGCATGGGTTTTCCCTGGACAGTGCCCAGCAGCCTCTGTTCCAGAACCGCCAGCGCCCTCCCCTTCACCCAGTCCCCTCCCCTCCACCCTGCCCCCTCTCGCCTGGCCTCACCAGCAGGGCAGCACAGCCGGTCAGGTCCATTCCAGGCCATTCCTCCCTCCCCTTACCCTCCCCTTTCCCCCCCCCGTTTCTCGTGCTATCGTCTCAATGTTTTAGGACTTTTAGAATGGACTGGCCTGGGCTGCTTCTGAAACTGAAATTGCAATTGTCCACCAAGTCCGGCAGGGCCGGTGATCTGGAGGCAGGTTCCTCTCTCCTCCACTGGTGGGCACCTTGGGACGTACTAGGACGATTGCACCCTGGGGGCTTGGACAGTATCCTCCACTTGTCACCAGGAAGCCCCTGCCCTGTGGGCTCCTGGGCAAGCCCAGCCCCCACCTCGGGGGTCTCACCAGCCACGGCACCTGTGACCCTAACCCTAACTCCCACAGAGCTCAGTGGGGTCACTATGTGCTCACACTGACCCTCGTGCTGGGGTCACACTTGCCCTGTCTTGCCCCCTTGGCCAGCCCCTCCCCCCAGCATGGGTGTGTGCAGCCTTTGGGGGTCTGGCTGCCCTGGGGAGGGCACCTGAGGGAGGGGGTTCCTTGAACAGCCACCCCAGGCATGCCGTGGATGGAGTGCGACTCAGTGCTACTGAGGCCAGCAATGAGGTTTTCTCTCATGTCTTTTTTGTTGTTGTTTTCTTTAGAAAAAGGAAGCAACAAACTCTTCAGAGGTTGCAGCCATCCCCGGCCTGGCACTGGCCTTGCTGCCCTGGTTCATGTACAGTTTCTAGACCCTGGGGCACCTGCAGGGCCGTGGGGGTGGGAGGGTCCGCAGCCGGGAGTCTCCTGTCATCCACAACAGGTCATAGGCTGGAGGTCCCGGGGCGGGGTGGCTGCTCTTCACTTGTGGGGGCCTGTGGGAGTGAGGTGAGGGGTGGGCAAGGTCAGAGATGAGGAAGAAAGGTGCTGCCATGTGGACAAAACCCAAGAAGGGGAGGGTGTCCTGGCCTTGGGTGGGGTGGGGGAGGGGCTGGACTTCAGCCAGGCCCGCCCTGGACTGGACAGGGCTCCTCGTGCAGGCAGCTTGGGGCCTTGTCCCTGCAGAGCTGACTTTGGCTACAGACACCTCATTCAGGTTTGAGCCACAGGGCTGGGAGTGAGGTTAGAGGCTCACCCTGGGTTCTCCTGGCCACCCCAGCTCCACGGCTGGAGGGAAACCCCAGAAGCCTGTCCAGCCCGGCCAGCTCTCCCAGGCTGTGTGCCCTGGGTCATCGACTTCCATACACCCTGCCCTGGCCTGAGGGCCTGAACTGGTTCTCTACCCCATGATGGGAGCTAAAAGCCTGCTAACTCTGATGGCCCTTGGCTGACATGGGGCCTTACTTACAGGGTAGAAGGGCTGGGGGCTGCCAACAGGGTCAGGGTCCCTAGGGGATGGTTGCACGTGTGGCCCTGAAGGGGAAGCTTTTCTCCATGGGCCTGGTGGGGATAGAGGAAGTACAGCTTTACCAGGAGGACTATCAACCGCCTCTTCTGACCCCACTTTCAGGATTCCATGTGGGACAAGGCCTGTGGCAAAGGCCGTTTCAGAGGAGGGAGGCCCACAGTACAGGCACCCCCACTAGAGGCCTGGGGGCTGCAGGGCTGCGGACATTGCTTTACAAGAGGGAAGAAGTCTGATCCTCCAAAGGGAGCAAACACACATATTTCCTGCCACAGGAGACTTCCCCGGTGGTCCAGTGGTTAACAATCCACCTTGCAACACAGGGGACGTGGGTTCAATCCCTGGTGGGAGAACTAATATCCCACGTGCCATGGAGCAATTAAGCTGTGCACCACAACTGCTGAGCCCGCACATGGAACATCCTGCATGAGGAAATCAAGACCCTTAGTGCCGCAACTCAGACCCAACGCAGCCAAATACATAAATTTCCTGCCACAGGGAGACCCAGGAAAGTCAGCAGGTCATTCTCCTGGGTGGAGGCCTCTCAGTGTCCCCTCAGCCTCTGTGCCCTGCACTCAGCCCAAAGTCAACTAGGAGCAGATCTCAGGAAAGTGGGGGATGGACAAACAGATGGATGATGGATGGAGAGACAGACAGACAGATGCCTAGTGAGGTCTCCCCCAGGAGAGGAGCCTGGTGGCTGTGCGCTCTGGGGTGGCCAGGCCAGTGGGCAGTCTCTGCAGTTGTCCTTACAGGATGCCTGCTCGCACTAGAGGTTGGAAGGCTTTTCATTGATGTGGTAGAGAGGAAATGGGTCAAATCCACCAATGAAATCAACTGAAAGAAACCAAGACCCAAATAAACAACCCAAATGATGGACAGGATGGCAGAGCAGAGAAGTTCCCGAATGCAAACACTCAGGTGACGACACCGCAGCAGGAGCGGCCCAGACTGGAGGGTGGGGTTCCCACTTGGCGAAGGGTTTCACAGGACACTGGCCTCTCAGCAGGGGGTTGCCCCTTGCCCTGCTGGGCTCCCTTAGTCCTGGTGCCTCAAAGCTGTGACTGCACGGAGTGTGGGCGGCCAGGGCCTGCTGGGCCAAGCTGAACCCCAGGGCTGTCGCCTGACCGAAAATATTTTACTGTAACCAATACAGGAAGCTCCTTCTGTTTCCTCCCAGTTGGCTGTGGGCTGAGCAATTGTTTTGGGCCACCCAACACTAAGGGGCAGGGTACCTGGAGGCTGGTCCCTGAGCGAATCTGGTTTCTGAGGACACTCGGCCCGCCAACTTCACAGCCACTCCCTCCTGACCTCTAGGGACAGAGGCTCTGAATTGTGCTTCAGATCCAGAGAAGTTTCTGCCCACAGGAGCCCTGGGCCCCCTGGGTACACCCAGCCCCTCTCATCCTTGTGAGAACCCGTCAGAGCTTGGGGTGGTCAGGTCGGCAAGAACACCTGAGTGTTCATGATGCAAATCAGAGGAAAGTCGAGAGCATTCTCAGATGGGGGATGTGCCTGCACTCCTCAAATGTGTCCCCCCCCCCAGCACTAGGGCCTGAAGTGGGGCCAGCTGCCCTCTGCAAGGGGGAGTGAGAGGGCTTTTCCTCCGCTGGTCAGGGCTCAGCCTTCCGCCTGCAACAACTGTAGGGATTGCAGAAACCCTCAGACCAGGGGGACTTGGCGTGTGCTGACCCCTGGTGCCCACAGCCCCAGACCTCCCCATCTCTGCGTAGGCCAGAACCTCCAAGGCTCGGGGGCTCTTTTAAGAGGCCAGCTCTCAGGCCTCTGTGGCCAGCCTGCAGCCTCTCTTCTCCTCCTCCACTGCCTGGCGGGGCCGGCAGGTCAGTAATGGGATTCTTAAGGAGGCTAGTGGTCACACACTTGCAGCTGACCTCCTCCTTGGTGGTCACACTGACCACATGGCAGGCACAGATGAAGCCCATGAGCTGAAAGACATGGGGAGGTCCCTCAAACTGAAGCCCTAGGAGATGTATTTACATCTTCGTGGGGCATGGACCTCAGTGCATCCTAACCACGTGGCCACTGCCCACTGGCCTCCTCATCTGTAACTCGGAACAAGCAGGGTGATATGCTGGCCACCTCAGCTCTCCTCAGCTCTGGAGTTCCAGATGGTGTCCATTCCCTAGTGGAGCCGGCACATGCATCCCTGTGGGTGAGGGCTGAGAGGGGCGAGGGCGGTCAGTGGATGAGTGAGTCAGGAAAGTGATCAAGCCCCTGCTTGAACGAGGAGTAAGATGCAGGGAGATGACTTGGGAGGCACATGGCCACAGCCAGGATGTCCCCTGGGTTGACTCCCTGTTACAGCCAGGCCATCCTCCCTGGGGCCTCTTACTGTAAGCAGACAACCACTGGATTTCTTCCCCCTGGAAAGCCACAGTAGAGAAGCTTCAAGTCAGCCAAGTTCACAGTCCGCACAACAGCACAGGGGAGACTAGACTGAGGACTTGGTGCAGCAGGCAATTCTGGGCAGAGTGGGTGCGGCAGGCTGCTGCCCTGCAGGTGGTGAGGGCTTGGCGGGACACAAGTTCATCAGCTGGGTTCCTCAAAGGATGCTCAGACTTCAGGGCAAAGAGGGCAGACCTGCGTTCAACCCCCACAGACCCCCAGGCACCAGGGCCACCACAGGAGACAGGGCTCCAGCTAAGATGGGACAAGGCCAGTGGCACCCAAGCCTGGGCAATGGTAAGCATGGGGTGGGGTGGGGAGGAGTTCCCCCACGCCTGGCGTTTACTGCATCCTTTCTGATGAGAATGAGGGGGCCCAGCTCTGACCCTCAGCCAGGGCTGACAGACGATACACAGGGCAGCCTGGCGTGCGTGCATGCTAAGTCACTTCAGTCGTGTCCAACTCTTTGCGACCCCGTAGACTGTAGCCCTCCAGGTCCCTCTGTCCATGGGATTCTCCAGGCAAGAACACTGGGGTGGGTTGTCATGCCCTCCTCCAGGGGATCTTCCCAACCCAGGGATCGAACCCACGTATCTTGTGTCTCCCACGCTGGCAGGAAGGTTCTTCTTTACCACTAGCGCCACCTGAGGAGCAGGCAACAAAATGCATCTTGAGGCTACAGGGTCCTGTGGAAGGTCCACAGCCCCGTGCGCTCGCAGGATACCAGGAGAAGCTTCTTCTACAGAAGCTAGGGATCTGAGAGGTGGCACAGGCTGCTCCCTGCCCTGGAGGTCAGCCCTACGTTTCCGGGGCATCATCATCATCTTTGGTCACCCCCACAGCAAGCAGTGGTCTCAACCCAGAAGACACAGCACAGAGTGAGGTTCTGAGGTGCCCCAATCTTCCCACAGAGGCTCCCTCCACGTTCCCCACCCTGCGTGCTATGGACAATGTCCACCCCCGCCCTCTAGCTTGGGGTGGCCCCTGGGGGGTCCAGCAGGAAACTGGAGGGAGGGGGAGGGGAGAAGCATGGCTTGTATCCCCCAGCCCCTTCTCCATCTGCACAACTCCTCTCCATCCCTTCAGGCCAGGGCTGCGGCAGGTCAGCCATGAGCCCCAGAGGAGGAGGCTATCCCATGGGGTCCCTGACATGGTACCTGCCCTTGGAACACCCCCTTCACCAGCCCCAGAAATTAATCTCAGCTGAGTGTATCATCTCTGTCTTGCTGGGACCTTGACTGATCAGGGGAACAAGCAGAAAGGAGGTTTCAGAGAGGGTGGTGGCGTCTGTTTGTGGGGCAACCACAGTGGGGGGTGGGGGGGACATGAAGGCGGCCAGCAGTACAGCTTCAGGAGCAAAGGCCACAGGAAGGAGAGGCTGCCTTTCATCATCAGTGGTGAGACCTCAGGGGGTTGCTTAACCTTTGTGTCTTATTCTCTTCATGCAGTATAGCCCAACAGCTTTCCTCGATGCCCCATGTGCCTTGAAGGAGGAGCTGGAGCTTGAAGGGCTCAGAAGCCCATCCTCCCAGACAGCAGGTCAGGGGCTTCTGCTGTGTCTATCTGCTTGCCATGGAAAGGCAAACCTAGCTGCCATTCCCAACAGCCTCACCAGAGAGCTGGCCAAGGTGCTGAAAACCTCGTCACTGCAGCCCTGCTCCTCCTTGGCGGGCAGGCGGGGCGCAGGGGGAGGCCACCTTGTCTGCCACACCTCTGCCCTCCCAATGCCCCTCCTGTCCCACCTCGGGATCCTGCCCAGCTCCTCCATGGGGCTCTTGGACCTGCCATCCTCGCTCCCCAGCCCCGACTGTGCAGTCAAGGGTCTGTGTCTCCTGGGTCCTCAAGAGCAAACAGCAGAGCACTAAGTGGTATTTAGAGGTATTTTTCACTGAAGACCTACTACACAGCACAGGGAACTACTCAACATTGTGTAACAACCTACTCAGGAAAATAATCTGGAAAAGAAAGGACATACCTGTGTGTATAACTGAACCATTTTGCTGTACGCTGTAAACCAGTGCAACATTGTCCATCAACTATGTGTGCATGCTAACTCATTTCAGCCGTGTCTGACCCTTTGCAACACTATGGACTGTAACCCACCAGGCTCCTCTGTCCATGGGATTCTCCAGGCTATATGTCAATATAAAATTAAATTTTAAAAAGGAGGCTTCCCTGGTGACTCAGTGGTAAAGAATTCACCTGCCAATGCAGGAGACATGAGCCTGATTCCTGGTCTGGGAAGATCCCACATGCCACGGAGCAAGTAAACCCGTTCACCACAACTATTGAGCCTGTGCTCTAGAGCCGGGGAACCACAACTACTGAAGCCCGTGCACACTAGAGCCTGTGGTCTGCAACAAAGAAGCCACGGTGATGAGAAGCCTGTGCACTGCAACGAAGACCCAGCACAGCCAAAAACAAAATAAATAAAATTATTTTAAAAAGAATGTTAAAAAAGAAACCCCATCCCCAGGGATGAAGGATAAAAGTGAGGAGGCTCCGTCTCCGCTGTCATGTGCAATCAGAAATGCCTGGGAGAATCTTCCTTCCTTCTCTTCCAGCTTCCCTCCTGCTTCCTGTTTACAGTTTATGTATGTGACTTCAGAAGCTCTGAAAACTATATCCTTATCCAAGTGTATCCTTGTCAAGTGGTTCTCTCCCTTTTCGAGGGGTGCACCCGGGTTCCCACAGTTTTGGGGTCACCAGGGCTCTCTTTTTGCCTCAGTGAGGGACGGTGGTGTGGGGAGAGGGTCCCAGCCCCTGATGGAGGGGCAACTCCGTGTCCTTGGGGCAGCACCCAGGTGTCCCAAAGGTTAATTCCCTGCAGGTCCTATGACAGCAGGAGGAGAGGGAGCCCCAGACGCTCACAAGGCACCCAAACTGTCCTGTTTTCTCTGCCAGGGAAGGCCCTAGACTTGGAATTCAGTTTCCAATGTCACCTGCTGGTGCAGAGCATACATGTTGTAAACCCAGCATCCACCCAGACCCTCTACTGTTGACCCATTGTGTGCACCAGGGAGTCAGGAGCCACCAGGTCTGACTAGCAACCTCTGGTGGCCACACCTGTCCTGCCTCGAGCCCTGGAGTCAGCCCAGGTTGCCTGGTACTGGCCCAGCCCGCTCCCGGCCCTTCCCATCAAATCGCTTCCCTGGGGCTGCAGACAAAATACCCCACGCTCAATTACCTTTGATTTTCAGATACACAGTAAAACTGTTTGTAGTGTAAGTATGTCCCAAACATAGCATGGAACACACTTACACTAAAACTTGCTGTTTATCTAAAATTCAACTTTAACTGGGCATTATGTATTTTTATTTGGAGAATCTACACTTCTACTCTCAACACTGCAGGAGGAGAAAAGCAGCCAGTGTGCAGGCCAGGCTAGGGCTCCCCTGCTACCCCTGGCTCCAGGACCAACCATCAGGCATGGAAACAGAGTCTCTGACTTGGAGGAGGCCATTGGGATGCTCTCAGGCTCCTCGCCTGCCATGCTGCCTACGGGGCAGGGAGAGGGCTGCAGGAGCCTTGGTCTCAATGCCCCTCGTGGAGGGTCCCACATGCCCGCCTGGCCCCACAGCATCCTCAGAAGCTTCAGGTTCTGTCTCCTTGGGTTATCCTCACACTGACCCTGGGGTCAGAGTTGGTTCTGAGACCACTTCACAGAGCAGGTAGCCCAGGCCACAGAGGAGGGGGTGGTGGTGTGGTTCCTTAACCTCTCAGCAGGGATGGGGTGAGGAGGGGCTTCCTGCCCTGGCAGAAGCCACGGTGCACCCCTCCCCCCGCCTTCCCTCCCCCATGCTCACCACCAGCAGGGTCTGCAGGGTGCTGTGCAGGGCCTCCATGTGGCCATACTCCAGGATGGCTGTCTGTCCAGAGGACCCAGGCCAGCCGCTGGTTCCTTGTGCACACAGCCCAGGCCATGCTCATACTACCAGGACGGCTGCCAGGAGAGGTTGAGGTCAGGAAGTCACTCACCTCCTGAGGCGAGGAGGTGGGACCAACTGGGTGAGTGCCAGGGACACTACCAGCCTGCCCCCCGCCCCCCACAGCAGTCCAGATGGGATCCCTGAGCACAGCAAGGGGTTTGCTTTTGGGGACAGGGGCACCAAGGCCCTCCCAGCCTTTCCCTGTAGGGAAGGCCTTACTGTGCTCGCCATGGACTCCAGCTCACATCCTCTTCTGCAGGAAGACCTCGCTGCCCAGGACACACTCTTGCTGTGCCCTGGGCCCCTCCGCATCTCTGGCCAATGCTGCCGTTTCAGGTATGTTGGAACTAACATCTGTCCCCCCACTGCTGTCCAGGTGTGGTCCCACAAAGCAGGGGCCATCTACCCCACTGCCTGCCATGCTGCCCCCAATAATCAGCGAGAGCATGTGTGGCCTGAACTCCAGAGCACCCCCAAAATCCACCCCAAAGATCACCATGAAGAGCTGCCTGCAGGGGGAGGGCTGCCAGTTGGCACCCAGTTTTACTGAGACTCAGCCCTGGCCCTCTCTGCTGTACTGCTCAGGTTGGTCTGTGCCACAGCACCGAGCTGAGTACCTGCCACAAGGACTGTGGTCACGAAGCCTGGGAGCTCGCACCTGGGCCTTTAGAGCAGTGTTTGCTGCACATCCTGGCCCAGACCAACAATTCTGATCTACACTGAAGCAAAATGCTGCTCTGCTTGCTGCAAAATCTCCTGCACATCCTCTGAGCTTCTTCCACCAACAGGGAGGTGGGGGGAGGTGGGTACAGGATGGTGGCAGGGCAGGGGAAGTGCTGCTGGAACATTCTCGGTTTCAATCCCACCCTGGTGCCCTGCAGCTCAGTTTCCCAGAAGCTTTCCTGAAGCTACAATTTCCACGTCAGAACTCAGAAGTCCAGGCTTCTGAAAGGTTTGAGCCTGCGGGTCTGTGCAGCTGAAATCCTGGCCTTTCCAGGTTTTCTAGTGGCTTCTAGGACAATACTGTCACTGAAATTCCCCATGCTGGTCATCCCAGGCCACCTGCCTGCAGGAGAAGCGCTGGAGCAGAGCCGACTCACCACCACAATGTAGGAAGGCCGGCACTGGATGGTGCTGAAGAGCCCCAGGATAACCACAATGCAGGCGAAGGTGGCCAAGATTGGTGCCCACTGGTAGCCCAGGAGGTTGAACATCTGCAGCTCCTGGGTAGTGACCTAGGAGCAGGGCGGTTGCATGAGGGACAGCAAACCCCTGGGGGCCCCAGAACCCCCTCCTGCCTGATCACCATCATCCAGCGCCCAGTGTGGTCTCGGCTCCTCAACAAAAATCTCCCGATGAGTCAAATGCACCCAGAAGCATCACCACTGGGGTATTCCTGCTTGAGCAAGTCCCAGGCCTCAGTTTCCTCACCTGCATAATGAGAACACAGGGGCTGCTCTAACTCAGGAGGCTGTCAGGCCAAACAGTGAACACGGAGCAGAAAGGTCAAGTTCAAGTGGGACACTGCGTCCTTAGGCCCCCAGATCAGCACCCTCCATGTCTGCAGGGTTCTCTCACAGCTTGGGGGTGCCCTCCCCTTCCAGGGTGTTCCCACACCCCAGCATTGTGGACGCCAGCCTTGCAGGCTCGGCCGATGGAGGACCAACGCCAGGGAATCAGAGACGCCTAAGAAACCTGCCCTTTTATATGCAGGGGAGACGGACCAGCTCCAAGTCTGGAAATGACTTCAGAGAGCATTTCCTCACTCATTCATTCCTTCATTCACTCACCTAGTCTGTAGGCTGAGTTCTTTGCCAGGAGAAAGTAAGACTGAAGGCACTGCACCCCTCAATTTCCCCATGTGCCCACTGTGCACCCAGCACTCACTGTCACCAGGAGGGCTGCGGAGACGAGTTCGCCATCCCCACCCAGAGTGAGTGGGGCGGGGGCTGCCTGCTGGAGCCCTGGCACGGGGCCACCTCTGAAGGGTGGAGGAGGGAGAGGAGCCCTTCCCAGCAGCCTCAGGTGTTAGAGGGAGAAGTCAGTCCTCTCACAGCCGGGATGGACTGGACCTGGATGGGTTGAGGTAAGAGCAGCAGAGTTGGGATAGAGGGGAGTGAGGAGGACAGGGTGGCGAGGGGCGATCTCCCTCACACATGGCCCCAGCACTAATGGATGGAGCCCAGTCAGGTAGGCCTTTGTGGATTGGCTCTGTGGTCACCAGGCCTGCTGGTCACAGAAGCCCCTACTGCAGCCAGGATGCTCGGCCCTCTCCCAACACCCCTGCTCTTCTCTGCTGCTCTCAGCCTGTGTCCTGGAGCCCTCATGGAACCCCAGCCAGCCCCCAGGACACAGCTGCTATGGGTGCATCCTGAGCACTGGCCGGAGAGGTGACAGCTATTTCCAAGGGGTCTCAGAGAGGGGGTATTCCAAGTGTGTCCTCTGGGAAGCTGGGTTCTGCCCTAGGAAATAGCTGGAGTGGGGAGTGGGAAGGTGGAAGCAGGCCACAAGCAGGGAATCACATCAGGCAATTTCCGGGGGGATGGAGTCCCCCAGCAGAGTGGCTGGGCAGGACTTCCAGGGAGAGGCTCCAGAATGTTCTTCCCCAGCAGGAGGAAGTAGGCAGTAGGGCCATGAACCATAGCACAGAGTGGAGACCTTGGCAGCAAACTGGGCCAGTTTCAGGGTACATTTCAGGGTCTGATTGAGCAGATGTTAAGCCTTCTCCTCAGTCTGCTGGGTGCTGTCCAGGGAAGCCTGTTCTCTGCAAGGTGGGCACAGCAGCCCCCAGGCCTTTGGGGCACCCAGCTGCGAGAACACTCATGCCCTTAAGACAAAGTCTTAGCCCTTCATGTAGAGGGGGCAGTCCAGCCCTGCCATCCAGCCCCACCCTCACTTCACTGATGCATCCTGAGACCCTGCATCTCTCAACTCTTAGAACCATGGTCATGTCTCACCACCCAGTTCTCTCAGCATATGCACAGAGCTGGCCTGGGCAGCAAGAGGGTCTGTCTGTCCATCTGTCTGCAGTTGCTGCCTGGAGCTAGGCCACTGCCAGGCCCTAAATGAGCCTCATTGGTACCATCAGGGCTCAGCTGCCCCTAGTATGGCCCCCACTACCCAGAGGAGGCCCACACATAGAAGCTACCCAGTTACACAGATTTGGGGAAAAGAGAGATGAGGATCTAAGGGCAGAGGTCCTGCCTCCCTGACCCAGCCTGACTGGGCAGCTGTGAGCAGGTGGACTTGAACCCCAAGCTGGCAGCCTCCAAGGGGGATGGCCACATGGACTGTCCACCACAGATGAGGGCAGGGAGGGGTGGGTGGAAGGACTGCCATGAGGGGGCAAATATCAGAGGTGGTGAAAAAGGAGCAGGGAGAAGGGGGAGCCCAAGCAAGAACAGCCTACACTGGTGGGAAGTTCCTTGGGGCAGGAAAAAAAAGAAACACACACCCACATGCACACAAGAGCACACACATGCACACACGAGCACACATGTGCACACATGAGTATACACACACAAGCACGCACAAGCACACACGAGCACACGCAGGGCAGAGCTGGCCAACGGCACCTGTTCTCGACACGGAATGAGCCCCCATCTGGGCACAGGCCTCCCCTTGGTGTCCAGAAGCCCTGACCAATGGGCGGAACACCCGCCCTGCTTGAGCTCCAACAGGTACCATGCACGGAGGGGAGAGGCAAAGTGAGGATGCCCCAGATCCCCCCTCCATCCCACTCCCGACCCAGGCCCAAGGCTGGACTGGCTGTGCAGCCCTGCTGAGGGCTCTCTAAGTCTGAGGGGTAGTCCCCAGGGTCTGCTCACCAAAGAGAGACCCCACAGCTGGCAGGGTGGCCAGCACAGGCGGGGCTGGTGGGGCTGTCCTTTGTTTCCAAGCCAAGGTACTGGAAGGCTCTGTATTCCGCGGTGCCCCAGCAGCCTGCTCACCTGTCCCAAAACCTTCCCTGGGCCCTGGCTCCCACAAAGCCTGGAGCACAGCCTGGGAAAAGGCCCCAGGGTGCTCCGCAGGCTCAGAGCCCGCAAAGGTCACACTATTCTCCAGGGAGAAGGTTCTGAGATGCTCAGGCCTTTGTCCTGAAGTTGGGTAACAAGAAAACTCTCACACTTGTCAAAAAGAGAAAAGAAAAAGAGAGAAAAGAAAGCCAAGGACTCAGTCCACGGCTTCCCCTCTGCTCCCCCTCCCACTACACACAGTGACCTGAGTGGTGGACCATGTCAAACCTCTTCCTACTCCGCTGCCCCCTCCACCCAGCAGAGCAGGGACAGGGGCATGGCCAGGACAAAAGGCCTTCTGCAGGCGTCCACTGCTCTTAGCTGTGGCCACTGGTCAGGTGGGGACGCAGCTTTGTCCTGGCACTAGGACTTGCCTGGCTGAGGCTAAAGAATCTGCAGGAAGCCCTGTCCAGGGAAACCCTGTTGCCCTCAAGCCTAGACAGCCTTCCCCCACACCCTACCCAGCTGCAGCCACATCTCCAGAGGCCTGTGGGGTGCCCATCTGTGCCATGGTTGCTCCAAGGCTTGAGGTGGCTCCTTGCTGCTGGCGGAACAGTCCCTGGACCTCACGCCTTCTGCAGGCCTGAGTTCTCCATAGATCGCCCACCTACTTCCTCTCCCCCAACCGCCCCAGTGTGCACAGAGCCTGACCCGGAGGAAGCTCCAGGAATCCCTTCCTTCCCCCAGGCGGACCTGTGTATCTCACCTCCTGCCAGCCATGCCCCCAGGCAAAGGACTGGACCCCCATCTCCAAACTGTGATGGGTCTTCCCATCTCTGCAAGGTGGGGAGGACTTCCTACCCACAGCCTCTCTGAAGCAAATCCCTTCCTTCTCCGCAGCCCTCCAGCTCAAGAGAGCACACCCAAAGACTCCACAAAGCAGCGTTTCCCTTTTAAGACCAGAGACCCAGAGGCCCACCTTCATCTCCTCCCCAGCCCAGTGGCCTCCACCTTCCTTTAGGCCCCTCCTCCTGGGCAGCAGGAGCTCCTGGAAGCTCCAAAGGCAGAACTGAAGGAGGAGAAACTTGGAAGGAGGACTGCCCAAGTCCTCTGACAAAGCTTGGAATTCAAAGGGCCCCGCTAACCCCAGACACAAAAGACAGGGAAGCACAGCCCTGCAAGGGGGCTCCAACCCTCTTCTCCACTCCCCGACTCTTCAGGCCAGGATAAAGGGCAGGGGTGCCCTCCTCCAGCTTGGGGGTGCCAAGGGTGGGCAGAGCGGGGCTCACACACACTCTCCACAGACAGGCCAACACACGGATAGATACACACTCCCAAACTCACCTGAACCCTGGCCCCCAGGGGCTGTCAGATCTCAGAACAGGGACTCCTCAGGTCACTCATTGTGCTGGCTTCACACACACACATACCCTTGCATACACTCGTGCGCACACTTGGGGCCACACACAATTTCGGACACCCGTGGACGCGGCAAGCCTCGGCGCCTCTTCCCAGCTCAGGACTCGGAGATCTCGGACGGGGCGCTCCGACCTGGAGGCTTGTTCTGCTCCAGCAACTTTCAGAAGCTCCCCCAGCACCTGTGAGGCAGCTTGGGACCCCTCTCCGCACCCCACGGCCGTCCGCACTGCGCCCCCAACCCGGCCCCGGAGCGCACACACTGCGCGCCGGGTCTCAAGGAGGGGCCTTCGGGGTCGCGCACAGGGCTCTGGCTTCCCACTCCCCGCTCCCAGGCGGCGGAGAACTAAGGCAGCAGAAGCGCGTGAGTCCGAGCTGTGCCCAGCCAAGAGCCCGCAAAGACTGCTGAGGACCCAGTGGGCAGAGCTGAGAGCCGGGGGCGGCGTCCGGATCCCCTGTGCTCTGGGACTGCTGGGCCCGAGGACGGGTCACCACTCACCAGCTGGAAAGTACAGAGAAAGATGAGAGTGCAGCGGCCTGAGCAGCGGCCCAAGGTACCGGCCCTGTCTTTGGGCGCCGCCTCTGAAAGTCGGCACCAGGGACCACCCGGCGCGCCGGACTACTGACCCTCTGTCAGCCGCCCACGCCCTGCAGCTCCTCACTTTCCCACCTCAGCTCCGCCCATGGACTCTCCCCCGGCCCCTCCCTCCAATCCCCGACCCCTCCCCGCAGACTGAAGACCTTCGCAGGCGAGGTCCCGCCCCGAAGCCCCCACCAGTCCTCTGCCCAGCTCCGCCAGGCAGCCAGGGTCCCCCAGCCCAGCCCCGTCTCTCCGAATAACAGCTGTGCCAAGTCTCTCTCCTCTAACTCGGACTCTGGGGGATTCTCGCCAGCTAGGGACTGGGCGCGGAATCCCCTTCTTAAAGGGGCGATGGCGTGGCTTCTCAGGAGGCCTGGAGTTGGAGGCGCCCTGCGGTGGCTCCAGGGCAGACCTGGCACTGCTGCCAACCCACCCCATAGTGTCCAGGATATCCCGCCCCACCCCATACCTCCTGCACTTGCCCCCAGGCCCTCGCGGGACCCAACCAACCAGCCTCCTTCCTAATGGGGCCCCAGGCACACTCAACCACTGAGGCTTCCTGGGCCAGGTCAAGTGCTCAGAGGTCTGCCTCCTGGAGCTGAGGGCCCAGGAGGAAGAGGAGGGGGTGGCCAGCCTATCGGAGTTCACCTTCCCAGGCACCGTGGGGGGCCTGCAGGCCAGGCCAGGATCAGGCTGGAGGTGGAGGGAGACCCTGGGTTGCAGTCCCTCCTGTGCTAACTGGAGGGAGGACTACACGAGGACCCCCAGGTCACAGGTGTGGAGGTGGGACTGAACAAGAGAGATGGAGGCAGTTAAGGTGGGGGCCAGAGGTGTGGGCACAGCTGGGTTGGGCCTTCTCCCCTGGTCATAGAGAGCCTCTGGGTTCTCTGTCAGTGTGAGTCATGGTCAAGTGTGCCATGCCTGGAGGGGGCACAAGGCCCTGGTTAGACCCCAGGGAGGAGCAGGACCCGAACAGAGTGGCCGTATGGGTGGGAGAGGGAAGGGACACACTAGGTGAGGGGCAGCTCAGCAGGTGGAACGTCAGTCCACCTGAAACCCTTCTTCCCTCCCACCCTCAGGCTGAGTTCCTGCTTCTCTGGACAGACAAGTTGCCCTTCACCCTACACTGGTTTCCTCCTTCCTTCCAGCAGCAGTTCCCCACCCCATCCCTCCTACCCCGCCCCAGAGAGAAGAGGAGATGGAAAGAGCCCCACCCAGGCATCTCCAGCATTCATGCCAAGCTGGCTGGGCTCAGGCTGGGCCCCGGGGACACAGAAGGGAGCCACGAAATCCCCACTTCAACTTTGGCCACAGGGAGAGCTCACCTGACCCCCAAGGAACATGGTGGGCTGTGAGACAGGTGTAGACTGCTTGCTCCCCCACCCCTCAGACTTCTGTTGAGCCCTTGCAGTCCTGGGAACCTGCCTCCCTCTGGGGCTTCAGGGCTGAAGCCTGGGTCTTAGATGCCGCTGGTCAGCACATTCCATCCCTTTGGCCTGTTGTTGGTTCAGAAGTGGACACATGACCCAAGCGACTGCATCTTGGGCTTTTGGCTGGGATGTGAACCACAGAGCTTACAGCATTAGGAGCTGCATATTGGGGACCTTCAGATGAAAATGAGACAGCAGAGCAAACATACAGAGAGAAACCTGGTTCTTAGTAATGCTGTTGAGCTGCTGGATCAAACCTCATCCAAAAGCCAGATTACCACTGGGCTTTTCACCACATGAGCCAATAGCATCCTTTTGTTATTTAAGCCATGTGGGGTTGGGTTTTCTGTATCTAACTAGAATTTGGACAGATTCTTGACTAAGGTAGGCATGGGAAGGACTAAGGTAGGCATGGGAAGGGCTAAGGCAGGGGGTATATGGGTCTTCCTGTCATAGCCCTGGGATCTAAGCCCTCAGGTCTGCAATCTGAGAAGCTGTCCCTGTCTTAACACATTCTTGGCTATGACTCCTTAGCCTGAGTAACCAAGTGTCCTCTGGCACAACTGCAAGTTCCTGGGTGTTTTAGGATGAAGACAACTCAGGTTCAGAGACAGCTGTGCTCTGCAGTGATGCATGGTCTCGAGAATCAGCACGGCCACATTCCGACTTCCTTCCACCTCCTTTATCCCAGGGCACAGTTCTTCCCTGTGCATCTTCAGAGCCAGGGGCAGGGGTCAGATAGGCCAGGTCGACCAGGCCTTTCTTCATGTGGGGCCAAGTCCATCCATACAGCAGGCCAGAGGCCAGAGGCCAGGAGTGTGACAGCCCCAGTCTGAGCCAGCCCCATGCCTGTCTCTCAGATGAAGGATGGATCCACTTCAGGGAGGCACTGGCTGTGGAAGGTGGTCAGTGGAGGATAGAAACAGACAGAGCACAGAAACCAGGCACGTGTCCACTGGCCAGTGAGCATGTGCCCAGCTCCACCACCATATGAAACTGGAAATCAAAGCAGCAGCGACAACACATATGTTCACAGTGTGGCAAAGATGAGCTACCGATGACGCTTAGCCGGGAGGCGTTGTACCTAAGAAACGGGTGCACTGGCATCAGGACATTTGGTACAAGGGCTCTGTGAACAATCTGGTCGAATCCACCAGAGCTGACCCAGCACTCACACAGTGAGAGTCGACACCATGTGGGCATCGCAAAGTGCATCCACAGGCCCACACCCGAGGGGGCCTGTGGTGACTTTGCAGGTGGACTGTGTGGCTTGGGCTGGCCCTTGCCTCGAGGAGCCATTTACTCTGAGGTTTTCATTTTGCTGCTCTTGTGTTCCCTTCAATTTATTCACATCGAGAACTTCAGGAGCCCTGGGGAGGAAACCACTAAGATGATCATGTTACTCTGACTGGAAGTTAATGGACTGCTGGTGGTTCCGAAAGAAAACAAATTACCTATGTGTTTTAGATGGGGCAATAAAACACCTTCAATTTGCAGTTCCATTTTCAGCACCATTCACCATGTCATACCCAGATTTCTCCTCTGTCACTTGGTCATTGTGCCAGACTTGAGATGGCAGAGAAAGGCAAGGGCGCGACAGCTGCTGCAAGGTGGCAGGCTTCCCTGTCCTTGGAGGGCCCTCCCTCTGCTTTTGGCTCTGGGAAAGACCGTGGCCCTAGGCTCCCCAATGGTGGAGTGGGGATTGACTTTTAGCTTTGTAGTCAGAAAACTAAACATCTAGCCTCTGCTCGGTGTTTACTCTTGTTGCTGTTGTTCAGTTGCTCAGTTGGGTCCAACTCTTTCGACCCCATGGACTGCAGCATGCCAGACTTCCCTGTCTTTCACTATCTCTTAGAGTTTGCTCAAACTCATGTCCATTGAGTCAGTGATGCCATACAACCATCTCATCCTTTGTTGCCCGCTTCTCCTCCTGCCCTCAATCTTTCCCAGCATTGGGATCTTTTCCACTCAGTTGGGTCTTCACGTCAGGTGGCCAAAGGATTGGAACTCCAGCATCAGTCCTTCCAATGAATATTCAGGGCTGATTCCCTTAGAATTGACTGGTTTGATCTCCTGGCTGCCCAAGGGACTCTCGAGAGTCTTCTCCAATACCGAATTCGAAAGCATCAATTCTTCGGCTGTGCCCTTTCCAGGACCACTTTCCCTTTTCCTCTCCTACCTTTCAACATCCTTCACACCTCCTCCTCCAGGAAGCTCATGTAAGGAATCCAGCACAGGGCTCTGGCTCTCTGAAGCCCAGGGTCTTGTGCTGAAATCTACACTGCCTCACAGTGCCCCTATGTAGACTCTATGAGTGCTCTGTCCACATCACCTCAGCCCTCTTGTTTCTGTGCATGCCAGCGGCTTCTCCCTGTGAGACCTGCTGGCTCCTTCCTGAGGGCTTCCCCTGACTGCAAGATGTGCTCATGCCAAGCTGGGCACAGGGCAGGCTAGACTGGCCAGGAAGCCAAGGTAAACCTCCAGGGCAACTTTCAACCAGCAGTGGAGGGAATTACAAATGAGATATAATTCAGAGTACCTGCAAACACTGGCCCCCTCACACTGCTGCTGGGGCATGAGATGGTGCCCCCATTTTGGAAGACTGATTCACAATTTCTTATGAAATTCAATACACACTTCCCCCATCACCCAAGAACTTTACGTCTAGGTAATTGTGCAAACAAAATGTTAAGATACACCCACCAAAAGGCTTGTGTGTGAATTTCAGGGTAGCTTTATCCACAATAGTCAAGACCCAGAAATGACTCCATTGTCCAATATGTGAGTGGATAAGTGAGATATGTTCATTGAATGGAATAGTATTCAGCAAAAAAAGGAATGAAGAGCTGAAATATTAAGTGAAACCATTTGAAAGAGTACTTATTGAATGATTCTGTTTATGTAAAGTTCTAGGACAGGAAAACTAAGAAATGGGGATAAAAATAAGAACAGTAGTTGCCTGTAATGGAAATGTTCTATGGTGGAGGTTACACTGGGGTATCCATTTCTCAAAACCTATTGAGTGTAAATCACTGAGTGTAAATTATACCTCAGTAAAAATGTTCATACTGTGCTTAGGCGCTCGGTCTTATCAGACTCTGCAAGTCTGTAGCCTGGCAGGCTCCTCTGTCTATGGGGATTCTCCAGGCAAGAATACTGGAGTGGGTTGCCGTGCCCTATTCCAGGGGATCTTCCCAACCCAGGATGGAACCCAGGTCTCTTGCATTGCAGGCAGATTCTTTACCATCTGAGCCACCAGGGAAGCTCAAGAATACTGGAGTGGGTAGCCTGTCCCTTCTCCAGGGGATCTTCCCGACCCAGGAATCGAAACAGGGTCTCCTGCATTGCAGGCGGATACTTTACCAGCTGAGCTACCAGGCAACTGGATCACTCCAAAAGTTACACAGATCAATGCAGAATGTGTGGATATACAAAAAAGCACAAAGTAAAAACAAAACCAAACATCACTTGCAGTTACACTCCCCAGAGAGAGATCACCAGTCTGGACAGTTACTCTTCCTACAGTCATAGTTCCCATACTTGGGACCCTACTATTTACACTGCTTTGCAGCCTGCTTGCAACATCTCCAGCTGCTCTCCACATCCACCCCCATCCTTCTCTACCTCAGATTACACCTGTGGGCTTGGCCAGTGGGAGGCAAAATCAGGAGACCAGAGGGCAAGAGACCATAGAAGCCGGTATTCACTCCTGTATCTTTTCCTACTGGATCACCTTGGGCTCGCCATGCCCACAACCAGAGATGACAGCGCCTCTGGGGCCGCGGCGCCGAGGACACTGTCCTTCCAGAGTCGGAACCTCTCCCATCCCCTTGGAGCCTGTTGACGTCACAGCTCTGCTGCTCCAGCACTGGGTTCCCGCAGAAGTCCTGCGGTGCCCTAAACCTGCTCACACTCTCCCAATCAGCCCCCTTGTAAGTAAACGCCCATGAATCATCCTAATTTGAGCAGGCCATCTTTATCCCGTCTGAATTCTGACGGGGCAGCGCCGGTGAGAATGACCGTCGGTCCCCAGAACACCGCGGCCCCTGCTGGACTAACAGCTCTGGCACAGCAGCCCGGAGGAGGACGCGTCCCTATAGCGACGGAGCAGGGTCGCGCTTCCGGCCCAGCTGGCAGGACGGAAGTCCCGCCCCCGCCGGCCCGCCCCCGGCTTCCCGTGAGACCCTGCGAAGCGCGACGTAGCCGGAAGCGGGTGGCGACCGGGTGGGCGGCCGGCGCGCGTCCTCTGTGCAGTTCGCGGCGCGGCAGACCCTGGCCCGACCCCCGCCGAGACCCCCGCCCTGACCCCAGCCCGACCAGGCGGAAAGGATCTAGCGCCCTGCCCGGTAAGCGCGCGACCTAGACCTAGAGGTCCTGGTTCCCCCTGGGGCTGGTCCACGGCCCCTCCCGGTGGCCACCCCCGCCAGACCCCCACCCATCTCGAGGCAGCCATCCACAGGATTTGGAAGCGCCGACCTTGCCCTCCCCCAGTCGTTCCGGGGCTGGTCCACGGCCCCCCTTCAAGTCCCCACCCCCCAACGCAGCACCCCTCCTCCGGCCGTCCCCGCCCAGACCCCCACCCACCCTGCAGGGCGCCCCAGATCCCCAACCTTCTTTCCTCTGAGACTGTCACGGGCCCTTGTTCACCTGCACCCCTTCCGTAGGGCCAGCCGGCCCTGCCCCGTCCCCTCCTTCGGATCCAAGACGTGGTCCGGACTTAGGGTCCGGTCAGGCCTCTTTCTGAGTTCTGAAGGGTCTTCCACTCTTCAGAGGGAAGGATCCTCCTCTCGGTGTTGAAGAGGCCTGTCTCATCGGGAGCGGCAGCCACCCCTTGGCCGTGGGTGACGGTGTTGCGGGAGGGAGGGGAAACGGAGAGAGGACTTTGGAATCCTCCCTCAGTTTATGTACCTCTAGTAGAAGGACTGTGTTTCTCATCTGCCCTGTTAAACAGCTTCTCGCCTGCCGCAGACGTGAGAGTTAATTGTGCTCATTTGGTGCAAGCTTAAGGGTCCAGCCACCATGGGTTTCTGTGCCAAATGGGGCTGTCATAATGGTCCAGGGGATAAGTAGTGTTGAAGTTGGCCTTGGCATCCCTTCCCCACCCTGCAGAAGTGCGCAAGTAACAGTGCTTTAGGATGAGAAACGGTGGTCCTTCCATGTAGGTGCTTTGAGTGCTCAGGTGGTTTTAGAGAAAGATCAGCATGATTTGTCCCTGTCGCTGGTGACAGCCCCAACATTGTGCTGAAGTCATCCCTTTTAATCTCAGGTCTTGAAGAAGTTCCCACTTAGGGAGCAATGTTCTAGGGTCTGACAAGTGGCTTCTCTCATGAGCTGAGAAAAAATGTCTTGGTTCACCATTTACTGAAGCCTCGTCCTCTTGCAGAGAGCTGTGTGTTACCATCTTGATTTCAAGTATTAAAGCAGGAGTTCTTGGATTCTTTTTCAAGATAAACTTTGGCCACCTCATGCGAAGAGTTGACTCATTGGAAAAGACTCTGATGCTGGGAGGGATTGGGGGCAGGAGGAGAAGGGGACGACAGAGGATGAGATGGCTGGATGGCATCACTGACTCGATGGACGTGAGTCTCAGTGAACTCCGAGAGTTGATGATGGACAGGGAGGCCTGGCGTGCTGCGATTCATGGGGTCGCAAAGAGTCGGACACAACTGAGCGACTGATCTGATCTGATCTGATCTGATGGTTTTGAAAGAAGGTATTTGTTTCTCATGTATTAAAGTTAGGATTTCACAGAATTAAAGGGTCTTCTTATGCAAAAAAACAGTTGCTCTTAAATCCAGCCCACCTCATTCACTTTCATGTGACATGTTTCCCCCGCTGTCATTCTGCCAGTCCTCACTCTGCCTTCTTTTACACAATTACACATTCAGGGCAGGCTCATCCTAGTTTTGACTTCTGTTTGCCTGTGTCCTGTGAGTGTTTGGCATTCTAGATTCAGGAAGCATGGTTGTGGGGACAAGCTGGGTCCCCTTGAGGAGTAACTGAAGGTAACAGGCAGATGCGGACCAAGATGCTCCTGGGTTTTCATGCCGTTGCATTGGCAGGGAAGCTGGTGGGAACAGGCCCCTCTCAGACAGTGGGCGTGAGGTCAGAGGTTGCGAACACTGCTAGCGACGCAGGCGTGTGGCTCTGTCTCTGACAGTGGCCTATGTGTCCTCGACAAGACACGTCCTGCCGGGGAAGCTGGAGGGAGTGTGCACACTCTGGTCCCAGGACCCCGGCCAGGTTAGGGTTAGTTTACATCCAGCACTGTGCTGGGCACCCTTTCCCTCCTTGGCTTGATTCTTACTGTATCAACTTTCCTGGTCATGAATTAAACAGGCCACCATTGAACTTGAACTTGGCCAAAGCTAGGAGATCTGTGAAGAGATGGCTTTTCTCTTCAGCCCAGGCTGTGTGGCTGCTATTTCCCACAGTGTCCCCATGAGGCATTGTGACAGATCTGCAGGTCCATAGGCCCCTGCCCATGCCCTGCTGTGGCCATGCTCTCTGTCATCTCTGTCCTTCAGATGGCCCCTGGGAGGCCAGCCTCGTCCCATGTCAGTCAGGACCACCGCTTCTGCCCCAGGCCTGGAGCCTCCCTGTGCTGGCTTGAGGCAGGTGGGGCATTGCCGGGACCAAAAATGTGGGGCTCCCTGACTTCAAGTACCATCAGCCTGAGTCCAGTATGTTGCCCTGAAGGCAGGAAAAGAGATTTAGCAGCCAGTTCTGAGCACATTTTATAAAGCCCAGCCCTTTGCTAGGAGCTTCACTGGAAACCGACATTCCATAAATTACACAGTCTTGATGCGACGTGGTAAGTGGCCTCTAGTAACTGCACGTTACTGCTCATGATCACTTTATTGGCCTGGCAGCATCCACACTGCTTTGGGCTTTTCCTTGCGCCTGGAGAGCAGGTTCCCGCAGTGAGGGGCCTCCACACTGCCTGTAGTGAGTTGTCCTATTCCCTAACAGCTTCCAAGCAGCTTCTTGGGGTTCCTTGAGGTTATATCTTGTAATGTGTTTGCACTGGCGGTTGATTTTCTTGTGAAAATCTTGTTTTTCTCAGCACCATGGCCAGCCCAAGAACCAGGAAGGTTCTTAAGGAAGTTCGGGCGCAAGATGAAAACAATGTAAGCATCTGCTTTTCCTCGACACCCAGTTCAGGTTTCAGGAACCTCTCGGGGTAGTGTGTGGTCTTGGGGTCCTCACTCCCTGTCACCGTTGGCCTCATAACCAGCCTCCCTGTTCTTGCTCTTGGGGCCACCACTGGGTCTTGGGGGTCCCTGGGTCCTGCCTCAGCCTCTGGACAAGCCCCTGGACACCCTCCGCAGGTGTGTTTCGAGTGTGGCGCCTTCAACCCACAGTGGGTGAGCGTGACCTATGGCATCTGGATCTGCCTGGAGTGCTCGGGGAAGCACCGTGGGCTTGGGGTTCACCTCAGGTCAGTGTGCAGGGGTGGGGAGGAGTGGGCCCCCATGTAGGTCGGCCCCTTTCACCCCCGGGCTCTGAGTCAGGGGGCGATATAGGTGATGAGGCCAGCCCTCTGCTGTGCAGCTTCGTCCGCTCTGTCACGATGGACAAGTGGAAGGACGTGGAGCTGGAGAAGATGAAGGCGGGCGGAAACGCTCGGTTCCGGGAGTTCCTGGAGTCTCAGGAGGACTACGACCCCTGCTGGTCGCTGCAGGAGAAGTACAACAGCAGGGCCGCTGCCCTCTTCAGGGACCGGGTGAGGCAGGCCGCCCGCCACGTGGAGGCTGCTCCGGCCACGGGCACTGAGGTCCCCTGTGGTTCTGACCACAGCATGGAGGCCGCGTGCCATCTGCGTGGAGACAGCATGCATGGCCTTGGCTCTTCCCACCTGGAGGACTTGGGGGGCCTGTGGTTTACTGGGCTGAGGATGGGCTTTCCTCCCAGATTCCGGGAAGCACTGTGTCCAGACACCTCTGTGCATGCAGCTAAAGCTCCCCTGAGAACTTCAGTGCCTGCGGGGAAGGCCCATCGTTCGGGGTGTAGAAAGAGGGCCTCAGAGACTAAGAGCTTGCCCGTTTGGCGTCCACACCCAGCAGAGCCCCCAGCACGTGGTGTAAAGCCAGAGGGGCTGTGTGGGGGGCAGGGAGTGCACTGCGGTCAGGAGCATTTAGGCCACCTTGATGGGCCCCTGCTCTCTGACCCAGGTTCCCTTGGCAGGTGGCTGCTCTGGCCGAAGGCAAAGAATGGTCTCTGGAGTCATCACCCGCCCAGAGCTGGACTCCGCCTCAACCCAGGACACTGCTGTCCTCTGCCCACCGGTAGCTCCTCATCCAGCCTTCTGGCCAGCTCTGTGCTGGGTTCAGCCCAGCCCCTTCCTCCTCCCTCTTCAGTAGTGAGATTCTGGTCAGAAGGGCTCCAGACTGTGGCCCAGTGCTTGCTGTGGCCTTGGTCCCCCTGGTTTCCCTGCGGCCCCCCTGCAGGCTCAGGCCGGCATGGAGCCCCTGTGGCCCCCGTCCCCCCAGAGCCGCGCCTCCCCTACTTCTCACCAGTTTCAGCTGCTGAGCCTAAGCTTGAGCTGCCTTCTGCTCAGAGCTTAGTGTTCAGAGGAGCCAGGCATGAGCAGGTGGGCGTGACTGCACCTCCCAGAGACCCCTGCGGGCATGTACCCACCCTCTGTTGGCCTCTTACTTTTGACCCACCATTGCAGAGCCTCTGGCCAGGTGCAGAACTCCACCGCCTCTGGGGACAAGGCTTTTGAAGACTGGCTGAATGATGACCTTGGTTCCTATCAAGGGTAGGGTTTCAGGCGGGCTCAGGGGAGGCTGGGGGCAGGGGGCACTGTGAGAGTGGCTGGGGCTCCTGCCCATGTGTGTGGTGGGTGCAAGATTGGCAGGCCCTGTGGAGTCCTGAGTGGCAGCTTCAGGAGGGTGCTTGAGTGAGAAAACCACTGAGAGAAAGGACGTGATTCCTCCCTGGAACCTGCCTGGCCTGTGGACGAGTGTGTCCCACTTCCGGCAGTGACCTGATATCTGGGTCTGGATGCCTCTGCACCCTGTGGCTGTCAGGAGCAGCAAGCCTGTTGCCTGTGTCCCCCAGGGCCCAGGAGAACCGTTATGTGGGGTTTGGGAACACAGTGCCGCCTCCAAAGAGGGAAGACGACTTCCTCAACAGCGCCATGTCGTCCCTCTACTCGGTGAGGATGCCGTCCCAGTGCCCCCCGCCCCGACGCCCCAGGGCCTCCTGGAGACCAGCCATCCTAGGATTGCAGTGGCCCACTCCCCTTTCCTTCACTGACCTCACACCTTAAAGCTGGGCTTATGGGGTTTAATCCCACTTGTGTTTTGTCTTTCATTTACTTTGGCTACAATGTATAAGACACGTGCCCCAGGTTTAACAAGGCATGTTTTCCCCGGAGACCTCGGGCTCTGAGTGGAGCCTGCCTGGCTGCCCCTCCTGGCAGGGCCACCCTGTTGCATGGGTTCTGGGCTGAGTCTGCTCCAGGGGAGAAGGGGCCGTCAGCCTGGCCTGGTTTTCAGAAGCGCCTCCCAGGGTGTGAAGTTTGTGTCCCCGTGTCCCTTCCATCCTACCCCCAGAAGCTGAGCATCTTTTGTCAGCTCCTCATGAGGGTCACTCCACATCTCCCCAGGAGGCACAGGCTCAGTGGGGATTTAATCCAAATGACTGGCTTCTGTTGTGGAGGCTCAGGGGAAATGACCTTGGACTCAGAACAGGTTTCATGACCCCTGCGGCCTGGTGGGAAGGCCTGTCTCCAGGGAGTGGACCTGAGCTGCTTCTGGGGCCCCTAGCTGTGTCTTTCCCACGGAGCATGGGTGCGAAGGATGCTCTCCTGTGTCTGCGTGTGGAGCTGCCACATGGCTTGTGTGTGGCTTCCTTGCAGGGCTGGAGCAGCTTTGCTACTGGAGCCAGCAGGTTCGCCTCAGCGGCCAAGGAGGGCGTAAGTACCAGGCTGTCCTGCAACACCACAGGCTAGGCAGCCAGGGGTCCTGACGGGGCTCCAGCCACAAGTTCGTCTGCCCCACGGGGGTTTCTGTGAGTGGCCCCTCTGCCGGGGCCCTGAGAGCACCCAGGGTGCTGGGGAGAGGTGAGAAGTATGACCAGTTGTGCTCAGCAGTGAACAGCAGAGCCTGCTGGACAAGGCCCCACCCCGCCTGGGGGCCCTGTGTCCAGAGCGCAAAGGTCGGCGTCGGGCCTGCTCCCTTGCCCTGGGCGCCCCTACCCTACCCTGGTGGTCTAGCTCCTGGGGGAGCAGGGATAGAGGGCAGCTTTGCGGGGCCTGAGAGCCACTGTGGGGTGAGTGCCAGTCCTCGTGGCCATCAGGAAACGGGCCTGAGCACCCAGGCCCTGCAGATGCGCAGCTCCAGCAGCCAGTGTCGGGCAGCTGATCAGAAAACCCTCTTTGTGCTTCCTTCCAGGCGACAAAGTTCGGGTCCCAAGCAAGTCAGAAGGTACCGGAAGAAACCTTTGCATGGGCACTATGGGGCTGCTTCTAGGCTGGGTGGCCTCCATGTGCCCTGTGTCAGGGGAGGAGTGTTTTACACCAGCAGTCAGGCGCCCACGGGCCCGCACGGAGTTCTCTCTCAGGCTCCCACATCTGCATGTTACTTCAGGCGCCTGTGGGTTTGGGAAGTGGAGGCCACTCCACCTTGGCCTTGTGGGGAAGGAGGCCCTGCGCTGGGTCTGGGCAGCCGTGGGTGGGAGACCCAGCACCCCCTGGGCATGGGGGTTTTGTCCCAGGGATACAGCGTTCCTCGTCTCTATTGGTGTTCCCCCTTCCTGTGGTTGCGTCGGGGCCCGCTGTTTGTCTTGTTTTCAAACCTTGGCTCGCAGTCCTGGTGGTCTCCTGCGTGATGTCTGGCCCTGGGCTGGGTTCAGGACTTGGGGTAATGGCTTTGGGGGCCGGCGGAGGAGCCTCCGAGCCATGTGGGCCCCTCCCACCCTGAGGGCTGAGCTCCCCCAGCCCCACTCAGGGACGTCTCTAAGCCCCCATTTCACTTGATTTCCACCCAGCCTGCTCCTGTCATCCTGGGAGGGTCAGGTGGGAGGGGCTGGGTCTAGAGAGGGTGCGGTGCCCGTGGGACCCTGTCCTGGTTGTCGCGACTGTGGCGCCTACCGCCTTGCTCTCTCTCTTCCCCCACCCCTGTCTCCCCACGCTGTCTGGGTAAAGTTCTGGGGTTCCAAGCAGCAGCCAGAGCTGGTAAGGCCCCGTCTGTGCTTGTGCATGCCCCCTTACCCGCCCCATGTATCCGGCACGTGCCTGCACTACAGCCTGCATGTTGGCGCTTCCATGTGCTCACACTCAGAGCTGCTCCCCAGCTTGATGGGCTCCCATTTGAGCATCCGTGTCACAGGCAGGAGGCATGGGATCCAGAGCTCAGGGCTGCCATAGGGGACCAATGGGCCGGGGTACCCTGTGGTCCACAGGGAGTTTTTCGTGGTGTGGTTTAATTATCTTCAGCCAAATAATCTGAAAGAGTCCAGTCCTACTGGCGAGGGCCCCGCACTGTGGTCATCTCCCCATTGTCCTGCCTGCTCCAGACCTGAGCCGCTGGCCTGGCCCGGCCTCCCCCCACCCCCAGCTCCATCCCTTCTGTGTGAGCTCCCTTGGGGGCCCCTGGAGGGCAGATGGGACTGGGAGTACACCTGTCTGTATGAGGGACAGCGGGGGCTCTTCAGGAGCCCAAAGGCCAAGGACGGCAGTGCCCAGCCTCCACGACAGCCAGGAGCGTCGTGTGGTGGTGGCTAGGCCTTGCCAGCCACCTTCCCTCCACGGGCAGAGTTCGCCATCCTGAAGAGAACATGCCACAACACGCACACAACTTTTCTTCATCATGTCTTTCCTTCTAACAGGCTTCGGAGTTGGGCCACAGTCTGAATGAGAGCGTCCTCAAACCCGCCCAGGAGAAGGTAACATGGGGAGAACTTCTGGTGTTCAGCTGTGTTCAGTTCCCTGGGCCCTCGTTCGAGGGGCAGTTGCTCCTGGGGCTGTTTGGGTCCTCAGACTCCCTGGTGTCCCTGGGGGACTGGTGCCTATGGGCCCTCATCCTGGGTCAGCGAGGCCTGGCCTTGCACCCTGCTCCTGCGTGGCTGGGCATGCATCCTGCCACTTGCCCTGGAGGCCCAGACAGGCAAGAGGAACATGGGGTGGGCAGGGCAGGGCAGTGCCAGCCTGTGTGGGAGGTAGGGGGCGACGCAGAGAACACCAGGGGTGGGGGTCCAGTGAGACTGGCCCGGGCTGTAGGGTGGTCGGCCGGCCCTCCCTTTTGCTTCTGGGGAGGGGACAGCATAGAGACAGAGCCCCTGGTGCCAGTGCTGGTGGGTGGCAGCCTTCAGTGCAGGCAGTGGGCGACTGCTGGGCTGTGACGACGCTGTTCCCATCTGCCAGGTGAAGGAGGGGAAGATTTTTGATGATGTGTCCAGTGGGTTCTCTGAGTTGGCGTCCAAGGTAGGGCAGCCCCGCCTGACATGCAGGCTTGGCTGGAAGCGTCTCCATGTTCCAAGGCACCCGAAACCGTGAGCAGGGAGGGCCAGCGCTTCATGCGCATCTCTTCTTGGCCCAAAGGGCCTGTAGGACCAAGGAGGGTCAGGCAGACACTCCGGTGCTGACAGCCTGAGGAACATGGAAACCTCTGGACGAGCTCCGGTCCCAGCCACTAACCTGTTGCTATTTTCTTTCATTCTTTTCTTGCTGCGGCCAACCTTCCTGGTGAGTGTGCTGTGGGTGGCCTGCCTCTCTGCCTGGCGCTGTGGGTGGGGGCGCATTCGTCCTGCTTCCTGGCCCAGAGCCTCTCCTCAGGCTCTCCTGGCCGTAGCTTCTTGTGCCCACACGGCAGGCATCCTGCCGTCCCCATCCAATCCTGTCCAGTAAACTGGCCTGAGTTTGGCGGTTCACTGCATTTCTAATCTTCACCCTGGTCTTTGGACACGGCGCAGTCCTAGCAGAGCCCGGCTGAGCTGTCTTCCGCTCTCTTCCAGGTCCAGGGAGTTGGCAGCCGGGGCTGGCGGGACGTCACCACTTTTTTTTCTGGGAGAGCAGAGGATTCATCAGACAGGTATGCTGTGTCCATTCCTGAAGTGGGCTGCCTTCTGACATCTCCCCCAGATCTCAGAGGCAGGGCGTCTCCCCCAGGGTTTTGGGTGACGATCAGAAACCCCTGGAGCCCTGGAGGTGCAGAGAGGCATGTCAGTCCCTCAGCCTCTTACTCTGAAGCCCTGCCTTCTACCTCGGGAGCTACTGCTGCCCAGGTGATGGGGGTGGTCTCAGCCTTGCCCTTGTTGGACGGGCTGAGGGAGAGGAAGGGCCACTGGGCTTTGACCCACCTCCTCGGGGTCTCCAGCTCTCAGGGCTCTGCCCAGGCCTTCCTGCTGGGAACCAGGTGGGCCAGCTTTCTCCTCCTCTGACTTGGATGGGACCCTGGGGCTCTGATGGATGAGCTTATGCCCGGCCCAGAGTGGCAGCCACTCTGCCAAGGCGGGTGCTGTTGGTCTGCCTGCTCGTGGACCAGCTGCTTCCTCCCAGCACTGCTGGACATGTTCAGCGGTGAGGTTGTGGTTGGGTGAGGAATTCTCGTCCTGAGCTGGTTCCACAGTACAGAGAAGGGTCAAGTCTCTGAGTTTTCTTCCCATTATTTGTTGCAGGAAAGTAGTATTTTACATTTTCCTCTGAAACATCCTCCATGTGGGTGGGACTGATGGAGGGTGGGCTCTGGTGGCAAGTGGCCTGAGTCCTTCCATCAGGTTCCACGGCCTCAACTCCATGGAGGAGCCCCCCCGAGGCTGGGCGTCCTCTGCCCAGGAGAACAATGACTCCAGGACCCTGAGGGGCGTGGACCAGGACTCTGGGTTGGAGCTCGGACTTAGCTAGGGAGAGGCTGAGGGGAGGCCAGATGGCTTGGGCCCCGTGATGACCTTCCGGTTCTGGGAGCTCAGAGAGCCCTGTCTGTCCCAGACCCCCGGAGGGCCCGAGCTACCAGAACAGCGGTGGGGACAACTCCCAGAACACCCTCGACCAGAGCTTCTGGGAGTCCTTTGGGAGCACTGACCCTGCCAGGGCCCACCGGTCCCCAAGCAGCGACAGCTGGACATGCGCGGACGCCTCGGCTGACAAGAGGAGCTCGGACAGCTGGGATGTGTGGGGCTCGGGCTCTGCGTCTGCGTCCAACAATAGGATCAGCGACAACAGTGACGGTGGGGAGGCCTGGGGGGGTGGCGGGGAGGGCCGGGCCAAAGTCGCCAAGAAGGCCACGCCGCCACCCACGGTGGACGATGGCTGGGACAACCAGGACTGGTAGGGGCCCGAGGCCAGGTGCAGCGGCTGCTCTGCCTCCTCCCTCTTTCCGTTCCACCCAAGAAACGCCGGACGTGCGAGAAGACAGCCTCAGCCGAGACCCAAGAGCCACGTGCCTGTGGGAGTGGGGGCGTTTCTGTGCCCCTGAGCTCGCTTTCCGGGGGACCCAAGCCAGGTGCTGTCACAGGCAGGGCTCCCTGCTGCTGCAGGGCCAGCACACCCAGCCCCTCCCCAGAGAGCTCAGTAATAAACGCTCTCCTGCTGTTGCACGAGGCCACATGTGCTCGAGGCCTGATTTTCCTTGAAGCGACTTTAACTTTCTGTTTGCTCTCTTTTTTTCTTTGCAAGAAATTGCCTGAGGTTTGAGCGCTGCCTCCGCCTCCCCTTCCCATTCCTGTCTGCACTAACGCTCACCTGCGGCAGCTTGCCTGGCCTCAGTCCAAACCACTGGTCTCCCATGGGAGCGCTGGGCCCAGGTGGTTGCCAGCCCTGTCCTCCTGGCTGGCTTTGCAGCAAGGGCTGGAGTATCCAGCTCCCCTGCCCCTGTGGGGCTTTGATGTCACAGCAAAGCACCTGGAGACACAGGGTGGTCTGGGCAATCGCCCTCACCAGCGAAGGGGAGAAAGGTCCCCAGTGGGTGTCTGCCTGGGAGAGCAGCTTTGTAAGGACAGACTGGCAGTGCCCCCTCCTCTCCTGGTTAGACATGGGGCAGCCAGCACGTGGCCAGCTGGGCCTTCGTCTTCCTGAAACCTCCTGACCCTGGGCACCTGGGGCCGCTGGAGGTTCTGGACCTCCGGAGCTGTGCCTTCTGGGTTGTTCCGTGTCCTGTCCTGGGGCAGCACTTTGGGGCAGTGTGGTCCCTGGTGGGATGGTCTTAGAGCCTGTTCTCAGCTGAGTCCCAGTTGTGATGACCAGGTGGGCTTTTGCCTCTCTGGACAGCACACCTGTCAGCCGTGCAGCTATCCTCAGCACCCTGGCTGCTGTGTGCTCTCCCGCCCAGGCTCTGTCTCCAGGAGGCCAGGCCAACCACCAATTGGAGCCTGGCCAGCCCTGCTGCCTGTCTGCCCCAGGCTTCCTGGCCAAGGCTCCGGGTTGACCAGGAGACACTTCAAGGCTAGTCTGCCCAGCTTAGCTTCCTTTTTGGGAACTTTCCCCAATGACCTGTTCATCTTTCTGGCCCCTGCTTTATATACAAACCCCTCTGCTGCCACTGTGTCCAGTAATCCCACTCCCAGATGGTGGCCCTGCCTAGCAGGCCCAGGCCTGCAAGCCAGATGATGGTGGCTCTCCTGGGTCCCCATACCCTGAGCTGGGCCTGATAGGAAGATAGGGAGCAGGCTTCTTGGGGACTGTCTGGGCGTAGAGCCCCTGCCCCCTGCACCTGCTCCCCAAGGAGCCAGGGAAGCTCTGCTCAGCCCTGAGGGCCCCTTCCTGAACATCAGGACTGGGGTTCTTGGGGCCATCTCCCCACTGCAGAGGTGCCACCTGTATAGGAGTGAGGGTCACAACGGCTGTGCAGCTTCCAGAAGGTTGACAGGACTCACCCAACAGGGGCCAGCCTGGCCCCATCCTTCCCTTTCTGCTGCTGCTGCTGCTAAGTCGCTTCAGTCATGTCCGACTCTGTGTGACCCCATAGACAGCAGCCCACCAGGCTCTGCCGTCCCTGGGATTCTCTAGGCAAGAACACTGGAGTGGGTTGCCAATTCCTTCTCCAATCTTCTCTTTCTGAGGGCAACTCAAACCCTGGCTGAGCTCTGACCCTGCCAGGTGGGCTGTGAGGCTCGGGTGCGTGGAACACCTGCTGGATGCAGGGACTCCTGGGTGGATGCACACGTGTGGGCCTAGATGGGGTCTGGCCGGGAGTGCTGAGGACCTGACTGGCTTGAGAACACCTTGGTGGGCTGTGTGGTTGTGTACACGCGTGTCCTGAGCACCTGTGAGCCACGGGTGTGCAAGGTCATGTGTGTCAGTGCTATCTGAGGCCGCTGGGCCAGGCGCCCTCCGCTGACCTCCACTTGGGTCTGCAGGGCCCACCTGCATCCCAGCGCCCAGTGCAGGGCATCCACCAGCTCTGCAGTGTCTGGTGTCCAGCCATGAGTCCGAAGCCATAGGTGGCTCTCAGGCCACAGCAGGTCTCGGGACTACCTTTGCCTCACGTCCTCAGACCCCTCCTGGTTGCAGGAGCACCAACCACAGGGCAGGACGGAGGCCAGAGGGGTCTCAGGCTACCTAGAGCAAGGCTGGAGAGCTGGCTGGATCCAGCAGTGCCTTCCCAGTGGCTGTGGGTCCAGGGAGGAGGACAGGGGCCTCCATGGGAGTTGGAAGGGCCTCACTCTCCAGCAGCATCCAGCCCCTGATACTTGCCCACCAGCCTCTCCTAGTCTCCAGCAAGTATCACAGCCCTCACTGGATGGTGGCCTCTGCTGGCCAGCAGCCCGAGGGCCCTGTGCTGTGCCTGCCTCCCCCAGAGCACCTCTGCTTCCAGAAGCTGAACCCAGAGGGGCCCTGGCACCCTCGGAGCACTTGGGAGAAGGGGCTGGTCCAGGTTGGGGTCGGGCGGTTCTGGGGGGTGTGTCCTGGGGTCCAGCAGGGGAGTGCTTGGGGCCTAGACTGGGTACTTTTCCCCGCCCCCACCACAAGCCTTGGTTGGGTCAGGCTCTGAGGCTGTTGGGTGGGCTGAGAGGGCTCTGGAGGGGCTATGCTTGGCTGGCCCTCACAGACTGCGGAGGGTTGTGGAGAAGGGGTAGGTGCAGAGGAGGCTGGGCAGGGCAGAGCGGGGGTGCCCTGGGCGCTGGAGAGTCCCACAAATGGCTCGGGTTTGGGGTCACAGGTCCTGGGAGGCGATGCTGGACGAGAGAGGAGGCTGTGGCTGCTGGTGTGACACTGGCGTCCAGTTGCTGCTCCAGGCTGCCACTCACCGAGGCTGCCAGAAACCCCCTGCCCATTACTCATAGCTTGGCCCCTTGGGGTGACACATGGTGACCTTGGTCCCTGAGGGGCCTCCCCATGGGTTTCTCTGGGACAGGCCCTGTGAAGTGAGGGGTATAGGTGTTTGTCCCTTGGTGCTTTGGGCCCCGCCCTGCAGGGTGATGGGTCCTTCATGCTGTGGCCTGTGTTCCCCAGCTCTTGGGAGAGACATTCTGGGCAGCAGATGGAAGAGCTGGTGGGGGGTGGGGGAAGGGGCGGAGGCTCCGGGTGGGTGGGGCTAGGCCAGAGCAGTGACAAAGGGGCCTCATAAGTCACGGCCTTCCTGTGACTGCAGTGGGACGGGAGCACACGGGACCAGGGGACGCTGCCCGGGGACAGGAGCAGGTTGGTGACTCGTCTGGAGGCTGGGTGGGCAGGGGCTGCTCGCATTAGGGGCTGCTCCAGGTGTGTGATTTGAAGATGAGCTTGACCTTCTAGAGAGGTTTCAGGGTCGGGGGAGCTGAGTTCCTGGGGGTGCAGCAGGACGGGATGCATGGGGTCTGGTGGGGGTGGGGCCTGGACCCCTAGTGTCACAGGTGGAGGAGGGCAGACACTGTCGAGGGATCCCAATCACAGCCTTGACCTCTGTGCCCCTGGAAGGGTCCCACGGAGGTTCCAGGGAGGGCAGCCTGGTTTCAGAGTGTGGAGGAGGGTCAGAAAGTGAGGTCACCAGGTAAACTGCCTCGTCCTCCAGCCCCTCCACAGCCCAAGGACATTGTGAGCCCCACCGCCAGGGGTGTGGCTGGGCTGGGGGTCCCAGGAGCCTGAGATCCTGCCCTGCGTTCCTCTCTTTTCTGTTAGCAGAGGCCTGGAGGGAGCCCCCCAGGACCCAATCCCCTTCAGGGCTTCCCCCTGACTCACTGAGAAGCCGGCTCTGGGGTCGAGAGGCTGGTGTCCTGGGGGGCGGATTCTCAGCCAGGACACCTCTTCCTGGGCTGGCAAGTGAGCAGCACACCTAGGGTCCTGCTTCAACTGGGGTCCCACCTTGACTTACTCAGGGCTGCAGGCAGGACCGCCCACCTGCCCCCACTTCCTCCCTGGTCTAATGACAAGTGGGCAGAGCAGCAACCAGGCCCCATGTGGGGCTGTCGAGAATGTCACAAGGATGGGATGCAGAAGCTGGTGGTGGGCAGGTGAAGGGCAGCTGACCTGTGGACCCAGGAAGCCCCCCAGGCCTGTTGGACACCAGCTCCTGTAGACAGGAGGGTGGGCGTCCGGAGGTGTCTGGGTGGGGCTCAGTCCCAGGCCCACAAGGGCAAAGATGAACAAACTCTGGCTTAGAGATCAGGAAGGGATGGACTGATGAACGGACAGTCAGACAGGTGGCTGAGTGGCCTCTTCTCCTCCTATAGGCTGCGCACCATGAGTGTCCGCGTGCGCCCTCACCTCGGAGTCGGCCTCTGTCTGTATCTGAGTGTCACCCTGGGGCTCAGCCAGGGACAAGGTGAGGACACGGGTGAGGGTTCCTGGAACTGTGGCTCCCGCCTGGCCCCCCCAGGCCATACCTGCCCAGGGCACAGGCCCCCCTGCGGGACCAATCTCCCTCTGGCCCTGAGCAGCTGCTGCTTCCAGGGGCTCGGGTGCTCAGGGGACAGAGACGGGAAGACAGGACAGCTCTGCCCCCAGCATCACCCTCAACTGTGTGGCTTGACCTTTGGTACTGCGGTTTTTCCTTTTAGTTGGGCTTTTTTTGTCTTATCCATTTGTTAACACAAATGTGCATTAATGCACTGTGCATTTGATTCACTCTTGCATTAGTGATTTTTTTTCATCATTCTCTGGACACGTTTTTAATTGTGAAATTTTCAAACAACAGAATCTAGAGTGAAAAGTGACCCCCCCGCAACACCCCCGAGGAGAGCCCAAGACGCCGCCTCCAGCAGGTCCCTGATCCTTTCAGCTCATTTATGGCCACGGGCAGCACCTTGGTCAGCTGTCCCCCGTCCAATGAGGGGATGCTCAGCTCCCTATGGGGCGTGTCCCTTTCAGGGTGATGCTCAAACCCGTCAGGGAAGGCTGGGGAGACCAACCTTGGGAGGTGGTGTTTGAGTCACGTAGCGAGCCTCCTCCACACTGCCCCCCAGCCACATCCCTGGCATTTGTCCAGCTCCCACGGGTGCCGAGAGGGTAGGAGACCTCTGAGCTAGTCCTCACGGGGGCGCGGCAGGGACCTGTCACACAGCCACCCAGCCTGGAGTCCTGGCTTCTCTAACTACCTTCTTACTAGCGGCACATCCTCCTGGCTATGATTTTGCTCACAGATGATTGGGGCCTCCATCCCTGGGGCTCTGACAAGATCCCCCAAGGGGACCAAGTCAGTAAGAAACCCCAGACACTCAAGGTAGACAGCACAAGGCACCTGCAGACTCTGGGTGGACTGCGTCGGGGGGTGGTTGGAAGATGGGGGTGGGACCCATAAGTCCAGGCTGCCCTTCTCCGAGAATGGCCCTGTGTGGGGGTGCCCCTGGTTGGGTGCTGTCTCCCCAGTGCCTGCCAAGGCTCTGACCTGCAGACCCAGAAGGCAGCTTGGGATGCCCCCCCAACAACATGTCAGGGGTGCCGGGAGACAGAGGCTCTTCATGAGCTGGGCCCCCCACTCACAAGCGCCTTTTCAAGGCCCCCACTGCTGAGACATTCCTGCCTTTCAGCTCACGCTCCAGGGAGCAGGGGGCCCATCCGGAGGCCCAGCTCAGCTGCTACCCGCTCTGAAGCGGCCATTGTGTCTGCCACGGGCTCCCCCCAGGCCTGCCCTTCCCCTGTGCCCCTGCTCTGAGGGGGGCAGCCAGAAGAAGTCCATCTCTGTCCCCACTTTCCAAAAATAGTCACCCACACCAAGGAGCTGCCGGAAGCTTGGAAGTCAGGCTGTGCTGGAGGGCTCAGGCCTCCATGGCCCCTTCCTCCTCCCAGGACGGCCAGGGCACCCGCCCCAGGGAGCCCCCGCCCCCAGGCACCCCCACCTCCTGGGATGTGTGACCATGGCAGCAGGGAGTCTGCAGCTGTGTCTCCACTGCACTTCGGGGACTCAGGCGGGGAATCGGGAGGGGTGGCCGGCTGCAGCTGGCTCAGAGCCTGTCTCCACTGGGTGGGTGGGCAGTTAGGGCCACTCTGGGATGCTGGCCTGAGCCTAAATCCACAGTGCGGGGCACCCCTTATAGAGCCAGGAGGGCCTCTCTGGACAGAAGTCTCCCCCACCCAGATCTGCCCGGCAGCCTTGGACTGCAAGGGGGACCAGTCCTCTTCCAACCCTGGCTCGGGGGAGGTGGGCTCCTCTTCTCAAAGTTCCCCCCAGTGGCACTGGAGTCCCCTCTGAACCTCGGAGGGGCTGAGCCCCAGAAGGGCCACAGCCTCCTCGGAACCTCAGGATGGGGTCCCACAGCTGGTTGGGGAGGTCACCAAGGAGGATCAGTCCTGACCGCCTGTCCTGCTTCCTCAGTGAGTGGCCGCCTGAGGCTGGCGGTGCTGCCTGAGGACCGGCTGCAGATGAAGTGGAGAGAGTCAGAAGGGAGCAGCCTCGGCTACCTGGTGCAGGTGAAGCCCAGGGCAGGTAGGGGCCTGCGCCTTGCCTCTGTGCAGACCGACGGTGAACACGCTCAGCACGGCGGTCGCAGTGCTGGTTCCCCTGGGCTCTGCCCTACCTCCTCGCTGTCTCCCCACTAGCACAGGGAGGTTGTGGCGGGAGAACAGGGCCCTTAATGTCCCCGCCGTGTGTCCCCACACCTGGCACGTGCAGAAGGCAGTCAACGACTTTGCAAAAAAAGGGCCCTCCCCCAGCTTAGAGTTCTCAGGGCCCTGACAGTGCCAAGCCCGAGTGGCAGACTCGCTCCATTTTAGGAGTTAAGGTTGTTTGACGTTGGGCTTCAGCTGTTTCAAGAGCTGACCTGTCCTCAGAAACCCTTACACCTGGGTGGAGCTCTTCAGGGTCTCAACCCCAAAGAATTAGGAGGGGGGATGTGCCAAGGATGCACTCTTCAGAGGACCTGCCTGTCCATCCCTCCCTGGAAGGCAGCAGGAACCCAACAGACCTGGGCTTAAATCCTGATTCCGAGCAACTGCGTGACTCGATTTCCCATCTACAAAACGGGTGGGGGCTTGTGAAAATTATGCAGCTTGAGTCACGTGAAGCACCTGGGACCTCACCCTCCTGGCCTGTGCCACCTCCCCATGCAGGGCTGGGCCCAGGCTGGGGGCTGTCCACCTTGCAGGATGTTGGACAGTGGGCAGGCTTGTGAGTCCTTCCTCTCTGAGTCCCCTTTCTAGCACCTGAGGTCCAAGAATTGCCAGGTATTCCTGACCTCTGATCAGTCGCTCCTATCGCCTCCGTGGCCGCCTCCCCTGAGAGCATGGCAGCATGCCCTTGGAATTGTTTCTTTGTTTTTAGCATAGACTCACAGTCACACTGGGACGTGCTTACAGGTTCACTGCCATGTGCTATCCAGCCCCTGTGCACAGGTGGCAGGCCCCTCCCCACGTGCAGCCCTGTCTGCACAGACACCTCCATGGTGTCCCCAGCGCTGCTCTGATGGCACCTGGAGAACTTACAGATCCCCCGGTGGACCCTGAGATGAGTCCCTCTGGGGAGGAGCACAGGCCACTCCCATCAGGTCCTAGAGAGAGACACACAGACCTCTCCCCCTACTCCCTCCCCTGGCCCAAAGGGAGGAACTAGGGGAGGGGAAAAAGGGGTGCCAGGCAGATTTCACCACTCCTAACACACATGCACACATATGCACACCTCAGGCATAAGTGCACACACGCATGCAGATACCACCCACCTCAGCTGCCTTGATCCCTCTCCCCAACCCCACCCTAGGGGACCCAGAGCAGGAGGTGATGCTGACCACCAAGACCCCCAAGGCCACTGTGGGGGGCCTGAGCCCCTCCAAGGGGTACACCTTGCAGATCTTCGAGCTCACTGGCTCAGGGAACATCCTGCTGGCTCGCAGGGAGTTTGTGAGTAAGTGCCCTGGGCGTGCATGTGTGCAGAAGAGGCTGGGAGCCCATGGAGCCTGGATGGGCCTTTGTGGGAAGGGTTGCGTGGGCAGCCCCCAGGCCTCTATCCCCCCTGCCGGGCGGTGGGGTCCTGATATCCCATCACATCTCTCTGCAGTCGAGGATCTGAAGAGTAACTCCGTGAGCAGGAGCAGCCAGAGGCCACTGGGGGCAACCCTGGAGCCCACCCCTTCCCTTGTGGGGAGCCCAGACCTTGAGCCCCCAGGGGCCCTGGCCCCAAGCCAAGATCCACCCACACTTGGTGGAGCCAAGTCGGGGGACGGTATGTGCCTGGGAACAGGGGGCAGTCTTCAGTGCCTCACAGTTTCCACGTGGCCAGGAAGTCCTCCTTCTGTCTGCCCTCACACTCCTGCACTTAAGCTTGGCTGCCCGCTCCTGACTTTACTAACCCTCTGGGACAGGTCATCTGCTGGGAATGTCCTTGGGCCCCAGTGCCTGGTCACACTACCTCGACTTCCCTCAGGTACCCCCCAGCCTGAGTGTGGCTGGTGAGGGGTAACACAGCTGTGATCCCCCCAGGAGTACCTGGTGAGGAGCAGCACCCACCCAGGGGCCCCACAGGGGAGGGCCCTGCTCAGCCCACCCCAGACCTGGAGGGGCCGAACCACGCCAGGACCTCAGCTGGAGGGAGAGGGAAGCCAGGTGAGATGGCTGGGGTGCCAGCATCTGCGGGCTTGAGGGCGGGACCACAGCACAGCATTGCCCATGAGGCCCTGCAGGGGCCTCCCCCTGCAGGAGATGTGCCTCCCCCACCAGACCTGGGATGTTTCTGATTTTGTCTCCCCCATCAGACTTGGAATGGAAAAAGACACCTCCTTCCTTAGACCTCACGTGGGGTCCTGGGGTCCAGGCCCTCTACAGTCTCCCAGTGGACTTGGGGTCTTACAGGGTGGTCTCCCCCACAGTGCAGGGCCTTGAGGCCAGAGGGTGCCTCCCGCATTCGGTGAGGGTCTCACCACACCTACCTAGCCAGGAGCCTCCAAGAGGGGGTCTGGCCCTGGCTCTGGGTCTTGGCCTGAAGACACTGTGCAAAGCTCTGGGAGCCCCAGGTCAAGGGGCATGGCTTTGTCTCCAAAGAGCTCCTGGTCCTTAGGACAACCCTCTTCACACACGGTGAGGACTCAGCCTAGAGCTGGTGGAATGAGGGGCCACCTGGCGCTGTCCATGGTGCTGACTCACCCCAGTCGATCCTCTTTGGACAGCCTCTGCCAGCTGTGCCTGGGAGCTGGTGGGTAAGGAAGGTGCAATCTCCCCTTGGACAATTGCGCAGTGACCAGCACTGGCCAGGCCAATAGAGGGTGGAGGTTCCAGAGCAACTAGATGTCCTATGAACCCCCTTTTGGGGGACTCAGGGAGGCTGGGACAGTGGGCTGAGCTTCAAGTGCAGTTTTCTAAGTCTGGTGAGACCCTGGTACCTGTCCCTCAACACTTTGCTGCCCATCTCATTTGAAGCCAGAGTCCTGCAGCCCCTTCCCCTCTACCAACCTCAGGGAAGGAGATCTTGGGGGCTGGAGCCCAGCCACAGGCAGTTCAGGGTCCTGTAGCAGTGATGACATTGCCCAACACCTCACCTCCCTCCCCTCCCACCCCAGGCAGACCCCAGTTCCGCTGCACACCCCCCATGCCTGTGGACATGATCTTCCTGGTGGATGGGTCCTGGAGTATAGGCCACAGTCACTTCCAGCAGGTCAAAGACTTCCTGGCCAGTGTCATCGAGCCCTTTGAAATTGGGCCGGGCAAAGTCCAAGTAGGTGGGTCCCAGCCCTGCCCTGTGCCCCGCTGGGGTGGTCCTCACAATTCCACTCCATACCCCCAGCTTTGAGAAGGGAGTGCAAAGTGAGGGAGGAACCAAGGCTAAGTTCTCACCCGACCAGGCAAAACTGAGGTCCCCACCTGCACTGGGGAGACAGCTAGCTCCCAGGGGGACCTTGTGTGGAAAGTGGAGCTTTGCAAACATGCCTTCCTGGTGACCTGGGCAAGGCTGTGTGTGTTCTGCCCACCTGCTGTGTGCCCACTCCCCCCACCCCCTGCCAGCCTGATTCAATATAGAGGAGACCCCTCCCCTCCCAGTCTGACTCGGTAGAGTGGGGACTTCTCCCCTTCCAGGTCTGACTCAGTACAGTGGAGCCCCCCAGACCGAGTGGGACCTGAATGCCTTTGGCACCAAGGAGGAGGTGTTGAATGCTGTGCACAACCTCCACTACAGAGGAGGAAACACATTCACAGGTCTGCCCGGCCCCAGCCCCAGCCCCAGCCTTGGCCCCACCCTCGAGGTCCATTCAGGTCTTGTCCCGTGATTAGTCTCCCTTGCACCCACAGATAAGGAGAGGCATGCATGAACCACGCCCGAGTCCTGTGTTTTCATGCCTTTGCAGAGGGCCAGTCTGCCTCGTTCATCCATGGTGAATGTGGCAAGTCGGGCAGTACTGCTGATAACAAGTTGCTCCTCTGGTCAGTAGAGGCTCCTGGGAAGGCCCACCAACAGCTTGGGGGAGCCCTGTTTTCAGCAGTCCTCCTCAGGGGAGAGGACTGCTGACCCAGGCAGACCACACACCCATGGCACAATTCCCTCCCTGATCCCCATTCACCCTGTGCACCCTGCAGCAGCAAGGTGTGGGGTGCTGGCCCCTGGGTCTTGGGTGCCTGTGAGGGAAGGAAGGGTGAATCCTTGCCCTCCAGGCACCCACAGTCTGAAGGGGCCAGGACTGCCCTGGTGGGCAGAGCAGATGGCCAGTGGCTGGTGGAGCCATCGCAGGTGGGCAGGAGAGTGTGTGGGGGCATGAGCACTCTTGCTCTCACTGTGCCCAAGGCCTGGCCCTGACCCACGTGCTGGAGCAGAACCTGAAGCCCAGAGCAGGTCTCCGTCCAGAGGCGGCCAAGCTGGTGATTCTGGTGACAGATGGCAAGTCCCAGGATGATGCCCACGCTGCTGGCCACGTGCTCAAGGATCTGGGTGTCGACATCTTTGCTGTGGGTGAGCAGCTCCCCACCCGGGCTCTCAGTGGGCATTCTCACAGAACACAGCAGGGTGGCTCCCGGCTCCCCAAGCTGCAGGTCTTGTGGCCTCTGAGCCTCAGCACCTGCTCCCGCCCCCCAACCCCATCTATGAATGGGAGGAAGAGTCCCTGCTCTGAAGACCTGAGTTCCCACCTGGACAATTGGAGGTAGCCACACAAGTTGGCGTGGGCAGCCTGGCCACTCCCTGGTGAAGTGGCCAGTTGGCAGAGTCATCTGTGGACATGTTTGTGGCCCCTCCCTGTTCCCCACACCATATGCCCTGGGGACCTCTCTCTGCTACCATAGCCAGCCAGTCACTAACTCCATCCCTTGGGAGGGAACTCCAGACCTGGGGGCAGGGTTTCTGAAAGCAGAGACCCTGCTCTGTGCCTGACCCCAGCCCCTGGGTGAACAGGACCCCAAGGAAAGCACACTGACCTCTCTCCTGGCTGCAAGCTCCACAGAGACCTGGGCAGGCATGCCACAGGCACCTTCACACCAACCTGTCTCTCATGGGCACCTGGCCAGGTGACCCCATTCCGGGGCCTGTGGGGTCTGGGGTCCTTGGGAAGGGCTCTCTGCCGACTGGATGACCAGGAGGGGCCCAGTGGTCCTGACTGCACAACAAACATGGGTGCTGAGTGGGCTAACCCTTCTCTCAACACTGCGGCAGGCGTGAAGAATGCCGACGAAACCGAGTTGAGGCTCCTGGCATCCCAGCCGCTGGACATCACCGTCCACAATGTGCAGGACTTCCCCCAGCTCGGCACACTCTCCGGCCTACTCAGCCGGCTCATCTGCCAGAAGGTCCAGGGCAGGAGCCCGCGTGGGAGCCCAGGTGAGCGACGCGGCTGGGGCAGGGGCAGGGTTGCCACACCAGGTGCAGCCCCACCAGGTCCCCTACCACTGGGCTCTCAGGACTCCCAGGACAACTGGGGAGCCCCTGTCCTTCCTGGAAGTGGCCGCCAGGGGGCGCAGGCAGAGCCACTGACACCAGCCTCCCCCTGGGCCTGGGCTCCTCTCCCTCCCACAGCTACACCGGCCCTGGATCCCCCTCCCGCTCCCACAAGGCTGGTCCTGACCCAAGTGACCTCCTCCAGCGTCCTCTTGTCCTGGAGCCCGGCCCCACAGCCGCCCCTCAAGTACCTGATTGTGTGGAGGCCTTCCAAGGGCGGCACCCCCAGGGAGGTGAGCACCGGCCCCCCAGCCCCGCCACCGCAGGCAGGGCTGGAGTAATGCCCACAGGTGATAAAATCAAGGTGAATGAGGAGCAGGTGCGGGAGGTTTATGCAACCACGGCCCCACGCACCCGTGGATGGCAGGGTTGTGCTCACGCCTGTGTGACAGGCTGATGGCCCAGACCTGCTCTGGGGACACAGCTGTGCAGGGAGTGAAGGCTGACCCAGCACCCCTTCCTGTTCCCCTGCACCCCACCGACCTGCTCCTCGCGGCTCCTATTCCAGGTGGTGGTGGAAGGGCCCACCTCGTCAGCACAGCTGCACAACCTGACCTCCAGCACCGAGTACCTGGTCTCTGTGTTCCCCCTCTACAAGGCTGGCGTCGGCGAGGGCCTGCAGGGCCTGGCGACCACAGGTGTGTGCGTGAGCTGAGGGTTGTAGGGGCTCCCCCCACCTGCAGCCTCCCCTTGGAGCCCGGCACCCTCAAGGCGGTCTGAACCCAGGCAGGGTACCACACCCAACAAAGGCCGAGTCACTGGGCCGCTCTGACCCTCAGTGTCCTCTTCTGAGCACAAGTGACATCCTTTGTATCACAACCCTAACACACAGGGACCCATCACTGTTGCTGCCACACTGTGGAGCTCCCACCCTGCCTGGCCTGCAGTTCCCTCAGGACTGCGTGAGACCCGCCACCTGGCGGCTTTATTGAGATACACCCCACAGTCACCTGTTCACAGCGGGTGATACTGTTGTTTTCCATATAGTCCCATCATTGTGCACCCGTCACCCTGAAGGGGGCCCCACACCTTAGTGGTCACCCCAATCCTCCCCTCCCCCACAGTCCCTGCCGACCCCTGATCTGCTCTCTGTCTCTGGGGTTTGCGGATCCTGGACCCTCCATCTAAATGGGACCACACAGGCTGTGGCCTCTTAACCCCAGGCCACGGCCCTCTCACCCTCAGGGCAGGTGGCCTTAACAGAAACCTGCGGGGCGGTCCAGAGTGAAATAAGTTCCAGGACTTACAGTCAGTTGTCTGTCCTCCCCTACCCCTGCTGGTCTTCCCCTCTCTGTGTCTCCATCTGGACACACCTAGCCCGCGCCTACCAAGGGACTGACAGGTGTCTGTCCTCCCCCAACTCCCGCTGATTGATAGGTCTGATTTCTGCCTGCTGCTGCATTTTTAAACTTTCTGCTCCCGTCTCCCCCAGCACCCCTGCCCCCACCCCAGGCGCTGACCCTGGCTGCAGTGACACCCAAAACTGTCCGCCTCACCTGGCAGCCCTCGGCAGAGGCCACCCAGTACCTGGTGCGGTGGTCACCTGCCTCCCCCAAGGGCGAGGAGGAGAGGAGAGAGGTGCGGGGCACAGATGAGAGGGGGGACGGGCACGGGGGGAGGAGCATAGGGAAGGGAGGCTGGGGGAAGGGGGCAGGTAGGGTGGGGCCAGCATGAGTGTCCCTGCAGGTGCGGGTGGGGCGGCCGGAGGTGCTGCTGGATGGCCTGGCCCCGGGCAGGGACTATGACGTGTGGGTGCAGAGCCTTCGAGGGGCAGAGATCAGTGAGGCCCAGGGCATCCGTGCCAGGACCCGTGAGTGGATCCCGCAGGTTGCTGCCTACTCTGGTTCCCCCCAACTTTCCACGGTGGGGGACCCCAACCCTATCCAATAGTCCCCCAACCCCGGCTGTCGCCTGCCCTCCCCTGGTACCCATGAGGCAGTCCTAAGGCCTCGGTGTGCCCTGCAGCCGCCCTGACCACCCCCAGACACCTGAGCTTCTCAGACGTGAGTCATGATTCAGCCCGCGTGTCCTGGGAGGGCACCGCAAGACCTGTGCGCCTGTTCAGGGTCAGCTACATCTCGGGCAAGGGAGGCCACTCGGGACAGGTGAGAGCAGGCCTGCATGTCCGGGGAGGGGGGCGATTTGTTCACGGGGACCAGCGCTTTCAGCCTCCCCGACCAGGCCCCTGAATTCAGGGTCAGTGGATGTGACCGTGTCTCCCGAGGCTCAGCCTCAGCAGTGCAGGGGGAGTGGAAGGCAGCTGACCCCACCCCGGCCCTTGTGGGCCCCAGTCCTAGTCAGGGGGGATGAGGCAGAAGTGAAGCAAAGAATTGTAAGAATCCTTACATGTGACAGGCTGGACGGGGTGTGCTGGGGGAGCAGGCCCTGAGAGGTGAAAACACCAGTGTGTTGGGGGAATGGGCAAGACCCCACCCAGGGGCACAGATTCCGCTCCCGGTCCCCTCTCTCCAGTCTGGGAGTGGTTGTGGGGGAGGCCTGGGTCTCCTTCTGGCAGGAGCTGCCCTCCTCAAGCTGCCTGTGTTCCCCCCCACCGCAGACGGAGGTTCCTGGGAACGCCACCTCAGCCATCCTGGGGCCCCTCTCCTCCTCTACCACCTACATGGTCCGCGTCACCTGTCTCTACCCTGGGGGCAGCTCCTCTACCCTGACCGGCCGCCTGACCACACGTGAGTGGCAGTCGGGATGGGGTCCCCAGGCCACCTCCCTCTGCTTCCCTCAGTGATTCAGACCAACACGAGTCAGGTGAGGGCGAGTACCTGGACAGGTGTGGTGGTGGGACCCGGGACCAGTGCCCAGCCCGCAGCCTGCCCTGGGAAAGGGGACCGCAGGCACCGTGAGTGGGGACTGGGGCCCCTCTGCCACCCCAGCCTCAGTCTCCCTCTTCCAGGGAAAGTCCCCAGCCCGAGCCAGCTGTCGGTGACAGAACTGCCTGGGGACGAAGTCCGGCTCGAGTGGGCGGCCGCGGCGGTGTCCGGCGTGCTTGTCTACCAGATCACGTGGACGCCCCTGGGAGAGGGGAAGGCCCGTGAGGTATGGGGGGAGTGGACCCTCCCCACCCCAGCTTCTCCCATGAGCCTGGCCCCCAGGGAAGGACACCTCCCCCAGGTGGACACCAGTCCCTCTTCTCCACAGATTTCTGTCCCGGGGAACCTGGGCACGGCCATCCTGCCTGGCCTGGGGAGGCACTCAGAGTATGAGATCACCATCCTGGCCTACTACCGGGACGGGGCCCGCAGTGACCCTGTGTCCCTCCGTTACACCCCCGGTAGGTGGCCCTGCTCTGCCCCAGAACCCCCGACTCCGTGGGCCTGACAGGCAGCCCCTCCAGTCCTGACCCTGCGAGTGGGCCACTGGGTCCACAGAGCCTCCCTGAGCCCTCCAGGCAGGCTTCCCTGGGGTGGCCACGGGTCCAGGTCACTTGGTGTGACACCGCACCCGAGGTGGTTCCACAGCTGGCCTGGTGGCCCTGTCTGGGCCATGGCCACTGGGCTGCGTGGTGGGCATGGTGGGGGCCGTGGAGTGGGAGGGTGGCGGGCATGGTGCAGAGTGGAGGGGAAGCGCTGCCATCTGAGATACCCCACGCCTCATGCTCCCCCGCAGTCAGCCGGAGCCCACCCTCCAACCTGGCCTTGGCCTCAGAGTCGCCTGACAGCCTGCGGGTCAGCTGGACGCCCCCGAGCAGTCACGTGCTCCACTACCGGCTCTCCTACGCGCTGGCCTCAGGCTCTGGACCCGAGAAGTCGGTGGGTCTCCCTGGAGCCGGGGAGGCCATCGCCCCTCACGGGCCACCGCATCCTGGGCTTGGGGAGACATGTCCCATCCTGCCTGTCGAGGGGGCCACTCTTCTGCGATGTGACCCACAGACAGGGAACCAAGATGCCCAAACTAGCGGAGATGCTCAAGTGACCATCTTCACCCCACCCCCGCCCAGATCTCCATTCCAGGACCCGGGAGCCACGTGACAATCCCTGACCTGCTGGCGGCTACCAAGTACCGGGTCCTGGTCTCAGCCATCTATGGAGCAGGGGAGAGCGTGGCGGTGTCTGCCACAGGCCGGACGGGTGAATGGGCGCCAAGATCCCAGATCCCAGCAGACCCTGGCCAGGCCCAGGACCCTGGCAGCCTGGACGTGTGGGCCCTGTGACTCCCAGATGTACCCCGCATTGCAGAGCTTAGCGAGAGACCCTCTGGTGCAGGATTAAGGCCACTGCAGTCCAGCTGAGCATGTGCAGGCTGGCATAGAGGGAATCGTGGCTGTGGCTGGCCTGCAGAGGCCCGGGGCGGGGGACGGGCGGTGTTCTTCTGGGTCTGTGTCCAGGAGGTTCAGGGCAGATGTGCAGCTTGTAGGAGTGGGAAGCCGGACACATGCCACAGACGGGCTGGCTGCAGCGTAGCCCAGGGCCCACTCTGGGCTGGCCCCGCCCCTGGGGTCTCAGTGGTCCTTGAGGTCCCACCACCCCCAGGCCAGGACCCAGCTGAGAGGAGCCTCAGTATCTGTTTGCTGTTCCTGCTGCTCCTTTCGAAAATCAGACAATCAGACAATCAGAACAGAAGGCCCTTTAGTCAACCACCCCAGCTTCCCCCCGTGTCCCCTCCATGGTGTTGCCCAGTTTTGACTTGAATACCTCCGGGGACAGGGGCCTCACTACCCAGGGCTCAGCACCTTTCGTCTTTTGGGTGGCAGGGAGCCACTTCCTGCCCTGAGAGTCTCAGTTCCCGTCCACACTCATACGTGAACACTCAGAGTGTCCACACAGTGCCTGGAAGTGGAGCAGGCTGGCTCAGCCTGGCCCCAGGACAGTGTGGACCCGGGCACATCCACATACCCAGGTCTCTCCCGGCCTGCACCTAGGGCATCTCACCTCTCGACGCAGACCCTGTGGGAGCACCCGGCCAGGTGCTGTCTTCCTGGGGGTTGGACACTGTCCCTGTCCTATCCCTGAAGTGTGGGGACCACAGGGCAGGGCATCCAGCCACAAAGGGCCCCTCCCCGCTGACCCTTACCCCTGTCCCCTCTCAGCAGCCTGCCCGGCCCTCCACCTGGATGGCTCCCTCCCAGGTAGGTCCCACTCTGGCGTGGCAGCTGCTCCCCAGCAGCCCCCACCCACTCTTCCTCCTCTGGGTCCTTGTTGGGGGAGGGCGGCCTGGGTTTGGAGTCAGGCAGTCCTGGGGCCCGTGGGTCCTGCGTGGCCTTTGTGAGCCTGTGCTGACCGGGAGGTGGGCGGGCGAGGGGCTGAGCCTGGGTCCACAGCATCACATATTTACTGCTTGGGTCTGAGACCCTCCCCGGAGAGAAGGCTGACACGTGGGCCCCGCGTGGTCAGGGAGATCTGCCAGGTGGGGGCAGCTAGTAGTGAGGGCGGGGGAGCTATCTTGGTAGCTGGGTCTCCTGAAGGATGTCCAGAGCTGCTCAGACCAAGCTGCAGGGCCGGCCGAGTTGGGGTGGGAGTGGGATGGGCGAGGGTCTGGGCACTGAGACTTGTGGGGAGGTGATGGCTGTGGGCATGGTAGGGCCAGGTTGGTGCTCCCTGCATGTCCTTCCTGAGTCCAGGATAGAGGGAAGGGGGGACCAGACCCCTGAGGCCTGACGTCCCTGCACTGTCTCTGTGGCTCCCACACTCCCCTCTCACCAGAAACCTGGTTTTCTACTCTGCCTCCTACTCACCCCCACCTCCCCTCCTGTCTGATGGCGCCCCCCTCCCAAGGCTTTGACCTGATGGCGGCCTTCGGGCTGGTGGAGAAGGAATATGCCTCCATCCGCGGCGTGGCCATGGAGCCCTCGGCCTTTGGCCCCACCAGGACGTTCACACTCTTCAAGGACTCTCAGCTGACCCGGCGGGCCAGGTGGGAGCTGGGGCGGGCCAGAGAGCAGGAGGACACCCTGGGGGAGTCAATTGGGCAGACTCCTGGGGGCATACGGACTCCGGGAATCCGAGTTCCACAAATTAATAAATCTCCTGGAGGTGGGGTGGGAGGGCTTTCCCCAGGTGGCACTTCTGGGCAGGGGCCACCACCTTTGTCTCCCTGAGAACTCCAGCTTCCTGTGTGCTCTAATTTGATCCTGCAAATCTGCACATATCCGGGGTTTGTGAGAAGCCACTGCTTTGTGACTCACCATGACCATGGCTCGGATGGCCCCCGATGTCTGATAATCACCCCACTTCATACACAGAGGTGTCTTTAACCACACGTTGGAACTTCCACATGCACAGCATAATATTTCTTAAGTTAAAATGTTTTAAATTGCAAAGGCAAATCACGTGCTTTATAATATTGATAGGAATTTGAAAAATACAAATTGCAACTCTGGGGTTGCAAAGAGTGGAGGGCTCCCAGGAGCTGGCAGAGAGTAGGAGCTATGAGGAGAGAATGTGGGGGAAGGGCACTGGAGAAGAACCAGCATGTGCCAAGGGGATGGCCTCCTGTCCCTGTGGGGCCGTCCTGGGGGTCCCAGGCTGCTCCTGTTGAGACCCAATAGGCCAGGAGGAGAGGGGAGTTCCACTGCTGACACTCCCCAGCCTGGCCTCGAGGACCCCACTCTCGGTCCCCAGGGTCCGACCTCCTCTCGGGCCTGCGGTGCCCCTCCTGTTCCCTACAGCGACATCCACCTGGCCACCTTGCCCCCGGAGCACACAGTCGTCTTCCTCCTGCGCCTGCTCCCTGAGACGCCCCGAGAGGCCTTTGCATTGTGGCAGGTGGCAAGCGAGGACTTCCAGCCCATCCTCGGGGTTCTGCTGGACGGTCAGTTGGAGGGGCAGCAGTGGGCCAGGTGATGCTCTGGGGGGTCCTCTCCCGCCTTCCGCGCAGGGGTCTCATGTGATTCTTGTCGCATCCCCCAGCCGGCAGGAAGTCGCTGACCTACTTCAACCGTGACCCCAGGGCCACCTTGCAGGAGGTCACCTTTGACCTGCCTGAAGTGAGGAGGATATTCTTTGGGAGTTTCCACAAGGTACTGGCAAGTCCTGGAAGGACCACCGCTCGTGCCTTCCTGCCTGATACCCTCGGTGCTCCCAGGTTCTGGGACAGACCCCCCACTGGGCTCTGCAGGACACAGGCTGCCCTGTCACCATGGCACCCCCCAGAATGCAGGAACTTTGCTCTGCCCTGGATGCCCCACCCCTAATCTGGGTCAAAGAGCATCCAGCCCTTGCTCCTGGTCCCGCAGCCCCTGGGAGGGGCCGTGGGGGTGTCATTGTACAGAACAAAACTGAGGCCCTGTGAGGGGTTTCAGGAGATGTGGGGTGGTCAGGACCCAGACACAGCCCCGGGAATGGTCCCTGCCCCTCCCTGCTCCGGGCCTGGCCCTTGGACATGGAGGGAGCCCATCCTGGCTGGGGCCCCGGGGAACCTCCTGCTGTCTCCCAGGTGCATGTGGCCGTGGGCCGCGCCAGGGTCAGGCTCTACGTGGACTGCCGGAAGGTGGCCGAGAGGCCCATCGGGGAGGCCGGCGGCCTGCCTGCTGCCGGCTTCGTCATGCTGGGCAGGTTGGCCAAAGCCCGGGGCCCCCGGAGCAGCTCCGCCTCGGTGAGCCAGACCATCTGGGGCTGGTGGGCCCCTACCACCCCCTGTGACAGCCACACCTGACCAACCCCACCCCTCTCTCTTCCTCTCCGAAGTTCCAGCTCCAGGTGCTACAGATCGTGTGCAATGACTCGTGGGCAGAGGAGGACAGGTGCTGCGAGCTCCCAGCATCGGTAGGTGGCCAAGTGCCCACTGAGGGCAAGAGTCTGGGGGTAGACAGGCCATCCAGGTCATCCGGAAGAAGTGTGGACAGGCTTCCTGGAGGAGGTGACCCACAGGGCTGGAGCTGGAGCTCAGGGCAGCTGGATGGGTGTCCTGGAGGCCCTGGGGCAAGGAAAGCTAGAGCAGGCCAGGCAGCCCCCAGCTCCAGGGTGGCTGCTGCCACGTACTCAGGGCCACTGCCCTTTTCTGTGGGCTCAGGCACAGGAAGGGGTCCTCACTGACTCCCCTGTGTGCCCACACTGGGCTTGGCCCTGCCGAGGGCTTGCAGGGAACGAGAGATGGCATCCTGTCAGCAGGCCTGTACCAGGCAGCCAGGAAGGTGGCGGCCAGGACCAGGTCCCCACCCTTTACCCCTCGCCTCCCTGGACCCTGGAGTCAGTGCAGACACTGAGCTCTGGGGTTAAACAAGAGGCGAAGAGGGGGTGCATTTAATGGCGGGGGTCTCCTTTCTCCCAGAAGGAGGGAGAGTCCTGTCCTGCCTTCCCATCTGCCTGTGCATGTTCCTCACAGACCCCTGGGCCCCCAGGCCCCCAAGGACCTCCGGTGAGTCCCGCAGTTCCTCCCTGGGGTAACCAGGGACTCTGGCAACATTTCACTGCCAGTGGTGATGGATATGGTCCCCTCCCCAAGCCCCAGCAGATGTCCCTGGGCCTGCCTCACTGATGGTCAGAGTTCACGAGTGTCCTGGCTGCCTTGTCCACCCCCGGCCCTTGAGTTCCCTCCTAGAAGCCCCTTCCTTCCCACTGCAGCCTTCTCCTGAGCCAGCCCCTCTCTGGTGTTGGAGCCCATATGTTCCCCCTGGGAGTGGGAGCCTAGCCCATCAGGCTGCAGCATGGTGCTGGTCATGGCCTGGCCATGAGTCACAGCTCCAGGCCTGGGCCCCACTGTGGGGCAGGCCCAGACCCTCTGGCTGCCTGGAGGGTGCAGGACCCATTTCGGCTGGTGGTCCACAGACCTCTCCAGGGAGGGGCCAGGGCTGGAAGCCATGAGCCCATGTGTGCGGTAACCAGTGACTGTGGGGAGGCGGGCCAGGAGGCACTGGCCCCCGGAGTCCCTCCCTCTTCTACCATGAAGGTGGGGACTGGAGTCCAGGGCACTGCCGGGGGGGGGCCAGTGTGCAGCCCGGCCTTAGCCTTGCTTGTGCCTCTTCAGGGCCTCCCCGGGCGGAACGGAGCCCCAGGAGAGCAAGGCTTCCCAGGGCCCAGGGTGAGTCATGGGGCATCCTGGGGGTGGGTGAAGGAGTGAGCGCCCCGCAGTCCAACCCTAGGCAGGAGGGGGACCACAGCCTGGGCACCGTGTGACGGGCAGTCTTGGGCGCCGGCCGGGCCACGTGTGCTCTGCCCTCCCCTGTGTTTCTCCCTTTAGCCGCTCCACCCCCTTGGAAGTTGCTGGCATTTTATTGTTGGATGCATGTCTTCGGGCCCCGTTCGACTGGCTTTTCTCCTTCATTCGAGGAGCTCTAGGTTTTCTGGGAACCCTGTGCCCTGAGCTGTGACTAGTGTACCGAGTCGTGGTCTCCTGACCTGGCTTATGATATGTGTGGCAGGCAGATTTAGGATCCACTTTGTCTTATCGGCTGTGTCAGCTGTGTGGGTCTGTCTCCACGGCTCCTGACTCGCTTTGTATTTAAAGGCCTTCCCTTAGTCTGTGAGGACCACCTCCTCATGGGCCTTGAAGTGCTTCTAGCACCTTCCAGCCTGGAACTGTGGTTCCTCCTTCCTCCCCAGACCACTGCCCCTCAGTCCTCTATTTATTGAGTAGCCATTCCCCCACCCCCGCCACTTCAAATGCTGTCTAATCACATCACCAGCTTTGCACGGAGTCCAGAATCCAAATAGCTCTTCAGACACAGGAGCAGCCACCGTCCTGGCAGGGATGGGTCCAGCTCTACATCCTCTCCCCTAAACCCCCTGTCCTCTCTGTGTATTGTTTTTGGGCCCCATTTCTTACTCAATTACCTTATTTGCAATTGTTTTTTAATTTCATATGGTTTCCTTGGACTTTCCTGGTTTTTATTTACAGCACCTGCGAAAAATCATATCACTGTCTCCTTTTCAATTTTCTCTTTCTTTTTAAAATTTTTTTCTTGCTTATTTCTCTGGTGTGGGTGACACTCCAGAGTTTGTTAAGGAAGCCCGGTGATAGCAGACATGTCCATGTTAGCTTCACAGAAATGCTTCTGGGGTTTGCCCGTTGAGTGTGGGGCCGGCCTGGGAGCTGAGACAGATGGATTTTGTCATGTGATAGTCAAATCCTAACCTTATTTTATTAGGAGACTTTAAAAATCAAGAATGGGTGTTAAATAAGATTTAGTGCCTCATCAGCTGCTCTGAACACAAGCAAATCGTTTTCCTTTTTGGAGCTATTAGTTTGGTGAATGATTTAATCTCTCTCGAATGCTGAACTCTTCCTGCTCCCGCTAGAAGCCGGCATGGTCACTGAGCCCTCACCACTCATTTAACAGGCTGCAGGCTTCTGTGTGCTCATGTTTTATTTAGGATTTTCACATTGATATTCGCAAATGGGAATGCCTGTGGTTTTCTTTATAGAATTTGGTGCATTGATATGCTTTAACTCTCAATTATTTGAAAGCATTCTTTAAAAAAAAAAAAAAACTGCAAATCAAGCCATTTAAATGGTGTTGGTGGCCTCTGTCCCTTAGAGGTTTGGTAGGATGTTTTGGTGTCTGGGGTTCAGAGCTCTGTGACTGGACTGTCAGAGCTGGCCCAGCTCCTAGCTATAGAGTGGGGTTGCAGCAGGACCCTCTCAGGGTGGGCCGTGAGGGTGAAGATGCCTGTGTGTGGGCGGGTCTGCCCCCTGCCCCCACCGACCCAGGGCAGGATCAAAGGAGGGGCTGTAGGAAGAGCCATGTGCCTCCTCAGCCCCCATCTCCCATGTCTCCAGGGAGAGCCCGGGCCACCTGGACAGATGGGACCCGAGGGTCCTGGGGGTCAGCAGGGGTCACCGGGCACCCAGGGCCGCACCATCCAGGGACCCGTGGTAGGTGCTGCATCCCCCCGCCCTGTCCCCCCACCCCCTCCCCTCGCCTTCCCGCCCAGTCCATCTTCCCCCTCCAGGGTCCGCCAGGGGTCAAAGGAGAGAAGGGGGACCATGGACACCCCGGCTTGCAGGTCAGACCATACTGGGGATGCAAGGGCTGTGTGCTTGGGACAGAGCTTCCTCCTCTGGGTTGGATCTCAGCCCCAGCCTGGCCGATCACCTCTGTTCTATTTCAGGGCCACCCCGGCCTCCAGGGCACCCCCGGGAAGATTGGCATCCAGGGACCGAAGGTGGGAGAGAAGCCTGGCTGAAGGGTCTTGAGATGGAGGCAGTGGGGGCTTCCTTCTCTGCCCCACCCTGCCCTCTGCATGGCCTGGCTAGTGGGGAGGGGAGTATCAGCCCATACTGACCGGGGGCAGGTGCAGTCACTGCCCAGGGCGGGGCCAGGCCTTGAGATGGGCCAGCTTCAGCCAGGCACAGGCATGTACCCCCCATAGCTGTGGGTCTTGGTGATCATCATGGGAGGGGCTTTCAGGGGTACCAGCCCTGCCCCCGCCCACCCTTCCTTTGCCCTCAGGGAATGAGAGGCCTGGAGGGGACTGCTGGACTGCCTGGCCCCCCAGGCCCTAGGGTAAGCACTGCCTCCTCTGTGAGCCCTCCAGCCCTGCACATCCCACTGGCATCCCTCAAGTTTCCTTGAGGCTGAGCTGAACATGGTGACCCAGGGAGGGCCTCTCTCTCCCGGGCTGGGGCAGGGACTTAGACTGCGGTGGGGTGTGTGTCCTGTGCTCAGGAGCACAGAGGTAGCCCCCTCTTATCACCCCACCAGAGAGGTTGGTAGGAAATGCATTTGTGCAGCCCCCAGCCTCGCCTGCACCCTGACGGCACACAGCAGGAAGATGCCTGAGCCCCTAGTTGGGCCTGGGAAGGGCGGACGGGTGGGTCTGGCTCCCTTCCCACTAGAGAGTGGGGGCAACCCCCTCACTCGGAAGTAGCTTCCTCCCAGCCCAGTGTTCCCAGAGGTCCTAGCTGAACTCAGAGCCAGGGAGCTGCTCTGGGTTGGGGACTAGGGCCAGCAGCCCAGACCTGGCCAGGGTCTCCTGGGCTTGGCCTCCCTGGTACCTCACTGGGTACCAGGGAGGCCAAGCTGCCCCTCCTGCAAGAGGCCACCCCTGGGAGGCCTGGCCTGCAGTCACACCTGGACAACTGGGACATATTCCTCTAGAACCAGTGCCAGTGGTCAGGGTGGGCCGGGACTGCCCTGGGTAGGTGAGGAAAGCAGGGCCTGCTGGGTGGGTGTGGGGCTCAGCTGGTGTGAGGCTGGGGACAAGCTGAGGAGTCTGATCTTGGTTCAGGGTGGGGGGACTTGGAGGGAGAGGCCACCCCCGGGGGACAGCCACCAAACCCAACCTCCCACTTTCATAGGGCTTCCAAGGTACTGCGGGGGCTAGGGGCAGCAACGGCGAGCGAGGACCCCCAGGGGCCGTGGGGCCCACAGTAAGTCCCCTCCCCACCCAGCCCAACAGCCAGGGGGGCTAGTCGTGTGCACTGATGCCCAGGGGTGCCCAGCAGCTGGTACATTTGTAAAGCTAGGCTGACACAAAGCTTAGAGCAGAGGGAGCCCTGGACTGCCCCCTGCCAAGCCCAAGACAGAGGAGGGGGACAGGTTGGGGTGGGGCTCCCCAACTTGGGCTCCAGGGGTCAGGGTGGCAGCAGATCTGGCCTGCAGGCTGGGTGGGGCCTGAGGACAGGGAAACCTAAGTCGGCCGGCTGTCTCCCTCTTGCAGCAGCAGAGGTGGGTCCTCTGCTCTCTGGGGACTCCTGGGTCTCTGGGCAGCTGTGGGGTCCAGGCACTTCTCCTTTTCCTCCCACTCAGGGACTGCCAGGGCCCAAGGGGGAGCGAGGAGAGAAGGTGAGTGTGCAGAGTCTGGGGTCCGGGCCGACCCTGGGGGAGCACGGGGAGGCACTGACCCCCACACTGCCTGAGCCGTCAGCCACATGGCCTGTCCTCCCTTGCAGGGAGAGCCACAGTCCCTGGCCACCATCTACCAGCTCGTGGGCCAGGCTTGCGAGTCCGCCATCCAGAGTGAGTGGCCCTGCCTCCTGTGGTGCCCAGTTCCTCTGTCTTCACACTGGAGGGAAGGGAGCCCCGTGCCGGGTCATTGGTGCCCCAGCCTCGAGCAGTTCTCCTGGGCCGCTGCCTCCGGGCAAGGCAGGGAGCAAGGGAGGGTCTCCCAACCCCCACTGACATCTTCCCCCGCCCCCCAGCGCACGTGTTGAAGCTCCATGCCTGCACCCACGAGAGCACCCGGCCCCCCATGCCCATCTTGGAAGCCCCCAGGGCCCTTGGCACAAGGAACAAGGCCCGGCTCCCTGGAGAAGGGGGGCATGGTGGCCCCCACCCTGGGGACAGAGGTACTGGGGGAGGGGTCTTCTCCAGTCCTGGGGCTGTGTGCTCTGAGTGGAGTGGCCATGGGTGAGGGGACAGGTCCTCTCAGCCCACACAGACCTGGGGCTGCCTGGCTGCCTAGGGTCTCCCAAATTCCCCTTCCCCAACCTCCCAGGAACCCTGAGCTTAGGGCCACTTTCCCCTCCCCCACCCCTCCCCGCCCTTCCCTCTCTCCTTGCTGGGACACAGTGGGAGGCTTGGTCCAGTGACCTTGTCATGATCCGTCCGTGTAACAGGGCTGCGGCTGCTCACAGCTCAGATGCTGAGATGGATGGACGGGCTGATGAGGGGAGAGGAGCTCACAGTCTTGCTGGTGGGGGTGGGGCTGAGGCTGGCTGGGGGACAGTTCTGCACCCAGGTGGGTGAGAGAGGACGGGGGAGGGGCAAGGGACCCACCCATAGCGCCTTGCCCAGGCCCACACATTTGTGGAAAGAGAGGGGTCCCTGCCCCCCAGCACCCACCACAGTTCCCCAGACACGGCCTTTGCCGTAAGCGCCTCGCTAGTTTGTACCCGCTGTCCAGACAAGGCTGGCAGGTGCTGTCATGACGCCCTCCCCAGCCCCCTCCCTCACCCCCACCACGCTAAACCTCAGCCTTTGAGATGAAACAAGGATCAGAGCCTGTCTGAGGTCAGGGACCGCCAGCCCTAAACTTTCAGCCTCAACTTGAGGGCTGGACCTGCTGCCCCAGGCCCCAGGGGGTTCAGGACCCACCTTTCCTGGGTCAGAGCAGGGCCCCCGAGAAAGGAAGGCAGTGCCCCCTGCACCCCTCACTCAGGCACATCCTCCTTCCCCTTGGGGAAGCCTGGAGCCCTCAGTAAGACAGAGCAGGCAGAGGTGTGGGCAGCCTGGCGTGTGGGGGCCCGTGGGCCCTGGGGGAGCCCAGCAGGACTGCAGGAGGTCCTCATAGGGCTCAGCACCCCGGGGACACCTGGCCAGGCTGGCGAATAGGGGCTGGGGGCCCAAGGGTCAGTGCCCGGAGGAGCACGTTCAGATAGAGGGCTCACTGTCCTACTGGCACCCGGGGCCTGGTGCACATAGCATCATGTCTGATGGTGTCAGCTGTCCACCAGACCTGTCAGCCTCTGCTTCTGCAGGACGGTCCCCCTGCTGCCTCAAGTGAGCCCGCATGTGCCCCTGGATCCTGGACACCCGACATCCGACCCCTGGAGCAGCTGGAGAAGAGGGTCCAGAGGTGCAGGGGGAGGAGGCGGAGGCCGGCCTGGAAACCTTCCCTCTGTGCATTTCCTGCTCAGATAAACATGCATGCTTGTCAAGGGAGGCGGCTGCTCATTGCCGGGGACTCCCCCATCTGCCCATCCCCCACTGAGTGGAGTCCCACCTTCCCTCCCTGACCCGCTTCTCAGAGACAAGCTGCCATTCGTCCTTGGTCGTGAGGATCCCTCCTCCATGGTCTCCCTCACTGCCTTCTTCCTGTGAGGCCACTGAAGCCTCCAGGCCCTGGTACCCACAGCCCCACCCCTCCAGGGATCAGACCCGACTCAGGGCTCTCAGCCTTGGGCACACTGTGAATCAGCAGGGTGGGGTAGGTTTGGAGAACGTGTCCAGCCCACCCCCAGATGCTGAGGTGACCATCCTGGGCCCAGCCAGGGGCTCCCTACCTCCCTCGTAGTGGCCTCTCTAGTAACATCTTCATGGAACCCCGACCTACTGGCCCCTTACCTTGCCACTGCCCAGTGCGTCTCCCCTCGACCAACCTGGGCACCACAGCCTGTTCAGTGACCACGTCCCTTGGCTCCCCCTCTGCCAGGGAAACCCGCCAGCCATGGGCCCTGGGGAGGCACCTGCTATGGCCCATTCAGTAGCTCTCTGAACACTAGGAAGAGTTTGGGGTGGGGCCAGTGAGGGCTCCAAGGTGACACGGGGGCAGAAGCAGGACAGGCTGGAAGGGGGAGACCGTGTAACGTTCTGGGCAGGGACCCACCTGGGCAGGCTGGGTCTGGGCCTGGCCAGGCCCAGCCCAGAAATGGCAGGAGGAGAGAGCGAACTGAGGATGGGCTGGGCCAGGGGTCAACCCCTGACCTGTACAGGTCAACCCCCTGTAGCAGGGGTGCTGCAGGGAGGGGTCTGAGTTTTGTCCTTGGAGTGTCTGGAAGCCCCTGGGGTTCAAGCACAGGCTGTCGTGACCTGCTGTCTATGTGAACGGCCTGTAGATGAGAGTGTGGGTGGCCACCAGCATCACCTTTTGCTGGGTTCAGGGGGCTGGAGAGAGACCAGCCAGGCCCTGGCCCTTCACTGTTTGACCTGACCAAGGGCTGACATGAAGCCTCACAGGACAGTGAAAGTCCCTCCCAAATCTCCCCTCTGCACACACACTCTTGCACCTCCCTGTGTGCGCATACACTCACTCTCACACATCCACACTCGCAGCACTATTTCCAGGTTTGGGAGCCAAGGTAACCCGGGGAAAAATGACATGTGAGCCAAGCACGACTCGGGAGAAGGGGAATATGAGTCCCCGTTTAGTCCTTTAATTTAAAATCACAGTATCTTCAAAGAGTTGGAAGGATGGGTAGTAATAACACAGAGCCAAAATTAACAGGCTTGAGGAAATACAGCATGGAAACATAAAAGGAGAAATAAAGTCAGTGAGGCAGGCTTGGTAATTACAGCCTGACCACAGACAGGCTGAGAGATCACTAGAGAGGCTACCCAGGAGGCTCGGGAAAGGATAAAATAGCAAAAGCAAGTGTTGCCTCCACATGAGGGGCTCCCAGAGGAAGCAGTGAGTCTATGAGGGGTCGGAATGTTGAAATAGGTGCTTTTTAAAGATTTGAGAATTAAAAAAAAAAAAAAAAAACGATTTGAGAATTAGAAAAAGACTTAAAATCCCAGACTGAAGGGTTCAAAGGGCCAAATGGGACCAGATTTTAAAACACGCCTTTAGATTCACTGATGCAAAAACACAGAGATGGTGGGGAAAGTCTTTAAACCCTTTTCTACAAGAGGACAAGAGCCACTTGACATCAGAACACGGGAGAAAATGGCCTCAGAGTGTTGAAGGGAAAGGCTTGACCCTTAAACCTGGCAGAACTATTACTGAAACGAATAAGATGAAAATACATCCTGAGACCCAAGCCTAAGAAGGCAGGTCACACATCACACAGGATCCCTTTGAACCCGGCTGGGGGCAGCTTCAGCAGAAAGGGAAAATCATCAGCACTTAGATTCACTACACCAGAAATCCCTGGTGAGTGGGCTTCCCAGGTGGCGTTAGTGGTAAAGAATCTGCATACCAATGCAGGAGATGTAAGAGACACGGGTTCAATCCCTGGGTCAGGAAGATTCCCCCTGGAGGAGGGGACGGCAACCCACTCCAGTATTCTTGCCTGGAGAATCCCATGGACAGAGGAGCCTGGCGAGCTACAGTCCATAAGGTTGCAAAGAGTCAACACGACTAAAGCAGCTTAGCATGCATGTGACTTAACATGCACACACACCTGGGTGAGTAAAACCTAGTGATGTTTGCCATTCATGGAACCATCAAGCCCTCCCCAGACCCTCGTGTCCACAGTGACCTAGAACTAGATTCCAGGTTGCTCCAGAATCCCCACGGGGCAGCGAGGTGCTTGCTTTGTCTGGAGGTGGGAGGCCTGATGGAGACAGTTTTCATACCAACTTATCAAGCTCTTAAATACATACGTGCGTGCATCCGTGCTAAGTCGCTTCAGTCATGTCCAACTCTTTGTGACCCCATGGACTGTAGCCCACCAGTCTCCTCTGTCCATGGGATTCTCCAGGCGAGAATACTGGAGTAGGTTGCTGTGCCCTCCTCCAAAGGGTCTTCCCAGCCCAGGGATCAGATCCACTTTTCTTACATTGCATTGGTAGGTGGGTTCTTTACCACTAGCACCACCTGGGAAGAGCTCGAAGACTACAAACAAACACTGTTCTATTAGGGGCAGCCACCAGGAGGGAAAAGACTGAACGTATGACCTTCAAGATTAGCCAACTAGACGGCCTAACCAGATACGGGTGGAGCAGAAATTACAATAAGGGGGGGGGGGAGGGGTTAGCTCTTCAAAAGATTGCATTAAAAGGCAAGATACAGCTTCCTGCTTCTAGCCCTGATGGAGTAGCTCACCCCAGACCAAAACCCATTAAAGAGCAGGGAAAATATACAAGGAAACTTTTTAGGCATTTTACTGTGGGATGGTCAGTGCTTCAAGAAACGGTGCTGAAACAACCCTCCCAGGCGGGTCTGGGAGGCACCCAGGTGTCAAGTTATCACAAGACACAGAAAATGAGACACAGTCAACACTAACAGGAAACGGACGCCCAGAGAGACCTGCCCGCAGGCCGGTGGAGGTGATGGAGACACAGACACATTTTAGTTTATTGGGACAGAAGAACGTGACTCAGCACAACAAACTGCTTACGGATGGGGACACGGTCACGGTGGGCGCCGACCGCACCACACCCAGTGGAAGAGCAGAAAGGCCGTGAACTGGGGGCTCTGCTCAGACCAGGGTCACGGTGGGGGAAGCCCCTCTCCGGGGAGGAAACCAGGCATAGGCTGGAGGGGCTGGAGGGGCTGGAGCGGCTGGAGGGGTCTGAGGTCAAATCTAGTTAAAACTCACTGATCTGAGGGCTTCGGACCAGGCATTTTTGTCGTAGGTAAATTTTATGTCAATCAAAAAAAACAAAAAACAAAAAACCCTGGAGGCAAGTAGCCCAAAATAGTGGTTGTGGTTAATTTGGTGGGAATGTGGGTGATCTACTCTGCATGTGGATTTTCTGACTTGTTTTTGAGTCTCAAAGAAAGGAAAACACAGAAACCAGAAGGTGGGGGCTGTTGTCCTTCCTGGGGCTCCTGGTCTCTCCCAACCCAGGAAAGAGCATCTGCACACGGGCCCCAAGGCCCCCACTGCTTCCCCACATCTGGCGCCGGATCCGCTTACGTAAGGAGGATTGGGGTGATGACGTCTGAAATCTGCGTCCGGGCTGCGACCTTGGGGCCCGTCCTGTGTCCTGGTGAGCTGCCAGTCTGGGCTCTCCCCTAGCATCCTGAGAAGATTGGTGCCCCAGTAGCCTCCAGGGGGCAGGTGCCAGTCAGATGGTGTCCTGAATGTCCAGGGGGCTGGTCTGCAGTTCACCGGCGGCCCGGTGGAGGCTGTGAATTCCAGTCTCCTCCACCTGGGCAGTGCCCTCCAGCAGAACCTCTGCAGAAATGTCTTTGAACTTCACTAAATTATTCATTCAATTCTCCCAAGTTCCTCGTGACCCAGGCACAGCCTCGGGGGAGACCCAGGGCTCCAACCTGCCAGCTACACCCCTGACACACAGGTTCTGGAGAGGCATAGCTTGACCATCACTGGAGAAGGGATTCCTTGGGCCTGGGGAGGCTCCCTCCACCCAGATGTGGCTCCTGGGGGAGGGGCCACATTGTCCAGACCCCACCTGGCATCTGGAGCCTAAGGGCTTGCAAGAATCCGCAGAGCAGGGGCAGCCCACCCCACATTACCACAAGGCCAGTGTTTCCCCGGGGTCTCAGGGGACACTGCGGTGGTCCCTGGTGCTCAGCCTTCATGAGGAGGGGACACTAGGCCCCTGGGGCCATTGCCCTCCAACCTCCCCTGGCCACCTCGGGCAGGGCAACCTCCACATGGTGTGAGGCAGAGGCTTTTGGGCTGTGGAGGGTCCCCTCCACCCCCGCTTCTCAGCCCCTCCCCTGCAAGGCACCACACTCCAGAGGGCCCCAGAGCTAGCCAGACAAGCGGTCCTCAGGGCCTCCGAAGTCACCACAGCTGCCATGTCAGGGAGGTCTTACCTGTCACTATGCCCCAGAGGCGTCCCCTGACTGTGAGCAGAGGGGAAATCAAGGGAAGTGTTGGGTGAGGAGCCCAGATCTGGGTCCCTCACAAAGTCTCAAGTCCATGGGAGACCTGGGGGCATCACCAGGCCAGCAAAGTGTCTGCCCAAGACCCAAGCACCCCTGCCGGGGAGACATCTGGGCTGCCTAGGGCTGAGGGTCCCTCACCCGAAGGGTACCTGCACCTGATTCTCCTCCATGGGGACCATGTCTAACCACTCCAACCCCAAGGCTCCTAGGGTGCAAAATCTGGGCTTTGACTAATGTGCCCAGAAGAGACCAAACCCAGCCCCTGCTCAGAACCCCCACTCCCCGGCTTGGGACCCCTCCCAACCACTCAGATACCCCCTGCTTGGACCCTGCCCTGGAAGGTGAGGGTCAGGTGTTTGCTGACTCACCTCTGGGGTCAGAGAGAGCAAGCCTGAGGACCCAGGGGTGCCCCAGGCCAGGATCTGTGCCTGGGTCTCAGGGATCCCACAGGGGTCAAGGGCTCTGGGGGCTAAGAGGGGCTGAGGGTGGCTAAGTGGCATGGCCTGGGGATATGCTGGGACGTTTGCTGAGAGCCATCAGCTGCACGTCCTTGTGGGAAGCCATCGTGTCGCCATGCTCTGGTTAAACTTTAATAAGACAGGCAGTGACACCGCCCTGCAGACAAACGGGCATTCACCAGTCCCCCAGGGTCCCCAGGGGTCAGCAGCTCCTTCCAAGGCCGTCTCATAGCAGACAGAGGATGGGGGGCAATCTGGTAAGTGGCATGACCCCATCGAGTTCAGGGAGTCCCGAGTCCGGGCCCCTAGATCATGCCGGCCAGCCAGGGCGGCAGGAAGAGGCCAGCAGTTCCCAGCAGGCAGACGATGATGAACACCCAGAGAAAGATGCGGTCAATGACCATGGCCACGTACTTCCAGTCCTCTTTCACCTGCAGACAGACACACACGGTCACTCCCAGCTGCCTCCCTCAGGCCTCGCCACAGCAAGAAACTTCTAGAACCTCTGTTCCTATTCTTGCCACCAGGGTCACCAAGGTTGCAGGCATAGCTGTGCTGGGTAAGGGGTGTGGAGGGGATGCAGCGAAAGGGCTTTGTCTGAAGTCTGGGCTCAGAAACTCTGGGCTGCAGGTGCCAACGCTGTCTATGGGGGTGGCAGCAAAGCCACTGAGGGAAATGGGGTCCAGCATGGTGGCCCTACCAATTCCATCAGCTGGGCAGGTGCCTGAGCTCCCAGGAGGTAGTGGTGGGGACGCCTCTGAAGGAAGGCTAGGGTCCAGGCTATGACACGGTGAAGTGTGCTCTGGGTTTTTGATAGTTGGTGGCACCATGGGGACCAACCAGCCCCCGCATTTACAGATGGAGGCAGTGAGGCTGGAGTCAGAGGCACCCACAGCCCCTCACAGTGCAAGGCAAGGGCCAGAGCATCCTGGATAGTGGTTGGGGGGGAGCTGACCTCCAGCAAGAAGCCCAGGGCAGTGCTCACAGCTGGCTGTCCTTCACTCCTGCCTCTGCCCAGGGCAGGGCTCACGGCTGGCTGCTCAGGTGGCCTGAGCCCCTCATGGTCAGTGGGACGCTCAGGTCTGTCCCCAAAGCCCCTGAGGGTGAGGATCAGACGTGAATACAGGCACAGCCCTGTGCTGCCAGCAGGCTCTGAGCGTGCAGCTGCTGGGTGGAGGGCTCCCCGGGGACAAGGGAGGGGACCCCAGGCTCGAGGTGGGGAACGTACTGAGCCCACCACCTGCGGCCACTCCCTGGACCCGACAAGGAAGGTGGCTGACCATCTGGGCTGCAGGGGGGTACACAGAGGCCCAGAGGCAGGACAGGTCATGTTACATGTCCACGCTGGGGGAGTGGGTCCCAACCCCACCTGGGGTGCCCCCAGACAAAGCCTTAGGGAGGCCACAGGCGGGTCCTGGGTGGGTGGTTGTCAGCACTTGAGTGACCAGAAAGGAGGGGCACCTGGGCTCGGGCCCGCTGGACCCTAGCAGGGCCCACAGGCCTGGCCAAGGGCAGGCTCAGCCTCCCATTTTGGGGGCCTTGAGAGAAAGAGAACTTTTCACTGTGGTTTTCTGCTCTGATGTTTAAAGTAATCAGCTGCATCGTGACAGTTTTAAGCCAAAGCTGAAAGGGCCGAGTTTATTCTCGGGTAACCAGAGCAAATGGGGTCACTTGTAAGCCAGGGAGCGACAGGACCCTCTGTTCTATGAAGCAGCCAGTGGTGCTGCCGCATCCGAGCAGGAGCAGTCTTTCCAGCCGCCCCCTCGGAGGTTGAAACGCTGCTCACAAAGCCGCCCAGCCCCCATCCCAGGTCGGTTCCTCTGAAGTTGCTTTGCTTCCCAGAACCTGGGCACAATGCCGGAACCAGAACCAGGTTGTGACAGCTGGGCCTGTGATGCGGATGGAGGGGTCTGGGGACAAGGGGCTGGCCCTGCACTAAGAACCACTGGGCGCCTCCAAGATCCTGGTGACACTTCAAAGGCATCGATCTCTTCTCAGCAGCCCCTCAGACCCACACATCAGAGCTCCTCAAGAACTGGGGAACACAACAGGCCCAGAGCCAGCGTCTCCTGGTGGAACCTTCCAGAAACCCTCGGATGACTTCACAACCCCTTGGGATTCAGAGGGCAGCTAGGAGACTGACTCGCTTTTAGGTGGGGTGGCCCAGCCACAGGACAGACAGTCCCCAGGGATCATGTGTGTCTGGGAAACGATCACGGGCTGTTCCCGAGGAGGCAGAGGGATGAAGAGGTCGGGGAGGGAACTGCAGTGTCTTGCCTGCCCACAGGCCTTCGTTCCTGCAGGAGGAAGCTGATGTGGGGCAAGGTCACAGCCCAGGTTGAGCGGCCAGTAATGACCAAGCAGACTGAGCGGTGCCCTCCCCCACCCGCCTATGTGCTCCCCTGCCCCACCCCACCCAGGATCTGAACTGGGGCTTGGCCCTCAGCCTGGACTCACCCTTGCAGTCCCCGACTCCACAGGGCCCTGATTATGACCCGTGTCTGAGCACCTGCCCTGCTCATCCAGACCTCAGGCGCCCTCTCTCTGGCCAAGCATGAGGGTGCTGGCCAGAGGGTCCTGTGTGCCAGGCCTGATTTCTCCTCTCCCCGTGCTAGGCCACAGAGGCCACTCAATCTCATCCCATCTCCTCTCAGCACCTCTCACCGCAGACCCTCCCCGGGGGGCCCACAGCAGGGTGGGGGGCACTTGAGGTCGAGGGAGGTGCTCACCAGGTGCAGATGGCGCTGGGGGCTGCCTAACACCACCTGCAGGCAGGCTCCTTGTGCCCTGAAGCCCAAAGGAGACACAAGAGGTCCACTCTGCTCCAACAGGGCCACAACTGGGGGTACCTCCTGCCCCCAAGCTGATGGAGGCTTGGGGCACAGGGAACAGCCGGGTTGGGGTCCTGGTTTCTCTGTCTTTCACCAGTCACCTCCTCCTTCAAAGTGGATGGGGTGGTGGGGCCCCATGACATGGACAGGGCAGCGGGTCCCCCCCCTCCAGGTGGCTGTGGTGGAGACTTACCGAGAAGTCTGTGTCTTCCGCCTTCAGGTGGTCTGCGATGTACTGGACGCCCTCCACCGCCCGTGCCAGGGCTGGCGACAGGGGCAGGGGTGGTGCTCTGGTGCTGGAGGTCTTGAGCGTGGCATTTGGGGCCCCCGGCTCCTTCCTGCACTGGCATTTGCAGGAGGCAGCCTGGTCTGGGGGCGGGAGCTTGGCTGAGGGGGCCTTGGTCGGAGAGGAGGGGGAGCTATCCGCCAGGTGGGTGGCTGGTGAGGCGGCCTCCTCTCGCGGCCCGCAGTACTGAATGCTCCGGGACCGGCACCGCACACCGTCCTCCACCGCTTTGCTGGGGCTGGACACGTGCTGGACACTTAGGGACCGGCTTTTGGTGAGCCCTGGGGCCTGGGTGCCAGTGAGTGGACGGCAGGGCCCAGGAGATAGGCAGGGGCTGGCCTTCTCGGTCTCTGAAGGCTGCAGAGTCGGCACCTGGTCAGAGGGTGTTGTATGGGCTGGCTGGGGCTTGATGGGCTGGTCCACCCCACAGGTCAGGGATGGAGACCGGGCGGGCTCCCCCTGGGGCTCCGGCCAGAAGTGCGGAGTGCTGGCCGTCTTGTGCATGGACTCAATGAGCCGCCGGCAGTGGTCCTTGACCACAGACGGCCGCTTCATGAAGAGCAGGCGCGGCACGATGTCCAGGAAGACGCGGCGGACCCAGGCGGGCATGGTGTGTGTGCGCGGGGAGCGGTGGTGCACGTTGAGCACGAAGACGGTGATGATGATGGAGAGCGTGACGAAGATCATGGTGAAGAGCAGGTATTCGCCGATGAGCGGGATGACCAGCGAGGTGGATGGGATGATCTCGGTGATGAGCAGCAGGAAGACGGTGAGCGACAGCAACACGGAGATGCAGAGGGTGATCTTCTCGCCGCACTCGGAGGGCAGGTAGAAGACAAGCACGGTGAGGCAGGAGATGAGCAGGCAGGGGATGATGAGGTTGATGGTGTAGAAGAGCGGCAGGCGCCGGATGATGAAGGCGTAGGTGATGTCCGAGTAGACCTCCGCGCAGCACTCGTACTTGCGTGTGTTGTAGGTGCCCACGGCGTCCACGATGACCCACTCACCGCTGTCCCAGAAGTCCAGCTGGTCCACGCGGCTGTGCATGCTCACCAGGTCAATCTTGGCCTTGTCGTAGGTCCAGGACCCGAACTTCATGGTGCAGTTCTGCTGGTCGAAGGGGAAGAAGGTGACGTCGATGCTGCAGGAGCTCTTGTAGATGGCTGGGGGCGTCCACTGCACCCGGCCGTCGTGGAAGAGGTGGGCCTTGGTCAGGTGGGTGACGGCAAAGTCCCCGTCCGCGCTGGGCAGGAGAGAGAGGTGGTGGGTGAGGCACCCGACACCTGAGGTCCAGAGCTCTCATGCCTCTGCCCACTACACCCACCCTCACTTCACAGTGAGGCCTCGCCCGGGACCAGACAGCTCTGGGTTCATTGCTCATGGTGCCCATGTCCAGCTCATTGCTCCCCTGCCCACCTTGCTGTTTCCCCTGCCCTTGGGGGTCACATGCCGTGGAGACTGTCTCAGCAGCCCACACCACACTTGACATCCAAGCCTGACCATGGTGATGACCACGAATATTTGGGGGCTAGAAGGGCCATCCATGCCACATCTGGAGCCCATGATGCACTAGTGGCCCCAGGGCAGCACACAGAGTGCCTCGTTCCCTGTGGTCACCCCGGAGCTGGACGGAAATCTGACCTGTCTCACCACCTTCTCCTGCTCCAGGCCAGCATTTTCTCCCCCACAGATCCCCCCAAACCTAGAGGCGAGAACCCCCTTCTTGCACAGGTGAAGACTCTGGGGCCCAACAAGGCAAAGACTGGGCCTCCCAGAGGGGGATGTGGACTCCAGCCATCACATCCCAGGCCCTCAGCCCTCCTGCCAGTTCCTTGGCCTCGGGGCTCCCTGTCCACAGACCTGGCAGGCAACAGAGCTAGGGGCTGCTGTCCTGGCCCAGGCCTGGGTCTCCCAGGGACAGCCATCTAAGATGCCCATGGTGAGGAGAGGGGCATATTGATGCCATGGGGGACCTGGGGACACCTGCCCACAGTCTGCTGAGAACACTGCCTGCCCCCAGGGTCAGCCACTCTCTCCTCTGCTGCTGGAAGTGCCCAGTCCCTAGTCTGAGTCCCAAGCTGTTATTGCCTGGGTCAGGAGGGCCCTCTCTCAGCCTGTTTCCCTGCAAGGCCTGAGCTGCCCACACTGACCACACGGGGCACCCACAGACAGGTGAGGGAGCAACTGTCCTGGGCTTCAACTCTGAAATGCTGACAGGAGACCTCCCCTCCTCCCACCGGGGACAGCCCCACAGACACTAGTCTCTGAGCCCATGTCTTCACGCTCCTGTGCTAAGGGCACTTCCACCCCGGGCTGGTCCCTTACTCTGCATGTGGGACTCTGGGACCCAGCCGCCCAGGGCAACCCCAGGAAGAAGGAGCTTTCCCAAGGGAAGCTGTCACCAGCCCCACCTCCCTGCCACCCCACTCCGCCCCCATCACCACTCTAGGAAGTCCTACCCCTCCCCCACAGTGGGCTTTGCATGCCAGGGGACAAAGCACCCCCCAGAAGCTGGCCCAGCAAGCCCAGGGGGAGTGGTCATTGGGACAGCTTGTGGGGAAGAGGTCAACCCTGCCCGTCAGATTCCTGCTCTAGGCCAAAGACGCCATCCACATGAGGCCCTCTGCCTGGCAGGCCAGTGGAGGGAAGCCCCTGTGGGCAGCACGGCCTCACGTGCACTCCCTCCAGCCTCGAAGGGGTACCCCCAAAGCTCTCAGAAAAGCCACCCTCAACCCTTCCCCTTGCCTAGCAGCCCGCGCTGACCACTGGGCCACAAGCAAGTGCACATGGGCCTGATTCCTGGAAATAGACCTCCCCAGTGGCCATCTGGCCAACATCACCACCAGCCCTGGGCTCTATCCCTGCCCACGCCCAACCCCCTCCAAAGAGGGCCTTGGTGCCAGCCTCCATCCGCAAGGGAAGCTAGGGGTCCAACCTGCTACCTCTGGGTCTCGGTAGGGAGTCTAGAGAGGGAAGGGGCTGGGCTGCCATCCTGGGGGCTGTATGCCTCCCAGACCTGCTTATTGGTCTCGGTTGAGCAGTCACAGAGCACGATGCTCCCCTGGGTCCCAGAGTCCTGACCCTGGTCCCTGTGTTCTGGGTCAGAGAGGTTCAGGCAGATTCAGTGTTGGGTCCCCTAGGGGCTGGGGGAGCTGAGTGGGGACTCCGGGGGGCCTTAGGGGGCCTGGAGGATTCCAGGGCTCAGGGTCTGACCGGGCAGCTTGCAGAGGGAAAACAGAGAGTCTGCCCCGCCTCCCACTCTCCAAGCGACCCCCCTTAATGCATCCCTAAAACCCTCTCCTCCACGTGTGGCCGCTCTCCCTGCTGCCATTACTGGAATCAATTAAGCTGCAAGTGGAGCCCAGTCATTCTTAATCAAATAGCATTTGTAGGTCAGGCCCAAGCCCGGGGCCCAGGAAGGCTTTTGTGCAGAAGCACCGGGGTCTGGGTGGGAGGGCAGGGGGCTGTGGGCAGGGGGACCAAGTGGTGCCATTGGCTGTGTTCATCAGTGCTGTGGGGCCGCAGCCACCCAGAGCCTGGGTCTTCCAGCATGGATTCAGCTCTGGGTGAGCTGGCCTGGCAATGACACAGCAGAGACCAGGGACACGGTAGGCTGTCAGGCTGCCCCGAGGTCAAGGACCCAGCCAAGGTCCCGGGAAAGGACAAGTTCAAGGAGGCCAGCCCTCTGGAGCCCATGTCTGCCATGGCAGTGCCCATAGCCCCCTGGCCCCCAGCACAGAAACACTCTCCAGAGATGAGATTTCAGCTCAGCTCCCACAGCTGGGACACAGCCCTGACAGAGGCTTTGTTTGCGGAGTGTGATGAGCTGGGGTTTGGGGACTTTCGGTGATGTCTGTGCCGGGAGCACAGATGGAGGGGCAGGGGAGGGCGGGGACAGGCATGCTGTTCTGGGGGCTCCCTCTCCACTCCCCTACCCTGCCCTCTGCTCCAGGACTGGGTGACCAATGTGCAGGGGCCCAGCCTCCCCAGACAGGGACTGATTTTGGAACCAACTCCAGCCCGAGGGGGAACTGGGAGGGGCCCTGATCCCTTCCTTGCCCTCCAAGAGACTGAGGCCCCAGGGCTGGCACGGGCAGGGAAGGAGCCCTCAGGCACCTGCAGGCCCCCAGAACCCCCATCTCCTTGCCTCTTTGCCCGTCAATGGGCCTCAGCACCCTCTATCTCCGCCTGGGCCCGAGGGCTGAGCTGTCTGCCTCTTGCTCACGCTGGCTTTGGCAGAGATTCCTGGCGGGGACGTGGCTGGATGTGGCCCCACCCACTAAGGCCCCAGCTCACTTGTTGTACAGGACGATGTCTGGCCGCCAGATGAGCTCAGAGGGGATTCGGATGGAAGTCACGTTCTCATAGTCGGCGGGGTCCCAGTGCAGCTTATAGTCGTGCCACTCCTGCGGGAAGAAAGGAAAGAGGGGGGTCAGAAGAGATGGGTAGGGAGAGGATGGGGAGGGGGCAATGAGGGCTCTCTCCCACTCACCTGCTTCACCCACACATTCGTCGTCATCATCTGGTTCTTCTCATCCTAGGGCACGAACGAGAAGAAGGCAGGTTGTGATCCCCTTTGGTTCAGGACACATCTCTCTGGCCAAGCTTCCTTACCCACAAGGACGGGCCAGGGCCGAACATGGGGACTGGGTGACCTCAGGAGGGAGGGAGTGTCTCGCCCCTGGAGGCAACCAAGCCCAGGATGGCAGGCCCAGAGGGGACTGAGGGCCACAGGGTAAGTCCCCTTGACCCTTCTAAGAAGGAAAGTGTGGACAGTGTCCAGCTGACTTTACAGGTGGCTGGGCCTGGCCCTCTCCAGCTACGTAAGTAAGGGTGTATGCAGCACCCAGGGCTCCTAGCTGCTGGAGGAGCTGCCCTCTTCCCAGCAGCCCATGCTGGTCCTGCCCACCTGCATCACTCCCTCCCAGCTGGCCAGCCTGCCCCCTCCACTACCCCTGAGCCACCCACTCACTGGCCAAACTGCCTCTCCAGGCCCAGAGCCTCAGGACCTGGAGGTAGACAGGTGAGGGTCAAGAACAGGTGAGGCGGGAGCAGGAGACCCAGCAGGCTCCTCTACAGGTCACTGAGAAGCCCCCTGCCAGGCGAGAAGGGCTGGAACACACACACCACTCACACACACTACACACACACACACTGACACTCACATACAACATTCACATGCACGCATACACACTGACACACACACAATACACACACACTCACACATACACACAACACTCACACACACACAGCACACACACACTCATACACTCACATACCACACTCACATGCACGCATACACACTGACACACACATACACACTGACACACACACTCACACAATACACACACGTGCGCTCACACACTCATATACAACACTCATATGCATGCGTACACACTGACACACACTGACACACCCACACACACATACTCACACACACAATACACACACACTCATACACACACACTCACACATACTCACATACACAGACACACTCCCTGCTCCCTCCTCCCCTCTTCCCAGCCCTCCTCCCCTCTTCCCAGCCCTCCTGTTCACTGGACACAGGCAGTCAGACACCAGCACAGGCTGGAGAAGAACGCCAGCCTCTGTGCATGGATGTAGGGGTCCTCTTACCCCACCCTGAACCTGCAGGGACCATGCAGCACCCAGCCCAGGCAGAGGGCAGCTGGGTTGGGGCTGGAGGGGGCTGGCTCCTTGCAAAAGGTTTGGGGTGGGACACTTGCTGCTGATGGAGGGTACTTCTCAGACAGCAGGGTGCCCGCAGGGCCTGAGGGACAGGGACTGTTCCCCTGGGGAGAGTAGAGGGACTGGACACAGGCTCTGGGGGGCGGTGCTTGAACCAGCCTCTCCCCACTTTATGATGGCCCAACTTTTTCCCTTGTCGGCTCTAGACCAGGGACACACAGGTCGTCAGGATGACTGCTCAGCCCAAAGAAACGCGAGGATGGTCAAGAAGTGAAGCACCCAGTGCCCAGACCAGGGCTGGGGGCAGATGGTTATTCAAAGGCAAGGCCGGGGAGTCTCCCCTCCTGTCCAGGGGACAAGCCCTGGGTCAGCTGGGTCACGGGAAGGGACCACATCTCCTGCCACCCCAGGCACTGCCTTGGTCCTGATCTCCCTCAGGGCCACCTGGGACATGCCGCCAGAGGACACTGAGGATAAGCATGACCTGAGCAGGGCCCGGACACCACTCCAACGACCTTGACCTTGGCAATGCAGTCCTGCAGTGATGCCGCCCCCACCACCACATCCTTCCATTCCCCCAGGGGAAGCTGGCCCGGCTCTGCCCCATTCCCTGCCCCCAGATCAAGCTTCCAGGTGCCGGGCCTGGCCTCCTTCCCCTTGTGCCCACCCCTCACACACCCCCCTTGCAGCTGTCTACCCGTTCACCCCACCCGTATGAAGTGCCCTTCGTACATTCGGGCACCTGAAACGTTAGTCCAGGGCCCAGAGGTGCCCAGGGATTCCCAGCCTCCTCTGCAGGCGTGAACACACACGAACACACACACACCAGGGCACAAACCTGCAGTAAACACTGCAGCCCTTCAAAGAGTGGGCAGGGAGGCGGCCCCTTCCACAAAAGGCCAGCACCCAGGACAGGCAAGGACGTCTCATCAGCACACGTGTGCAGGAGTGTCCTTGGCCAACTCGGCTGCAGACAGTAGGGCTGGAGCAGCTCCTGTCCAGCCCGGTGCTGCCATGGGGCCACTGGTGGGTCCCACACTGGGGTTTCAGGACTGGTGTGCTCCGGCTGTCTCTCCTGGGCAAACTAGGGAGATGGAGGGGAGGAGGATGCTGCGATGTGGGAGTTGGGGGGATGCTGCAACATGGTGGCCGGGGGACGAGAAAACCCCAGGAGCTCAGGCAGGAGGCCAGGCCACAGTGCAGCTGACCCAGAACATGAAGCCACAGCCATACTGGGAATAGTGTTTACGAACGCAGTGGGTCGGAACCCTCGCCATCCTGAGCTGCCTTCTGGCTGCACCCCAGCCAGGAGTACTTTACAAGAAGCATTTGAGGCTTGGTTCCAGGAGGCCTGAGAGCACAGGCCAGGATGGGAGACTGACCGGGTCTCTCTGCTAATGGGGCGCAAGCATGGCTCTTTCTGTCAGTGTGAACGTGGCCACAGCCCCCACCCTTCACCTCCCAAAGCCCCTCGGATGTTGCTGGCTCACTCATCCCATTCCACAGGTGAGAAGGCCAAGGCCCCAGGGGCCACTCAATACACCTGGCACGAGCTGGAAACCAGGATCTCCAGGCTCCGAAACTGGTGGCTCCCCCCCTCACAGAGCCCACTTGGGGTTGGGGTCCTGTCAGGGACATGGGGTGGATATTTGGAGAGATCTACAGCCCCTGGCAGCTCCTCCTGGAACCTGAGCTGACTGGAAACCCCAGTCCAAACCCAGCCAGCCTCAGACCCTCTTGCAGCCAGCAAACCAACTCCTGGAGGACTCCTCCAGGCCAGGCTGGAGCCCACACTCCAAGGCCCTTGGCTGCTGCCCCAGGATGTGCAGCCAACACGTAGTTAGACCCATAGGACAGGCCCCCACCCTGAATGGTCACCCCCACGCCTCCAGAGCTGCAGCCACTCGGAGGCTGGACCTTGACCTCCTCCCAATAGCCTCCTTGGTCCCCATCCAGGGAAGTAAACTCACCTGACAGCCTGTCTGACTCGCCAGGTTGCCCCATTCCAGACAGGTTGGGGGAGCCTCCTGAGCAAGGTGAAGGTCAAGAGGGGCTGCCAGGGCACCACACGGCCCCACCCTGACCAACTCAGTACCAGGACTTACCCCAGACCCTGCACTAGCCCCACAGATGAGTCTCCTGCTCTCTGTCTCTGACAGTCACAGCCCTGATCCCCTGCTGCAAATCTGGGCCTTTAAGCTTTTCTACATGGAGAGGGAGGAATGGGCAGGGCCTTGGAGGGCACTGCATGGAACAGTCCTTGCCCCCCGCATTGCTTAGGTGTATGTGCAGGACTCAGGCAGAGCTGGGACTCAAGTGCAGCCCTCCCAGCTCATCCAGCCCGCTGCCCCCAGCCCCAGGGACATCTCCAGGCCTATCCCTCCCTGACACAGGTCGGCCCTGGGTTGCTGACCCCCACCCCATCCCCAGAACCTACCACATCAATGAGCTGCGCGATGGATAGGCCGAAGTGGACAAGAACCGCATCCGAGATGTTAGCCACAGGCCGGGACCACTTATTATAGCCAGAGAAGAGCTTCTTCAGCAGCCGCTCCTCCGCATGAGCCCGGGTCTCTGCATGGCTGCTCACTGGGGGGACACGCGGGTGCGTGGCTCAGGGGAGGGGACAGTGGCCATCCAGGCTGCACCCTTGGGCTTCCTGCCAGGCCTCATTCAGCACTTGGGCTCCCTTCCAGCCCCTCAAAGCACATTCCTCCCTCCTATCTCAGGACCTTTGCACCTGCTGCCATACTTCCGTTCGCAGTTTCTCCTCTACCCCAGGGAAGGGAAGCCTTCTGAGCACTGGGTCCATCACTGTGAGAAGGTATCACTGATGTGATGAGTGCTGACTGGACAACTCCCCATCAGACTGTGACTGCGGGAGAGAAGGGCTCTATCTAGAGCTACTAGCACAGTCCTGAGCACCTTGTCTCAAAGCACAAGGCGGGGGTAACCGCAGGACAAGACGGGGCAGGCCCAGGCAGGGAGAGAAGGACGGGGAGTGAGGGCTCCACCCCTGAGGGTTTCCTGTGGCTGCAGCAACCGCAAGTGATCATCCTGGAAGACCATCCTGGATGCATGAGTGACCTGGCACCCCCAGACTGGCACGCTGCATTCCTGGATGGTCTCTCCTCAATGACCAGGTCTGGAGTGAACCTGGGGAGGGGCTTCCTCATTCAGCCCAGCCCAGTGGCCAATCTGTGGTCTGAGAGCTTCCCTGCCACTCTTGGGCACCTGTGCTTCGACCACTGCATCGTGGAGGGCATCTGAGGGCAGGACAGGAGACCCTTGCTTACCTGCTCCTCTCAGCTCAGTCCTGCTCACCTGGGAGTTACAGCTGGACCCATGAGGGCATTCACAAGTACGTCTGGGATCAGTCCTAGACCCGCAGGACCTTCACTCCCAGCCCAGAGCCCCAGCCTGGTCCCTCTGACAGTACAGTATCTCTCCTTCCTCACTGGGGAGGCCAGAGGATTAAATTCCCTCCATGCACCCCTGAAATAGCAAGGTGGCTTCCCAGGGAATGGGGAGGAGCAGGGGGCTGGAACCTCGACAGTCCTAGTGAGCCTGGGGGAGCAGAAGGGGTTTGGGTGGGGCCCTGCCAAGGGCAGAGACCAGCCCTCTGATTCCCCAGCCCCCAGGGGTGGGGGGTGGGCAGGCATGGTGCAGCCTGCAAGGAAATTGGGCAGAATGGATAAACGGGGGTGGGCCGCACCTCTCTCCATTCAAGTTGAAGCTTCTGGGTCTAGCTCTTGAAACAGCATCTCCCCCACACCCACCCCAATCCTTTTCTTCGAATTGCCGAACAGGTTAACTCTTTCTTCGCCTGGCTCCGCCCGCGCCCGCAGGACAGTCTTTTGCGTCTGGGGGATGCGGGGTTGGGGGAGCCTCCGCAGCTGCCCCGTTGCGAGCACCCGCGGCTTGGGACCGCAGCCAGGAGCTTCCCTTCCTCTGGCTCCGGAGGTCCGAGGCTGCCCTGAACCGGGCGAAAGGGGGTCCTTCCAGCGCCCCGAAACTTACCAGGCAGGAGGCCGGCCCCTAGAAGCAGCAGCAGCAGCGGCGGCAGCGGCGACGTCCCCGGGCCCCCGAGCTCCATGGCGCACAGAGCGGGCTCTAGACGCGGGCGGCTCCCGGCTCTGCCGCGCCCCTGCTCTGAGCTCCCGGCGCACCCAACTTCATGCCCCCCGCGCCGCGCGGGCCGCTCCGTCCGCAAAGCCTCGCTCGGTCGCTCCTCCCTGAGGGAGCGGCGGCGGCTACCGGACCGGGATCGCGGGCTGTGGGCTCCGCGGCGCTGCCCCGCCCGGACCTGCCTGCCTCCAGCCGGCGAGGAGGAGGGGGAGGAGGGACAGGAGGAGGGAGCAGGAGGGAGAGCGAGGACCGGGAGGAGAGGGGGAGGGGGATGCACCGCGAGTCGAGAGAGGGCGCGGGGGCTGAGGTCGACCCGCGCGGGGGCAAAGTTTCCTTTGACCTCCCAGGGCCGGGCACGTGCCCGAGCCACGAGTGGGGGCCCGGCAATCGCTGCGTGCGTCTCGGGGATCCCGGCGCGGGCTGGTTTGCGGACCACGAGACATCAACCCTCACCCTGTCCCCAGCCCCGCGCCTCCACCGCCTGCCTGCAGGGAGGGACGCGCCCCACGTTCTCCGGGCGCCAGGAGGGGCGCCCGGGCGGATGTGGTTAACTTCACCACCCCGGCTCCAGCTGTGCAGTTTGTAAATCACAGGTCCCTGATCGTCTTCCCCAATCAGGCGCTCAGGACAGAATCCTTCCCATCGGCCTGTCCCCCGCGGACCGGGAAGCGTTCAGAAGGGCTTCTACCCGGCAGCCGGCCTTTCTGGGACGAGGAGAACTCTAACGCCCCCTCCCCAGGCGAAGCCGCTTCTTGCCGCCTCCAGGTCGGGCCTGGGCCGGGGTCTGCTGCCCCCGCCTCTGAACGGCCTGCGGCCGGGTGGACTGCGCCGGCGAGAGGGCAGCCCCCATTCCACTCGCGGTGGGCAGCGGCTGAAGGGCGGCTGTGGAGGGTCTCGGTGAGACCCCCGCAGAGCAGTCCGCGGCGCCCCTGGACTAGTCTTGAACTACATCGGCCGCAACCGAGATGACCTGGTGCCACGCTCGATGACCCCGCACGGGCTCCGCCCTTAGGTGGGTCGAGGTGGCCGCCGGCCGAGCAGCAGGTTCTCGAAGGAGGGCCGTGAGGGGCCGCTTTGTGCGGCGGAGCCACAGTCTGCGGCGCGCACACCGCGCTGCTCGGCAAAAACGCGAACCCCGCAGCCATCCGTGTGCAGTTCCTGGGAATCTGCGGCCAGCGCTGGATTGGGGGAATCCAGCTCCCAAACCGAGACTTCGGTTCCGGTCGAGGATGAGGGCAGAGAAGGAGGGGCTGGAGCTGCCCCCGCGCTCCTCCCGCGTTGGCGCCCGGGCCTTGGGGGCACTGAATGATGGTCCCGGAGGCCCCTGGTCCCCGCCCCTCACAGACGATGCTCTGCAAGTAACAGGCTTGGTCCCAAGGTAGCAGCTTCAATCAGGGGAGGCCCCTGCCGCTCCGCATCCCCCAACTCCTGCCCCCTTCCAGCTGGTTTCCCAGTATTCCCTCTTCTCCCTCCTCCCCATCTCCCCTCCCCCCATCTCCCCTCCCCTTCCCCATCTCCCCTCCCCATCCCATTTCCCCTCCCCTCCCCCATCTTCCCTCTCCATCTCTCTTCCCCCTCCCCATTTCCCTCTCCTACCTTCCATTCCGCCCCCAAGCCCCCTTGCCCCGACTCTGGCCAAATGATCTGAGGCCTCCAAGGTTCCCCACCCGGAGCGATCTGTCCACTCTGGCTGGTGCCTACAGACCTTTCGAAATGCCTGGTCCCGGGCAACTGCCAACCTCAACAGTGACGGTTGCTCCCTTACCCTGTCCACGGGCTCCCTAGATGCTGGCCCAAGCCACTAAGACAGGTGGACGTGGCTCCCACAGCATCCCTATGAGGTGGGTTCTTTTGTTATCTCTGTGTCCCCATGAGGAAATGGATGGACAGAGGGGTTGTGCCACATCCCAAGGTGATGCAGTCAGCACCAGGGTTCCTACTGGGAGGTCTGGGTCTGCACCCTGGCCTCCCCTGGCCTCAGGCGTAGTGTGTCCCAAAGCTGGCCTGTGCCCCTGCAAACTGGTACTCCCCAGTCTGCCCTTCAAGGGGGCTGCCTTCTGGGAGTCCTCCTGGACCATGACCCGCCCACTGCATGGCCTTCCCTCGGACTCCCCGCAGACCCAGAGCCTGCTCCAGTTTGTGGCCTCTTTCCCTTCCCCCATCAGCTCTGTGCCAGGATCCAGAAAGTTCTCTAAGGTGGAGATCTGCCCTAAGATCTAGGAGCCGGGGAGCAGGCCCTGGGATGGCTCACTGGGTACAGGGGGCGAGGAGGGCAAACCTCCCCCCTTGCCTGTCCTGGGCCACTCCCCCGACTCACAGTAAACACTTGATCACATGAGGTTCAGAGCCAGGGAACCCCCCTCACAGGGAGAGGACGAGCCCTGGTGTCTCTGGTAGCTCTCTGTCCATTCCTGCTTGGCGCTGTCCCAGGGCAGGTTTCTGCCCCATGACCTTTTCTTGGTGGCAGAGGCCAGCTGTGCTCCAGGTCCCTCCAAAGTCTCCTCCAACCACCTCAACATCCCTGGGAAGCGGAGGTCAGCCTTCCCTCATCTGGCAACCTAGAAAGGTGAGGTAGGGATGGGATTTGTCTGTCTGATGACATCTGGGTGCTCCTGGGAATGTTAGTTGGAGTCAGGAGAGAGGGTGAACTGGGCCAATCTGTGAAGGCTTCCTGGAGGAAGGGGCACCCAGGAATGCAGCCCCTGGGACCTTGTGTATCTGCTCATAGCTGTGCACGAGGAATCGCCTGGGGAGTTGGCTTAAGTTTCAGACCCTGGCACCCCAGCCTCAGAGAGGACTCATCCTTGGCCAAGGCCCCAATCTCCATCTGCTGACAACCGTCTCTAGACCACCCTGATGCAGGAAGCCTCGGAATCAGAGATGATTGGGCCCAAGGACCAGGCAGAGAGTCAGGCCAGGCCCCCACCCAGCCTGGCATCCTGGCCTGGTCCAGGTGCTACCCTTGCCAGGGGTTGGGGCATGTCTGAATAGGGAGCAAGGCCTGGGCCCTCTCAGGAGCCTGCAGCCTCTCTCAGCCGGGTCAGCTCCGCATCCTTTCCCTGCACCTTGGCCAGCTCACACAGTGGACAAGGAGGCTCTCCATGGCCATTCCCATGGGTGAGTACAGCCAGGGAACTCAGCTGTGGCCAGCAGGCCCATCCCATCCTGTGCTGGAGGCCAGGCTGGGGTGGTGCCCATTGTCAGGGCCCCGACAGGCCCAGTGGAGCGCCCACTGTGTGCCCACACTCACACATCTGTCCAACCTCGTTTGGCTTTCCCCGCGGATTTGCTAATGCAGAGAGATTAATCGGGCCTAACTCATTAATTTGCAAGGCCCTCCCTCCCCACCTGCGCCCGGCTGGAAAGCACTTATTGCAAGAACCTAGTCATCATCCTATCGCTGAATTAGACTCTTACTCCAGGCCTCTAGCCCCTCCCTTCTGCTGCTCCTGAAAGTGCTGTTTCAAGGGAAAGGAAAACCCCCATTCACAAGCCGTAAGACCAGCTTTGGGGAACTGCCCCGAGTCCTGCGGGGTCCTCTGAGGTGGTCTCAGGCAGGGCCTGAGGGCAGGAACAATATGGAACAGGCGCCCTGAAGACCTCTCCCCACACGCTCCCCCGGCCAGTGCCAGGCTGCTGGATACAGTCTCCCTCTCTCCCTCCAGTGACCTCTCCGCCCTCCACCCTGTCCCAAGGACATTGCCATGGTAACCAGTTGTTGGCATAAACAGAGGTTGGAATTAAAGGTGGGGTCTTAGGCTGGGTCAGGAGCTGAGGAGATAGCAGGGAGGACCTGGGAGTGGACCAGAGGGGGTCCATCGGCACCAGGCCCCGTGTGAGCCCAAGGGCAGTGCTGGGAGCCCAGCAGACCAGGAGAAGGGGTCCTGCCTATACATCCACCCACGGGGGATTTCCTCTCCAGCCTTTCAGCCAGGCTCACCCATAGGGGAGGGGATGGTCCATCCTGACACCAACCCCACCCCCCTTCACCTCCCAGGCCCACCCTGCTCCCTCCCTCTCTCTAGCCTTTTTCTGTCAGCACCACCCCCACACACAACCCAGCCATGGAGGTCCTTTAAGACCCAAACACCCCTGAGAGGGGCCACTAGACAGTGCAGAGCTCCCCTTGGATGGATTTCTCACCCCACCTCCATTCTGCTCTGTGACAGTGCTTCCCTCTCTTCCTAGAATCTTCATTCCCCGACATCACATCTATGGGCCCCTCCCCTGCTCCCCGCTGACCCCCTCACCAATAATGGAGGCTCTAGGCTTTGCAAACACACACACACACACACACACACCTGGCACTTAGCAGAGCTGGTAAACGTGTTGAATGCATGGATGGATGGATGAGTGGGGAGTGGATGTTTGGTAAGAGGACATGAGGGAGGCTGGGTCCACAGGGAGCCCCTGTGTGTCACTTGTCAACCCCACCCTGGCTGAACCCCACATATTCAGGCTGAGAGGATCCAGGCATTCAGGGTTGGTCCTGGCATCCAGGCAGTTGCTTCCAGGAGGGAGGGATTGTAACTATGTTGGCTGAGGCAAAAGGAAGGATGCTGGGAGTTGGAGAGGGTTCAGAGATCTCCTGTCTCCTCATCCTTTCCCCATCTCTCATCAGAAATTAATCCGGAGTGAGACTAATAGCCTTGCCTCCCTGGTCCTGGCAAGCCACCCTGCCCTCCTTCAGGTCAGAGGTCATGCCCACTCCTTGCAGTGGAACCCTGCCCCACCAGAGCCCCAGGCTGGCCCTTGCACCATCTCTCTGGGGCTGTTAGGAAGATCCTGGCCTGGCCTGGGGATCAAATCCCCCAGCAGGAGTCCTGGTCAAGTACACATGAGAGTGAGGCCCTGAGGGAGGGGTGCAGTGTCCAGCCCACAGGTCACTCTAACTGCCACAGGGAAACGTGCAGCCTCCTGGCCCTGGCGTCCTCCCTGCTGTCAGCACCACGGACAGCTCCACTCCTGCTCCAGCCTCCCATGTGCGTGCTCAGTCGTGACAGACTTTCTGCGACCCCATGAACTATAGTCCACCAGGCTCCTCTGTCTGTGAGATTTTTCCAGGCAAGAATACTGGAGTAGGTATTTGTTTCCTTCTCCAAGGGATCCTCCCAACCCAGGGATCGAACCTGTGTCCACTGAACCACCTGGGAAGCCCAGCCTCAGTGGAGACCAAATGCCTTCCCTGAGGTTTTTGGGAGATAGCCTATCTCTGAGTCTCTGTCTTTGCCCATTTCTTTCAAAAACATTTGGAAAACCATCAAATGCAGGAAGAATGTGAGAGAATCGGGGCCATTTCTCCAAAGGGGACGTGCCCTCGTCTCTCCCCACCTGAACATGCTTCTGGTCTCATGGAGGCCTTGGTCTGCAGTGGCTTGAAGCAGGGTTTCAGTTCCTGGCCAGAGACTGAAGTCAGGCTGCAGCAGAGAGAGCACTGAATCCTGGCCACTAGACCACCAGGGACAGTGGCCAGGGACAAGGCCCTGGCCTGTCATCTGTATAGAAAGAAATTCCCAGAGAGAGGGAAAGTAGTGAAAAAGTGAAGTGTTTATTAGGAGGAAAATGAGTATGTGTGGATAGACATGCAGGTGGACTCAGAGAGAGTCGTGCCCTCAGGGTGATTTGAATCACTTTTGTGGAGCACTTCTTTTGGTTTCCTCCGGCCAATCATCTTTCTGTTTCTGAGTCTACATAGACCTCATTTCGATTCCTGGGTCGGGAAGATCTGCTGGAGAAGAGATAGGCTACCTACTCCAGTATTCTTGGGTTTTCCTGGTGGCTCAGCTGGTAAAGAATTCTCCTGCAATGTGGGAGACCTGGGTTCGGTCCCGGGTTGGGAAGATCCCCTGGAGAAGGGAACGGCTACCCACTCCAGTATTCTGGCCTTGAGAATACATTCCATGGGGTCGCAAAAAGTCAGACACGTCTGAATGACTTTCACTTCACTTCACTTTCAGGGCCCTCCCACAGGTGCGTGCATCTCTCAGTCAAGATGGATTCTGGCACAGAGGCCTATGGGTGGGTTGACATCACCGACTATGGAATGGCACCCCATAGTCTTTTTCATCTCTGAGGAGCCTTTATGCTCATGTGTAGTTGGGAGGGTCTCCTTGAATTCAAGGAGTATGGGGGCTTTTATCTCTGATCAGGGCAGGGCTCACACTGCTATTCTGGAGTGTCTGCACAGGGGATGAACTCAGCCTGAGGCCCGTCTAGTTCCTGCCTCACTTCCAACCAGGCCCCTTAGAGACATGCCCCTGATGACCAGCCAGAGGCCACAGGGACCCTGGGAAGAGGGGTGGGAGAGAGGGTAGAGGGAGGCTGAGAGTCCTTGAAATCTAAGAAACATGGAATGTTTCCTGTCGGGGGAGAAGTGGATGGTAGCACAGAGGAAGTGAAAACTGGCCCTCCTGAGACACTGGCAAGTCCTCCTCTGAGCTCTGGATTTAAGCCAGAACCCACGGTGAGCTAGGATCAGGGCCTGCTTGTCTCCTCATGGCCTTGAGTTCTCAGCAGCCTGCAGCCCTGGCTGGAGGAATGTGCTGTCCAGAGCCAGTCATGCCAACAGGTATCCTCCCTTCCAGTTCTCTGCAGGGCCCCCCTTCTCCCCTGAACCAACCTGGCAGGGGCTCAGCCCCACTGCCCCACCCTCAGGAATTCCCCCACCACCTGCCTCCCGCCGGCCATAACCAGGGTCCCCGTGAGCTAGACTTAGCCCTCCAAAACCTTGCAGCATCTTTTCAGACCATTTCAATCTTCTGCCTTTGGCTAGCCTCCAGTTTCACAGTTCCACATGCCTCTGCCCCCAACCCACCCTCACGACCGCCTGCCTCTCCACTAAGTAGTTAATTATCTACAAACATACTCCAGAGGAGGATGGAGCACTCTGCAGGGTGAGGAAGTGGCTGGGAAGAAATGAGATTCTGACGTGCAGCGGCGGTGCGGTCTGGGTAACGGCCGGGCTAACGATGGCTGGCATGTCGGCTCTGAAGCGACTGGCGCCTTTCGATCACGTTGGAGGCCACCTCTTCAGAGGCCGCTCCGCGAGGGCGGCTGGAGCCCGTGGCGTCCGTCGGGCTGGCGGAGGTGCGCACATTGAGCCCCGGTACAGACAGTTCCCGCAGCTGACCAGATCCCAGGTGATCCAGGCCGAGTTCTTCAGTGCGACCATGTGGTTCTGGATTCTCTGGCCCTTCTGGCATGACTCAGATGCTGTGCTGGGTCACTTTCCTTATCCCGACCCTTCCCAGTGGACGGATGAGGAATTGGGTATCCCTCCGGATGATGAAGACTGAAAACAGAGGCTCAGCTCTTGCCAAATGGGTGCACCCCATGTTTCTTGTTATGTTTAACATTTGTCTGTAAACATGTTTTGACTTTGCACCTATGGTGATTCTGAAGAAACAGTGCATTTTATAACAGTTTATTTGAAAAAAAAAAAAAAAAAAATGAGATTCTTAGGCCTGCCTCTGCTCCCAAGTCTGTTGGCCCAGTGAGCATGACGGGCAGTTCAACTTCCCCTTCCCTACACACCCCACAGCTGGCACATATCTGAGTCTCCATTTCCCCAGCTGTTAAGTGGGGGTGCTAACTGTCCCCACCCATGAGGCCATCATAAGGATGAAGGGGGCAGGCCAGCTAGGCATTTGGTACCTGTCCCAGTGTCTGGCAAGCACTGAATTGCCACTGCTGAAAATGACCATTAAACAGGAATCGCCCTGTAGTCACCTTTCTCCAGGGAAGGCCCTTGTGTCGACAACTAAGAGCTGGGATCTGGGTGCAACTCAAGTACCTTCAGAGGCCAGGCAGGGGCCCATGGGCCAGGCCAGGTGTGGCAGACACCTGTGGGCCATGCCACCTTCCTGGGGGCTGCAGAGCATCCCAGGCGCACCATGCCTGAGGACCTCTCCCCAGGTTCTGTTCCCTGCAGCCTGACCCAGCCCAGGAACAGCAGGTGTCAGGATACCCACTGGCCCTGAGCCAGTGGACACAGCAGATGTTAGGAGAGGCAGTGAGTTTGGCTCTTTGTGAAGAATTACATCCTGACAGGCCACAGGCACAGAAAAGCCCTTTGTCCCGGCCAGCTGGCTGCCTGCTAATGGGTCTCAGCCTGAAGGATGGATGCGGCTTCTGCCTGGGGGCAGAGGGTCATAGATGCCCTGGGAAGAGAGGGTGGGGGAGGCCAGAGGGTCACAGCCCCCTTGGGAGGAGGAGACAGGGTGAGCGTGGGGGAGGGCCACCCTGAGTCACTCTGGCAAGGACAGAGGGCAGGTCCAGCAGGGACTTTGGGACTCTCCAAGGGGGACCCTGGGTCGTCCTGGAAAGTTCTCCTCTTTCTCCTTCACTCCCAGGTCACCTTGCTCTCTCAGGCCCCAAACCTGGCCCTGCAGTTCCAGAGCTTGGCCTGGGGTATAAGACCCCCTGGGGGTATAAGGCTCCACTGGGGTCTCCTCCAGCACATGAGGCCTGGACCCCAAGCTGCTGCTTCTATTTGGGTTCCCACAGGCTGAGTGCAGCCCAACATGCGTGTCCCTGGGCCCCCTCAGGACCTCCCCTCTGTGAGGGTGTGTGCTCTGAGCCCAGCCTCCACTACGGGGGTCTTCCCCCTCCAGATCTGAACTCCTTGATGCAGATGGCTGCAAGCATGTCCTGGGGGAGGCATGGGTGAGTCCTGTCCAGGCCAGACTTGGCTGTGGCCCAGGGACCTCCAGGGTGTGGAGGAACCCTCCTGGGGGTGGAACTCAGGACTGAGTTCTCAGAAACTGGCCCCACAGCCCCAAGGGAGGGGAGAGCAGCTGAGTTTCCGCCTCCTGCTGACTCCCTGGCTTGATCAGCCAGGCCAGGCAAGGGGAGCTGTTCCCCATGGACTTGGGACAGAGCAAAGGCTCCTTCCCCTATTGCCACCTCCACCCTCAGGCATGTGCCCTGGGGCCCCCATGTTCCAGGAGGCACATGTGAGCAGGGCCCAGACCCAGGCCTGCCCTGACCCCCTGACCATAGGCCTCAGGCTGGCCCTCAGCCTCCCCAGGCTGTCCTAACCAAGGGAAGCTCTTTGCTATGGTGAATGCCCAACTAGGGTGTCAGCCTGTCTGCCCAGAGTGTCCACCCTGACTGAGGCGCCCCCTGCTCCCCAGCCGAGACCACCTGCCCATTATCACCATCCTGGGCTCCTTGGGGTCCCTTGGGCTGGGGTGGACCCTCCCTGCTAGGCCCTCTGGACCAGCTTCCTGGGGGCCTGAGTTCCCACGAACACAGGCTGGTGAAGGCAGCGTGGGTGCTTCCCCCTGGCCTCCCCCACCTGTGGTGAAAACAGTACCAGCAGCAGAGATGGGTGGAGGGTCCTGGGAAGGCCACATAGCAGTGCAGGGCCTCTCTGGGGCCCAAGAAGCTGGAGAGGAAGCCCGTGCATCTCCACCCAAGGCCGAGGGGCAGCTGCGCATCCAGAGGCCAATCACCCCGGAGGCCACCTGCCACCTTCCCAGATGCCCTTCGGATGCCCAGATGCCCTGGGCCCGGCCTGTTATGCCCACTTCCTCCTCTGTCTCTGTGCCCAGTTGGCCTCCCCAGGAGGGGACTCTGAGGGAAAGGAAGATCCCCAGGATGCACAGCCTGCCTGAATCTGGGGACACCTGTGGTGGGAACTCAAGTCCCAGGCCCAGAAGCTGATTGCAGAGCGTGGAGGCTTCCTTGGCCAGTGACTGGATTTTCAAATCAGCACATTCCCGGAAAGCGGGTGGCTGGCAGGGGGGCCTCGTCCTCAGGCGTCCTCTGCATCCTCCAACCAGCTTGGGCCCCTGAGATTCCAAGGCTGCTCACGTACCACAGCCCACAGCCAGGAACTGTCAGCAAGCCAGGGGTGGGGGGGTGGCACTGCTCCCCACCCCCACCATGAGGTTGCTGACCCTACCCTCAATGGGACCCCAAACCAAGTCCTGGGGCCCCACTGGACCCCAGGCCATGGTCCACCCCACAGAGCCCAGATCTGCAGCTCTGTCCAGGTTCATGATGGGGTGAGGGGTAGTTCCAGCTGGACCCTCAGGCTCTCAACTTCAATCTTGTCCTGGGAGGGGCCACTGAACTGTCAGCCTCAGGGAGCCCTTGTAGATACCGTGTTGGTAGCTGTCCTTGGTCCTGAAGCAGGGAGGAGGTGGGCTTATACTCCTTTGTGTTTCTGAGCCCATCATTTTAAGGAGGGGGATGGGGGGGACTCATTTGCAGGGTGGGGTGCTTTTCTATTTCAGGCGTGTTCCATCGTTTGTCACGCCAGATGGATGGACACCGCATCTGGGGTGGCATTATTATTCTGTCACTCACATGATGTCAAAGCTGAGGTCATTTGGCCAAGGAGAGAACCCGACCACGGGACCCCAGCATCCATGTCCCGGTTTTCCAGCCCTGATGGACATCCTGTAGGCCAAGCCCCATGTTACCCACACCTGCCATCATCTGCAGCTTCGCACAGAGCTATAAGCCCAAGAGGGCCCCATAAACCCAGCTCTGCTTCCTGTTGACAAAGACACATCTGCAAATAGCTCCTCAAGGCTCCCAAATGAGTGGCAGGAGCTGGCACAGCCATGCCAGCAGGGACCCAGCTACCTGGGCAAGGCTGCGGGCTAATAAATATTCACAGCAGCTTCCCAATTATGGAAAATTAAGCCAACCAAGCTTCCCTTGCAGGCTCCAATCTCCCCAACTTCCTGATCCCCCTCTCCAGGCTTTTATCTCTTCCTTCCAGCTCAGCAGGACAGGGCAGGCAGGTGGGGTCTGCCTTGAACCCCCTCCCAAAGTCCTGGCTGGGCCAGTGTCTGTGCAGGTTGTCATGGTGCCAGCACCCACCCCATTCCAGCTCACTTTCTCTGAAACGCTTGACACGTCCCTGGCCTGTTCTCAGGGAGGCCCTGGACCTTGTCCCAGTCCTGGGTGGAGATAATTACCCTGACATCCATTTGCAGAGTTTAAATACGTCCTCTTGGCACTGGAAGCACAGATTTGGTTGTGGCAGGTTGGGAGTGGAGGCATTGTCCCTTCCTTGGCTCACTCTCTCTGGAAGGGCTGTTTCCTCCAATGACGAGCTGGGGTGTCCTCACCAAGCATGCTTGGGGCCTTGTTCTCTGGACCTACTGTTGGGGGGGTTTGCCACCGCCACACAGCAGGGAGGAGCCGTCCCACTACCCCTCTCTGCTGCCAGGCCCACAGGCTCCCTGAGAGGCAGGAAGCTGGACACGGTGGGGGACAGAACAGAAGGGTGGGGGCTGGAGAGCCTGGCCCCGGTGCCCCATCTTTGTGGAGGAGCTGCAGAGCATTTGCAGGTACCGGAAGCAACAGCTCCCATCTCTGTAAAAACAGTGTCTTGGGCCCCTCAGACCCGGCCACTCAGCTTGGGGACAGAAGCCCCCAAACAGGCCGCCGATGGACACCAGGAACTGAGGTGGAGGTCGAATGGGATTCACACTGCCCTCCAAATCCCATTCAAGCCAGCAAATACCTCCCAGAAACTGGGCAGCCCCACAGGAAACTGGAACCAGCAGGGCCATCACTCCTGCCCTTGGACAGAGCTTAAATCCAGGAGGGACTCCAGGACAGAGGACGGGGTGCCTGGGACAACATTGTCCTCTCTCGCGGGCACAGGGGGACCCCAGGGGTCTCCCAGGGTCCTCTCTTGCTGCTGTGTGTTCAGTACTAGAGATTTGAGCTGGGGCCCACCCTGCTCGCCTTGCCCCCGCACCACCTGTCTCCTTCCTCTATTCGAGTCCCTCTCAGAAGACGGGGTCCTGTGGTTCTGCCTTGGTCCCTGCCAACCCTCCCCCAGGACAGGGTCCGGCACATGGTTGGGAGAGGATTGGGGAGCAAGGGGCGGTTGCAGTAGGACCCCAGTGTGGCTGTCATGGCTCAGGCCAGGTCGGGGTGGCCTGTGCTGCTCAGTCATGGAGTCCCACCTCTGTGTGGGCTCTCCAGCCCAGGAGGTCAGACAGAAGTTGTCCAACAGGAATTGGGTCTGCCTCCACCTCCTCTGGACCCACCCAGCAGCCCCCCACTTCCTCTATGGTCATCTCCATGAAGTGGTCCAGTGGGGCAGGACTCAGGGTGAGGGGAACCCAGGAGCTCTGACCCCACCAGCCAGGCGGCCTCTCCTCCAGCCACCCCAACAGCACCCAGTATCTCTGCACAACCTGCTTGGCCTGAGTGGGAAGTGTCTGCCTGGAGGCCACAAGGAGAGGAGGCCACAGGGAGAGGAGGCCACGGCCACATTGATCACAGCCCTTGTCCCGTATCCCAAGAATTCTGCCTCCCCAGACACAGCCCCAGGTTCCCAGACCCCAGGGAACAGCTCCCCCTGTCGCCCGCAGCCTCCTCTGCAACAGACATGTCTCAGCTGCTCCCCTGTGGCAAGCTCTCTGTCACCCGAGTCCCACCACCATCCCCTGAGCCTGCCCTCCAAGTCCCACCACTGTCCCCCATGTCCCATCTGTCCCCCGAGTGCCACCACTGTCCCCCATGTCTCGTCTGCCCCCAGAGTCCCACCACCATCCCCTGAGTCTGACCCCTGAGTTCCACCACCATCCCCTGAGACCTTCTGCTATCTCTTCTGCTCTCCTCATTGACCTCCTCTGGCTTACTGAAGCCACGCTGCTGACCGCATCTGGAAGGGCCTGTCCCTGCTCCTGCTGGCACCTGAGGCCCACTGCTCCCTAAGATCCTCTGGCCGCTCCCCTCCTTGTGAGCCTGACCTGGCAAGTAGACAGTTGAAAAGAGCTCAACTTCAGAATCATGCCTGAGAGCAAGCCAGGGCAACCAGGGACAGGCTGAGGCAGACATCAGCTGAGGGTTGGATAGGCTGGGTAGGGCAGGGGACAGTGCAGGGGGCTCAGCCAGAGGACCTGGGGTCTGAAGGCCAAGGTCATCCCTAGGCCCTGGGCTCATGGAGAGCAAAGACCCGCCCACACTCCCCACCTTCAGGCCCATCCCATGAGCTTCCAGTGGAGACATCACCGCAGGCCCATAGCTGGCCATCAGAGGATGGCCCTGGCAGAGGAGAGGCTCTCCATGTTCTAGAAAAACTTGGAACCCCAAGTATTAGGCAAATCCTGAGCCTCACTTGTTAAAGACTTTTGAAAATCTAGGTCCAGAGTGAGGGGTCCTTCGATTGTCCGTTCTCCTGTTCCCTGGAATGAGGGGTCTCCAAGGTCACAGGCTGCGCTCCTGAGGGGAGTGAAGAGCCCCAGAGCCCCTGGAAGGGGACATTCAGGCTGGAGTGGGGTCTCTGAGTCAGGCTGCTCCCCATCTCTGCCTCAGCGCCCACAGATCATACTTCTGCCTAAAGAAATGCCTTGGCAGGGGAGGGAGGAGGGAGGAGGGTTCAGGATGGGGAACACGGGTATACCTGTGGCGGATTCATTTCGATATTTGGCAAAACTAATACAATATTGTAAAGTTTAAAAATAAAATCAAATTAAAAAAAAAATGCCTTGGCAAACTGAGGTGGGCAAGGCGGGCGCAATGGGATGCTGGTGATTAGGGTTCCATGTCTCACCTTCTCGGCTAATTAGCTGTGATGCCCCTCTGCCCACAGCGGCCTCTTCCCTGTCTCCTGGGGAGATGCTGGAGGCTGAGCGGCAGCGAGCGTGTGCAGGTTCTTTATCTCCAGTTCCAGATTGTGGGTGCCGCCTAGCCAGTGAGCCTGATGCCTGATGCTGGGATCCGTGGGAGACTGTTGACTCAGAGAGAAGAGGTTCTAACAGAATTTCTCCTCTGGGGATTGTGATTTCCTGAGAGGCAGGCGAGGCTGGGGGAGGACGTGCCCCAGGACAGGTTCAGAGCTGGTGCCTGGTCTCTCATCAGAACTGAATTGTCAGCCACATGTGGCAAGGGCATAGAGTCACAGCAGTCCCTTCCCAAGGACACACCCAGAGGCTGATCAGGGTGCACCCATCACTGGGCCCAGACACACCGGCATCCACTCCAGACTGCCCGCAGCCAGGCCTCGTCCAGCTTCAATTCTCCCCGCCTCCACCCAAGGGGTCTCCCTTCCTGACCAGAGCCACAGGATGCTGGACACTTCCCAGGGACCGCACAGACCAGGACACTTTGGGACACATCCCAGAGCAGGACCCCTCCCCATTGATCATCCAAAATCTGGGGACAAGCTGGTGGGGGCCTTGTTGAGGGCAAATAAGCGACTTGAGGCGTTCCCAGTGGACCCTGGCTGTGACCTAGGCTGCACAGACCCTTCCCCCGTGGGGGTGGGTGAGGAGCTCCGTCCCTGGACAACCCAGTTCTGCCTGGTTGGCCCCCAGGTGCCCACCCTCTCCAGCCCAGCTATCTGCCTGGGATCCCACGTGCATGGCATGACTCTGTCTGTATGCCCAAATCAGGGAGAAGACAGAATGGCCTGAGCCCTACGACCAGCTTTGCTGAGAGATGTTCAAATAAGCAGATTCCTGGTGCTAGACATGGATCAGGATGAGTAATCCCATGTGTGGGGGTTTCTCCTTCATCTCAGAGGCTTCTCACTTGCCCAGAAGGACACGCTTCCCCTCCCACCTCCTCTGAGCCCTGCCGGGCTTGGAAGCTCATTCATCTTTCGACACCCAGACCCTCCAGGCCCATCCCCCAGCCCATAGCTCAGTGTTTCCATAGCAACATGCAGGTGCCTCCATTGGTCACAGCTCATTGGACTGTGAGCTCTTTAAAGGCGGTGGGCCCTGACCTGGCTTACAAGAGCAAGGAGTTGGGGGCACTGTGACCCTGAACCCCCGCCCACAGGGTCCAGAGAGTGAGCACGGGTGCCAGCACCGCCTCCTGGGAGCCTCCTGGCCTCTTCCGTCCTGCTGGTGACCTTGTTCATCCCAGAATGGTCTTGATGGGCAGCCGAGGCCAGAGAAAGGGACCCTTCCCCTTCACTACAGTGGGGTGTGGCACGCTGACCAGTGACAACCATGCCCTCTTCTAGGAAGCCCCACAGGAGACAGAAGTCACCAGTGGGAAAGGCCCCACCTGGGTGCATCCCTGGAGGAGGAAGGCCAGGTGCTGGCCCTGTGCATGTGGTGCTGGGCAGGCCCTGGCCTCCTTGTCACCCAGAGCCCCCCTAGACTCAAGGATAGGACATAGCCCATTATCTGCTGCTTCAAGCCAGGGGAGGCTGAGAGTAAGAGGGGACTGGGGCTGGCCAGGAGAACTTCCAGAGCAGCTGGCTTTCCCCCTCTGGTGGGCGTTCCCTGCAGAGCAAGATGCCTTTCTTCTGCCCCACTCTGAAGATGCCCAGGGCCCAGCAGAGGGGCCAAGACGTGGGGAGGAGCACACCTCGGCAGGAGGCCGCCAGGTCCTGAGTGGGGCGGGCACAGCAGCAGTCCAGCTGTGGCCACTGTCCTGCTGAGCGGACCAACTTGGCAACTGATAAAACTCCCTGGGGGGCCTTTCCTTGTTATTTGAATAACAAGGATCATCAAGGATCGAAGATCATTTCAAACACACACAGGTGCTACATTTCAACTTTCCTTTCAACTCAGCAGGGCTGTTGGAAGGAAAGATGAATAAACCAGAGATTGGGCCCTCTTGGCCTTGTCAAGATGGGGAGGCCGAGGCAGGGGCTGCCCCTGGGACTAGGGCTCCCGCCTGGCCGGAGCTCAGGCCCTGTTCACAGCGGGTGATAGACCTTGGTCCTGGATGACAGCCCTGGGTGACACAGGCAGTGGGCGCTGGGAAAGACCAGGAATCCCCCATGCCTCCAGGGAAGGCAACTCCCACCATGAGGGGCTCCAGGACCCAAGAGATCCTGCACTCCGAGCCCCGGCTCCCAGATTGTGCACGGGCAAGTGGGCCTATGCTCCCTACCCCATGTCACCGCGGGAGCTGTCACCCGGGTGGCCCCTCCCACTGGGACAGGTGGTCTGCCCTTGTCCTGGCACCTACCCTTCCAGTGAGGGTCTTGTGGCCCTGGATGCCACACGCCCTGCCCTGGCCCCGGGAGCAGGTGGGTGACGGGCAGGCCTCAGAGCTGTGACACGCCTGTGGTTTCCGCGTCACTGGTCCTGTCAGTGTCTGCAGGACTGTCTGACAAACAGAGGCCTCTCAGCCAAATTTTTAAAAAAGACACATAAAATATTTACCTTCTTGCTGCTGAAGAAAATGATGCATTTTTGTGTCCTCGGCAACCATACCCACTTCGGCCCTGGGACACAGACCCAACAAACTGTTTTCTGAGGCGCCTGCCTGACTGGGGGCCCCACGCTTGGTGCTCACCCAACAAGTGTGGGTTTTCACTGCAGGGTCGGCCCTGCTCTTGGTACTATGTTTCCTCCGTGGTGAAATAATTGAAGATTTGTTTGGTGTTTTTAAATTACAAATCTAGCCCGTGGTGCCTGTAACTGCTTCCATAAGGAGCATCACAGAGAGCTGGAATTAGGAAGGCTCCTCATACCCACTCCACACCCCGCCCATCCCCCTGCCCAGCCCTCTGCACGTGTTAAAGACATTGAAAGTGAAAGTGAAAAAGTCACTCAGTTGTGTCCTACTCTTTGCGACCCCATGGACTATACAGCCCATGGAATTCTCTAAGCCAGAATACTGGAGTGGGTAGCCTTTCCCTTCTCCAGAGGAATCTTCCCAACCCAGGGATCAAACCCAGGTCTCCCACATTGCAGGCAGATTCTTCACCAGCTGACCCACAAGGGAAGGCTTAAAGACGTTGAACTTGAGGTTAAAGTCTTCCAACAAAGAAAACTCCAGGCCCAAGTGTTTCTCTGGTAAATTCTAGGAGGTGAGCAGTGTTATGCAATCACTTTCTGAAGGAGAGGACATACTCCCACCAGTTCCCCAATGACTCCAAAGCCAGGGCCCTGCAGAGTGAGGGCACCGTCTGTCATCACGGGGATCCAGCCACAGACCCAGAGGGTAATACGTCACCTCCATTCAAGCTCAACACAGGATGCAAGGCTGGATCAACACTCAGAAAATATTCAGTGTAATTCGACGTGTTAACAGATGAAAGAAGAAACCCCTGAGATCATCTCAATAAACTTGGAAAAAGCATATGGCAAAATTCAGCATCCACCCCTGATGAGAAGTTCCCGATCACTAAGAAGAGACCTACTGCCCACGCCGAGTCCGAGCCAAGTCCACGGCATCTCCACGCCATCAGCAGTGCACAAACACAGCACTCCAAGAAGGGAGGCAGCAGGCAGCTCCCTGCTCTCCGCCTGTACCCACAGAGGCCACGCTCTCTTTGCCACAGACCTGTGTCCTGTGTGCACTGTGATCCTGTGGTTACGTACCTGTGGCCACACAACAAACTACCCCAAAATCCAGTGGCCTCAAACAGTGACACCCATTTATCACCTCACACAGCCTCAAAGGCCAGGAATCTGGATAGGACACAGAGAGGTCAAAGGTCTCAGCCAGAGGCTGGTGTTGGCACAAGCTGTGGGCCGAGCACCCCCACGTGGCCCTGGGCAGCCTTGGCTGGATCCGGAAATGAGAGTTCCTGTGGGAGGAGCACCCTCCCCACTCCAGTATTTTCTGTGTGGCGAGAGCACAGGGGTTCCCAGCCTCCAAGGGGCCTGGGAGGAACGTCTGGGGTGAGGGTCCAGGCCAATCCCTGGATGGGCAGGCAGCCCCTCCTCCCCTCCAACAGGGACCCCATCCCCATGGAGGCCACAGTCAGGGCGACTGTCAGCAGTGTACATGGGTTCCCTCCGGTCTGGGGGTGGGTTACCCCCTCACAAGAGGAGGAGCACAGGCAACTGCCCCACAGGTCCCACTCCCTGGGCTGATTCTACAGGACCAAGAGGGGTCCCCAGGGGCCTGAGACCCCTCCCACCCCCAGCTGGCTCCTCCAGCTCCCTCACTCTGCCATCTGCAAGTTCTGAGCCCTGACGGGTGGCCCAGGTGGCCAAGGGGGAGGCCTGCAGCCCCCGAGGTGGGCACAGGCTGGCGGGAAACCAACTGCTCAGACCACATGGACCACCTCCTTCTGAAACCAGCCTGTGGCTCCTTTGGGGCAGCTCTCAGAATTCATGGAAGCTGTGCTCAGTGTCAAAGCCTGGCAGCCCACTCTGCTGTCTCCCCAGAGGGCCTTCTGTCTCCCCATCTTCTTGCACAACTCCCTCCGACCCGGCACCTCTGGCCAGGCCCTTTAGCTCCTCCAAGCCCTGTGGTCCTCTCCTAAATCAGGAGGGGCTCTAAATGCAGGCCAAGCCGCAAGTGGAGGACAGACTCCTGACAGGAGGACTTGTTCCAGGAAAGGAAGGCTGGGCGCTGGGCCTTCTCGGGAGGCACTGGGCTCTCAACAGGGGCTCTGTCCAGGCCCCTCCCATCTGTAAAGCTTTCATCTAGCCCTGCTCTGCCCACTCACCTAGCCTCTCTCCTGAAGAAGCCCCTCCCTCCCACCCCAACCCCCATCAGAAGCCTGGGGAGAGGCGAAGCTGGGGTCACAAGGCCTGTCCCCCTGGCCCTTGTCTACAAGACGGGCGAGCCTTCCTGGCCCGGGGTGGGCAGGCACCCATTCTCCGGATGCAGGCACAGCACAGCAGCATCAGGAGCGTGGAGGGATGGTGCGCCCTGTGAGGCTTGGAAGCTGCAGGGAGCATGCTCCTGGGCTTGCTGGAGCCAGGGGGTGCCAGCATGTGTGGACGCTGGGATGATAAGAAGGGAGCCACCCTGACCTGAGGCAGGTGACGTGGGACTTGGGCTCTAAAACAGTGAAGGGGCAGATGTGCTGGGGCTTCGCCAGGGAAGATGACCCCAGGACCAGGACCCCGGACACCCTTGTTGGGGAGCTGCCTGGGTCCGGGAGGGCAGCTGTGTCCTGAGGTCAAGGTGGAAGCAGAGGTTGGGTGGAGGACCAGATCTGTGTCTAGGTGGCTGGGCCCCGAGCCTCCCCGGGGCGGGCAGGTGGGGTGGACCGCAGGCAGCGATGCGGCAGACGGGAGGATTCAGTCTCTGCTCTCTGCGCCAGCCAGCCACCAGAGGAAGTTAACAGAAACTAATTCCAATGCAAATGTCAAACCCACCCTGTGATGAAAAATTAGCAGCTCTGAATGTCAAGGAGGGAGTCCCAGCTCCAGCTGTCTGGCTCCGGCGAATGGCGTGGGTGGCGGATAGGGCTGAGCTGTTTTCTCCAGCTCCTGGGCCAGGGGCCGATGGAGGAGGTAGCTGGATCAGGGCCACTGTTGGTGCAGACTGACCACTGGATGGTCAGAGCACCATTGTCCTCTCAGCCCCTCTCCCAGGAGTCCAGCGGGTCCCTGAGTGGCTCAGGGGCTTAGTCACGCCTTCTCCCCTGCCTCCCCACAAGACAGAGAACCAAGGATGCATTCAGTAGGTGCTCCATAAATACTCTTGGCCGTGTGAGCACGGCTCCTGTGAGCATGAGTCCTGTGCCCAGCGCCCTCCTGGTCCACTGGCCCATGGACACCCTGGGCAGGCCCCAACCAGGGTCACTCCAGGAAGGAAGGCAGTGTCCCAAGCCACCCACTGTGTTCTCTGCTCCCAGCCTGGCCAGGTTTCAAGGCCATGCTTGAAAACTGACAGGCATTTTCCACCTAAAAGTGTCTGAGAGGCACAGGCCACGTGCCAGCGTCACCAGCGAGGCCTCCTTCTGCACGTGCAGAAGTAAAACGCCAACTGCTTGAGTTAAGCTGTTTCATCTTAAATTGAAAAAGAAATGACATTCTTGCAACTTGTAAAAGCAGATGCTGGCTGCTACAGGGTGGGGTTTCCTGAGGACCAGCAGTGTCTGGATTTGGGGCCTTTCCTGGTGTCAAACCCCAGCAAGTCTGCAGGGACTCAGGCACCCAGGCTCAAGAAGCTGGCCCTGGAGAGATGGGAGGGCCTCAGACGAAGAGACCCATGGTGGGAGGACAGAATGGGCTGTACACCACCCACGGGACATAGGTCTACGCGAGGGAGGGGCCCTGGTGCAGGGCAGCACAGAGGCTACGAGGAGAGGGCAGGAGTAGAGGTGGCCCCAGAAGGACCGTAAGGATTGGGAAAGAGCCATGGAGGAGGGAAGGGGTGGGTGGTCACCCCTCCCAGAGGTTCAGATGTGAAAGGAAGGTTTGGACTTTTCCTTGCTGGCACTGGGGGGCCCTAGAAGGGTTCAGAGCAGGACGCTGCCAAGGACAGAGGGACAGAATGCAGAAGGAGAGGGCACAGTCAGCCAGGCAGAGAAGACCGCGGACTCGGTGAGGTGGGCTCACATCTGTCCTCACACAGAAGAAACTTCTGGGCCTGCCCTCCATTGGGACAAGCATAAATGTGCAGCTTCTAAGCCAGCAGCCTGGTGGGCTGGTGTGGACAGCTGTGTCCCACAAATCCCCATGCCACCATTTGAGGTGCAATCTGGGGGCTCCCAAAACACCAGGCAGTGACGACGGCTGGGTCCCTGCTCAGTAACCCTTCTTTCCCACCTGTGAAAACCCTGAACTTCACCCAAGTCTCACCAGATCTTAGAGCCCTGCCCTGCAGCACCAGCCTCGGGGATGTAATAGCGTTTGCAGACAAGCCCAGCATCCCTGCCTGCCTCCTGTGTTCCCAGCGCAGGGCCTGAGCTGAGCTGTGTTAGGAGAAGGTCAGGGAGATTTGCTCCGTCAGCTTCCGGAAAGGGAGCCGGTGACAATAGAACTTGCTCTGGGCAGCAGCTCTAGTAATGCGAGATAGCTTCCAGGCCTGTGTCTGTGGCTCCCTCCCAGGTCTGTATCTATGGCTCCCTCCCTGGGTTTCAGCTACTTAGGCAGGGCAGCAGGATGGTCCCAGCACCAGACATCCCGCTTTGGACTCCTGGAGGGTCAAGGGTCAACGTTTGCCCAGGACCTGCTGTACCTATGGCCCATTAGGGCCACTGACCCAGGATTGGATTAGGCTCTGCCTTGAGACAAAGGTGCTTGACAAACCAGCAAGGGCAGCCTGTGATCACCCATGGAGCTGTCTGACCTCTGACCTCACGCACACAGTGGCATTTCTGTCCCTACCGTCTGTGCTCCAGTAGCCATCATGAAAAGTCAGGCTTCATAAGTGGTATCCATGGTCTGGGTTTCAGGCTCCCTGAACTCAAGGCTGTGTCTGCCTCATTCTTGTTGCTGCTCCAAGGACTGACACAGATCTGTTCGGTGAATGAATGAATACCTGAATGAATGAATGAGTGAATGAATATGTGAGTGAATGAATGAATGAGAGAATGAATGTTTGAATGAATGAAGGGCACCACTCCCAGAGAAGCCTTCAGTCTTGTGTGCTAAGTCACTTCAGTCGTGTCCAATTATTTGCAACCCCATGGACTATAGCTCATCAGGCTCCTCTGTCTGTGGGATTTCCTAGGCAAGAATACTGGAGTGGGTTGCCATTTTCTCCTCCAGGGGATCTTCCAGACCCAGGGAAGATTGAACCTCCAGCTCTTACATCTCCTGCTTTGGCAGGCGGGTTCTTTACCACTAGCACCACCAAGCCAAGTCCAATTCCGAGAACACCACCTCATGGTCTTGGGATCCCAGGGGCTGCAGGTTTGAGGGTCCAAGCAGGACTGTGGCTGCAGCCACCCCAGCTTTGAGCCCTGGATTGCAGAGCAGCAGAACAAGCACCAGGCAAGTCAGTAGACTCAGGGACCCAGGCCAAAGTTGTTGGATGGAGCAGTGCCTCCTACTGTCCTGAGGCCTGAGGGCCTGGCTAGCATCCTAGCCTCTCCCCCTCCAGCTTACCAGCCCCCACCACAAGGAGCCCCCGCAGCAGGAGCCCTTCCTTGAACCCTCAGGCCCTTCCCCAGGTGTCACAGAGTCCAGGGCCAGGCCTGGGGACGTCGGTACAGTGGAAGCCACCAGTCAGCCTTTCCAAGTCGAGGAATGATGGTCCTTGGGAGCTGCAGGGGAAGGTTCCCCAGATGGGCTCCATGTCCCAGAGCTCCGGGCAGCTCTCCTCCAGGTGAGTGCTGCCACCTAGTGGCACCAGGATGCAGAGGCCCTGGGGCCCAGGAAGGGCGAGAGGGGGCATCCATCCTGGAAGGGCTTAAGGTTGGGCAGAGGCTGGACACACCTAGAGGCTGGCATTCCCCACCAGCCTCCCTACAGCCCATGCCTGCGCGTGGCATCTGTCCACCACATGTCCTGTCACTCCGTCACCACAATCTCCTCTGACCCTCCAAGGCCAGCACTCACATGCTGGGTCCCCTGCCTGCTTCACCTTCAGGCAATAAGAGGCGCCGCGTGTGCTAGGAACCCTGGTGGAGCACGAGTCACAGGCAGGGGCATGTGATCAAGGGGGCAAGTGAGCTCGTGGGGGGGCTCATAAGCCATCTGGAAATGCACCATGGGACGGGGCGGGGCATCATCTTCCTACCCCCAGAGGGCTTGTCCAGGTGGGTGGAAGGGGCAGAATTGCGGGGGAGCAAGATTTCAGGATGAGGGAGGGGCCGATGGACCAGTAGGTGCCCAAGCGGCCCTGTGGCGGGCAGGCAGGGGGTGAGCTGGTAGATAGCAGGTACCCACGGCGCCCTTGGAGCAGCACCCCAGGAGGGAGAGCAGGGCCCCCAGGGGTCTGCTATGACCCCTCGTCTCTGGAGCCCTCTCCTCCGGCTCGAGCAGACGGGCAGGGACACAGCAGGACCCAGGTGGGTGATCTGGGTGGACACAGGTGAGAACAGAAGGGGACCCTGCGCCTGCAGGCAGGAGCCCAGCTGCACCTAGAGCCCAGTTCTCCCCCAAACCCAAGGCTACCCCAGCCAGAACTTTCTGGAAGTCTCACAGCACAAAGGCCTCTGGTGGGTGGCCTGGGCCTGCCAGGTGCCTCCCTAAGCCCCTGCTGCAGCCAGGTCACCTGGAAACAGGCTGTGGAGGCAGCAGTCCAGGCCTGGTCACTGCCTTTCAGGCCATTGTCCTGCTGAGCTGCTCTTCCTACTCAGCTGATCCCCAGGAGGGTCCAGCAGAGTGGAAAATTCCAGAGGGCAGTGGGCAGTATAGTTGAAAACACAGGCTTAGCTCGCCGCCACATCTCAGACCCACCTGCAGCCCATTCCTCTCACAGAGAGGAGGTATGGGGGCAGCGACAGAGCAGGTGCCACGCCTGGCAAGAGGGCCTAGGGGACATCAGAGTCCAGGCAGGGAGCCAACAGCGAGTTCTGGGTCTCCACTCACATGCAGAGCATGCACCTGAGAAAAGGCGCCCACGCAGCATCTCCTGAGGGTCCGGTCCCAGGACTCCTGCCGCTCCCAGTGACGGAGAGAAGGCCAGGTGGGGAGCTCGGTGGACTCAGATCCCAGGCCTGGGGTCATGAGCATGTCTATTGTGTGAGCCACCAGCCTGTCCTCCATCGTGACACCAGTGACAGGACACTGAGGACTCGGTGCCCTGACCTTGGAGGGTGCAACCCCACCTAAGCCCTGTCATAGGCCAAAAGCCCTGAGCCCCGAGGAAAGAGGCCACACACTGTCCAGGTTGAATCACTGTGTTTTACTAAGTGCACAGGTCCACTGGGCATCCGACTCCTCCCCGTGGCGCTACAGCTTCCCAGAACCTCCCACGTGTGTCCCTGTCACCAGATCCCACCTCGGCCGTCCCCGGGCAGCCTGCGCTGGGCCCTCCGGGGGACACACGCATCAGCCTGATAGTGAGTGCAGTCAGTGAGTCTCAGCTGGTCCGTAGAAAACTAGATTCTTTCCCTGGGCGTCTGTCCCTGGAAAACGGACGGCACGCAGGTCACCTGTCGCGGGCGTGACAGGTCCAGGAGCAGAGGCCCGGCTGTGCTGCAGGGGCGCGGGCGCGACGGCGCTCGTCAGCACTGAAGGCATCATGACATATTCTTTGGAGCATGAACACGAACAAAAGTGCAAAGACAGCCAAGACAACAGCACAGATGGGGCCGGGGGCCGGGCCGCCTTCGGACGGCGTGGGATGGGAGCAGGGTCCCCAGGTGGGCAGGCAGGCAGAGCCCCGCAGGAGCCATGCCGTGAGGCCCCCTACCCCCTGTACTTGCTGCAGACCTGGGCCCGCAGACCCTGGATGGAGGAGGTGGCAGGGTCGCAGGTTGGTGCCTGGCAGAAGCCAAAGGGGCAGGGGGTGACCACGGTGAATTTTCGTCAACGTGCATTAAGGCAACAACTTTATGAAACTGTCAGAGCTGGACGTGCAGCGTTCAGCAAAGTCCACACACCTGCCCAGAAACCCCAGGACCGAGGGCTGCCCCCCAGGAGGGTCCCTGCCTCTCCCGGTGCCTAATCTGCCTATACTGAGGGTCTCTCCAGACAAGGCCATCCAGCCACAACTCCATCAGGCAAGGGGACCCATGCAAGTGTCCAAGATAAGAGCCACCCAACTCCTCCTCAAGACAGAGGGGTCTCTCCTCCCACAAGCATCTTTTTCATGCTCCCTACCTCCTTCCTACACTCTTCTCCCCCCAGAATGCTCTCCGCATCTGCCCCCATCCTCACAAGTCAACAGAAGCCAGCAAGCTGTGTGCCCCACCTGTGCAGCTCCAGGGGCTACAGTGTCCCGCCCTGGGCAGCCGGCTTTCTAGGCCCCTTGGACAGAGGGTAGGTGTAAGCCCCTGATCCTAGCACATCACATCCTTCAGGAAACTCCCCGATCGTCTCTCCCACTTAGCACTTGGTAAAGGCCCAAGTGGAGCCCCTGGGGGCAGGAACACAAGAAGCAGCTGGCCTGGGATGGCCTGTGGCTCCCCTGGGCACTAAAAGCAAGTAGCCCGGCCCTACGGGGCCTAACATCCATCCATACACGCAGGCAGCCTGGAGTTCTGCTCAGGGGTCACAGAGGGCAGGACTGTCCACATCACTGCCCAGGGCAGTGAAGACCATGCAGGGCAGTGCCACACGAGGAAGTGTCTAATTTGGAGCCATGTGTACTGGGAGTCATGAAGCCACCCTGCTGCTCATAACTCCCCACCCCGCTGGTGGCAGGGTGCCCTGAACCCTCCAGGTGGGGCCTCCCTGCCGAACCAGCCCTCTTCACAGCCATTTATTCTGGGGACTTAGGTGTGGAACCAATGTTGACTTTGCAGCAGGAAATCCGGGCCAATGCCTCCACCAGCACCTGGCATGGTCTTGACGTCGGGGGAGCATGGAAATTAACACCAGCCATCTTACGAAGGCCTGTCTGCAGCACCCCCGCTCCGGGGCTTCAGAAGCATCAGCAATGTCCCAGGGCCACGTTCTGTCCACAAACAGCAGGTAGACGGTGTAGCAAAAGAGGACACTTCCCCCCATCCCGTGCTGACATCTTAGGCCCGTGACCACCCGGGTGCCCCAGCCTCGGGAAGGGAGAAGTTAAAACAACGTGTGAAAGCTGTGGGGAGCTGCTGTCTGGTGGCCGCTCCAGCTGAGTGTTAATTAGAGGGCAATGACTGGCTCTTCTCATGGGGTGGACTCCCTGGCAAATCCCCCCAAAGGAGGGTGGTGCCCCCCGGGGGGAGGGGCCCGGCAGGGAGGCCCCAGAGGGAGTCCCCTGCCCCCTGGCGGGGTTCCTTCATCCTCCACGGTGGCCATGGCTCATGCTGTCACAGAAGAGGGAGGTGTGGGGCAGAGAAGGGAGAGGGTCCTGAGGCTGGGCCACATGGCTCAGGAGGGCGGAGGGAGCCACCAGAGCCCCCACATTGCAGCTGGATGCCCACAGACACCAAGGCCTCCCTGGCCCAGCCTAGGCCATCTTGGCATCTGGACAGCCTCCGGGGCAGCTGAGGAGGAGGAAGAGGGTAGGTGGGAACCTGCATGGGCTCTGGGGATCCCCTGAGATGCTGCCCAGAGGCCAAGAGCAGGAACCCCACCCAGGGTCAATGTCCCAGGACTGTCTGCAACTCCCAAACTCGCTGATTGCTATGGATTGAAGCAGGTAGAGACACAGCGAGTCAGACAAGGCGTCTGTATATGGGTGGGTAAGCATGTGTGCACATGGGTGTGTACGATTGTGCATACATGGGTGAGTGTGTGCACTCTGGTGTCTGGGTGAGAATGCATGTGACTCTGTGTGCAGGTGCTGTGTGTGTACCTGTGGGTGTGTATGCATGAGTGTGTATGTGCTGTATGTCTGCAGGCATGAGTGTGAGCACAGGCTTGTGCAGAGCTGGGGGAGCCGCATGATCAAGTAACTGAGATGCTTCTCTTGGGAAGCGCCTACCACACGGGCGGTGGGGCAGGGTGGGCCCGCAGCCACGGGTCACCCAGAAAGTGCAACGACTTGCCCGGAATGCCAAGCACTCTCCTGCCACACCTCCCGAAGGTGGGGCTCCTGCAGCAGCAGATGGACACAGAGGAACACATGTTGCTCGGGCTCCTGAGGAGCCTCTACCCCATCATCTCCTAAAACTGCACCCCGAAACGGTCCTCCAAGCAAAGATGGGGGGCAGGATTTCATGGAGGACGCGTCACAGACTCCTTGCTGAGCACAGCACGTGGAGAGTCAGGCCTCAACCCCTCTTGCTGCAACCTTGGAGGCCCTCCTAGCAGTGGCCTTGGCGCCAGCATCTGGCTTAGCAGCTCTGCGGACCAAGCCAGCCCCTCTGGTCACCAGGGACCCACAGCACAGGGCATGCCTGTGACGGGACATGCACCCCTCTCCAGGGGCCAAAGGCCCCTCCTACCAGGCTGGGGGCCCACGCAGGCCAAGATCTGACGTGGGTGGGTCCCTGCTGCTGGCAACCTGAATCGAACCCTCCCAGAGCCAGACAGCAACAACTGGAGGCTGGAGCGGCTGTGGATGCACTTGGTCCAGGGGCTGCCCTGCTCGTGCCCTGTCGGGGGCCTCCAACTGGTGCCTCTCTCACCCAAGATGGGGGGCAAAGGGGGCCTCCGCCCTCACCCAGAGGAGCTGCCACTTGCTGGGGTCTCTTCACACAGCCAACACTAAAGAGGGGCTTTGCTCACCACTGAAGGTCTGAGGTGGAGAACACGAAGGGGGCACAGAGCAGACACGCTGGGTGGAGGGGGCCAGTGAGGCACCACCCCCTGCCCCAGTCCACATGAAAGATTCCACAGCCAAGCCCTCCCTGGAGACTGGGGGGAGGCATCCTCGTGCCTCGGCCCTGAACACAGACCTTGGTTCTGACTCCAAGCTCGGGTCCTCCTGCACTGGGCCAGCAGACAGGTGCACATGGCTGGGACCTGCGGATCCTGGTGAAGTGGTGGGGGCAGGGCACGCACAAAGGCTGCAGTAGACACTGCTTCCCAGGGATCTCAGAGGGCCAGGACCCTAACAGCCAGGGGCATTCGACCCTCAGACACTGCTTTCAAATCCTTCCCAGAGAGCAAGCACAATCTCTCACTGACCAGGATGAACGGAAGCATCCTGAGACAGCTCAGGCTCTCCCTGGACCTGATATTTCAGGGGAAGTCACTACTTGGTAGGCTTCGCAGACCCAGCCCTGGTGCACAGGAAGGTCACTGCCTCAGAGGGCACTAGGTGCCCAGGCTTGCTGTTCTGTCACCCCAAATGCCAGATGCCCCTGCACACTGACAGCTGGGGGCCCAGGACAGGGTCCACTCTGCCTCCTGGGGTTGGACTCCTGGCTCAAAGCGACTGCCCCTCAGGCCCAAGATGAGAAGGATGGGCACCACTGTTTCCCAGGGCCCAGGGTGGGAACAGACATCTCTGATCCCAAGACACCCAGAGGTCACAGTCAAGGGCTGGTCAGTGAGGAGAGTGGGGGTATGGTCAGCCTAGGAGGGACAGGAGAGACCACCTACAAGGCAGCTCCTTCATCTCTGGACAGTGTGGGGCAGGACTCTACTGAAAGGCTGCAGCATCATCCAGCCGCGGTCCTGTCGGGAGACAGGTGAGGCAGGGTCCCTGGAGGACAGCGAGCAAATCGACTCACCATAGCCAGCCCAATCAGGACCCCAGAGCATGAGCCCAGCCAGGGGGCACCCTAGCCACTCAGCACCCCTCCCCGCAGGCAGGTCCATATCACAGTGCTGGCCACAGCATGGTGACCAGCGTCCAGCCAGGGGAGAGGGGAGAGGACACAGGGGACACCCCCCAGCTTTCAGGTCTGGAAGGGAGACCCCAAGGATCCCCTCCAGGAGCCTATGGAGCCGGCCCCTCTCCACAAGAGTCAAGTTCAGGAGCTCTGAGGCCACTCTGTTCTGGAGGGGGTCCCGAGCCTCGCCCCCACGCCCCCTTCAGGCCAGGGTCCTGAACGTGGGGCTGGCTCCTGTCACAGGGCGCTCAGAACCAGGGGAAGAAGGCGACACTGACCAGCAGCTGTGGGTGGTACCCAGGATGATGGGGCAGGACAGGAACGGGGGCAGAGACAAGCCACACGCCCTGGGCCTCAAAGCTGCTGATCCTCACAAGGCAGATCTACCCCTCGCTGCCACCCTGCCCCCAACGAAGCCTCCACCTGGCCACCGGGGGCCTATCCTCAGCCTTGACCCTGGCCTCTGTCATGCCCGGGCCAATGGTCTGCAGAGTCTCCCGAGTGGGCACGGCCAGCCGGGCTGCCCCTTGCTGGAAAAGAATTTCTGCCAACCTTCAGTGCGAGAGACTGAGGGCCACGCCTGCCCACCGCCCTGCACAGGCACCCCTACTGCCCTGCTCTAAGAAAAGGGCCCTGGAGCATCTGCCTCGAGACCAGGAGGCCAGGAGTCAGGGGGAGGCTAGCGGGTGGCCTCATTTCCGGGGCCCAGCCCAGCCCATATCACCGAAGGGGCCCTCGCCCGTGGCAGAGCGCGGCGGGGGCCCGCACGGGGTGCAGAGGTCCGAGTCCGTGTCCGACTCGCCCTCCGCGATGTAGGGCCTGACTTTGGCGCATGGAGCGACCGCCGCGTAGCAGCTATTGAGGGCATCCAGGTTCTCCTTGGACTGGGAGATGCTGAACCCACTGAAGGAGCGCTCCAGCTCCTCGTGGTCCACGGATGGAATGGAGATGGATGTGTCACTGTCCCTCAGCGCGCCCTCGTGGGGCCTGCAGGCCGGGGCATCCTCTGGCCTCAGGAACTCCGTGCTGGCCCGGTGGCCCCCGCTGTAAGCGGACAGGGACCGCTCATGGGCAGGTGGCGGCGGGATGCGCACCAGCGAGCTGTGGTCCCCCACGGGTGAGGTGCCGTGGCCTGGGCGGGGGTAACACTGCTGCTGCCACGAGGTGGACGGTGGGCACTGGGCGGGGGGCGCAGGTGGGGGTGCCGCGAAGTTCTTCTGGCCCACGGAGCTGGTGGAGCGGACGAGCTTGATGATGCAGCCGCTCCGGCCACCATGGTCCCGGCTGTCCTCGGGGCTGTGGTACGGTGGCGCTGGCTCCGGCTCCTTGGCCCCAAAGTAGGCCTCGGTTTCCGTCGGGGGGACACCCATGCGCTGCATGTAGATGTTCACCAGGAAATCCAGCTTCTTCTCCATGGACAGGACCTGTGGGAGGGGCTAGTGAGCCATGCTAGATGGTTCCCATGCTGGGGTGGGGGGTGGGGTGGGGAGGACAGCCCCTGGAGGTGGGAAGGGCTGGATGCTTCTCATGGCGGGGTCGGGATGCTCTTTGGAGTTGGGGAGGGCAGCAACGCTCCCTGGACAGGTGGGGACCCTAGACACTCCCCAGAGGTGGGGGGACACAGAATGTCACCTACAGAATTGCAGAGGCAATAGAAGGCAGGACACCCCCTCCCCCATTAGCTCAGCCTCTGACCGCCCCCATCAGGGTATGTGGCCTCAGGGCTTCAGAGCATGGACACTCTTGCTTCTATGGGCCACTCTGTGGGTTCACCCATAAAGCAAACTCCACAGGGAAGGAATCACCCGTTCCTCTCCTGGGCTTCCAGAAGCAGACCCTCAGCAAAGGGTCTTGTGTGTGGTTCCAGAGGACTTGCTCCCAAGAGAGTAGAGGAAAGTCAGACAAGGTCAGCCAAGTGGGGTGGAGAACCACCACGAAGGCCCTGCAGCAGCGCCCCCCAGGCGAGAAGAGAGCCAGCAAGCCAGTGCTTGGCCTGGGGTCTATAGGCTCTGGCCAGAAGAAGGGAAGTGCCCCAGGCCTGGGAGTGCTCACAGGGTACCCAGGGTCCAGACACCACAGCCCTCAGCTACCCACAAAGCTGGCGCACCCTCCCGCAGCAGCCGCACTGACACCACGGACCCCCAGCCTCTCCCACCTGCTTCTCCACCTTCCCCAGCCTCCCCATCATGCTGGGGTCCTCGGGCAGCTCCGCCTCCGCCGGGCCCTTGCCTCGGTCTTTGTCCGCCATCGTTGGGCCACGCCCCACGATCTGGTCCACTCTGCCGGAAGAGACCCACCCCGGGCGTGAGGTCGGGTGAGAGCGCCGGGGCCCAAGGCGTCTCCTCCTGGGCCAGGCCGCAGCCCCCAGTTTCAGGCTCCGACTGAGCCAGAGACTACTGAGGGCAGCGAGGAACCAGGACAGACAGACGCCTGGCGCCAGGTCCCCGTCCTGCTCTCTGCCACCCTCGGGACCTGTCCCTTGACCGTCCCATCCCAGCGAGGCTGGCACATCAGCGAGGAGCAGAGAAGGAAGCCAGGGCCATGCACTCCCAGCTCCCCCAACCTTCCCCACCCTGAGCCCCGCCCCCACCCCAGCTCTGCTCCTGGATAACGTGCCACTGAGGCCCCGCCCACCCGGGGGTCTGGAGGGGGCGGGGCTAAAGGTGGGCAAAGGGAACCACAAAAGCGCGGTAGGGGGCGGGGTGGGGGGCGTGAGGGCTACGCTCCATGCGCCAGACGCGGGAAGGGACACAGACTAACACCAAAAACCGCCAACACACAACCAGAAGGGACAGACAGAGCCACTGCCAACCAGAAGGGGTCCCTGTGCGCTCGTGCGTGTACACGTGTGTGCTTACTATGCATGCGTGTGCGTGCTTCCATGTATGTGCGCGCACTTGTGTGAACGTGAGTGTGCCCTTATGTGCACACGAGTGGGGGATGCGGAACACAGCTGAGGTGGCCTCAAACAAGGGCAGCAGTCAGAAAAGCCAACAAGATGGGAGGGAGGCCTCCTTCCTAGAGGGGCTTCTGCTTGACCACCGTGTGAGCAGGAACGGCCCCAGAGGAGCTCAGAAGGCACCTTGAGAGCAGCAGCGTGGGTGCCCGAGCCGGAGGGGTGCAGCCACATGGACACTGGGCAAAGACACTGGGGCCAGGGTGCGGCTGGCAGGACAGTGACCCGGGCACAGGCCACGCGAGCCTCATGGGCAAAGCCTCCTTCCAGGCTCCAGAGTGGGGAGGGCCGCCAGCCCCCCCAGAAGTGCCACTTGAAGCCACTGCCCCTTCCCCGGCTGCCTTCCTCACCCACAGCTGCCCTGATCGCCTGTCAGGACTCGGGGATCTGTCCTGTCTGTCGCAGGAAGCAGGAGGGGTCAGGCTTGCATCAGCCATGGGGCAGCCTCCTCATGCTCCAGTGGGCATCATGCTTGATCATGCGGGGGGAGGGGGGTGGCGGTTGGGGGGGGACGAAGGGCCCTCAGACTCCAAGCAGACACTGTGGGGACAGAGCGGGAGGAGGGCTGTCTGGTGTTCAAGTGTCCACACAGTCCAGGCACGGGCGCTCAGCGCCTTCACCCCTGCCACATGACAGGCTGTCCACCTGGCTGCTGCCCTGGGAGCCTCAGCCCAGGGTCGGCCTGGAGCTGCTGCTGGTGGGTGCTCCCTGTACCACCCCCTCCCCTGGGCCTCTGGTGAGGAGCTGGGCTTAACCCCTCGTGCCCAGTCGGCCCTTCGGCCCCTTCTCTGTGGAAGTCTGCATGTCCTCTGGCTGCAGTGGTCCGGGAGGCCTGGGGACTCCTAGGGCTGGCAGGGCCTTCTCAGCCTCTGTGCTCTGCAGCGATGCCGGAAGGGCGGGCTGCTGCCTCGGGGCACAGCTTCCTTGGGGCTGTCCTCCATGTCCTCTTTGCGGGACACAGGAAGGACAGGGGATGCGACAAACACTGTCTGGGCTGCCCTGGGTCAGGCCTTCTCCCCCCGAAACTCCTTTCTTATAGGAGAGCTGCCAGGCTGGGATGCTGAGTACACTGACCCCCGGCCTTATGCAGAGAAACCCCAGCACACAGGAGTCAGACACCCCACTCGCTCCATTGGCCCAGCGGCCAGCATCCTTTCTGGCCTTCAGGACACCCCTGGTCCTCTCTGCCAGCACCCCATATCCCTGCCCTGGGTGCTGCTCTCACAGACCTACTAGGGGCATCACAGCCATCATTTCAACCGTCCAGGGGAACAGGAAGGCTCCCATGTCTGAATTCACCACCAATGACCCTGCTCCTGCTGCCTAACACCTAACTGCCCTCGTACTCCACTCCTCTTTGACCAGGACCACCTCCTACAGGAACCCTGACTGTGGTGACAACTGGACACAAAGCCCAGGGTTCTGGGGAACCCCTGGGCGCCCCACTCAGGTTGGGGCCTTTCCTAGTCACTCTTCACCAGAGTCTAGAGGCCAGAGGACTGGCTTGGTCCATAAGCGGCACAGAGTGACCCACCGGCAGTGGTGCTGGGAGCCTGCACTGGTGCTCGGGCAGAGCCCCCACAAGGCAGGCCCTCACGTCTGAATGCATCTGGTCCCTGGGGGGCTGCCATCTACTTGTGCCCGGGGAGTGCCCCACAGCAGTCACACAGGTGTCACACGGCCTCCCCAGGACCATGCCAAGAGGAGCAGCTCAAGGGCCCCTGACCCAGCCTCCCGGGGCCTCAGAGGACGTCGCTTTGTCAAGGACAGGAACAACTCCATATCCTGTCGAGCAGAGAGGGTGCTGCCGTCATGTGGCTGGAGCGAAGGGGACTGGCATTCCACACAGACAGGCGGGGCGTGTCCTGACCTAGGTGAGTACTGGGGTGACTCTCTCGGAGGGGCCGTGGGTCCTTTGCTGGGGTACTTCTTGTGCCGGGGAGTTGAAGGGGGTGGGGGGCCCACAATCATATCTATCCTGGCGAGTAAACAAGAAAAGAGACACCGGGAAAATGCATCGTGAAGCAACATGTGGGGGGCAGCAGGAACTTGCAGAGACAAAAGGAACGACCTGCTGAAGGCCGCCCCGACCCTGGAGCGCAAGGACTCTGAGCTCCAGGACCTCGGCACCGGGCGGGTCCACAAGCTCGTGGCCCTGTCTGCCCAGGCCAGTGTCCACATGCACGGGACACAAGGCAGCTGGCAGCAAAGTGCCAAGGGTCCCAGGAAGGACATGAAGGCCCTGCCAGTGAGCGACAGACATCCAGCTCCTGCGGGGTGGGTCTGTCTCATCTGTTTTCCAGACGGAAAGGGAGGGAGAGGAGACCATCTAGGACAGAAGAGCCTGGTGAACAAAACAGCTGCTGTGACGGGTAGAGGTGGGCCAGCCACTGGGACCTGGGGCGGCCTCTCGCTCACACTTGCACACATGTGAACACACGTACACGCTCACACACTGCACATACCTGCATGTTTACATGCACTGGCACATGTCCACACACCTGTGTACACATGCACTCTCACACGTACACAACTGCATGGGCACAGACGTTCGCACAAACACACAGGTCTACTCAATGCTCGAGGAGGACACTGAGCGGCTGACCTCCTGGCCCAAGCCTGTGGACAGGAAGGGGTCAACCCCTGGCCCCACCCTAAGGGAGAGCTGGAGGCCTAGATGGACCCCTCCCCTGGAATCTCAAGCAGAACCGGGCGGACACCACCTGCCATGGGGCCAGAGGCTGGGCTGACCCCCAGTGCTGCTGCGACCATCCAGACCCCTCCATGGCCAGGGCCCAGGCTTCAGGGCCAGAGAACTGGCAGCAGCCTCAGGGGAGGGGCCTGGCCAGCGGAGGGTGAGGCCCACGCCAGGATAGACCCACGCCAGCCATGGCATCACGGGCACCACAGACACGTGTGCTCGTTTGTGTAGACAGTGCGTGCTTCTGAGCACATGTGTACTCAGTGTGCATGTGTGTGTGTGCTGGCCTATGGGACATGTGTGTGGACATGCGGCTTAGGAAACAGTTATTTGTGTATACATGTGCCAACATGCATGTGCATGTCGGAGTAGACATAGTTCTGTGTGCATGTGTGTCCTGGGTCCTCACTGTGTCTGTGTACATGCATGTACGACTGACTCCTGGAGTGAACAAGCCAGAGACGGCAGTGCCCGTGTGTGCACTGCCCCGGCCACACCAGGCACCTCTCCAGCCCCATCGCCTACTCTGGCCATAGGAATCCCTCTGCATGAGGGGAGGGAGAACCTGCCCTCCCATTCTGGAGGAAGAGGTGCCACATGGCCTAACTGCTGCCCAGCAGGCCCACAGAAACCTGCCCCTTCACCTCTCAACAGAACTAAGCTCCCCAGCTCACGTGGGCACACATACATGCAAGGACACACGACACACACAGATACATGCGTACACCCACACACTTCTGCCAAACATGTGTTGCACTCGTGTGCACACATGCACATGCATGCACTTTACACATACACACGTGTGCACACGTGTGCCTAAGGTCTACACACACGTGAGTACACGTGTGCATTCACACACGTGCATGTGCACACATACATACATACACGTTTGCCCATCATGGCAAGGGCAGAGAGAAGAGAGAGACAACAGAAAGATTCAAAAACAGACCACATGAGGACACGGCAGAAAGCCCACATGGGGCCGACGTGGGGCCAGAGAGGAAGGGCCCAGACGTGGCAGCAAGCAGGGCCAGCCACTGTGTCTGCAGCCGCATCTGCCACCACACCTCTGCCGGGAACGGGCAGCCCGCACTGCACCGGTCCCCGAACAGCACCCAGGTTTGGCCCAGAGGACCCGGCTCCGCACCCCAGGGCAGGGTGGGCCCTCTTGCCTGGACTGCAGGTTTTTGATGCGGGACAGCATGTCTAGGTGGCCGGCTGAGTACTGCTCAATCACGTCCATCACATCGTAGGGCCGCAGGCTCTCCTTGAACTTCCGCTTGGACACCAGGAACCGCATGACACTGGAGGGGTCAGAGGAGGGGCTGTGAGCCCTGGGCAGAGACCACCAAAGGCAGCCCCCAACGATCACCTAGCTGTGGCCCTCCCAGAATCTCTAGCCCTATTATCCGGGACACCCACGCCCCGTACTCCCTCCACCTTTGGGCCTAGCTGTGCCGAGGACCCTTGTCCAGTCAGGAACCCCCGTGCAGCACAGCTCCTGCTGTCCACGGCACCTGGCACCCGGGTGCAGGCGATGGCCATGACAGCAGGTGCCTTGTGAGCGGCAGGGCCCGGGCTGAAGGGGTGTCGGCCGCAAGGCATCCCCCTGGAGCCGTGTCTTCACACCCGCTCCCCAGGCCCCGCGTGCACAGATGGCTCTGTGAGAGGCAGCCAGGTCCTCACCACACGGCCCGGATGCTGACTTTGAGGCCTGGGGTCAGATCCTCTGTCACAAACTCGCAGTTGCAGCTCTTATTATCGTCCACGATGTCCTCCCCTGGGAGACTTGCTTCTGGGTGGAAGGACACAGCCCGTGAGGGGCCGGGCAGCACCCAGCGCTGCAGGGCCTGGTGCTCTGGCCCTGCAGCGCTCCAGTCCCCACTCCTGCCTTCTCAGCCTGCTTCCCTCTACTGTGCTTTTCGGGGAGCGGCCACCATGAGAGTATAAGAGGGCATCACTGTGCATGGACGGATGGGCAAAACGTGGTATGTCCACACACAGGACCTGGGGAATGTCTGCCCTAAGAGCAGGGCTGCGCCGTCACCAGTACCGTGGGTGAGCATGGAGCTCGTGATGCAGGACAAGCCCGTGCAGCCCCACCTCCCAGAGCCTCAGGACAGCAGGCCTCCACCCCCGGGGCTGCCCAACCCACCTTCTGAGTTCTGCCTCGAAGCAGCACCCCTAGCCCGGAATGCCTGCCGGGCGCGGCCACGTTCCCCGAAGCTCCAGCTCTTGGGCACCTTGCTTGGACTGTCCTCCAGGCTCTGGTCGGCGCTGGGTGACCGGCGGACGGTCTGGGCCTGAGGGGACCCCTTGCCCTTGGCAGCCACGCCGCGGGGGCTGGAGAAGACACGGTCTTTCAAACTGACCTTCTGACTGCTCCCGCAAGAACCAACAGACGGACAGACACACAGAAAGACAGCAAGAGAGGTCACCCTGCAAAGAACACTCCAGCCCACTGGCTGCTGGTGGGTGGATGGGGCGCCGAGGCCATGGGGATGGGGAAGGAGGGTTGCCCGGGTGAGTGGAGACGGGTCAGCCCTACCACAGACTCCCGGGGCCCACTGGGTGCTCAGCCTGGCCGGGGACCGGTCAGTGGACTCTGAAATCACTTTCAGTTACCACCCAAAGGTGCCTGAGCTCTTGCCACACTGTCCGGCCAGGCCTCCTTCTCCAAACGTCCTGGGCACCTCCTGAGGGTGGCCCCAGGTCAGGAGGGTGAGGTCTGCAGCTGACCCCTGGGCCCCTCTGCCCAACCCTGGGGAGCTGCCTGGAGGAAGAGTTATAGGGGAGGGGGAGGGGAAGCAGCATGGAGGGCAAGGGTCTGCCCACCCCTTCTACCCAGGGCGGCACAGGCTCCCCCAAACAGGACCCATCCAGGAATAGAACATTCACGCTCTGGAGAACACTTGGGGTGCCAGCCGAGCCCTGGCCAGAGGCCGCAGGGAGGGGGCAACCATGGCCATCCAGCTGCAGCCCCATAATGGGCTCCCTGCCCTCATCTCTTGGTAACCACGGAGATGGATCTGACACCCCGAGTTTGTCGGTTCTAACATCCTCCAGGCCTCAGGCAGGAGACAAAAGCAGTTGTGGTATTTACAGGTCAGGCCCAGGGCCAGGCGGCCACTCACTTCCTCCCACAGACCACCATCTGCCTGGAGGAGAGCGAAGTCCCTGTGAACTGTGAACCCATTCATGCCACCACACTGAGGGGCCACCGGACCTCCTGGAGTGGCCTCTGCACTGCCCTGGGTCCCAGGGCCTGGGGCCAGCCCACACGGGCCCCTGGCAGAGCCTCTGCTGCCCCTGGGAAGCGACCACCACAGCTGATCCCTCAAACAGTGCCAGCCCCATCACAGATGCCCCAGGTCAGCCACCTCCACTGACCCAAGGGGGACCCACAGCTGACACAGCGTCAGACGGCGCAGAGATGATGGGCCATGGACAAGAGAAGGCCCATGGCCTGGTCCACCCAGCCCAGACACTGCAGTCCAAGCTGGTGCCCCCACCTTGCCCCCAGCCAGCTGAGACCTTCTGTACTAGTTCTCAGGCCTGAGGCATGGAGCCCACTCGGAGGGGAGGTTCCCCCAGAGACTCTGGGTGCCCAGGGTCCCCTTGAGCACAGGAGCCAGGGCATTTGCTTGCTCAGGACACTAGCCCCAAGCCTGTAACTGCTGTGCCCAGCATGAGGCCAAGACAGGGGTGGGGGGCCGAGGGACCCCCGGAGCCAAGGCATGGGGGCCAGTGTGCAGATAATCTTCGTCATTCCCAAAGGAGACCACCAGGTGGTCCAGGAGAACCAAGAAGCAAGGGCCCCGCCAAGCCCTTGATGGGGACCCCCAGCTGGACTTGCTGTCCTGTACATACCAGGGGTCCCTGGAACTTGACCCCACGCAGCTGCCTGCGAGGACAGAGCCACAGGAAGGAGCCTTCCCTGGCCTCGCCCTGGCCCCGCCGTCCCATCCCTGACTCTCAGACTGCTCAGACCTCAGAGAAGCGCCCTGCTGGGGGACCATGGGTGGTGGTCTGGACTTTCTCAGTTATCACAACTCAGAGTCACAGGCACGCAGCCCCCCAGCCACCCTGATCCTTCGTCAACTCCAGGTGCTCGAGTGCCGACAGTCCTGCAGGAGTCAAGAGAGGCTCTCCCTCACCTCACAAGCCAAGGATGGAAGCAAACGCAGGGTGGGGCTCTGGACGCCTGCCCCCAAGGAAGGAGAGGGAGGCTAGCCCACCCTCCGAGTGAAGGGCATTTACACGGGGCCAGGGAGCAAGCTCAGGAAGGTCTAGGGGAGAAAGCAAGGCCCAGCCTCTCCTCTCCTGCCTGCCACCACCCCCATCCCCCATCCAGGGCAAAATCCCCAAAAGAGAAGCCAGCCATCAACAAGGATAAGCGAGGGGGCGCCCCGGCTGAGTGCCGCTATACCCTAGTCTGTGCGGCCAGGGCCCAGCTTGGAGGGAGAGGGCCAGCATCCACCGAGAGAACCGTCTGGCCCACGGCTGGACCTTGGATGTCCAGGGAAGGTGAGGAAGATGAGGGGAGAGTTGTGAAACACACATAGCGGGGCCGAGCACGGCCTGGGCCCCTGGACCGGCCATGGACACCTCTGGCCCTTCCGGTTCCCAGGCAGCCTGACCACAGCCCCCGACCTGAAAAGCCAGCCCCCTGGACACAAGCTCTGGGCAAGCAGGACAGCTTCTGCTGGGACCCCAAATCTCCCCTCCAAGGGCTGCAAGAGCCCCCCACCCCCGCAGGCCTACTTCAGAACACACAGGCAGCACGGCAGGTGCGGGGGGGTCTACCCTCCGAGCCCCTCTCCGGGGGAGCAGGATTCGGAGCATGCACGGATGCAGGTGTGCAGGCATGCCGCCCTGGAACCCCGACCTGCTGCCCGGCCCCTCCCCACGCCCACCGCTCAACATCCCTGCTTCCGGGGCCAGCTCGGACCACATGCACACGATGACTGGTGAGTGCAGCTGCCAGCACCTGCGGGCCGCACGGGGCAGGGTGGGGCGGGCAGCAGGGGGCCCAGAGCAAGCAGGAGGACAGACACTTCCACATCCCCGAGAGCAGACAGGGCACAGAGAGAGGAAACGTCCCGGCAGTCAGGGAGCCCACTGGGCAAAGGTCTGCCCTTCCACCGTCCCGTTTCCAGTCTGCCCTAAACCAGGCCTGTACGTGGGAGGAGGGAGCCGCGGACCTCGGGCTTTCTGGTGCATTTGGTGTGCCAGGACCACAGGGAGCCCGGCACACACAGGACAGAGCCGCCTCCCGCAGGCGGGCAGCGGGTGGAGGGCAGCGCCCTCCCTTGCGTAGTAGAGGTGCTAGATGGCCCAGCCATGCGGAAGTCTCGCAGGAGAGCAATCAGACCCCGGAAGGCGCGCTTTGCGGGTTCAGACCCCCTGGCCGGCCCCTCTCCTGCTTGGAGCACAGCATCGTTGGGGCATCGTTTGGCTTAGGGCAAAGGAAGGGCGTTAGCGCCGTGGCCCTGTCGCCCAGGAGGGCACCTGGGGTCAGAGGCAAGCAGTGGCTCCACGAAGGGCTGGGAGGTGAGCTGCCAATCAGAATCGGGGCCTAGGGGGCCGGACGGGCGCCAGCCTTTCCCTGGCGCATCTAGAACCTCTAATAAGCAGAGTGTTTGGAGCGGGAGGGGACAAGAGCCGTGCAGCAATGGTCGTCCGAGCGGCGTGTCCGCGGTACCTAGCGTGTCCTGGGCAGCATCCACACAGGGACTCTGCGCACCGTCTGCCTTTACTGGAAATGAGGAGAGGACAGTTAGTCCTGCGGGCGCTGGCGACCGGAGGGACCCCGGCCGGGCGCGCGGGCGTGGGGTACACCCGCCACAGAGTTCGCATGGGAGAGAGAAGTGCGAGTGAGGAGGTCGCGCACAAAGTCCTCCGTCAGCCTGGAAAAGAAAATAGTCCCTATTTTTGGAGAGAAAAAAACTTTTTTTTTCTCTCCAAAAATACCTTTTCCTTCCAGCATCTATTTGGGGCCATCTCTTTCAAAAGATGTATTATTTTTTGCTATATTCATGCCAACAAAAAAATAATACATGGGCTGGCTAAGGCTTTGCTGGTTCTACAGGGACAGGATTTCAGAAAGCTCACGTTTTCAGAGGAAAAACGTGCGAGTTTGGCTTCACAAACCAACCCAGACAGCGGCCTGATCAGAAGTGGCCCCCATTTACCCAGAATGCAGTGGCCACCTCTACCCGGAGGGGAGCCAAGGAGAGGAGGCTTGGGGCACCTGCACACGAAAGGACCGGCCACGGCCAGACCCTGGGTGAAGGCTATCCTGACCTGCGGCTAGCTGTTCAGGAAAGGCTGCCGGTGGTCAGCCTGCCCAAGACCCTCCACAAAGGCCAGAGCGAGCTGTGCATAAGAACCTGCAAGTGTGTTAATTGATCAGTCATGTCCAACTCTCTGTGACCCCATGGACCATAGCCCGCCAGACTTCTCTGTCCACGGGGTTCTCCAGGCAAAAATACTGGAGTGGATAGCCATTCCCTTCTCCAGGGGATTTTCCCTACCCAGAGATCGAACCCGGGTCTCCTGCTTTGCAGACGGACTCTTTACTGTCTGAGCCACAAAACTTTTAAGCAAAAATGAAAAGAACCAGCAAGAACGTCAAGAAACCCTTCACTTCCCTGGGGTCTTGCTCTCTGCCTCCACCTTCGAAGTTGTTGCTTCTGAGACAGTGGCTCTCAAACTGCTGTGCCTGGAAACCCGGACGCAGCCAACAGTGTTGACTCACATTCACTTAAACACGGGTGGCACCTGCCACTGTCCCAGCAAGGATGTCCCCACATTAACACCAGCAAGCCAGGGTCAAGGCTCCTCAAAGAGCTTTCCCTCGGCTTCACCGGCCTCGTCCTCCGTGGAGGACCCTGCAAGCATGTGCGCTTCCCTGGTGGGACCTTCCCCAGTTCAGGTTGTAGGAAAAAACGAACTAGAGGGCCCCCGGGGCAGAGGGGCACATCTTCCCAGGACTCAGACCACTCCCACCCCGGCCCAGCAGCCCACAGAACTCAACTTTAGGGCAAACGTGCTCTGCCCAGGCACACCCCTGAGGCAGCCACAGTTCCACCAGGGCCTGCCAGACAGATGAAGACCCTAAAGACTGGGACCTTGCCAGATCCTTGCAGGGGTCCCCAGGCCTGCACAAAGAGCCCTGCCTTGCCCCGCCTGGGGGCTCCTCCCCCAGGAAAGAGCATGAGGTAGGGTGGGATGTCTGCCCCTGGCTCTTTTGAAGGACCTCAGCCTTGAACAGATGAGCAGCCCCGCACTGCCCACCCACCATTTCCTACATGACACCTCAAGCCTGGCTTCCACGCACAGGAGCTTGGGGAGTGGCTCTCCAACTGCAGCGGTTTCTTTAGTTTTAATGAAAATTTAAACAGCCTCACGTGGCCAGAGGCTCCTGCATGAAACAAGGAAGTCTGAGAGCAGGACAAGAGCAGGGGGAGGGGGACTGGTGGTGGCCCAGCCACCCCTCTGAACACTGCTCCTTTGCTTCGGGTGGGCAGTGAGGAGCCCTGACTCCAGCCCATCGCCTCTGGGCTCTAGGCTGGCCCTGGGGTTTCCTGCCCACATTCAGCCCGGGGGGGCCTGGGCTCAAGAGGGTGGAAGAGGTGCCCACAAACAGTCACCAACACCAGACTGGACAGACACGCACCCAAACACTGCACATGGCCCCCCACGATGAAGAGGGGGCCACACGGACGGGAGCAAAGCAGCTGGGGCGCAGGGGGTTCCCCAGGCACAGGAGTAGGCAGTCAGAAACGGGGTGGATCAAAGGGCAGGTCAGAGCCACACCCGGAGCAGCACAGCCCGAGACCCCCGTCTGCCCACCCCCGCCAGCCCCACGCCTTGGTCTGACGCCCACACAGCCACAGTGCATGTCCCCACCTTGAGCTAGGACCAAGGGGTCTCCCGGCAGTGGAGGGCCCTCGCACCCACCCCATCCACCTGCTTAGGGTCCCCTTGCCGGGCAGCCCAGGAACAGCCCACCCACAGGTGTCCAGGGCGGGACCCTTTCCTGCAGACCTACTGTGCACCGGGTGCTGCACAGGGGCTCCTGGCTGCTCCAGTCGGGGCACAGAGATGCCCTGGCTGAAAGGTGTGCACCCAGGATAGGCCGGCCCTCTGTCCCAGGGCCTCAGCCTGGGGCCCCCAGGGGAAGCTGCTGGTCACAGGCAGGGACACACGGACACACGGGGAGGGAGGGAGGAGCAAAAAGCGGGGTCGAGGGGGGAGCCACAGAACGTGCCGGAGAGCCGGGGGCTCCCGTGAATCCTCACCTGGAGTCCTGCTTCAGGGTCAGCCACCTCATCCCCAAAGACAGAGCGGACGTGAAAGGGGCCCGAGAAGGGCAGTGACATGATTAAAGGCACTTGGGGGGGGCAGGCAAGATTTTCCAGATTGGGGGAAGGGAGGGCAAAAGAGGAGAGAGAGAGAGAGAGAGGCTGAGACGAAAGTTGTCTGGAGGGGAGAGGCGCGCAGGCGGCGAGCACAGGGAGCCGCGACAGGCCGGAGGGGCCGCGCCAAGGGCCAGAGAGTGCCCATTGGGCAGAGCTGAGGGCAGCCGTGCCCACCTCCTCGGCCTCAGGGTCCTGGGGGCTCACAGGAGGGGCTGATGGCAGCACCAACGGGAACCAACAAAGTGGAGCAGCCTCGGGGCTCCCCAGACACCAGGCTTGCTGCTCCCCCTCCCTGCCCACCTGACCACAGCCCCGTGCCGGGCCCGTTGGTTTGTGCCCATGAGAACAGAGGTCACTGCCCAGGATAAAGCCACTCTGGTCTGGGATCTAAAGGGTCATCTCTGCTGCTCTTTGGGCTGGTTGGAGGCAAAGCACTGCTGATATTTCCAGGTCAGCTCCAGTGGCCAACCCGCTTTGGGAACTCAGGGGTGGGGTACATGCCCCTCTCCGATGGATGCTGAAGCAGGGCTCAGCCCAATGCCTTCACAGCTGAGCAGCCTTCAGTCCAGGAGGGCAGGAACAAGCAGGCAGCATCTTTGGCCCATGGCCTGGGGGATAGGACTCCCCGTGCAGGTGTGGACATGGCACCCGGGAACCCCTGAGCTCAGAGATACACAGCAGTACATGGGCAGGTTGGAGGTCACCAGACTCGAAAGTGGTGAATTGATCTGGCTTTCTTTCAAAACTAGGAAAACAGCAGGGTGCTATCACCCTAACCCCAGCAGAGATCACCCCCGGGAGTCCCCATCTGGGGTCCCGGTCTCAAATTCACCTGAACCAAACAGAACTGCAGGGGCCTAGACAGACACGGGTAGTGCCGAGGGGGTGTGAGGCGGGGCAGGAGACCCTGCCCAAAGGGAACCCTCTCCCACTCCTCCATCCTCCAGAAACCTCCACAAATCAAGACCTGCAGGGGTGGTGTGAAGACCTCCCCTCAGAACAGCACCCCCCGCACTGCCTGACCCTGATCCGCAGTGTTTGGGACACCCCGTGGGAGTGTCCACTTGGGCCACCCTTGACTCAGAGCAGCCCAGACCCTGTGCCTGGAGCCAGTGGGACCGCTCCCCTGGAAGCCCCCCACCTCCCACCCAAGGGGCTGCAGTCACAGGCGGGCAGACAGGAGTTGTCCCTCAGCTCGGGGGCCTGGAAGGAGGCATAGACCCAGGTGCCCACATCGCCACCGGGCAGGGGTCCTTGCGCAGTGGCATTGGGGAGCATGCACAGGCCCCGCAGCAGCGCGAGCTCCACGGGACACGCAGAGAAGAGCGGAGGCGGCAGAAGGCAGGCGGGCACTGACCTGGGAGATGGCTCTGGCTGGGGCTCCTTCCTGCAAACAGAAGCACAGGATATCAGAAGCTGGCCCAGCGGTTGGACCCCACACAGGGCCCAGCTGATGCACAATGCTCCCATGGGCCAGGGCTGTGTGTGAGGGGTGCAGAAACAGCCCACACACCCCCAGGAGCTCCCCGGGGGGTCCAAGGAGGCAGATCCCGGAGGGACAGTGAATCTGGAAGGGGTCACAAGTTTTGAGACTGAGGGTGCTATGACCCCATGTTTATGGACACTTGTTTTAATCAGCATCACCAATATTAACAAACTTTGAAAGAGGCAGTGTGAAGAAAGCTCTGGAGCTGTCGAATTCCACAGTCGATACTCAGGACAGCTAAGGTCCTTCACTTAACCATATCCACGAGGACTCTTCCAGATAAGGTCATGTTCACAGGTCCCAGGACACAGATGAATCTTTGCAGGGGGGCACCATCCAACCCTCTCCAGATGCCCCACTGCTGAGAGCTCTTCAAACAGCCCTGGGCGCTGGGCCCAGCAGGCATCCTCCCCTCCTCTCCCACTGGCCAGTCCGTGTCCTCGGCAAGCCCGTCTGTGTCAAGTGCTCCGGGAGTCGCAGGTTTTGTAGTCGTGAAGGAACCAGCAGGTGCTACCCATGTGTCTCCACCCGATGCTCCAGGGTGGACTCTTCCTCTGACCTGTGGCCAGAGCACCAGCCTCCCCGCCCCATATGGAGCACCACCCCCACCCCATGCCCACCCCCAAACCAGCCGCCCTCAGGATAGGAGCCAAGACTGGTCAGCAACAGGGGAAAACCGCCAGCAGCACCAGGGCCTGAGGCAACAGGATGTGAACATCCTGAGCCATCAGGGGCCTTAGTCCAGCCTGGGCACCCCTACTGGCCCTTACGGAGCCAGGGGGGATTAGAGCCGGTGGATGCTCCCGCCCACCTGAAGGTAAGTCCGGACTTGCTCTTGAGGTTCCGCAGCAGCTCCAGCTGGTTGAGGGGTGGGATCAGTCTGCAGCAAGAGGACAGGTGAGTGAGCCCCCAACCCACCAGAGCCCCAGGGAACCCCATGCCAACTCTCACCAGAGTCCACATCTCACATGGGGACACAGGCCATGACCTGTCACAGGCAGAAACAGGAGGAGTCCATGGCGGCAGCAGACCCCCGGGGAGCCCATGCCTCCACCTCTGCGGCCCAGGCACTTTCTGTATTCCTCTGGGTTCACTTTCCCTGGGCACCTCGGCCCTGGGAGTGGATGGTACCCAGGCCATCCCTAGATGGGACACCCACGTGGAGCAGGTCCAGCAGGGCACCAGAAAATGGGAGGGCACCCTCCCCCTTCCCAACCACTGAACACCCCCTGGATTTGCAGCACAGTTGAAAATGCAGTCCCCAACATCCTAGGACTCCCAGACCCCTCTCTCACTGAGCCACTCTCTGCCAAAGCTGAGTAGGGCGGAGGTCCCAGGAAAGGACTGTGCTGGGCAGAGCCCACTGGGCGGCTCCTGGGCGACTGGTCTGGCCCTACTCTGAGTCCCATTTCCCAGATGGAGTCCCACCCACGAGGACAGCCACATGCCTGGCCTGCCTGCCAATCCAGCATTCAGCGCTGTGGCCACCAGCAAGGAAGCCAGAGGTGAATCAAGTCCCTCTGGGATGCCAGGAAGTGGTCTGTACACCTGGGAGGCTCCTGGGGAAGCCCACACCCCCACCTCCAGCTGCAGGAGCCTCACCCAGAGACTTGGGTCCCCATACTGTCTGGGGACACTTTTGTCCCTCCCCCCGCACCCCATTCCCCACTCCCCACCTGGTTCCTGGACACTTTCAACCCTCAGCTTCCATCTCGTCCATCAGTCACCCTGTCAGCTTCCAGGCACTGGTCTCTCCTTCCTGACTCAGCCTCCACCTGCTCTGACACACCCACTGGCTCTGATAAGCCCACCTGCTCTGTGACCCCCCACTGTCTGTGAACCCCCCCACCTGCTCTGACACCCCCACTGTCTGTGACATCCCCACTGAGTCCCAGGCCCCCAAACCCTGTTCTGAGCCTTCTTGACCCTGGGGACCCCTGACCCTCCCAGGCAACTGTATTCAAGCCTCTCCTGGGCATTCTCACTCTGTCCTACAGTACCACCATTCCCCACACACCCTGGCTCCAGCCCCTACCCACTCCCAACCCTTCCACGTGCCCCATGTCCCCGCTCCCGGATGCCCATCCTCCTCTGACCCGCTCTAGTCCTTCTGCTCGGACTCCCCACTGTCTCCAAAACAGGAAGATCTCTGACCCCTTGCACCCGCAGCCCTGACCTGCCCCTGCCACTCAGTCTCCAACTTTGCTCTGGTCTCTCCCAGCTCCTCCCTGCCCAGCCGTGCCCCTAGCACCCAAAGGAACGCCCGTCCCCCAGCCCTGCCCTGGTCATTGCCATCCCAGGGGAGCAGATGTGGCCCCCCTCTCTGTTCCCTCTGCAGCCCCAGCCCCGCCAGGCCTGGATCCTGGGAACGCTCGCCCTCCTCTTCCCCCTCCCCACTCCTCTCCAAGGCTGTCCCCTGTCCTCTTAGGTCCAGACCAAGCAAGAGGCCTGGGCAGTTCAGTCGGCTCAAGCCATGGGTACAGGAGAGCCCCAGGATGGACACTGGGGCAGAGCTGGTCTCCTCACTGCCTTGAGCACCCACCATGGCCTGGAGCAGAGACCCCGGGCAGCTGGACCCAGTCAGCCCCCACACGTGGGTCAAGGGCAGGGACACGCAGTTAGGACGCCATGCCTTGGACACAGAGCGGCAGGGGACAGAACACAGACGGGCAAGGACGTGCAGGCACCACACACTCGAGGGCCACGCACACACAGTCCAGTCGTGGGGGACGAGAGTGCAGCGGGCGACAGGGGTGGGACACACAGGAGCGAGCAGTGTTAGTCTAGGGGTCAGCTGGCTGCGGAGGACACCACCAGTCCCCAGGCCCGGGGCTGGGCAGGGGTGTCTCCCCGGACATCGGTGGATGTGGTGCTGCTGGAGTAGGTGAACCAAGGGGCTGCTGGTCTGGGAGGAGCCTGTCAGGGTCTGAAGCAGGGTCCCCCCACCTGGAGCCCCAGGAACCCGGGTCAGCAGCCAGGAAGGATACTGGTCCCTCACCACCCCGCCTCTGGGGGAGGGGTCAGGCCCTCCTGCCTGCGGACCCTGGCCCTGCCTGGCCCCCTCTTCCCTTCTGGGAGCAGAGGATTAATTCTGACAGGTTCCCACAGAGGGCACCAAGGGAGGATGAGAGATCCCTGCTCTGCAGGGCGGAGTACGGTGCCACCACTCTGAGGGGAAAGGCAGGGCCTACAAAGGGCACAGGGGACCCTTCCTGGAGCAGCTTGGCACCCTGGTCTAGACAGGGGACCCCAGGAAGTGAGCTGTCTGGTGCAGACATGGTCAGTGGGGCTACATGGATGGGCCACAGAACCCTCTGTCCGCGGCCTCGAGTCTCACTCTCACTGCAGTGGGAAGACTTGGGGCTGGGGGAGTGGATGCAGAGAGAGAGAGAGACCCCAAGCCCAGAGCAGTCTGCCAGGACTGGGGGCTAACTGGGAGTGCCCCAAACTGGGACAGCCAATACTCCGTCTCCACTACCTCTGCACTGGGCATAAGTGGGGCCCCGGGGGCAGGGTGGAGGCGCAGGGGCAGGACCCCAGCCACTGAGACAGGCAGGAAGCAGAACAAGGGACAGAAAACACCTGGACAGACAGTTCCAGCACAAGAAAGCAGCTTGGGGGCGGGGGGCAGTCAGGAGAGGGGACCAGGGGAGCGAGGAGGGGGCATGTGGCTCCAAGTAGGGGCCACAGGCTGGGCAGGGCTGGCTCAGGGGGCCCCGGGACAGTCCCCAACAGAACAGAATCACACTACACACTTTCCGCCCATGCAGTCCTACCTGGAGGCCCCGTAGGTTTGAGTTTGCGAGCTTTCAAGTGTTTTTCACACACACACAAAGGGAAAGGAACAGAAGATTGTAAAAGAACGGGAGAAGAAAAAGGAAATGAAAAAAATAGTCGAGGAAAGTGGGGGAAACAACAGAACAAAGAAAATTAGCACGAGGGTCGGTCCTGCCTTGAGGACTGGGAACACAGGGCCTGGGGTAAGAGCGAGTGCCCTTGGGCCCCCGGCACCCCAAGACTGAGTGTCCCTGGGAGTGATGGTGGGTCAAATGCTGGAGAGGGGAGTGGGCAGCACTGTCTCCCAGGTGACAGATCCTGGGAGAGGCAGGTGGGGACCTGCAGGAGGACTCTGCCCCGGTGAGGGCTCCATTGGGTGGACACTCAGGGGCAGGTAAGGGGACTCTTCTGGCTGAAAGGACCCAGAGTTCAGCGTTCACCGGAGGGCATCTGACCTTCATGGACTCTGGCCAGGCCCCACCCTTCTCACCTCGGACCTCATTCTGAGCCCGGGCCTGGCACCAACACACCCCAGGGGCAGAGCCTGGAAAGGTGCCCACTGTCCATGTGGCCCCCAGGGGGGCTCCCCAGGACCCTCTGTCCCCCGCAGGGATCGTGGGAGTGTCTGCTCCTTGTCCTGTTGGGGCCTCTCTGTGGTCCGGGGGTCTCTCCTTCCTCAACAGAGACCCTGGCCCTCACTAGGGGTCAGAGGGTCAAGGTTATCCTTTTGCTTCTAAACACAGGGCCCCCCACCAGCGGGGCTGCACCCGGCTGCCGTCCGTGGAAGCAGCCGCATTTACCTCCGTGAGCTCAGGGGGCCGTGTCCACCAGACTCACACACTACACCCCTGACAGCAAGGACACTAAGCAGGGGGCGGAATGAAGGTGAAAAATAAAAGCCGCAAACTATAAAACAGAGAACAAAGTTAATAAAATAAATCACACACGACTCGTTTCTGAAAAGTACATGTTTTAAAGAAAAAGAAACAAAAAGCAAACAAAATGATGAGCAACTGAAAACGGGGATTAAGGACAAATGGGGGGCACACCCAGGCAGCGTGGGGGGCGCAGAGGTACCTGTACATGGGGACGGTCACCGTGCGCTCGTAGTACTGCCACGTGGAGTGCAGGTCCGTGCGCGACAAGTTGGTGGCATAGAACCTCCAGGCGGACTGTAGAGAGGAGGGGGGTCAGGCGCCGCTAGGGGCCCTCCCGCCTCTCCCGGGGCCTCGCTCCCACGCATCCCTGTGCACTGGCCTCTGGACAGCAGCCCAGTGTCGCTCCCATCCCCATGGGCCACAGTCACCTCTGCAGAGTAGAGCTGGGAGCGGGGACCCAGCAGTGAGTCCGCACGGAACTCCAGTTCTTTCCCTTCCATCTGTCCCACCTAATGCCTGGCAGCCATCACTCGGCATCATGGTCACCTTCCTGCCCTCCCCGGGGGACAGGAGGTGAGGGCCAGAGCCAAGGACATGGGCCGCATCCTCCACTGTAAGGCTGAACCCCTGCAGGGCCTGGCCTTTACACCAGCCTTGGCCAGGCCTGGCCTCTGCTCCCAACTCTCGTTAATCAGAGTAAAATACACATAACGTAAAATTCACCCTCTTAAAGGGCACAGTTGATTGGCGCTAAGCTCGTTCCTGATGCTGTGCAAATGTCCCCTTGACAAACACCACACTTTCACCACCTCAAGACCAAGGGCCCCCAACCCACCAGCATGACTCCCCACTCCCTCCACCCCTGGCCTGCCATCCCTGATCTGCGTCAGTCTCTGCGGTTCCCCACTCTGGACACTTCCTAGCAATAGAATTTCAGTGGCAGGCCTCCTGGGTCTGGCTCCCTCCGTTTAGCACGTTCCCAAGGCCTGTCCCTGGTGGAGCCCATGTCCAAGCCTTGTTCTTTTTAAGGCCAGACATATTCAAGCATGGGGCTTCCCAGGGGGCTCAGTGGTAAAGAATCTGCTGCAATGCAGGAGATGCAGGTGCAATCCCTAGGAAGATCCCCTGGAGAAGGAGATGGCAACCCACTCCAGTATTGTTGTCTGGGAAACCACATGGACAGAGGAGCCTGATGGGCTACAGCCCATAGGGTTACAAAGAGTCAGACACAACTGAGTGACTGAACAACAAGATTCGAGCCTGTGGACGGACCACACCTTCTGCACCCTTTCACTGGCTGAGGCAGTGTTTCAACCTTTGGCTCCTGTGAATGGTGCCATTGTGAACACCTGCGTGAAGGACTGTGGCTAAACACCTGTTTCCAGTTCTGTTGGGTGTTCACCTAAGAGTGGGATTGCTGGGTCGTGTGACAGGTTTAACCTTTGGAGGAGCCACTAAACTGTCTTCTACAGCAGCCACACCATTTCACACCCACTCCCACAGCGACGTATGAGGGTTCTGACTTCACATCCTCATCAACACTTTTTTTAAATTGTGACCCATCCTGGTGGACATGAAGGACTTTTGCTTTGCATTTCCCCCATGAAGAATGACACTGAACATCTTTTCACGTTCTTATAGGCCATCTGGTATATCTTCTCCAGAGAGATGTCTACTTAAATCCTTTGCCCATTTCTTAGTTGGGTCGTTTGTCTGTTTGCCATTGAGCTGCGAGTCCTTCATGTATTCTGGATACCAGATCTCCATCAGATATCTGATGTGCAAATATTTTCTCCCATCCTGTGGGTTATCTTTTCACTCTCTAAGGAGACAGTTCAAATAGTGCCCTTGGACGCATAGAAGTTTTCCTTTCATTTCTTATGCTTTTGGTGTCATATCTAAGAAACCAGTCTCAGAGGCTGACTTCCTACCGCATGAAGTCAGGTGAAGTAAGCACTTACCGTCTTCTCCAGTCACTTCTGAGCCTGCGTTCAGCGCTGGGCATGTGTGGCCTCATGGAGCCCCCAGTGTGTGGAGGTCCTTCCCCAATTCCTCCCCATCTCCTGCCCTCCCCCAATAATTCGGAGCTTCTCAGAGAGGAGGGGGCTGTGGGGAAGTGCTGTCTGTTCAGGCCGCGCTCCTTCCCTAACCTTGCAACCACTGGCAGTGCTGTGACTTTGGTGTCAATAGTGGGTGGGACTATTGTCAATGGGGGGGCGGGGGGGCATTTCTGTTCTTCTTTACACTCTTTTGCATTTAAAAGAAGCAGTCATTTGAAGTTCTCACAGTGAAAGACAGGTATACATATACACACAAAAGTAGGCTGCAACCTGGGAAAGAAAACATCTTTAAAAAAACAAGCCAAGCCATGTGAGGGACCAGGCCAGTGTTCAGCCTGTAGTAAAGGCCAGTCAATGCCAAAAGTCCACTGGATCCCTGGTCCTGGGAAGGGCTGCAGGAACCTCAGCCTCTCAGGCAGCCTGTGCCCGGCCCGAACTTTCAGGATAGCTCAGGAAGCACCGCTGGATACTGCATGGCCACTGTGACCCCAGTGATGGGGTTGGTGGTGCAGGCTGGGCAGCACAGACATGGCTCTGCCACCTACCTGCATGGAGGTCACTGAACCCCGATCCCACAAGTGCAAGGCAGCGTCGGTGCTATGAGGGGACAGCTCGGGAGCACCGGTGACAGCCTGGCCCAGGGCCTATAGACTGCTGGCCCTGATGTGCCATAGGAGCTGGGCCTCTGCAAACATCTAAGCGGTTCTCAGCACAGACTTGAATTCCCCAACAGGAGACAAATACCCAGTGGGGCTTCGCTCCAACACCGCGGGCCCAGGCCAGGGGTCCCATGGGTCCGTGTGGGGCCCACACGGGGGCTATCTGGACGCACCTGGATCAGACCTGCTGCGGGGTTCCGCCTCTTCTCAAAGTGCTTCTGACGGTGCTGCTCTTGAACTTTCAGGGCAAAGCCAGACCCCAAAATGCCCTGCAAGTCACTGGGGTCAGACAGCACCCAGGGACCAGAGCCCCCCCCACCTTGCCTGCACACTCCGGGCTCCGCCTTCTCGCCCCCACCCCCAGCCCCTAGTCACCAGGAGACAGACTGGGGGGCTTCATCCTCACAGGAGCTTGGCAGGGCCCACTCTGAACACACCTGGGCACAAAGGTTGCCGTCCTCCCATTCTGTCTACACTACAATGAGCCGGGGGTGAGGCCCAGGGTCTCAGAGAAGACCACCCAGACAGCAGCACCACCAGCTCCCCCATGTCCTGCACAGCTGCAGTTGGAGGGCTAACAGGGCCCCCATGCCTTCTGCAGGAGACCTGCCAGAGACGTGTCATCCACAGCACCGCTCCTGGCCACAGGGACCCAACTGGTCAATCCCAGGGCTAGGAGGCGCTGATGGGGACCCACAGATGCAGTGAGAGGGGAGCCCTGCCCTGCCCCATGTGACCCCAAGGAGAGAAGTGGTCACCGAGGAGGCCAGACTCTGTCCCCCGCAAAGGCAGGAAGGGCAGGACTCACAGCAGGAAGAGCGAAGAAGGAGACACCGATGAGGGTGAAGGTCGCTGCCAGGAGCCTCCCGTTCCAGGTCTGAGGGTACTTGTCCCCGTAGCCAATGGTTGTTAGGGTGATCTGTGAACAGAGAGCCTACACTCAGGCAGACCTGGCAGGAGCCAGGGCCCTCTCTGAGGCCTCAGGGCAGCTGGACAGACCCATGCCCCACGCTGCCTACATGGGGCCCGTGAGGCAGGGGTCACCACCAGCCACCCTTCCCCGCTCAAGAACCAAAATGAAACTCTCCAACAGGGCGTGGGGTTGGGGGGCGGGGTGTTCAGCCTCCACTCTCATTTTACACCTGAATTGGGCAGGACAGGTTCACCCAGGAGGGCCGAGCTCCAGCCGGACGGGCAGCCGGGAGGCTCCGACAAAGCCGGAGCCTGACAGGTGATAGGGCCAAGGGACCCTCTGAGGATGCTCAGGGGTCATCTGGGGGCCTTTGGAGGGGGGCCTTGTGAGCTGAGGCCAGAGATGGAGGGGCCCAGCTGCCAGGAGGGGCATGGAATTGGGGCACCTCCACACACATGGTCTCACGAACTTCTCCCTCAGAAGGTCATGCAGTCCCAAAACAAGGGCAGACTTGGGGACGTGGGGGGATTGCTAAGGCTTCGGCCCTCGGGGCCAGCATTCAAGGCCAGTGTTAACGGCCAGCATTCGGGAGGCCAGCTTGACAGCAAGGTGGTGGGGGGACTCCCCCAGTGCCCATGAGGCCCCTCCAAGGACCACCGGCCCACAGAGCAGAACAAGGGGATCTCAGGTGGAACGGTTCCCAAGAATGATGGGGCGGAGCCAATCTCATCCCATCACAGAGCAGAGTGAAACTTTAAAGTCTGCAGTTCACAGAGAAGGGACTTCCCTGGAGGTCTCTTGGTCAAGACTCAGCAATAAAAGTGCCGAGGGCCCAAGTTCAGTCTCTGGTCGGGAACTAAGACCCCCACACGCCAAGAAACATGGCCGAAAATGAAACACTAAAATAAAAATAAAGTTCACAGAGGAAACCCCCGGTGTAGGTGGGGAATACCCAGAAGGGGTTGCCCGTCTGAGTGTCCAGCACCCCCAGAAGAGCTCACAAAGGAGGGGCACTCCGGCCCCCACCTGGAGGCGTCCATGGAAACAGACAAGGAGGAGGTCCTGGCTCAAGCAATCGGGGTCAAGGTCTGCAGGGCCCTTTGGAGGGTGGCCCAGGAAGCCTTTTCTCAGAAGAGGCCATTGCACCAGGTGACAGGAGAGGGGCCCTCAAGGGGCCCAGGAGGTAGGTGGCCATGAGCATGGGCCAAAAGTTTACCAGCTCTGGACGGAGTCCCCCTCGTCAGGAGCAGCCTGGGAGGTTGAGTCAGGGGGGTCTAGCTCCCCTTTTCAAACTCTGCTCCATCAACATGACAGGCAGCACCGCCCCTCCCCCTCCATCACAGAGATCACACAGGTTGGTCAGGGAAGAAGGAACCGGCCATGGCTGGGTACAGGCTCCGAGGGCCAGGCTTCTTGCCACCCCACATAAACCAGTGCATCCCCCACCACGGCCCATCTGGGACGCCACCTCCACATGGCATTCTGGTCAGAAGCAGCCAGCCGATGGCCCCAGAAAGATGTCTCCAGCCAGGTTAGGCAGGATAACTGGGGCACACCGTGGGGAGGAGTGGGGGGATCTCAGACCATGGGCAGGAGGGACCCCAAGGCAGGCCACGCCCGGCGAGCACGTCCTTGGTGAAGGTCCCTCTCCTTGGCCCCAGAGGCCAGACACTCACCAGGCCCCACCAGAGTGCGTCCGCGTAGGTATCAAAGTGATCGTTCTCCCCCTTCTCTGCCAAGTACACCAGAAATGAGGCCAGGATGAGGCAGAGGAAGCCGATGTACCAAGCAGTGACCAACTCCTGAAAGAGATGGCCACGTCACAGCGGCCAAATTGGCGCCCAGCCCAACCTGCCCAGGAGTACAGGGCCCCATCTGGCTGGACATTCGCTGAGCTCTGGGTCCCCTGGGCTTCCGGGGCAGGTACGCCTCCCGAGAGCCGGCTGCAGAGTCCCCGGGAGCCCCAAGCCTGGGCAGACAGGAGAGGCAGCTGGTTTTCCAGCCCCAGCCCCAGCCCTGGGTGGTCCCACACCTGTGTACCTCACCCCTAGAGGATGGCAGGCAGGGATGGCCCAGAACCGCATCCACCCAGGAAAGGAGTGGTCCTGAATGGCTGTTAGGCAGGCAGGCTGGAGAATGTTCCCTGAGGCTGAGGGACACTTCCACTTTGTCTTGTTAACCAAGGCCCAGCCTCGGGGCCTCAGACAAGAAGGACAGTGGGGAGGAGGCTGGGGGCCAATAAGCCCACCCACCAGCAGGATGGCCTCTCCGCACAGCCTGGCAGGGTGGGATCTGGGCTTGTGGAACTCCTGGGAACACAGGGTGGGGATTGGGAAGGACCTGGGACTGCAGCCACCTCGCAGGTCCCACAGCCCGTGGCCACCACGAGCCTCAGTCTAATGCGCAGGTGACTGGGGGATGGGCACTAATCTAGTACACCCAACACCATGGAGCCAGCCGGTTCTGGGCCTGGCAGAAAAGCTGGGGAGACGAGGTCAAGGGTCAAGTCATGGGAAGACACCCAGAGGAAAAGAGAGGCTGTGTCATGCCCGGCCAGCCCTCCCCACCCTGGCCTGGCACCCTCACCTTGCTGTGCGCATAGACCACGGAGCCCAGCAGCTTCCAGGTGCCGCCCCGCCGGTCCATTCGGATCATGCGCAGGATCTGCAGGAAGCGCAGGCTCCGGAGCGCCGATGTGGCGAACACATTGCCCTGGGAACCGGCAGCCAGCACCGCGATGGACGCGATGAGCACCATGATGTCTGCGGGAGACGGCGGAGCTGGGGGGCGGGCCCTCTGCTGCAGAAGGGCGGCCCCCACCAGGGCTCCGGAAGGATGGACAGATGAACGCACACAAAGTACCAGCATGGCGTGGTTCCGCAGTCCACCCAGCCCAACCCGTCCCTAGGCACGGCCACCCGGCACCTCATTGCCCTGCACTCAGGCCGCATCAACCACGGGCTCTGCTGCCAAGAGGGCAGGTGGGAAGAAACTTTCAGAAAAAGCTGGTCCTGCATTTGTGCCTGCCCACCTATCCCCACCGGGCCTCACCAATCACACAGAAGGGCTTCCGGGCAAACTTGAGCCGCCCTCTCCAGCCGCGGTACCGACAACAGCAACCCGCAGCCCAGATCCGCACGAAGTACTCCACACCGAACACCACGATGGTCACGATTTCCTGCGGGTGACGCTGCAGCTGAGCCACTACACTGGATGGGGGGCTGTCCTGTGTAACTGGTGTGGGGCCCCCGTCCTGTGTTGCTGGTGTGGGGCCCCGTTCTGTGTAGCCGGTATCAGTGCGGGTCCCTGTCCTGCGTAGCCAGTGTGGGGTCCCCATCCTGCGTCGCTGGTGTAGGGCCCTGTTCTGTGTAGCCAGTATGAGTGTGGGGTCCCCGTCCTGTGTAGCCAGTGTGGGGTCCCTGTCCTGTGTAGCCAGTGTGGGGCCCCCATCCTGTGTAGCTGGTGTGGGGTCCCATCCTGTGTAGCTGACGTGCATTCAGGACACAGAGGGTACAGCTGATGGAGGGTCTCAGGTAATTGTCAAGTTGGGGGTGCTCCCAGGCCTGGGGCAGCCCCAGGACACAGGGCAGGGGGGAGGAGGACTCCCCAGAGGTGCATCTGGATGCAGGATCAGCCTCCCTGCAGCCCTGCCTCCCATCACTAACAGCAACATACAAATTACCCTGCAGTTGCCATGGCGCCCACCCCTACCCATCACAGGAGTGCTGTGAGCTTCACAACCCCCACCCCACACCCACATCTGCAGGGAAACACCCCACACTCCGAGGTGGAGGGGGCCACCCAAGCCCGCAGGCTCCAGTGAGAACAGAAGGTGGGAAAGGGCAAAGGGACAGCGGAGGCGGGGGCTGTCAGGTGCTGTGATGACACAGGGTGGGGGGCAGGCCGGGAACAGGGTGCTGGGGTGTTGTGGGGAGGGGCCAGTGGAGGCTGAGGAAGCTGCAATATCACCGTCAGGAGGGGAGGCTGGGAGGAACCGAAGGGCTACCAAGAAGAACAGTGGGTGCCATGAGGGTGGGGGTCCCTGCCAGTGGGGGACCTGGAGGGTCAGACCAACAGGATCAAGGACAGGCTGCCGCCCGCGGCCTCGAGTGCCATCAAGCCCTCCGCGCCATCCTGCTGGACCCACCAGGATGTAGAGCGCGCCCTCAGAGCTCTTCTCGTACTCCTTGATGGTGGAGAACACGGACAGCACAAGGCAGGAGAAGACCAGCAGGAACCTAGGGACCGAGCAGAGGGCGGTCAGCCAGGCCGGGCGCCCAGAGCAGGGGACACCCCCCAGGGCTCCATGGCGATGACCAGCCTCATCTGCTCTCCAGGACACCCACCACGTGTCCCTTGTCTGTCTGCTCCCAAAGCTCTCAGAGCAAACAAGGGGCACTGCCTCCTGGGTCACTGGGCAAATGAGAACTGAGCAAATGCCACAGTCTACCCTCAAGCAAGGCACCCAGGCATGGTCCCCCATCCCTGTCTACAACTGTCCTTGCCAGGCTCACAGGCAAACACTTCCTGTCCCCTAGTTCACACCGGCTTCACCCATGCCGTCCAGCATCCTTGACCACCAGAACATGCCTGCAGGCAGTGTTGGGAGTGGGCACAGAGAACTAGTCAATTTCCAGAACCAGGAACCGCTGGGCAGTAGGCGTCCAGCCAAAGGGGACAGGGTGGGGCTGAGATCCCAGGGAGCAGAGCCCCTGAGGGCTGCTGATGGGGGTCTAGGGCTCCTGAGGTGCTCTCCCACTTTACCACCACCTGGGAAACCCCAGGCATCCAGCTCCACCGTCCCTGGGCATCGAGACCACTGGCTTCTTTGGTGGCAGAGGTGGGGTGGGGAATGAGACCCTCAGAGCCAACGCCACATAGTCCAAACCCAGCCTGGCCACGGCGACAGTGATGTGGGCCCGGCCTGCCCAGTCTGGCCAGAATCACCGAGGGGGTGCTCAGCGCCAAGGCCTACTGAGCCTCAGTCAGATCCAGGGGTACCTCCGGTGGTCCTGCCCACATGCCCGGAAGAGGCCTGGCAACAAGGCCCAGAGAGACACAGGCCACCCCGCTTACAGGGCTGACCCAGCCCCTCCTCGGAGCATGGCCTCCTGAAGACAGCTCCATCATCGCCCCTGGCCCCATCCGTGTCCCTGGCTCCATCATCACCCCCGGCTCTATCTGAAGGCCGCTGGCACAGACAAAAGGCATGCGGGGAAACGGTCACATTTCAAAACCGCAATTAATTTCCTTTGTTCATTAGCCAATTTATTCAATTAGCTGAGCCCAGGGACAAAAATGTCCAGATGTCTCATGTGCCTTATATCCATAAATCTCTGCCCACAGTATCCTCCCCTCAACTCTGCTGTTGAGAAGGAACCCACATGCCCAGAGAGGGTCTGCCAGGGTTGGAGGAGATCCCAGGGCAGTGGGTCAGGATGCCAAGGCCTGTGTGGTGGGAGAGACTGAGGTTGGTCGCCCACTTCAGAAGGGGCACTGGGACCCAGCTCAGCTCAGTACCGGGACTTGGGAGCTGGGGGGACACACGACCCGGTGGGCTTCCCTGGGGAGGTGTCCATCACACTGCAGGGTGAAGAGCTGGTGGGGCCAACAGAGAAGGGAAGGTGTTCCTGACAGAGGGAAGAGTAAGTGGAGTGGCCCTGGAGTGGGTAAGGGGTAGACAGTGAGACCGAGACCCAGCAGAGGGTGAGTCTGACCAGACTAGAGATCGGGTGTCCAGGGTGCCTGACATCATTCTTGTCTGCTGGGGAGGCAGGGCCCAGTGCCATACCCACAGATGCCAGCTCCTTGTGCTGCATAAGAACACTCCTCTAGAGAACAAAGAAAAGGCCAGGACTCTGGGTGACCAGGCCCTCTCTGCCTGGCTTCCTCGAGGTGGCTCTGCCAGCATCTCAGAACATTCCAGAATGTCCCACTCTTCCTAGCAGACAGAGGCCAGGCTGTCAGGAGCCCCACCAGCAGCTCAGGAGACAAACCTGCAGCCCAAGGTGGGAACCTCACAGCGTTCCTCCCCTCTCCCCCAGAAAGTGCCGGCCACACTCCCAGTTTTGTTTCTGATGTTTTGGGACAGATGGCCACAGATGGCACCACCAGGGGGTGCAGGGGAGGCAGCGGGACGGATGCTTGGAAAAAGGCTGGCACGCCCACTCGGCAACGAGGAGGAAGCAGAGGAGGGTAGCAGATGCCCCCAGGGAGCAAGCACCCCTTACTCTGTGCTGCCAGGTCCAGGTGAGGCCCCCACAGATCCAGAGGGACACCTCCAAAGTGCAGTGGTGCCCCCACAGTCCTTGGCCACTCGCAGGCAGCTGGCTGATGGAAGTCACTTACTCCAGGCCTCTCCCGTCTGCGGGCACCTCAGTGACTGGTGGCCATCCCCACCCAGCACCCAGCTGCAGCCTGGCACCTGAGACTTCCATCGCCCATGCCCATCTATAGACAGGGAGGCAGAGGCCCCACAAGCCCAGGAGGGGGCTCTGCCTCTGGCCTCCTGGCTTCAGACACTGCATCCTTGGTGACAAGGGGCACTTCAATGGGGCCTGGCCCCCCACTGGAGCTGGTGGGGGTGGGAGGCTAGCTCAGACGCAGGTGCTGCCCTCCCACAGGACAACACGGGTGACCACCCCTAGCCCTGTGGCCATTGCAAGGTGCCCACTGCAGTTATGCTGGGGCCTTGGGCACTGAGGCATCCTGGAGATGCTGGGGAATCTGAGCCAGGCAGAGCCTCTCTTGCCTTCATGACCTGGGTTCTGGCCTCCGGCAGACTCCTCGGAGCTGGCAGCTGTGTCTCAGAAGAACTCCCTCTGCCCCGCTGCTCCTCAAGAGAGGAGTTGCAGAGGTGCGGGGCAGACACTGCCAACAACGCTGGGGCCCTGGGAGGCCAGCTGTGTGCTGGGCACTGACCCTCAGGCCCCAGAGTCTGTTTCCTCCCAGACAGACCGGTGAGCGGGTCCACCCCACCCCACGCACGCTGGGAGACCAGCCCCTCTGCTGCAAGGTTCAGCTTAATGCCCAGTACCATCCTGCACCTCTCCTTGCCACCTGACCAAGGCCCCAGACCCTGGGGGAGGGGAGTCTTCACGCCCTCCAGCCCAGGAACTATCCAGGCTGCAGGGAAAGAAAGGAGCGGTGGCAGGAGGTATCCACAAAGGCAGTACGTGGTGGCTAATTATGATAATGAATTCAATGTCAGGATGCTTCTCCTTGGCAGCAGTTGCCATGGAGACAAGCATCTCGAGCAGTTGGTCCCCAGCCCCAGACTCCAGGGGCTGTGATGGGGGGCAGGCAGGGGAGCGGGGCAGGCAGGCACAGCGGACCTTGCTCACCACCTGGAGAGTGAGCATCAGCCAGAACCACCACAGCCCAGGTGCACAGCCGGGCCTGCACCACCCAGAGCACCCAGTCTACCAGCGGCCATGGCGGGGGGTCGGGGTGGGGCTGGCCCCAGCCCTGCAGGATCCAAAGCAGCAGGAGAGACCTCCACCAGATGGCAGGAGGGACTTCCATGGCCTAAGCTCTGAGCAGAGATGGACCCCTCTTTTGAAATAGGTCCTGAGTGCAGGGGTCTGACGACAGAGAGGAGGGGCAGGCAGGAGATGACGGGAGGGACTGAGGGTGCTGGAGGCTTGGGCGTCAGCCAGAGGAGCCCCACAGCCAAGGCTGACAACACCCATTGAGGCAGGGAGCCCACAGCTGTGCCCGCAGGCCCTGGGTGCCCATGTGTGTGGTCTGCCTGCCCCTGTGCTCTGGGGAGGGACAGCCCCCACTTCCGGAAGGAGACCCCACTGCCTCCGGTTCTTCCCTCCTGCCTCCTTCCCCCATCTGACTTCAGGGAATATTTCTCTTCTGGCAAAACATGACTAAGCCTCTGCCACCTCATCCCACGTCACTGTTGGGAGGGCACCAGGGTGGGGGCCGTGGTGCAGGCAGGGACGGCCCCCCTAAGGTTGTCCCCGCAACCCAGACTCCCCCCTCTCCAAAGACTGAGTCAAAAGGTAGCTGGGATTACTTGCCTTATTCTACATATTTAATGAGATAGGTGTACATGCTCAGTTATGTCTGACCCTGTGTGACCCCATAGACTACAGCTTGCCAGGCTCCTCTGTCCATGGGATTCTCCAGGCAAGAATACTGGAGTGGGTTGCCATGCCCTCCTCCAGGGGATCTTCCTGACTCGGGGATCGAACCCACATCTCTTACGTCTCCTGCACTGGCAGGGGCATTCTTTACCACAAGTGCCACCTGGGAAGCCCTTAATGAGATAAACCTCTCATAAGCAGGTGGCAGGATTGGGAGGAAAAATAGTCGTGTTGCTATCACCCATTTGCTCGCCCCCAGGCCCCAGAGCTGGGAGAGGAGAGTGGGAAGGGGTCACTGACATCGAGCCCCACCCCCAGGCTGGAATTCACAGCATGTCTGCTATGCTCCAGGCACCCAACAACTGACAGACGGGGAAAGTGTGTGTCCATTTTACAGATGAGAGCACAGAAGGAGCACAGAGGCTGTGAAGCTGCTCACTGCAACCATGGGGGCCAAGCCTGAGCTCCCCTTCCACTGGCGGGGTCCCCAGAATAACGTCCATTCTGATAAGACTGTGCCTCCCTGGGGGCCGGGTGACCCAGGAGCCAGGAGAGACCGGGGGAGGGGGAGCCACCAGTGTGAGGTCCCTGGGGAACCTCCCGTTGCCTCGTCCTTCAGGACTGCAGCCGGCGCCGCAGCCTGGAATCTAATTTCACTGCCTAATAAACTGCTCTGCCTCCAGGATCCACTGCCACGTCCAATCTCTGGGAGCGACAGGAAGCCTGGATTCCTGACGGCGGTTCAAGGTGCAAAGCAGATGCAGGGAACCACTCGTCATCCTGCCAGGATCAGAGGGAGCTGGAGGTTCCATGCAGACCTCTTCCCTGGAGCCTGGGCCACCAATGGGGCAGCACCCAGTCTACTGCAGCCCAGCCAGGCCAATCAAGCCTGCTGCCAGGAGAACAGAAGACACTTGGAGACACCACCTGAACCTAAGGCCATGGCAGTGAAGGAGGTGGGCCCTGGGAACCTTGCAAACAGCATGAGCTCAATCAGTGCCTTGGACCTGACAGGCTCTGACCCAGAAATCTCAGACCCTGGGAAGGTTCAGCTTCAGACTCAGCATTCAAGGCCTCTACAAATGACCTTGGCCTCCCTTGTTCTGGCCCCCAACGCCTTCCCCTGCTCCCTGCTGGACCAGAGGTCACTCCACATCCACAGCAACCCCCACATCCAGCCCTCTCTCTCCCAACACCCAGGGCAGGAAGGCGTGCTCGGGGGACCCCTTATGCTCCCACTGGCCAGTACCTCGGATGGCTCTTGTCCTCCAAAGCCTCGGCCACAGGGAGAATCTGGTGAATGTCTGGTCCTACCCTCCCACGCACCAGTCCCCTGACCACGCACCAGTCAGAAGCCCCAGGTTCCAAGGGACCCCCCAGTACCCCCAAAAGAGTAGACATCTGTGGTGAAGCCCCAGGGGCTCCGGGAGCTACAGGAAGGGCTCTCCCCTGGGGCCAGGCCAGACAGGAGGACCCCTGGGGCCCTGGCAGGAAACCCACTGGCTCAGCACCCACAGAGACCACTTCCCCAGCCCCTCCCATCTCGTCCCCAAGATGGCCACTGCACGTGGGATCACTCTCCAGTAGTCACCTGTCTGCACCCAGAGCCAGCACTGACAAAGGCTCACCCGAGTGCCCTCCTCCATCCCACGTCAAACAGGTTTGGGGGTATTTTTTGTTTGTGTGTTTATTTTAGCCACACTGCATGCAGGATCTTAGTTCCCTGCCCAGGGGTTGAACCTGTGCCCCTTGCAGTGGAAGCTTGCAATCTTAACCACTGGACGGCCTTGGAATTTCCCCTCCATCCCCCATCAGAGTCCACCCGCAGCCAGCCTGCACACATGGATGGGTCCCCTCGTCATCCCCAGCCTCCTCAGACACAACAGTCCCCACCAGGCTCACAGCCCCCGTGAGGGGTCCTCCCTGCCAAGACCCCATCTCAGGCCTGCTCCACCAGACTCTTCCATCTCTCTGTCCCCCATTCCCACTACCCGACACCCTACCAAGACACCTGGAGGAGTGCCCACCTCCTCCCGCCAGCTTCCCTGCTCCAGGGCCTTTGCACGCTCTCCTCTACTGCCCAGCACTCTCTGCTGCATCCCCAGTGCAGGGCTACCCCCGTCCTCACGCCCAGGTGCCATGCTCAGCATCACCTTCTGCAAGAGGCCCCCAGCTCCCTCCAGTTTCTCTCCTGGCGCCCCCAATCATCCTGGTGCTAGCTCTCTTCACCTGCTCTGCTCATCTGTCCCCTCAGTGTGCAGCCAGAACCCGCACACGGAGTGGGCCCACATCCTGACAAAGGGCAAGGTCAGTTCCAGCCCACAGCCTCCATCAGACAAGGCTCGATAGTGCAGACCCGCCAGACAGTTTGGGAGTAAGGAGGCAAGAAGGGGCCACGGACAGAGGCCCAAGGGACCCAGAGGCTTCTGAAGGCAGAGGGTGGGGGTCGTGGGACCAGGAGAGTACGGCACACCCCAGGGAGCCTGGCCACACATGAGTTCACAGGCAGCAAACGCACTCATTAAAAACAGGAAATGTTTGCGTGTGTCCACACAGAGCCATGAACTCAAGTGTTCACAGCAGCTCCAGACACCCCAAACTGAGGGGGACACCCCACAGGTCATCAGCAGATGCACAGTGGGCAACTGGCCCCTCTGCAGTGGAACATGCTCAGCCTTTAAGGGGAGCAAAACACTGACCCAGGTCACAACCTGGATGAACCTTAACACATGACACTCAGTGAAGGAAGCCAGATGCGAAAGTCACACAGTATGTGATCCACTCCCATGAAATGTCCAGAACAGGAGCTACGGCCCCAGGGGCTGGAGGTGGGGAGACAGACTGGATGGGCTCAGGTGTCTTAGAGGGGGACAAACACGTCCCAAGACCAGAGACAGCTGGTGGCTGCCCCTCACTGTGAACCCAAAAAACGCCCACAATTGGCCACTTTGGAATGACTAATTGTACATTCTGTGAGTTTCACCTCGATTACAGAAGAAAGACGGGCAGGTTGTCAGGCTCTGAAGAAGCAAGTGAAGCCCCATCCACATGCTTGTGCCCAGGCCAGCCTTCTCACCTGGGTCTCAGCTTCCCTCTGAGAAAGTCTCAGATAGCCCACCCCTCCCCACACACTGCTTTCCACACCCCTGCCAGCAGGGAACCTGACCCATCCTTAGAGGAAAGACACTGCTCTGAGGCCTCTGGGGACAAGAAGGGCCCCAGCCTCCCCTAGAGAAGCCTCAGCATCCACTCGCAGGGAGCAGGCAGCCACTAGCTGGTTGATTTCCTCAGTCGTGGGAGAGGGTCCCCTCCAGGTGTGTGTTCTTCCATGGTTTTCACTGAGTTCTGTCCTCGTAAGGCCTGGACTCCCCCAGGCCCGGCTCACTCTGGGGGCCCCGTCTGGAGGTGTGTCCCCCGGGCCTGCCACACACTCCCCCAACACAGGCACCTTTGGGGAACTGCCCTAATCAGGCGGTCAGCATGGCTGACTCTGGCCCCTACAGGTCCCACAGCCCCGCCACATGGAAGCCTGGGCAGGAGTGGGGTGGGGACGGGTCCCCCAAGGGCACACTGCTGTGGACAGGCTTCTGGGCTCAGAACACAGTGCAGATACCAGCTTTCGGGGGAGAGGGGCTCCCCCAATGAGGGGGTCAGTTTGGACTACACCCCTGGTATCCAACATCCCCTTTGTGAGCACAGGAGCCACTCGGGGCTCAGGGCACCCCAACCACTGTTCTCCTGACTCAGGATCTCTCATAGAGTCACCCCCTACCCACTGCCCCCAGGTTGACGGGACGGCCAGGTTTGCTCCCCCAGACTCTTCCTGAAGACCCTCCAAGCAGCTCTCAGGCTGGTCCTCCCACCACACTCCCACGGCTCCCAGCTCACTGGTCCTTTACAGACACCCCCAGTGTCCTCTCAGCCTGCACTTCACGCCTCCAGCAATGGAGGGCTCACCCTCGGGCAGGACCTCATTTTAACAAGCCCCCTCCTGGGCCCCTCCCCAGGCCAGCACCCAGAGCCACTAAGGGCGCAGGGTAAGGGATTGGGGACAGGGCCACGTTTTGCCCCACTCCGGAGAGATGGGGAGCCTTGATGACAGAGACAAAGTCCAACATTTGCCCAACTGAGGCTTGTCTGACTCCACGGGTAAATCCCCACTGCGCACGGTCAGTGTGGAGGAGGGTGACAGAGTCTGAATCTGATCTCCTTTGAGAAACACAGATGCTCGGAAACAGATCAGGAATGACAAACGCGCCTCCTCGGGTTTTCTGCACCTTCTCCGTCTCCTACAGTGGACGTGTGCAGTATTCAGAATCAGAAAGGATAGAAAGAAAGCACCATAAACAGGTGCTTCTCTAAGAGGCCGCCAGCCCCCTCTCTCAGACCATGCGGTGCTGTCTGCCCACTGCATTGCCTGAAACACTGGGTTTCCATCCAGAAGATATTAATTCAGCTCTCAGCTAATTAAACTGCAGATTGGAGAGAACCATCTTGGAGAACGTTAACCAAGGAGGAAAGAGCACTCTAAGCACAAACAGCTGAATCTGGAGACAGAAGCAAGTGGTCCAGACAAAGGGTGCCCATGCGTCTGCCCCAGGAGCCCCTTCCCCGCGCCAGCCACTCGTGGACAAAGCCCCCGTTCTCCATGGTCCTGCACGGAGTTCACAGGGAGAAACAGCCAAGGGTTCCTGATCAGGACCACGGCCAGCGCCCTGCCCAGCCCTCCAGTCACACAGGACCCAGCCTCCCATCCCGACCCCAACAACCCCCCACCAGAGGCTGAGCTCTAAACACTCCCACTTCTTGTTCCTCCAGTGAAAGTCAGAACCCTGCATCAGACCCTGCCCTCCTACTGGAGGGCCGTCCAGGTACTGCCACTACATCCTACATCAAGGCTCCATCTCCCCCGTGGATATGGCCCAGCAGGACTGGCAGTCCCTTAGGGCCCTGCTTGCAGGAACAGAAACAGATCAGCAGGTGCTTGCCCAGGCTCCCCCCACTTCTGCACCCCCCATGACCCCACTTCCTTCCCCAAAGCCTGGGATCCCAGGAGAAACTGGCCTTTTCCTCAGACAAACCTTTCAAGTATTTTTTCAAGCGTTAAATGGAAAAGCAAACTCAAGAGTTCTAAGCTCTCTAGTTGGGTCAAGACTGAGGCTCCAAGGAGGGAAGGGGGGCCAGACAGGACCTAGAGGAGGAAGGGGCCTGGGTAGGGGCCGCACGCAGCAGACTGCCAGGAACAGCCTGGGAGCTGAGACCTGCCACCACCGCTGATGGCCAAGGGATAGCTCAGGACAGTTTCCAACAACTCCTCATAGGACTTTCTGGAGCAAACATGTTCTGCACGGTTACAAAATTATTCCAGGTAATCCAAAAAAAAATAAACAACTAATTGTATTCAAGACAGATAGCAGGCAGAGCCTAAGAACACTCAGATCTGGGCACATCCTGAGGGTGAAGGTCAGACTCAGGGATGGAAGCTGGAACACACCCAACCTCCCATTTCAACTGAGTGAAGCCACCATAGCCTCTACAAGGAGCTGCTGGGAAAGGCCTGCGCATCTGGTGTCCCCTTCCTTTGGCCAATCCCAGATGCTGGGCAGTGGGACCAAGACTCTGGGCAGCTGGTGGCCAAGGAGAAGTGAGAGTCCCCTCGCAGGCAGACCTTCCTCAGACCAGGGGTCTCACCATGTCCTTGGACCTGCTAGAGAAGCCGAGGGCCCTGACCATCACCTGCCTGGCTGAGTGCTTGTGGCCCCACTCACCAGTACATGGCCTTGGATCTGTTCATGAGACAGGCTCACCTGGGCTCGCACCCCAGTGTCATGACACCTGACAAACGCCCTGTTCTCCCTCCAAGGGGCATCATCCTGCCTGTTCCCAGGGGAACCCCTTTCCGTGGTAGAACACACACTTCCCACACCCAGGCCTTCACAACTGGGAACTCTGGGGCCCGCCACCCCCACAGGCTCTGACTGGGCTGCAGAGAAAGCCACCCAAACTCAGAGCAAATTGGGGGATGTGGGCTGCGGCTCTGCAGCAACCCCTCAGGAGGATCAAGGGCCCTGGAGACCCAAGCGTCCCCAGCCCGGCTTCCTCCTGCATGAATGGAAAGCTTGGTGCTGCCCAGCTTCAAACAACAGACTTCAGCCTCTAACTCCAGACCATTTGTGTTCAAAACAGCCCCCAGACCACCTACCTCCAACTCTGGCCAAGGCTGTCCTGATTCACGTGAGGAACAGACAGCCTTTAGAAATAGTCATCTCTGTCCCAGACCCCTCCCGCACACACCCACGTCACCGAGAGAGGTCTCGGGGTTCACCGTCACCCCACCAGCTCTCAGGGAAGTGAGAACATTCACTGGGCAATGGCAGCCCGCAAAAGTGGAGGGAGGGGGGCAGCTTTGTCCAACCCTCCCCCACGTGGAAGGCGGAGTCCCCGGGGGACAATGCAGGACTGCAGGCCCCTCTTCTTTCCACCTCAGCTCTCACCAAACTGGTGCAGCCTTTCTGGCCAGGTGGGCTGCAGCCGGGAGGGCACAGGTGAGGCCTGGTTCCCGGGGCTGCAGAGCTGTCAGAAAGCACAGCCGGGCACCTGGGGCAGTGCCACCTGGAGGTGGGCTCCTCCTGGTGGCCTGCATGGCGCTAAGTCACCATACAGCAGCTCATCGGCACATAGCCCACAGGGAAACCTGAAGTCCCCTTTATGGTCTAGGTCCACGGCTACAACCTGTCCACCGCGGTGCTTTTCAAACCAAAACCGTGTGGCTTCCTCACTTGGAGGTACCAGGTGCTAGAACCACTTAGCGATGAAAGGAAGACCTCCCCCAGCACCTGGACAGTGGCAGAACAAGCGAGGTCCTTTAGGGGATGGCCAGTCCCCCTGGACAAACATGCAGCATCAGACCGGGCCCCGGGTCTAATCGTGCGGCCACGTTCATAGCGGCCCTGAACCCCTGTCCAGACCAGCCCCTGGCCAATGGGACTGAGAACATGCCAGACTGGGCTAAGGGCTGGGCTGAGGGCGGATGGCCCAGGGTGCTGTCCCAGACGCACCCACCTCCATCTGCCTAGAATTCCTCCTGCGGAGCAACTCATGATGCAGCCAAGACCCCGTGACCGTCACACACGTCGGGCGCTGTGTTGAGTGATTCACAGGAGACAAGCCCAGAGCCATGTCCCCACGTCACAGACACAGACACGCAGGGCCCTGCTCCAGAAGTGGCTGTGGGGGCAGGATCCCTACCAGGCTCGCCTGGAGCCCCCATCCCCACCGCCCACCCGCCTTCACCCACACATGTCCTCTGAACCATCACTGGTTATAACCTCAGGCTGCGCCTAAGAGGGGTATGGGGACGATGAGGTGACATCTGGTACTAATACATGTGCCCACCCAGGAAAGAGCCTGCATTTATACTCAAGAATGTTTTCAGTGACCCGCCTACCAGCTAACCCAGCAGCACAGTTTGTAGTAATGAGGTATCGGACACGGACCAACGTCCCTCACACGCTTCACCCCTGGAAGGGCAGCAGCTTCCAGTGACCCTCCCTGGCCCCGCCCCCTGCCCCCCTCTCCGATCTCCTCACGCGCCCGCCTCGGTATGGAGGCTCAGCCCTCCGCATGGTCTCTTCCACCTCCCCGGCCCTCAGCACCTCCCATGAAAGGCCCAGAGTACCCTCAGTCCCCTGGACCCTGTTCTTTCTCCAGTGGGTTCAGAACCCCACTCCCAAGGGTAGGGGCAGCCTGGTGGGCTCACTAGGAGGGACTCAGAAGGTATTGTGAGCAACAGCCAGAAGCAGAAGCGGCCTCTGCTTAGCCGGAGCGCTGGGATTAACAGAGTCTGAGCATTCATTGACTGACTCAAACAAACAGGGGAAGACATCCCCTTAGACACTCCCTCCACTGCTGAACTCAGTCTATGCTCTCAGAAATGACCCGGTCCCTCTACAGACACTCCAGGGTGAGCCGTTTTCAGGTGCGGTTCCCATTCAACGGTCCCCCCCACCCCGCAAGAATCTACGAAAAGACAAGTTGTGAAGTTTGACTTGTACTGATTTCTAACAAAACAGAGGTCTTTCTTTATTCTGATCTGTGAAACTGTCAAGAACAGAGCTTTCAACTGACTGTTACCTTGAAGACAAAGACTGTCTGTGGGGCATCACGGCCCAGTGTAATTAGACACCATGATTAAAAAACATTTCATGGTTGTGGGAGGGAAATCCTACAAGGAGGCCTGAGGTCTCCAGATGAGCGGCCAGAGACAATCAGCCAAGCCCTGGTCTCCCTGGAAACCACAATCCTCCTACCTTCTCACCTTTGGGGAAATTTCCATAAGATTCTCCAACTCTCCAATCAATAGTCACTTCCTCCTCAGGACGGTGGGGGAGTTTGGGAGCTGGAAGGAGCTGAGGACATGGCCATTCAGACTCCAGCCTCCTCTCAAAGCAGAGCCCTGGTCACTCGCCCTGGGCCCACACTCACCCCCAAAGGCAGTCAGGGTGAGGAGAAGAGTGACCAGCCCGTGAGGTCCAGCCTTGCCCACTGAGGACAGACGGATGAGAAGGGGCAGCAGGCAGCCTGCACGTGACCAGATGTGGAGCCAACTGGGTTATCCAAGGCCATGCAGGGGATGAGTATATGGCCCCAAGGTCCCAGACCCCCATCCCGCTGCCCCCAGCCACAGGCCCAAACCGTTGCAGGCCACCAGAGGTCTAGCTGACGCCATCTGAGGATAGAGGAGGCTCGGTGTACCAGCCCAAGAGAAGGCAACTCACAGCAGTGAGCTGGTGAGATAAGCCCTGGCCTCCAGGGGTCAGTCCCTGCCCTGCATTGCCAGCATTTTCCATCTGCCTATTTTAAACACCATTTCATTGGCAACTCCTAGTGGCTTTTGGATGTTGGAAGTTAGCCAATCTGCACCCAAGCTCTGGGCAGAGACCCCTTCTGGTGTGAGTGGGGCAACTCCGGAATTCTACCCCTTGCCTTGGTCTTCCCACCAGTGAAAATGGGGCCACAAAATGAGAAAAACCTGAGACCGGCAGACTGCAGGCCCGCAAGATGTGTGGTTCCTCTCTCCTCCTAACTCAGGCCTCAAGCAGATCCCCCACAACACCAGCCTGCCCGCCCAGGGGAAGGAGTCATGTGGGGAGGGGTCTGACGGCCCAGGGACTGCTCTCCCTCCAGCCCAAGCAGAGGAAGAGACCTCGGGGCTGGGCAAGGTGGCCCGCCCTCCACCTGATCTGAGATCCCTCCATACTCAGGGAAGCCTCCTGCCTTCAGAAGTGTTTCTGGGGCCGCTCCCAGGCAGAGGCAGTGATGGCCATAGCCCCGGGCCTAGAGGCACGTTCAAAGAGACGGCCCCTTCTGCAAAGGGTGGAAGAGAGGGAGACGGGGCTTGGCCTGATGCCCACCAAGCCAGGGGGGCCACAAGGCAGCCGCCTCCTTCCCCTCCTCTGATGCTCAGAGGGTCCGGCACACCCCTGCCTTCCAGAAGCCAGGCTTCGGTGGCAAAAGGCAGAGGAAGGTGGCCTAGGAAGGCAGCGCTGCCCACCCCACCACAATGCTCCCTGCCCCCATGGCTCCCCCAGGCCCAGCTCAGGAGGGGCTTGAACTGGCTTAATTAATGAATCAACAAACCAAACTGAGGAGTGTCGGTCCCTGCTGGGGGGTGGGGGGAGGCTGGCAGTGTGCACAGGGGAGACCACACCCTCGGGACCAGAATGAGGGCAGAAAAGGTCTCCTGAGACTGATGGCCTGGGCCCCAAGGATGCGCGGGGCCTAGGGACAGTGGCGAATTCCATGCTCGGGGACTGGGTGATGGTTGATGAACAAGAGAGGACAGAGATGTCGCTGTTCAGGGAGTATCCCGGGGCCAGGTGAGGGGAGGCCCCAAACAGTTCACCTCCACAGCGCCTTGGGGGCAGGGGCAGCTGGGCCCCTTTACTGCCCCGGAGCCCCCATGCGCTGCAGGCCCACTTGTCCTGACTTAGGGACACTTGAGAAGGAGGCAACAGAGACCCCACTCTGGGAGTGGCTGCCTGGACCCTGGCCCCACACACTATCCCTACAGCTTTGGATGCAGGAAGCACAGACGGCTGACTGCTTCAGGCTGGGCATGGAGGGGCCAATAGAGGGGGCCTGGGAAGCCCTGCCAGCTGGGACCTTAGTGCCAAAGCACAGAAAACCCTCCAGTAGCCCCACTGTAGGTCAAACAGGAGTGGGGGCACCGTGGGCTGTGTCCATGGGTCAGAGGTCACCTCAGGCCAGGACCTGCTGGCCAGAGCCGGCCCCCAGGACCCACTTGAGCCCCAGCCCGGCAGGAGAGAAGACAGGGTTCTTCCAAGGGTGAGGAGCACACCTGGGCACATCCGCCCAGGGGGATTACCAGGGTGGAGCGACCTCCTCAGGGTTGGCAGGGCTGATGCGGTGCCAGGGGAACCTCTGGGGACAGTGCCCAGGAGGTCTCCAGGGCCGTGGTGACCCACTCCTCAGCAGCTGGGCACTTCCCTCCCAGGGTCTTCTCCCCCCTCCCACGGAGGGTCCATACAGAGCATACACTCACAGGGCACAGCACGCTCTTGGGGCACACAGCGCCTGTTCTAGGTGGGCCCTCAGTTGGTAGGAGATGGTTTCCCAGAATCCAGCCCTCACTCCCATCCCAAAATGCCTCTTCTCACAAAATGGCCGAGTCCCAGCCCCAGGCTGGCTGGGATGGGAGACAGTGCCTGCAGGCTCAGAAGCCATGCACACCACCGGCATGGGTGCACACACACACACACACACACACACAGGCACAAACGCCACACACATGCAAACACCCATGTGCACACGCTGGCCCCTGGCCACCAGCCCTGCCTCAGGAGCCAGGAGGTCCCTGAACACTGGGCCTGGGGACACCGGCAGCCCTTTCAAGGCCAGGGCGGGTGGCTCCAGGATGGTGGCACCCCTTCTCCTGGGGGTCCGCTCTGCCAAGGAAGGGGTCCAGAGCCCAGAATGTGCACAGGGGCCTCAGGCATACACCTGCCCCTCCTGCTGCTGAGAGGGGTCAGGGCTGCGCTGCGTGGAGGGAGAGTGGGGGTTCAGGACAGCTCAGGGATGGGTGCAGGTGCCACGGACAGGACAGCCAGCTAACTGCCCTGGGCCTAGGGCTGGGGAGGAGAGTAAGATTTGGACCCCTCCCCATTTCAGCAATCCAGGCGCTCAGCCTGGAGGAAGACCAAGCGGCTTGGGGGGATGGGGAAGGGTAAGCCAGCCCCTCTCCCATTTCCCTTTCTTTGGGGGAACCCATGTAGAGGGGGCCCCCCAGGAGTCCAGATCCAATGGCAGGACGGGCAGCGCTGCGCTTCCTCCCAGGCCGGCCCTTTGTTCCGTACAGCGACCGTGGGGAGGGGCCTCTGGGGCTGAGGAGGGGAAGCTGGGGCGTTGCAAGGCTCCCCATCCTGCGGGGGAGGGGCTGATGCAACCCAACCAGGCCGCGGGAGGGCGGGCGGGGGAGGGGGACAGACGCCCCCGCCCGGACCTGAACGCCGGATCCCAGAACTCCTTTCAACCGTATGTCTCCAAAATCGCTCTCCGACCTCCGTCCCCCGCTTGAACCAAGGGACCCCAGGCACACGGTGTGACCGACGCGGGCGCCCGGACACAGACGGAGGCCCTCGTCCCCTGCAGCTGCGCGCCCGCGGGCCACCAGCGGCCGATTGGCCCGGTGCCCCGAGACCCGCGCCCCCGCCCGGGTGGGCACTCACACGTAGGCGTGGTAGATGAACGCCCAGCCGCGCGGCCGCTCCAGCACGTTGTAGAGGAAATTTTGCAGCTTGCGGTAGAAGGCGTTGCGCTTGGGGGGCTTCCCAGCGCCCGCGCCACCCGCACGCGGCTTGCTCAGGATGCTGCCGCGCTTGGGGGCCTCGGAGCCGGCGATGAGCAGCGCGCCGTCCCGGGTGGAGTCGGGCGCGCCGGGGTCCAGCCCCACGAAGCCCACCTTGAGCTTCTTCTCCCCGCTCGGGCCAGGGTACACGCCACCGTTACGCGACTTCTGCACCATGGTGCCGGGCGGCGCCCGGGCGGGCGCGGGTTCAGCGAGGGCGGCGCGCGAGGGGCGGCGCGGGCCCGAGCCCAGGTCCCCGGCCCGGGAGCCGCATGGCCGAGGCGGCGGCGGCGGCGGTGGCGGCGGTTCCGCGCTCCTGCCGGGCCCGGGCCGCGCGCGGGGACGTTGCGGCCACCTAGCTCCGCGCGCGCCTGGGCGCCTGGCCCGAGGCCGCGCCGGCTCCGCCCGCCGCCTCGCCCCGCCCCCCGTTAACTCCTGCGCCGCTGGGAAGGAAGGGGAGGGGAGGGGAGGGGAGGAGGGGGGAAAGAGATGAGGGAGGACCGGACTGGGCCACTGAGCCCAGCCCTTCCCGCTCCTGCGGCCACGTGTGCCCTGGTGAGGGAATCCGGACCCCTGGTCCCCTCTGGGTGGGCGGAACCAGGCAATCACACCGCCTAACCAGAGCCCCCAGCTCTCCCTGGCCCCAGCTGAATTCTAACCAGCTGACCTGGACTGGACACCTTGGAGCCGGGGAGACAGGAGCTCTTGCCAGGCTCTCTGTTATAAAGCCCAGTCCCCAAGGACCTTGTGCTCCTGGCCTCTAGATGGACCAGGCATTTGGACGGATGCTCTAGACCCCAGGGCCCTGGGTGAGCAGGGAGGCATCTAGGACTTCCTTAGAGGTGGCCTAAACTGGGCCTTGGAGAGCAGATCCAGGAAGGCACACAGCATGGGAAAGGCTGGGTTTGCAGAGACCTCGGGGCAGGAAAAGGGGCGTTGATGGTCAGGAAAGTGAGGCCCAAGACACCCTGGGGGGGCTGAAAGTCCCCAAGGGGCCTGGGCTTTGTTCTGTAGACTCCAAAGGGGCCTGTGGCAGGAGCAGCAATTGGAGAGCCAGCCCCAGGGCAAGACCTAGGCCTCAGGCCACTGGGGACATTGATGCCACGATCCAGGACAAAGGAGGGCAGGCTTGGGACACAGACAGCAGGGTGCCCCTTGGGAGGAGTTGGCAGAGTTAGCAGAGTTGGCTGGCTTCCCCTAGCCATGGATATCCCGGGGAGGGGGGCTCACTCCACAGCCCCCGAGGGTCCCCTGCACACTCAGTGCTGCCAGCTTCTCACCAGCCCCCCAGGAGCCTGCTCTGCACACCTGGGATGTTGATGGCTGCAGGTGGCCCTCCTGACTACATTCAGACTCCTCCCACATGCACTGGGCAGTGTGGGATCCACCAAGTGAACAGCCTGTTGAATAGTTGGCGCTGTCCTCAGCAGTAACTTGGGGCTCCTAAAGCAGCAGGACCCCCTGGGGCCAAGTCACCCGTGTTGTTTGCCCTTTGGGTTCCAAAACCAGTGGCCTGGTTTTGAGGGTTTTTTTTCATTTGGGCAGAAAACATAACGGACAGTGCAGGCACAGTGCTAAGTCATCTAGAATGTGGAAGCGGGGACTGCAGTGCATGCCACGCTCACACCGGTGCACACAAGTGCATGTCAGGGGCCACATACCTGACCCTGCCTCCCTGCCTCTGTGCCTGGTCACTGGCTCTGACTGCTAGCATTAGGTGGGTTCACCCCCACTGAGCCCAGGATGAGGGAAGAGGAGGAGGACCTGGATTACAAAAGGAAAGAAGGGACCACTGCATCATGCATGTATTGGGTCTACTCACCTGGGGGACACTCACGCTCAGTCCTCAGAAACCAGACAAATCACCTGTGACTCAAATCTACATGCTCCACGAGGGCTGACCCAGCCCATTCTGTTGAAGGGGAGGCCTCCCAGACCCCAGGGTTCCACCTGAGCTAGGCACAGTGCCTCCCTGGGGGTGCCCCTCCCTGGGGTTGGATGGGAGAGCAGAGTGGGCTCATGCTTGGGGGGTTCACAGAGGTGCACCTGTGCGGGCGCATCGAGACAGGAGCAAGCTGTGGGCTCTGCATCCAAGACCCTGGGCAGGAACAGAGGCCAGAGGGGCCCAGCTACCTTTATCACCTCCTGGGGTGCTGAGAGGGAGCACCACCCTCCCAGCTGAAAGGGGACCTGGCTCAAGTGCAGGCCTGAGCTCGCTTGTCTACAGTGGTGTTGGTACCAACAGCTTCACCACATCTCTTGGAGGTTCTGAAAGGTGAACCCTGTGTTGAGGTTTGAAAACCTCTGCTTCTGCTGTTCAGGGCTCCTTCCTGTAATCACCTGTGCTTTCAGTTTTGTGTCTTGCACAAGTAGACTGCACGCTGTCCAGTGTTCCCACCCCTGCCACCCAGACAAAACAGGTCATTGGAAACAGTCAGTTGGGGTGAATTTCATGCAGGCGACAAGAATTCCATTTATTTAAAAATAGATGGGAAAAGCTTTCAGGCTCAAGTCATCTTTGCCAAGACTGCACTGACAGGATCCAGAGAAGAGGAGTGGAAAAATTCAGATGCACACGATGCCCAGCTCCAGTTTGGGGAGAAAGCTTTCTCCTGTACTCTTGAGCAGGGCGCTGTCCTTTCAGCACCACCTCAGAGCCTCCTGAAACCAACGCACACTTTTGCCCTCTCTTGGCTTCCTCCTCCCATCCCCCATATCACTGGTTACACTGAGCTGTCATATTCCCATCAGGGATCTCAGCACACAGGGCTGTGACCCTGTTTCCTGGCCAGGCTCCCCTGCCTTTGGGTGCATCTCATCCACCATCGTGTCCCTCAGAGCCTGGCACACGTGAGGCCTGCACTGGGAGTGGGGACATCACAGCTACCAGTGGCAGAGGCCATCTAGAAGCAGGTCTGGATCATCCCCTCTTTGGGAACCTTTGTGGTGACCCTTCCCATGGCTCAGGTCATGGCCTCAGCATTTCCCAGGAACCCACTTTTCCACTAGCCTAGAGGTGGTGACTCTAGCTTCACAGACTTAACATCAGACAGTGGGGCCTGAAGACATCAGAGCATAGGGGAGTGAGTGGAGAGGAAGCTGGGTTTCCCCTGGCTGTCCATCCTGGCCAAGGGCCATCAGCATCGAGGTCCTGCAGGCCATCCCCAGGGGAGGTGACTGCAGTACCCTGCTGTGGGAGCCCTTTCGGTTGAGCCCCATCTGTTGCTTTGTTGACACCCTGTGGTCACAAAAAATGCATGCCTTGAGGGTTCTTGCATTCAGACCCTGGGTCCATGGCCAGTGACCACATGGACGTGGGGGGTAGACACTGAAAAGCAGAGTTTCCTACTTCACCACCACCCCTTTTCCTCCAGTAGAAAAGGAGCAAGTCCCCTCCCCAACCACAATGCCTTCAGAAAAACAGATGGTTCCTCTGAGGCCCAGAGGGAGAGCTCCACCAGGCCAAGAAGCAAGACTTAATTTGGGAAAATGAGGAGAGACAGGTTCTCAATCACACAACCTGGGCCTGAGCTGCTGTCGTCTCAGCGCCTTGATCTGGGGCAACAGGAAGTCCCTGCCCAGACAGAGTCCAGTCCCCCACCCCCACCCCCACCACTTGCAAGGAATTTTCCGTTATTCAGAGGAAGGGCTGTGTTATTTCTCCAGCTCATGGAAGGAATAAGGAAGTGAGGAAAAGATTCAAGACATGGAAGAACTGATTTTTTTTAAACATCTTACACACTAAAGTCAATATAAATTTAATTTATAGGTTCTTTTTAAAGGGTCAAATCTCTCAACAAGCTTCCCTAGCCCCTGGCAACTCAGCTAATTGCATGCAGGAGCTAACTTGTGTTCCTCCACCACCAGTAACACCTTGATGCCAGGAGTCCACAGTCGCCTGTGACAGCAGGAAAAGATCAGGCAGCAGAGTTGGCCCTGGACACATACAGATGGGCAGAAATCAACATGGAGATTCTGAGAGGGGCTGGTAGGCTGTGCACTTCGTCATCGCCAGCCCATAGTTTCCTTATAAGGCATCTCACATTCCCCTTCTCATGCCTCCAGGCAAACAAGGAGTCTGTAACCCCTGTCCCCATTTAAGTTCATGTGTTCTTGTTTGGAGGTGTGATCCCCTGGGTTCTCTGCGTGTCAAGGCTTCCATGGCAAGTTGATCCCCACTTTCCTCACCATGGGCTTTTCATCTGGGTGATCAACTCGCTCCCCACCCTTCCAGCTCCTCTCCCTGGGCACATGATGCTCCAAGGATGCTCAAGCAGGTGAAGCGGGCTTCAGCATACTGTTCCCTCTGCCAGGAATGCTGTTCCCTCCTTTAGCACCAGAAGGTCCCTGCTTGTGGGTCTCCCCTGAGATGTGACCCCAGCCCCCACTCTCAGCTCTGGTTCACAATTGGAAACTGTGCTACTTATTAGCTCACCTCCTGTTCATCCCCCACCCACCCAGACAGGGAGCGCAAGAAGAGGGCAGTGCCATACTCACATCCCTGTGTGTGGGTGCACACACACAAACACACACACAGCTCTGTGCACACACTCACATCCTCACACACACACACAGAGCCCCGCACACACACACACAGCCCACTGCACACAGCCCAGTGCACACACTCACATCCTCCCACACACACTCACATCTTAGTGCACACACACAGACCACTGCTCACACATCACAGCCTCTGGCCCCGCCCACAGGAGGTGATGAATGAGTGAACAGTCACTTATCTCTAGAACTGGAGGTTGCCTGGAGCCTCCAGCCAGGATGGGCCCTTGATGACTGGCCTGGGGCTTGTGTGGCTGGGGGGCGGCCCAGTAGACCGTGGGTGGATGTGCACTGGAGTGCAATGCCGTGGAGACAGGCTCCCTACCAGCAGAGTGGTCAGCCGCCCTGCCCACACACAGGCATCGGCATCTGGGTCCTGGCTGCCTGCCCACTGCCAGCCCTGGCTCGCTTGAGTGCCTGGCTTGATTGGCCAGATGTCCAGTAGGCTTTAGACAGAGCTGTCCAGCCTGGACCAGGGCCTGTGGGCTGTCAGAGTCCCTCCCCACAGCCTCCTCACCCAGGACAAGGTCACCACACTCTAAGCCAGGGAGATGGGACAGAAAGGCTGGATTCCTGGACCAGCAAACAAGGACACACCTGCCTAGACGGAGCTGGAGCCCTCAGCCCACACTGAGAGTTCTGGCGGGGTGGCCCTTGATGAATTACTCCACCAGAAATGCAGTCCACCCCATGGCACTGCCAGAGGTGACCTCACGGGCTTCTTTCAACTGTGTGACCTTGGGCAGATCAAAGGATCTTTGCAGGGGTTCTCACTGATCAAGTGAAGAGCCATGGCTCCCACCTTACAGGGCTGCTGGGGATTCTGAACAGAGATGACCCTGTAAAGCATCACCCAGCACAGAGCAGCATCCAGGAAATAGCAGGGAGATGTATGGCAACCCCAGTCCTGGCTTACAAGCACTCTCTTTCTTGGTTTCTTATAGACCCTCCCCTGTGGAGGGTCTCCCAGCTCAGATACACTGATCCTGTCCCCTCCTGGTGTCCACCCACAGAGATAAGATCCAGTTAGGCCAGTCACTCTTGCCTAGGGCAGGTGCTACTGGTATCTGGTGGGGGGCAGAGGATAGGACAGGCTCCCCACCCCCACAACAGAGAATTCCCTACCCCCTGATGTTGCTAGCATTGAGGTTAAGACACCTTGATTTAGGGAGTTCCTGGTGATCTGGTGGCTAGGAGTCCACCCTGAAATGCAGGGGACATGGGTTTGATCCCTGGTCCAGGAAGATCCCACATGCTGCAGGGCAAAGAAGCCCACGAGCTGCAACTACCAAAGGCCATCCTCGCTAGAGCCAGTACTCTGCAATAAGAGAAGCCACCACCATAAGCCCACGCACTACAACTAGAGAAAGCCTGTACGCAGCAATGAAGACCCAGCACAGCCAAAAATAAATAAATAAATATATTTTAGAAAGACACCATGATTTAGGTTAACAAGATTTTCTCTTAAGTTGCAAATATTTCTGGGAAGCTAGCCATTCACTCCTTAGTATGAAATAGTGCCAACAAATGAATTCTCTCCCTAAAGCTCCTAATAATACCTAAGCCAAGGAATGAGAATGCTCATGGCAAAGAGGCAGGAGTCTGGGGTGTTGGGGAGGAGAGCTGCTCTCCCCCAGGAAGGGCTTTGGGCAGGGCAAGCATCTCTGGGGGGCACACTGGCCAAGTGGCCACAGATCACCATCGGAGCTCCACAAAGTAACCTTGGGTTTTCTACCTGATGACAGTCTCTACCTTCACACCATCAAAGAGCACCGCAGTCTTTGCTTCTGTTTCACGGCTCTTGTCGGTAACTGGGCACAGTGCTGGGCCTCTCTGCCCCTCAGTTTCCCAGCCTGTGCATAGCGAGTAATCAGAGTAAACATACCACGGGATTGTTATGACCGTGCAGAGTTAAGGTTTGCAAAGCACTAGAACAATGCCTGGCATGAGTAAGCGTTATATAAGCTTTAAAGTAAAACTAAGTGAATCAATTCCAGGGCTGGCTCTGCAAACTCGCCTTTCCAATGTGTGCCACCTTCTTCAACACAGGGATGAGGACCCTGGGTGTTGGGAGACTCACTGGAAATAACGGCATGAGAAGATACAGGAGGCAGAGAGCATCCCAGGAGCCCCACCCCCACCCCAGCAGGGGCAGCCACAGCCTTCCAAGAGAGCTGAGGTCTGCGGGAGCACCATCCAGCCCAGACCCCAGCCCTTCTGGTGCATGGAGCACCCTTGCAGGCCTTGCCTACTCTATGAAACAAGAGGTCTGCTCAGAGGCCAGAGATGGACGAGGAAACTCATGAACTCCAACACGGGATGCAGAAACATGGTCGTGCCCCCTCCCCACCCCTCCCCATTTGGCTCAACTTTACCGCCCCATCCCCCCACCTTCTAGGCAGCTGAGCCCTGGACCCAGTCAGCCAGCTAGACAGACCTAGCTTCAAACAGCAGCTGGCACCATTCTTGCCACCAGAGCCCTGTGTGGGCTCTCTGGCCCAGAGAGCTGGCCCTTCAGGCACTCAGGGCTGGCACGAGCCCAGCCACAGCCCTGTGCCCCCCAGAGTTGCCAGCATCCCTGATAAGATTGTTTTCAGAAGCTGGGACCACTTTGCCAAGCCTCTTCAGAGAGACAATCCAGAGATTGTGATCTGGTCTCTGCCCTGCTGACACTTCCAGGCCCACCCACCCTGCCAGGGTAGACCCCAGACAGGGAGAGCCTGGACACCATCACCTCCAGAGACTGTGATCTGGTCTCTGCCCCCCTGACCCTTCCAAGCACCCCCAGTCTGCCAGGGCAGACCCCAGAGAGGCAGAGCCTGGACACTGTCACCTCCCCCAGCCCTGCCTCAGGCCCCGCTCTGCACACAGTCCAGGCCCAGATCTTGGTGTGAGCTGACTGGACCTCTGTGCTGCCCGGGTTCCCAGCCACAAGCCCACATCTGAGTGGCCCCCCCAGCCTTCCTCTACCTCCTCCCCAGGCAACTTCCACGGAGAGACACCAGAAAGCAGCAGCTCCTCCAGACACAAAGCTCCATTCCTTCATGACCCACCCAGACCCACCCCAGCAGAGTTGGGAGCAGCCAGCCCAGCCACTTGGCTGGTTTCTCCCTGCATGGCTGCAGGGCTGGGAATATTGCCCAGCACTGCCGCTGTCCAGCCACCCACGGCACCCCCAGGAGTTCAGACCTGATTGGAGGCAGCCAGCCAGGAGTGCAGGTAGAGCCAACATAGCCTGTGTAGGTGTACACGCACATTCATGTACATACGTGTGCATGCACATGCGTGCTCCCTCAAACATGCACGAGATGCAAGCCTGCACACACATCTGCATACATGCCGGCTCCCGTGGGCTCCAGGACAGCCCACCACATTCCTCTCACACCCCACACAGCTACACACAGGCCTGCAAGCTTCACATCCCCGTCACACTCGTACACATGTGCATAGCTGGGTACACATACCAGGGACATTCATGCAGTCTGGCACAACCATGGCCCCACTCAGAGACATATCAGGGCACCCAGGAGGAGACACGCCCGCAGCCATTCCCGGGAACAGTCTGAGGCTGCTCCCAGGACTGTCACCACCAGGGTCACCCAGGTCCCTGGGGGAGAGAGAGAAGGTGCTTCCTGCCTTAAGGGGAGTTGTTGAGAACCCTGGGGAGATGAGGACAGGAGATAGATCAGATTCGGCCAGCTCAGCAGGACCCTGCTGCCCCAAGGACTCATGAATTTTTCAGAGGCATACAAAGTACAGACTGAAGCTGCCAGTCAGGCCCTGGTGGTTCCTGCTTTCAATTATTCACCAGCCCAGCAGAGGGTGGGAGACCAGCCCCAGGCCCCAGCTTCAGGGACCACTCACCAAACCCAGGCTGCAGGCACCAGCCCCATGGCCAGCAGGAAGGCTGCTGTCTGAATCCCCACATCATCCGGGGAAGCCTAGGTATCTAGGCCTGGTGTGAGTGCTGGTCTGTGTCCCATCCTTGGGCCCCAGCCCTGCGGCTGTACCACCATCCCCATCCCAGGGAGCACTTTCTGGGCTGTGGTGCCCACCCTATCCACCCACCCCCTGTCCAACCACCCACCGCCTCTGAAGCTGATGCCCCCACCCCACCGACCCAGTGGACTTTGTCCCCTCCTGTGCTCCCCTGCCCCAAACTTCGGAGGGAAAGGACCAACCTACCATCGAAACAAAGGGAGGGCCCTCCATCTCACCCAGTGACCTCAGCCCGAACTCAGATGGCCGCACCAGGAACTGGACAGCAGAGGAGGCAGGTGCGGAGGTGGCCGCATGACGCCCACAAGCGCCTGACCTTAGGGGGTCGTCCACCCACTGCCTGATTTCACCCAGTCTCCATTGGGTGGAGAGCACAGCAACCTGACCCTTGCCAGCTGCACTGCTGCCCAGATTAAAGGTTCTCAAAATTCCATCCAGACACCCCGGGGCCCAAGAACCCTCCAGAAGGCCCTCAAGGTTAAACTATTTACTCAGTAACACCACTGCTTGTCTTTGTCCCTCGGGCCCCCCTCCTGCAGTGAGTGGGGTTTTCAGAGCCACGTGCTGTGTGAGGGCTGCGCTGTGTGACCCTGAGTTTTAAATATTCATGCTTTCATCTCTGGTGCAGAGTCCCTGGCTGCGACCTCAACAGCATCAGACCCTGTGAGGGTCTGAGAACTGACACCCAGGGTAATGCAGGGGTCAGCCGTCTCACCCAGCCGCCCCTTCTCACTGCCAGTCCCCGGGTGTGGCCAGTGCCTCCCCTTGAAGCCCCTTCCGCTAAGTAGAATAGCCCGGAGACCCAGGCCCCTGCCTACCCCAGCTCTGCAGGGTGCTGACCCACCCCCAAGGTCAGCCAGAAAGTCCTGGGAGATGTGCTGCATGTGCTTCCCCCACGTGGACACTTGGAGGTACTGCACCTCCGGATCAGCGAGGTCTGGATTTCTTCTCCTCCGCCTCTCCGTCCCTAACCTGGAGCAGGGCACCAGAGATGCAGCGAGGCACAGGGCCCTGCCAGGAATCATATGAGGAGCTGGCACCTTCCTGGGCCTGCCTTAATCTCTGCATCCCCAAGGGATCCCAAGGCACTGAGACCCTCTGAGAAACCTCACCCTCCACCATGGCAGGGACCCCCGACTGGCCCAGACTTTGTGGGAATGGGATACTGCTTCCACCTCTGTCCTCAAGCTATCCTGAGAGCCCACCAGCCTGGAACAATCTGTGTCCCCATTCCAGAAACACTCACCTGGGGGGGCGAGCAGTGTGGCCCAAGGACAGCCCTCTGGGGAGCAGGACAGGCTTATAGCCCCCAGCCTTGGCATCTGGATGACCAGAGTTTGTAATAGCCACTGGGACCAGAGGGTGAGGGTCTCCACAGGGACCACGCTCGGGGGCTTCCTTTGACCCCAGCCAGGGGCTGGTTTCATTCTTAGCCTGTCTCAAGCTGACAGGTTTTTCCTGCTTGACCCCAATTCTAACTGGGACAAGTGTGTCAGGACACTTCCTGGGACAGACAGCCTGCGGGGTCAGCCCAGGCTGGCCTGAGGGACAGGCCACATCTCAGGTGAGCGGCAGGAGGCGTCCACTTTCCTCTGGTAGGGCTGCCAGGTAAAATGCACTATCAAGTTTGAATCTCAGATGAGCAACCAATACTTTTTTGGTGTAAATAGTGTATGGGACATATTTATGTTAAAAATTGTCCACTGTTTCTCTGAAATCCATATTTGGCTAGGGGAGCTGTGTCTGTGGGTTTCCCTGGTGGCTCAGATGGTAAAGAATCTGCCTGCAATGCAGGAGACCCAGGTTTGATCCCTGGGTCAGGAAGATCCCCTGCAGGAGGAAGCGGCTACCTACTCCAGTATTCTTGCCTAGAGAATACCATGGACACAGGAGCCTGGTGGGCTACAGTCCATGGGGTCACAGAGTTGGACACAACTGAGCAACTCTCACTCTCTGTGTCTGAATTTGCCTACTCAGGCTGCCTTCCTTGGAGGCCTCTGGGGATCAGCCCAGATGGTTCCTGGGAGGTCTGCAGGCCGCCAGCACAGGAAAGCGGGTCCCCATGCAGCCTGACTAATCTGGTCATCCTTTATCTGGTCCTACTCTCCCTTCATACGGCCTCCGGGGACCCAGCCCCACTTTGGAACTTGGTGTGGAGACACCACAGCCCCTCTGTAGACCCCCCTGGACTCCATGCACTGCTCTGTCCCACTGCCCCCTCAATGGGCTGCATAATTCCCATCCCCACCTGGGGTGGTGGGCTGGATATGCTCCCAGAGTTCAGGAGCCTCAGGCCTTAGGTCCTGGAACCTGTGACATGACAAGTGAGAAGAAAGCATTTTGCAGAGGTGACTAAATTAAGGATCTTGAGCAGAGATGATCATGGATTATCCGGTAGTGGGGAGGGTCTTCAGTGCACTTCCTTGTAAGTGGGAGGCAGAGGAGGTTTGACTCAGAGAAGAGGAGGCCATGTGACCATGGTCACAGAGGCTGGGGGGATGTGGCCATAGGCCAAGGGACTTCAGCAGCCCCCAGAGGCTTCTAGAGGTGGGACCCTCCTCTAGATCCTCTGGAGCAAGCAGGCCGGCCCACGCTGGGTCTCGTCCCAGGGGTACTGGACTGTGAGAGAGTCCACTTCTGTGGTTTTAAGCTGCCAGCTTGGGGCCCATTTGTTGCTGCAGCCCCAGGGGACTCCTACACTGTGGGACCCCATGGCTGGTGGCTGCTCACGCTGGAAGGGACAACCCGAAGCCCAGCTCCACTGCAGACATGCAAGTGTGCACTGCGCCCACAGTGGGGGATTGGCTCAGCCCCTCCTGAGCTCGGTAGGCAGTGCCAACACCCCCTGGGGCTGGGGGCTGCTTTCTGGGGCAGGGCTGGCTGGGCAGGGAGTGATCCTGCCATTCCGTCCCCCTCCCCCCCTCACTGACCACGGTCGGGGCTTGCTCTGGGGTTTCTGGGGCCACTGTTCCTGGCTGTTTTATGAGCCCCACTGAGGAGCAGGGTGGATGTGGGACAAGTGACTGGCTTGCGGGAATGGGGTATAAGAGCAGACTTCGAAGAGCTTGAAAACCCAGGAGAAGAGCAAGGTGTGTGTGACAATCACTCCTGCAGGAGGAGCCTTCTGCTCATCCCTTTGTCAGAGAGACCCCCCCAAAACATTCAACCCCCTTTTGCGGATCTGAAGTGACCCATTCTTTGTCCTGGATGCCCCCACTAGGGGAACGCCAAAGCCCCCTCACCAGCTGGACTCCGAATTCAGCGACCCACCGCCCACCTGGTTAGCGTGGGTGTACGCCTGGGCACGTAGCCAGTAGGGGTGATGGGAGCTGGACGCGGTGGCAGCTTGGTGGAGGGCCAGGAAGGGTCCTAAGGAGCGCCCTCACGCAGGGCAGGTCGCCCACCCCCCAGCAGCAGACGCACAAGGTTCTGGGGTCGCTCAGTTTATTGGTAAAACGGGCACTGAGCGTGACAAAGGCTGGACGCGGAAGCCGGGGCGGCGGGGACGCTTTTCCTCTTAAAGAACTTCCACTGGACCTTGATGGCGAGCATCCAGTCGCTGACGGAGAGCCTCTTACAAGCGGAGGTGCAGACATGCGCCTGGCGGGGGAGCGGGGCGCCGGGGCCGCGCCGGGGACGGGGCCGGGGGTGGGGGCGGGGGCGGGGCGCGGCGCCGCCGGGGAGGGTCGCGCCGCGGGCGGCCGCGCTTCACTTGCCCGCCTTCTGTGCCTTCTGCGCCGACTTGGTGACCTTGCCGGCGCCGCCGCTCTTCTTCTCCACGTTCTTGATGACGCCCACGGCCACTGTCTGCCGCATGTCGCGCACGGCGAAGCGGCCTGCGGGGAGGAAGCGTGAGGCGCAGGCCCGGATGCAGCGCGCAGGCGCACTCGCGCCCGCAGCATCCTCCCCCAGCCCCTGGCCCTGGGGCGGGACCCTGGCGCGGAGCTCTCTGAGCCTGTTTGACTGTTTCCCGGGTGGAGGCAGGGGGCAGTGAGGTGCTAGGCTCCCTTCTCCTTAGATGGCAGGAATAACACATACGGGACTCCGCCAAAGCGTCGTTGTGGGAATTAAATGGCATGTAAACAGTCCTTAGAGCAGCCTGGTGCAGAATACAGTTCACCCTTTAAGGTATTCTGACGATGGCCAGCAACCTTGCCAGGCAGCTCTCTGATATAGATCTGTGGGTCATCCCTGGGGTATTGGTGGGGCAGACCAGCTGGAGGCCGGCGGTCAGTCCTCACTCTGCCACACTGTGGGCCTGGAGTGGGTCCCCAGGGGACTTCATCTGCAGAGGGGGATACCATCCCCTGCCCACCCAGTGGGGCCACCTATGCTCCATGAGACAAAGACCAAGGCTGGGTCTCCTCTAAACTCTAAGCTGCAACAGGAAAGTCCAGGACCCTCCATCCACCCCACCCCCACAGTAGTCCTCTGCCCTTGGCCCAGACTGGCTGCCACTTGATGGCTGCCCCTTCCCCATCACCCAGCTCACCGAGAGGTGGGTACTGGGAGAAGCTCTCCACACACATAGGCTTCCCCGGGACCATCTCCACAATGGCTGCATCACCGGACTTCAGGGACTTGGGGTTGTCCTCCAACTTCTTGCCAGAGCGCCGGTCAATCTTCTCCTTCAGTTCAGCAAACTTGCAGGCGATGTGGGCTGTGTGGCAGTCAATGACTGGTGAGTAGCCAGCGCTGATCTGCCCAGGGTGGTTCAGAATGATGACCTGTGGGCAGAGGTACACGAGGCCATCAGGCATGCCCAGGTGGGCACCAGGAGAGGGCCCTGAGCTGGAGGAGGCTCTGCCCACCCCAGGTCCCTGGGGCCCAGATGCTGTCCATGGAGGAAGGTCAGAATAGGGAGAATCCAGGCTCCCAGATCTGAACCCCAAGGTCCTCTTTGAGCATCTGAAAGGCCACAAGAGATAAACAATGACAAGGGCATAGTTTGAAAGGGCAGCACCAGAGCAGAGGCAGGGGCATGACAAAACTACACCTTAATTATCATATTTCAGTTATATCTCAGCAAAGCCAATTAAAAAATCCTACTCACGTACAGAGGTGACCAAAGAGGGCACAGTAAGCGTGTAGAAAACAAAGTACCACAGGCCTGTTCCAGCAGTAAACTGAGAACAGCCTTTTCAGGACCAGAGCGGGGCCTCAGTGAGGCTAGGAGCACCCTGCCCTCTTCCTGCCTGCAACCCCGCCCGTCCTTGGGGACCTGCTCTGCAGAGCGAGGATCTCAGTCCTCCCTGGCACCCAGCAGCCCCCTTGCTGAGGATAGCCCTGGTACTGCCTGGGGTTGGCTCCGCTGGCCACTGGGCTGCCCACCTGGGACGTGAACTGGGCAGCTTCCTGGGGTGGGTCGGACTTGCTGTCCCCACACACGTTGCCCCGGCGGATGTCCTTGACTGACACGTTCTTCACGTTGAAGCCAACATTGTCCCCAGGAAGGGCCTCACTCAGAGCCTCGTGGTGCATCTCCACCGACTTCACCTCCGTGGTGATGTTCACGGGCGCGAAGGTCACCACCATGCCAGGCCGCAGGATCCCTGTCTCCACTCGGCCCACGGGCACAGTGCCAATGCCTGGGCCGAGAGGAAGGGAGCTGTGAGGGCAGGCTGGGGCCAGGGGTGCCCTGTCCTCCCTAGCAGGCAGGGAGTGGCCATGTGGTAGGAGCGAGGGGATGGGAAGCCCTGGGCAAGGCAGACGCTGGAACCTACAGACAGAGGTGGAGATCTTTCTCCTGCCCCATCTGGAGAAAAAGGGCCTGAGGAAGCAAGTTCCCAGAACACAGGGAACACAGGCAGGAGAGGCCCCATCTCTACCCAAGAGGAGGCAGCAAGGGGCCCTCCTTGTGAGACTGCATCACTGAGCGGGCTGTGGACCAGCCCCCCCAGGGTGGCCCGCCTGGCACTGGTGCTGCCATCTCAAGGGTGAGTCCCAAGGGGGCATGGTGCTCCCATACTTCTCAGGATCTGCTTACACCGTGTGGCCAAACAGTGGGGGTGTGATACCCCCCAAGACAGGGGGCAGGGGGCTCGAGCCTGGTTTCCCTGGCTGTGGCAGAGGCTCCTGTGGCATTAAGGAGGCTGATGGCTGTGCTCTGTGCTGGGTGAGTGTGACACTCCACCTGCACCACCAGGTCTTCAGCATCTCTGGCCACAGCCTCCTGGCTGGGAGTCCCCCACTATGGCCCGCTGTGGACCTCAACTTGTTTATGGGTCTGTATCATTGCGTGACCAGCTCTTCTCATTCCTAGAGTGGATGGTGTCTTCTGCAAGATGGGGACCTCCAGGTGGAGGGTGATAAATGAGTCTCCTGTACCACTGGTGCTGGCATAGGGCTGGACACTTGGGATAGATGGATGAACAGATGGATGGATGGATGGAGATAGGTGGATGGGTGATCCCCCAGAAAGTGTGCAGCATGGTGGGAGGGGCAGAAATAACTGGGCCCTGGATGCTCCTGGTCTGGGGCCGGTTCTCAGGAGGGGGTCTGAGGGCAGAGCTGGCCTGGTGGACAGGGGCGCTGCAGCAGGTAGTGGCCCTGGGGCCCTCACTCACCACCAATCTTGTACACATCCTGCAGTGGCAGACGCAGGGGCTTGTCTGTGGGGCGTGTGGGGGGCAGGATGGTGTCCAGGGCCTCCAGGAGGGACACGCCACTGGCGTTCCCTTCCTTCCTCTCCACTTTCCAGCCCTTGAACCAGGGCATCTGGGCAGGAAGAAGAAGGCACCGTCATAGCGCCCACCTCCCGCCACCCCATGCACCCCACAGCCAGGGGTGGACAGATAAGTCTGGGCCCCAGCGGCCACTGCCCCCATAGTGTCAGTCTGGGGGTGTCCCTGGCCAGAGAAGGGGCTGCAGCAGCTTTGGCCAGCCTCCTGGGGAAACTGAACTGAGGGCAGAGTGCCTGTACCCAAGGATGCTGTGGTTCCCACCAGCACAACACCCACAGAGGGCTAGTACCACAGTCATAGGGCTGAGGGCAGCCTGGGGACAGCTCCCTGACCCCCCACTGGCCATCTGTGCTCGTCCTGACCCAGGGCCCTTGGGAAGCAGCCCTGCCACTGCCGGGCACTCACGTTGGGTGAGGGCTCCAGCATGTTGTCGCCGTGCCAGCCTGAGATGGGCACGAAGGGTACAGTGGCGGGGTTGTAGCCGATCTTCTTGATGTAGGCGCTGACCTCCTTGACAATTTCATCATAGCGCTTCTCGCTGTAGGCAGGCTCCGTGGAGTCCATCTTGTTCACCCCCACGATGAGCTGCTTCACGCCCAGCGTGTAGGCCAGCAGCGCGTGCTCCCGGGTCTGCCCATTCTTGGAGATGCCTGCCTCGAACTCACCCACTCCTGCGGCCACAATCAGCACGGCGCAGTCCGCCTGTCCAGAAGGTCAGGCAGGGTGAGCTCGGGCCCCTCAGGGCGGTGGACAGGGGCCTGGGCAGTCACCTGGGGATGGAACCTGGGGGTCTCACCCTTAGAGGCAGTGTGTGTCTGTATGAATGCCCTGGCAATGTTGAATTGTCTGGGCGGGGGGAGGTGGTGCATTTCTGCCTATGTTCAGTGTCCCCATCCTGGCCTCTGTGTCTACTTGTCTGTGAAGTCGGCCTTGACAGTGGCCAGCTGTCCTTATAGACACTCTTGCCTGGCTGAGATGCTGGGGCGCTTACTCAATTCTTTGAGGGGTGAGTGGTGACAAAGGTGAGGGGTCTCATTCCCTGGTGAGGAAATCCAAACACCGCTCACCAATTCCAGGGCCCCCAGGGTCTCCTAAATGGTGTCCTTGCCCCACCTCCAGATCCCCCAGACCCCCGAAGCCCCGCCCACCTGGGATGTGCCTGTGATCATGTTCTTGATGAAGTCGCGGTGGCCTGGGGCGTCGATGATGGTGATGTAGTATTTGGTGGTCTCAAATTTCCAGAGGGAGATGTCGATGGTGATGCCGCGTTCCCGCTCTGCCTTCAGCTTGTCCAGTACCCAGGCATACTTGAAGGAGCCCTTTCCCATCTGGAGGGGCGGGGGCGTGGCTCAGGACGGACCCGGACCCAACGGCCTGGTCACGGGTCCCCCTGGGCCGTGGGAGCAGCATGTCACAGCGGAGAGGGCCCTCGCTCCTGCCGAGACCGGGGACTCTGGACCCAGCTATGGAACGGGGGGACACCCAGACCTCATCTCTGCCTGCCCAGACCAGCCTCCTGTAGTCACAACGGGCGCCATCTGAGCATCTACCAGTAGGGGGCGCAAGGGCCTGGAAGCCGCCCTGGGAGAGAAGCCGCGGGCGGTTTCAAGCCCTCCCCCGGCTGAGGGCTCCCCTTTATCTGAAGCCAGGGTCTCCCTCCCCAGATAGATTTCTGTGTCAGCCGACGACACCACTGGGTTTCACACTGTCCAACCAAAAAAACCCCTCTGTGATTTTTCTTTTTTTTTTTTAAGAAAGAAATCAGATGAGGTCGCAAGGAAGGGCCTGGCTTTCCAGCTCTTTCTACAGATAAAGCTCCCCAGTGGCTCTGAGGCTCCTCCCCCCACCCCCGCCTCACCTGAGCAGGGGAAGCAAAGCCGGGCCACCCTCTGCCAACACCTGCGCCGCGTGCACAGCAAGACCCCCCACGCTCAGGGCCAGGGCTGCGGTCAGGACTGTGTGTTCACTGTCCAGCTGGGCAAAACCCCCTGCCAGGGCTGCGCAAGGACCGAGCTCTGCCCTCCAGGGAGGCTACCCAGACAGACACCCTGCGAACACCCTCAGCACCCCCCAAATACCAGCCCGGCAGGGAAGGAAAGACACAGCGTTGGGGCCCAAGAGCACCCCCACCCCCTCAGAGAACAGAGTTCAGCCCAGGCCAGCAACCGCCCCCTCCTGAGCCCTGGCACCAGTCATCCAGGTGAGACCCTCCACAGCTTCCCCGGACAGGGGGCTTCTCCCAGAGCTCAGGGGTGAAGGTAGGGGGCACAGAGAGCAGACCCCTACTTCATAGACACCTCCCACACATGGGTCTCAGAACTTGAGAGGATCAGCCTCCAGAAATGGGGGTTCAGCCATCAGGGCCCCTCCCATCCTCACTAAGTGACAAAGACACCCCTAAAAAAGGGTGCCACCCTGGATGAGTGGCCTGCCCCAGCCCAGCACGAGAAAATGGAGCTGATGGGCTGAGTGCCCATCAATTGGCTATTAATAGCCACTCTGAGTCCTGACCCTGCCCTGGGACAAGCGAGGACAGCGCCACCCACAGCCCCAAACTCAGCCCCGGGGCTACAGGAACCCAACTGTGGGGCTCAGAGACAGTGACCAGTACTGGGAGAAGTGCGCCTCCCCCTGGCCCGGGGCAGGTCCAGCAGGTTGGTCCATCTCCTCCACAGGCACTTCCTCAGAGAGGTGCCCCTGCTCCCCTACCCCCCGCCTCTCCCATCTGGATGCTCTGACATACACGTCCTCTTGCTCTGGAGGAGACCATCTGAGCTTCGTGCCCCAGGGTCAGGGAAGTGCCAGTCGGGCTGCCACATGGGACCCCAGCCTCACGGTGGAGGCAAAGCAGGGAGCTCCCCCAGGGCTCACCTCGGCCGCCTCCTTCTCAAACTTCTCGATGGTCCTCTTGTCGATGCCCCCGCATTTGTAGATGAGGTGGCCAGTCGTGGTGGACTTGCCTGAGTCCACGTGGCCGATGACCACTATGTTGATGTGGGTCTTCTCCTTGCCCATTCTGCCTGGGGCGTGGGGAGGGGCTGGCACGACCTGGGGTGCTCTGGCTCAGGGTGAGGGGAAGCTGAGCAGTGAGTCTGTGGGTTGAGGCAGGGGCACAGGTGATGGGGGGCCTCCGGGAGTAGCCCAGCAGACACTGCCCTGCCCAGGTTGGGAGCACACCCTGCCCCACAGAACAAGATCCTGAGGCTAGAGCCAAGTCTCTGCATTTAGCTGAGCAGAGCCCAGGAGCAAGCCCAAAGAGCCCAACAGCTGGAAATGTCTGAGTGTCATGGCTACAAACCACCCCCACCCCTGAGAGAGGTTATCCCCCCTCTGGAGAGACCGAGAAAGACCAGGCTGGTGAGCCCCATGACCAGTCAGGAGCCTGTTGATGAGTCACCCTGCCCAGCTCTCCAATGCCCTGTCCCCGGTGTTTGCTCCCCCACCCTCGGTCTTGGGCTGGGACACTGCACCCAATCCCAGCACCCCCCCCCCACACCCCGCCGAGCTGTCACAGTGGAGAGATGGTCAGGGCTTCCCACTCCCCTCCTCGAGCAGCGATGGCGCCATCTTCCTCTCATCCCTGCCCGGCAGGCTGGCACGGGGAGACAGGCTGGCCGAGACCTCAGGCAGGGTGATGCAGTGCCCAGATCAGGGGCCCAGAATAGCTCAGGCCCTGCCCAGATCTGGACAGGGGGCAGACAGTAGGGCAGGGAGGTGGGGGTCCCTGCTCTGTCCAAAGGGTGAATCTGGCCCTAGCAGCCAAGCTCAGCAAATGACAGACAGATGCCCTCAGCCTGCTGGGGGCAGGGGGCCATCCCCTCCCCCTCCCCTCTAATCACAGAGTCGCAGCCCCTGCTCCATCTTGGAGGTCAATGGAGAAACCTAGGTAGCCCAGGAGGTGACAGGCAGCTGGGGGAGGGAAAGCTGGAGAAAAAGGTGCACCCTAGGGTGCAGATACCAAGTGGACATCGCCAGCGCGGGTGGGGGCGGGGTGGCAAGGACCCCTCAGGTCTGACCTCCTCCGCTCTCCCGCTACATGGCGGGTACCCACAGCACCCACCCTCACCAGCCCCCAGCACTGACGACCCTTCCTCAACCCGGCAGGGCCCTAGGCAGTCCCAAGGTCACGGCTGCAGGTCGATCGCCACTGTCCAGGAGAGTCGTCCCCGCCTCAGCCGCCGCGTAAACAAGCGATACCACGGTGCCCCCACCCCACCCAGGGCCGCCCCGGGGACTGACCCCGGTGCCGGTGCGGGCGCGCTGGGAGGGCGGCAGATCTCCGCAGGGAGGAGCGCAGCCTCGCCAGGAGCCGGTGCCCCCAGGACTGGTCCCCGGGGAAGGGACCCTCTGCGGAAAGCTGGGGGCGGGGATGGGGACCCGGAGGCCCAGCGTCCTTACCCAGAGCCGAGGTCTCAGCCAGAGGGACTGGCGGTGCCGGCGCCGGCGGTTTTATCTCTCCAGGAGGGGGGTCCACCTATCGCCCGAGCAGGCGCAGTGCACCGCGCCCCTGCAGTACGGCAATGCGGTACCGGCGCGGGCGGGGCCGGGGGCGGGGACGCGAGGGATGCAGGGTCCGCGGGCGCGCGCGAGCGCGACAGGGACGCGAGAGGAGGATGCGGCGAGGGAGCGAGCTACAAAGGCGGAGACGAGACGCACCCGGAGGGAGCGCAAGCTGCGAGAGAAAAACAGGCGGAGGCGGCGGAGAACCGCGACGAGACGGGGAGAGGGAAGCAGAAAAGAGGGAGGGCGGAGATGGAGAGAGGGACCAGGAGAGAAAGAGCTAGAGGCAGAAGACAGATAAAGCCAGACTGAAACGCCAGGCTCAGGCCCGCAGGGAGAGGATGGGTGCGCCAAGCACAAGACAGGAAGACATTCGGATCATAAGAGGAGGTCCCAGGGACGGGCCCAGACCTCAGGGACCCGGCAGGCGGGGCCAGGGTGGGAGCGCACCAGGTCGAGGGTGGGTGCTGAGGCCGGGGTCTGGGTGGCTGTAGCGTCTGCCCCTGGTTTACAATGGACCTGTGTTCTGAGGTGTCTCCCCAGGATGGCCTAAGGGGTGCAGGCCCCCCTGGTGGGACTCTAGAATCTGGCCCCGTGCCCCCACATGCTTGCCACAGAGGCGTGCCCCAGCAGGCCCCCAAAGCCAGGCTTCTCCCTACTGGGCCCCATGGTTCCCTGTGACCTTGGAACTGTGGCCTCCAGGGTCCCCTCAGCTTGGCCAAGTGGCCTAAGGCTTCACCACCAGCTTCTGAGGCCCCTGGAAAGAACTGTTCTCCACCCTGGACCCCTCTTTGAGGAGGGTACACTTGAAGTCTGTCCCCCAGAGCCCACTGAGACCTTCAAGGGCTGTCCTGGTCTGCATACATGGGCAGGGTTCCTAAGGACGCAGAGCTGACACGAAAACAGGGCTCCCAAAGAGAGTCCCGGGCCATGGCCCTGGCGGGGTCAGAGTGCCAGGCCGCAGGGAAGTGGGGTGGTCACAGACCAGGGCAATGACCAAAATGGGTTTCAGGGAGGGGGAGGAGTGAGTGAAGACCACAGTCACAGCCCCTTCTAGGGACCCCCAACCTTGTCAGCTCACCCATGATCACGTTTCCCCATGGCCATCTCTCCCATCTCCCTCACATCCTGAGGACACTCAGGTTAGGGTTGGGTCTGGGAGAAGGTCAGGCAGGGTCTCAGAAATGTGTGATGGGAGCAGAGGCCCAGGGCTCAGCACCTTATGATGGGGCAGTGCCCACGAGGAGCCCCCAGCGATGGGACCCCCCGGCAGGCCAGGAAGTAGAGATAGGAAGTAGAGATGGGCTGGGGGCCAAGCAGGTCTTCCTTGCCCGCAGTGAGTGTTTCTCGGGGGTGGTGGGGGGGGGGGGGCCCTTCTGTCATGCTGTCCCTGTGTCCTCGGGTAGGCAATGGTTGGCAAGTGACCCGGCACTTCCTCGCGCTGCTGATTCCATCAAACAGGAGCCAGGATTTAAAAATAAACGCCTGCAGGGAAAGCGCAGCCCAGCCCGCCCAGCTGAGCTGGTCTCTAGGCTTAAGGTGTCCCGTCCTGCTGAAGGTTAGGCGGCATCTGGGAGACTCTGTGACTGGCCAAGGCTGGGATGGGACAAACAGGGCAGGAGGCCCAGGTCCCTGTGAACACCACCCCCAACTTCCTCCAGGGGACCTCCAGCTGCCTGCAACCTCAGAGGGTGTTTATCAGACACCCCCACACAGGTCCATGCCTCTCTGCTTCAGGCTCCCCCACAGCTGTCAGCTGGCAGGCACCAAACCGCACTGGGGTGCCCGTGCCAGGGGCCAGCTGGTGCTGGAACCCTGTCCTGCTAGGAGCAGTGGCCACCGCTGCTGGAAGGCAGCATCCTTCCCAAGGGTCTGCTGGCTGACCCTGGGGAGGGGTCTCCAGTGGCTTCTCCAAGAGGCCTCTGTGTCCTCAGCCGTACTACCTGCAGAGCCCTGGGAGTCCGTGGAGATTCAGCGTCTGTGCTCACACAGTAGTGAGACACAGGGAGGTATGATGCTAAATAACACCCAGCGGCAGAGTGGAGCACTAACCACTGCATGGCACAACTCACTGGCAAACAGCTGCTAACTATTGCATAGTGTTTAATGCCTACTAACTACTGATTCATACTTAATAACCATGGAATAGTACTGAATAACTACTAATCACTGACTAGTACTGAATAACCACAAAATACTAAGCAGTACTAAACACTACATGATGTACTAGACAGCCACAGCCACCCAGCCTTGCATGGTAGGGCTCCCAGGCAGCCTGAGGGTCCATGGATCAAGAATCAACTGGGCACAGAGAGGCAAAGCACAGTGCCTGAGGTCACACAGCAAGGAGGGCAGAGCTTGCAGATGGCTTGGAAGACCTGAGCCAGGTCAGTGCTGCTTCTGGATAAGCCCATCCAGGTCCCACCTGTGCTCTGCTCCTCCCAAGTCAGGCTCCGCCCCCGTAGCCTCCCTTTCCCACATCTGAGCTCTTGGTCACTGTGGCCCCCAGGAGCAGCCAAGGTTATGGGTGGGGGAGAGCAAGGAAGGGGCTCCAGCTAAGGAGGTTGGTGCTGCCTCCCAAGGCAGCTTCTGGGGAGCAGGCAGAGGGAGGGGTACAGGCCCTGCCTCTTCAACCCCCCCCACCTCCCAGGCCCAGTGAGCTGTTTGGGGCGACACACGCAGCCCCCTCTTTGGCAGGCGGGGTTTTCACCGGGGAAAGAAGATCCAGCTAAAATTAACCGTTATCAAGCTGTCAGCCCTGGAAATAAACCCGTCTCCCATTGGCTGCGGGTGATGTCACCGCCGGGCTAATAATAACCTGCAAATGCAGAGCATTCCACCTGTGCGGTGCGCCTTCCTGGGGGGCCGCGGCCTCAGCAGGTGGGGACGACCACCCGGGTGATGGTCGCGAATAGCGGCCTGGGCGGGGCAAGGAGAGGGAGGGCCGCGAGGTGTCTCAGAACGACTTCACCCCCTGCCCTTGGGCTACACTGGCTGCCCTCTGCCCCCTGGGCATCGGTGAGCATCCTCATGTGCGGGGTCAGTCGCACCTGTCTCCCAATCTAGCTGGGCCGTGGGACCCTGGACGGCCTCGGGGACACGTTCCCCCGCCCCCCAGCTCCTCAGGCCGGGCACTCAGGGGACCGAGCTGCCCTCGAGGCAGCAAATTAAGTGTCTCCATGGTGAGGAGGCGTTCTCGGCAACCAGCTCCCCGCAGAAGAGCAAAGTCACGGCCCCTAATCAGAGAAGGGGCGGGGCCAGGGCACGTGTACGCCAGCAAGAGCCCAAGACCGCCGAGGCCCCACCAGCCTGCCAGCCCTGGGCTGGGTCTCCGGGCCTACTGAAAGAAAGGGGGCGGCGGGTGGGGGGGGAGTCGGGGTGACTTGCTGGGCGATGCAGGCCCCCAAACACGTCACCTGCCAAACCGAGCGTGTCTGGGAGGATGGGACGGACCTGAGTCAGCCAGAACAGCTTAGAGAGGGAGACACCATCCCTTATAGAGGGGGAGGGCAGCCAGCCCGCCCCGCCCCCACCCACACTGGGGCCAAGGGAGCTATCCGCCCACCCTTACAACGGCAGCAGCAGGGAGCCGTAGCCATGGTGATGGAGTCTTTAGACTCCTCCCCCCAGGCCCTCAGACTCCTCCCCCCAAGCCCTCACTCCCCAGGAACCCTGGCGGCCCCGCCTGCACTAGAGCAGCACCCGTGCTTCGGGGAAACAGAAGAGGGGGTTCCGGTGGGCTGGGCCCCTGGCTCTGGGCCACTGCGAAGGGGCGGCGATCCAGCTTGGTGCTAGCAAGAGGGAGTGGCCAGGTCCCCCCATTCAGTTCACTGCAGGTTGGGAAGCCAACAGAGAGATGGAGAGATCAGCCAGATCTTAACCCAAAGATCTTGGGTTAAGAAGGCACAGCCCTGCTATGGGCCAGGGACACAGGGAGAACCAGGGGAGGGTCTGCAGGCCCGACGACCCCTCCTGGCCAGTGTTCTCTGGGCCCAGGTGGGCATGTGCTGTGTCATGGACTCCTTTCACACCTGGATGGGTTACCATGGACCCCTGCCCTGGTGTAGGGGAGGGAGAGGTCTCAGCCCTAAGCCAGCCTCCCACTCCCAGGTTCAGAAATTTCCCTGGGGAACAGGAAGCTCCTTAGCAACCCTGGGGCCCTGGTTTTCTGCTTTTGAATAGAGCTCCCCTCAATTGCACAGTTGGGAATAACCTGCCTAGGGAGCTGGGGGCCTCAGGAGATGTTAGAATGACTGATGCAGGAGGACAGGGGAAGGACTGGGCATTGAGGGAGACAGGGCTCCAGCCTGTCCTTGAACCACTTAGAGAAACTGCACGAAGCATAGTTGTGCTTGACCACCAGGTCAGGAAATAGAACACTCTGTTGTGCCCTCAAAAGCACCCTGACTTGGGCTTCTCCTGCCAGACACCACTTTGCTGGCTCTTAAGCTTTGCGTGAATGGTCCATGTAGCTTCTGTTCTTTTTTCTGGCCTCTTTCACCCGCCACCACGTGTGTGACTTGCACCTGTGCTCCTGCATCTGGGAGGTGTTTGCTTCTTCACCGCTGTGTAGCATTCCGTTTCCACTGCTGTGTAGTATTCCGTTCCCAGTTCTGAGCTGCCGAAAATTAAGCTGCTGTGAACCTCTCCTGTGTGCCACTTGTGTGAGCATTTCTGTCTGCTATAGGCCTCATGGGTGGGGTTTTGAGCCGTGTGTGTGTGTGTACATTATTCCCGTCATTTGTGTACTGCCTCCTGGCTGGTAAATTCACCCTTTGATACTTGCTCTGTGACAGTGGACAAAATTACAGTAAGCATTTCTCCTCCTCAGTGAGCAGATCCACTTTTGCAAAGCAGGCAGTGAAGGGTGAATTTACCTCCAAGAGAAAACTAAATGACAGCTAGTGTTTTCCCTTGACAGGGAGGAAATTTTACTATTTTTTTGCACGTCTAGTGATTTTTACCAGACCACCTTACCTGCCTCCTGAGAAATCTGTATGCAGGTCAAGAAGCAACAGTTAGAACCAGACATGGAACAACAGACTGGTTTCAAATTAGGAAAGTGGTACATCAAGGCTCTTTGTCACCCTGCTCATTTAATCTATATGCAGAGTACATCATGCAAAATGCTGGGCTGGATGAAGCACAGGCTGGAATCAAGATTTCCTGGAGAAGAAACATCAATAACCTCAGATATGCAGATGATACAACCCTTATGGCAGAAAGCGAAGAGGAACTAAAGAGCCTCTTGGTGAAAGTGAAAGATGAGAGTGAAAAAGTTGGCTTAAAATTCAATTCAAAAAACTAAGATCATGGCATCCGGTCCCATCACTTCATGACAAACAGATGGGGAACCAGTGGAAACAGTGGCAGACTTTATGTTCTTGGGCTCCAAAATCACTGAAGATGGTGACAGCAGCTGTGAAATGAAAAGACGCTCGCTCCTTGGAAGAAAAGCTATGATCAACCTAGAAAACATATTAAAAAGCAGAGACATTACTTTGCCAACAAAGGTCCATCTAGTCAAAGCTATGGTTTTTCCAGTGGTCATGTATGGATATGAGAGTTGGACCATAAAGAAGGCTGAACGCTGAAGAATTGATGCTTTTGAAGACTCTTAGAGTCCCTTGGACTGCAAGGAGATCAAAGCAGTCAATCCTAAAGGAAATCAGTCCTGAATATTCATTGGATGGACTGATGCTGAAGCTGAAGCTCCAATACTTTGGCAACCTGATGTGAAGAACTGACTCATCGGAAAAGATTCTGATACTGAGAAAGATTGAAGCCAGGAGGAGAAGGGGATGACAGAGGATGAGCTGGTTGGATGGCATTACCGACTTGATGGACATGAATTTGAGCAAGCTCCAGGTGATGGACAGGGAAGCCTGGCATGTTGCAGTCCTTGGGGTCACAAAGAGTCGGACGCGACTGAGTGAACTGAACTGATTTTTGGCTGAATAATGAACATTCTGTAAAGACTCTGGATTCTGTTACCTTCCTTGGAATACTGTTGGTTCTCATTTTAGCAGCCATTCCATTACTGAATTTTGGTGGGCTTGTTTTCATGCTTTGTTTGTGTCAATCTGGGAACCCCAAAGTGCCTCCCAAGATCCTACACTCGATAAGATTCAGCTTCCAGTTTTGTTCCCCCCAAAGCTCTTTATGGAGCTCACTTTTATCTCTTCTTAGATGGAGCCTAGAGTAGGCATTGCTCTCAGTATAATCTTTTCTCCTAAAAAACAAGTGAGCAATCTCTTCACTCTGGCCAGGCCCAAGTGCCAATGCCAACCGGCAAGGCTGGTCTTCCGGTGTTTTTGTTTCAATCTCAGCTCCTGGTGGACACAGTCTGAGGAGTCCTCCAAGGAGTCATGCCCTGGAATAACCTTTCCCCTTGAGGGCAGAAGGAACCTGTGGCCACATGTAGCCAACAGCACATGACCAAGGTGATGCACGGTCATGCTCTTGATTTGTCTGTAGTATTTAAGACTTGGTCTTTGCAGACCAGAGCAGGAGGTTCCCCTCTTGGCCTTGAAGAAGTGAGCTTCCGGGTTGTGAGAGGGCTGGGAGGGGCCATATGTCAGGAACCATGGGTTGCCTCTCAAAGCTGAGCATGGCTCCTGCTATCTGCCACCGAGAAAGCAGGAACCTCAGTACTACAGCCCCAGATGATTCTGCCAACCACTACATGACCTTCAAATACATCCCCCCAAGCCCCTGAAGGACACACAGGCACCTTGATTGTACCCTTTTGAAATCCTGAGCAGAAGACCCAATGAAGGCGCACCCACTATTTCCACATGGGCTTGGGGATTTCCCTAGTCCAGTGATTAGGACTCTGTGCTTCCACTGCAGGGGGCACAGGTTCAATCCCTGGTCAGGGAAGAAAGATCTCAAAAGCTGTGTGCTGCAGCCAAAGGGGTGGGGGGTGGGGGGATGGTTAAGATGGTAAATTGTTATGTGTATTTTACAGCAGTAAAACAATTTGCGGGGGGGGGGGGGAAGTGCTGATGCATGCTACTATGTGGATAAACCTTGAAAACAGTATGCTGAGTGAAAGAAGGCCTAAGTAAAAGGCCAGGAAAGACTGTGTGATTCCACTCACATGAAATGTCCAGAACAAGTAAAATCATAGAGACAGAAAATGGATCAGTGGTCACCAGGGACTAGGGGAGGGGCAAAGGGAAGGAGGTGCTTAATGGATAAAATGGGTTTCCTTTTGGGGTGATGAAATGTGGAGAGAAGGTTACACAACCGTCAATGTATTAAATGGTTGCTGCTGAGCTGCCCACTTTAAAGTGGTTAGTTTATGGGAATTTTACCTCAATAAAAAGATTTGGGTATTGCTATTTCTCTATATTCTTATTTTTCAAATATATTTTAGTTATCATAGTTCCTCTGTGTTAGTTTTAGGACCTACATCTTCAAAGACCTTGCTGAGATTTTTACTGGAATTGCATTAAATATGTACATCAGTTTGGAGGGAACAGACATCTCTACTGTGTTGATTCTCCATTATTTAGGCCTTCACTGGTTTCTGTCATTAGCATTTAATTTTTGGCATACAAATCCTATACTCATTTTGTCAGGTTTATACCTCAGTGTTTCATGGCAGAGTGTGGCTATTATATATGGTGTTTCTAACTGCTTCTAGTTGTAAATCATTAGTAAATCAGGAGTACAACTGGTTTTTGTGTGTTGACTGAGTCTGGCTAAATCTCATTCACTCATTAAGGTTTTTTTGTATATTCCTTGATGACGACCACCACGGTATCTTGGAGACGGACAGTTTTCTTTCCCACTTTCAATCTGGATGCCTTTTCTTTCTTTTTCTTGTCTCATTGCACCCGCTAAGACTTCTGGTAGACATCGAATAATCGTGGTGAGAGTGGACATCTTTGCTGCCTGCCTGGTGCTGGGAAAAGATCCTGTCTTTCTCCATCAAGGACCACACTGGCCTACTTGCCAGGAGTTGGTTGGCTGTAAGTGATGCTCTTTCCAAGACTGAAGACATTCTTTTCTTTCTTTCTTTTTAAAAAATTATTTATGATTTATTTTTTGCTGCACTGGATCTTCATTGCTGCCCCTGGGCTTTTGTCTAGTTGCAGAGAGGAAAGCGGGGGCTACTCTGTAGTTGCAGTGCATGGGCTTCTCTTTGCGGTGACTTATTGCAGAGTAGGGGCTCTGGGGGCATGGGCTCAGTAGTTGTGATGCACAAGCTTAGTTGCCCTGAGGCATGTGGGATCTTTCCAGACCACGGATGGAACCTGTGTCCCCTGCATTGGCAGGTGAATTCTTAATGGACCAGGGAACTCCCAAGGACCTCCTTTTCTATTTCTTGTCTGGTTTCGATCATAACTGGGTTTGTCAACCTCATTCCCCATCACTTGACTTGAATGCTCACAGTTGTGTGTTGGTGCATTTTTACATCAGTTGCTTTAAAGCCTTCGTTGGTCACTACAGCATCTGCCATCCCAGTAAACCTGTTTGCCGGGCGTCATTTCTCATGCCAACTGGGGTTCTCCTGGTGCTTCTTCACGGAGGAATTTTAGATCTTATCCTAAAGCTCGGTATTCTTGATGAAGAAACACTTTGTGGGTTGTTTAATGCCTTGGATGGAATTCCAGGGCATTGCAATGCTTGTTCCTAGGTTTGTATTTGCTTTTTAAGGGAGAATCTTCTTGACTTCCTCACTCCTTCATGCTGGAAATCTGTCATGTCTTTACACAATTCACCCTTTCATCAGATATATTTCTTAAATGCCCACAACAGGGCCAAGTCTTTCTTCGTTACTGGGACAGAACAGGTGCAAGCTCAGCCCTCCCAGATTTTACTTAACCAGCAAAAAAAAACAATTAGGTGTTTTCAGTAGCAAAAAGTGCTATAAATAGTGACTTTTAATAAGCACCTGCTATGTGTTAGGTCCTGGTACTTTCCTGTTTTACCAACAAGGACACTGAGGACAATGGATGAGTGATCATCTGGCCACACAAAGTGCCCCCACATAGTAGGCATTCATTACATATTAGTCAGTAGTTTTATTTCCTCTGCAAGTGGTGATGTCACTTACAGAAGCTCCAGCTAGTGCTGAAACCTGGCATAGCTGGGACCCAGGGAAGAGGGTGTTCTGACCTGAAGGGCAGGGGCAGGGCCTGGGCTGGAGTCCTACTGGGGAGCCCGTTCTCCAGGGGCAGGAGGAGAAGCCCTGAGGGCCCCAGCTCTGCTCAGCCTTTGGCAGAGCCCTCACCTCACACCCAAACACCTGTGGCAAGAGTGACACATGGGGCCCACGACAGCAGCAGCCCGGGGTTTGAGCCAGCCCGGGGTTTGAGCCAGCCCCTTGCCGCCCTGTCTGGTCTTCACAGAACACCTGTCAGGAAGGTGCTGCCCCTAACAGTCTGCAGGAAGGGACAGGGCTCAGGAATCCCACGAGGCCCTGGTGCTCAGCCAGGACCCCAACCTCAGGCCGAAATCCTGCCCTGAACCCAGGGAGCCCATGGCCATCAGCCATCCTGTTCCCTCTACAGTGAGGATGTCCTGCATGTGACTGTCTCTGGCCTCCCTATGGCTTTCATGCCACCGCTTCCCCAGGTGGCTGGAGCCTCAAGCACTGCATCCTGACCCCAGACTCAGCCTGCCCACTCTGAGCACCGGACGAGCCCCTGAGCACTTGGGCCACCATCCTCAAGGGATGGTGGAAGACCTGGGCCAGCCTCTCCCAAGCCTAGCCCCTGTCACACCCACCCTAAAGTTACAGCAGCCCCAGCCCAGGCCTCAAGGCCCAGAGCCTGTGTTCCCCCAATGCTGGAGCCACACCCAGGGGTGTCAGCAACACAAGGACCTTGAGGTCCACTCAGCACCTCTGGGAATCCCCGACAGGGGTGTAGCCCATCTGGGGATCAGGCCATGCTGTCCACAGGCTGGGGCAAGACTAGATGGAGGCCGAGATCCCTACCCCTTTCCCCGCTCTAACCAGGACATGCCACCATCCACTCAGGGGCCCCGAGGCCAGCTATGGGGAGTGACTGGCAGAACCCCTACCTTCCCGGCTTAGTAAATGCAGCCTTTACATTAATGCTTAAAAAAAAAAAAAACTACCCTTTTTTTTTTTTATTATTCCACTCTTGAAATCATTTGGTGAGATTGAGACTGGGGTGGAGGGGGACAGACTGGCCAGTGGGCCACTGAAAGGTGGCCTGGGAAGGTGGGGGAAGCCCCCACCAGAGTTCCTTCAGGGAAGGCCTCAGTGCCTAGCTGGGAGTGGCTCCCACTACCCTCTCCTCTAGGCCTGGCCTGGGCTACAAAGCTGTCATGCCCAAGGGCTCAATTCCCTGGTTGGCTTCCTGGGGCTCAATGCAGTTCAACCCTAATGATCTCTCCTTACTCCAGGACTCCTGATGGGCCCCATTGCAGCCCATCTGGGCCAACCACCTGAGCTGACATCACCCCTCACCCAGTCCTGCATCCCTCAGCTCCCTCCCGGGGTGCTGGTCACCAACACACATCTTGACCCCACCTTCTGTCTCAGCAGCTGCTCCCAAGACACTCCTACAGGAGGGAGTCCCAAACAGGAACCAGCCACAGCACAGCCGAGTGCCCTGCCAGCCCAGGTTCCTAGATCTGGGCTGCCAAAGGTGACCCCAGGACATTGCTGGCCTTGACCTCAGCCAGGTAGAGGCTCAAAGGCTCTGACCAGTGAGGGGTGTCATATGGCCTGATCAGACTGAGCAGAGCCCTGCTGGCTGGAGCCAGGGTCTGGGGGAGGAGAGAATGGAGCCGAATTGAGGACCACTGAGCTCTGGAGGAGCAACAGCCTCTGGGGGGTCTCAGCCCTGACCTGGAAAGAGGGCAGCCTGAGAATTCCTCCCAGTCTCTCCCTTGAGGATCTGAAGCTTCCCGTCACCCTGGGAGCTGAGCTCTGTTTGGATGTGGGGGCCCCATGGTTTCTTGAGGCCAGGAGGAGGGGTTTCAGGACCCCACCACCCCTGCACATCTTCCCTTCTTCCCTAGCCCTCCTACCCAGCTGCCCAGGCCTGATCCAGGTCCAGGGAGCCCCAGGGATGCAGGGGTCTGGATCCCTCAGGGAACAGATGGGCATGTGGCTGCATTAGGGCCATCCCAGGGGCCTGGCACTGTTTGGGATCCCCGAGGAGGAGAGGCTGCTGAGGTCCCAGGGGCAGGACTGGAAGGCTATGAGGCCTGCCTGCAGTGACTAAAGTGCCACATGCTCATCCACCCCCGCGGACTCGCTGGGACATCTTATCCTCTGCTCCCCACCAGGAGGCAGGACTTAACTTCAACCTCCCCATCCCCACAAGGCTGGGCTTCCCAGGTGGCACTAGTGGTAAAAAACCTGCCTGCCAATGCTGGAGACATAAGAGATGCAGGTTCAATCCTGAGTAGGGAAGATCCCCTGGAGAGGGAAATGGCAACCCACTCTAGCGTTCTTGCTCGAGAATCCCATGGACAGAGGAGCCTGGTGGACCACAGTTCATAGGGTCGCAAAGAGTCAGACATGACTGTAGCAACTTAGCACACACATACACCCACAGCCCAGTGCATCAGGGCTCCCTCTGGCCCCAGGGCCTCTTCATCTCCCTGCACTGGTGCTAAGGCAGCACTGTCTCAGCTTCAGGGGACTGAGCCTGGAGAGGGCAGGGTCTCCCACTCACCGCCCCCGGTGGACATGTGGGTTATCCATGAGCTCTGGGTGGTAGAAGCCACAGCAGCAAGGTCAGCACCAGCCTCCAGATCTGAGCACCTCCCAGCAGAAGCCCTGGTGGCCCTCTGCCCCTAAGCTCTCTCTGCTCAGACCCCACCATGGAATGGGTCTGCCTCAGGGGTTCCACTCCTCACACTGCTGCTCCTCTCCCCCAGGGGTACTCTGTGTGCCTCCCGGGCCCCCAGGAATGGCAGCAGCCCTCAGTTTCCCAGCTGTGCCCCCTCCTGTGTAACCAGCAGGCCCAGGATCCAGAGCAGGCACCTTGCCAAATCTTAGCCCCACTTCCTGATCACATGAGCTGTCCATGGTCCTGGGCGGGCCCCTCAGGCTGGCCTCTTGAGCTCTAGTCCCTGGAACCCCGGTCCTGTTGGAGGCAAGAGCGACAGGCACCCACGAGATGCCCACACATTTAGACGCTGACTACAGGGATGTGGGAGTCCAGGGAAGGGGCAGGGCCCAGTGGCTGAGACCCCTTCACACCAGATGGAGGGGTTAGACCAGATGGAGGCCAAAAGGCCTACCCCTTTCTCCACTCTAACCAGGACATGCCACCATCCACTCAGGGGCCCTGAGGCCAGCTATTGGGAGCAACTGGCAGAACCTCTACCTTCCTGGCTTAGTAAATGCAGCCTTTACACTATCACTTAAAAAAAAAAAAAAAAACTACCCTTTTTTCAGATTATCCACTCTTAAAATCATTGGTGAGGTTGAGACTGGGGTGGATGGGGGAAGGCTGGCCAGTGGGCTGCTGAAAGGTGGCCTGGGAAGGTAAGCGAGACAAGCCTGGGTCTTGCCCGAACATTCCACCCTCTTGGTACCAACTGCACTGACCTTATCAATGATCCTTCAGTGAGCAGTAGGCATGCCTGGCTGCCACTCCCATTGCAGGTCTTGCCATGGAACCCTGTCCAGGCCCAGAGGGCCCCCTCCTCTTGCCCAGCAGCTCTGAGCTCTGGGCCCCACCTCACCTCCTCCTTGCTCAGCCCCCAGCTTAAGCCTGACACCCTCTCTCCTGTTCCCCCTCCAGCACCTAGTGTGGCTACTCTCTCTTAACTGGCCCCTCTGCTGGAAGGGGCACCTGCCTCATTCACCACCAATCCTTGTGCCCAGGCAAGCCATATACTCACAGCAGGTGCTCAGCCCACCAGAGTGCCAGGTGGACAGAATGGCCCAAGGTCCAGTCAGGGCACCTGTCTCTTTCCCAGCCCACAGGACTAGACTGTCCAGCCAGGGCTAGCACCAAAGAGCCAGGAGGAGAACAGGGAGGCTTCCCCTTCAAGGGCAGTTGGGCCCTGGGGCCTGGAGGAGGCTGAGGGTGGGGGAGAAGGCTACTTTCCACACTGGAAAGAAAGTCCTCCTCCTGGTTGCAGAGCCAGGGTGTGGCCCAGACTCCACAGGGAACATGCTGGGGCTGCCCAAACTAGGGACCTCACAGCTACTGGAGACATCCCCAAACAGAGCTCTCTACTCACCCCCACTGACATAAGCACCCCCATCTGTCTGCCCTACTTTCCACTCTCCTCCCCAACCCAGGCTTGCCAACCAGCTGGACGCAGGCTGGAGCTGGGAACGCAGAATTGGTTCTGGAGCCCTTAGCGCTGTGCAGTGAACATGGGTGGGCTCCCCAGCTTCCCACACACAATGAAGTCGCTAAAGGGCTGGAAGGCCCCTGGCACACAGCTCGTTCTGGGTACCACCAGGCCGACAGCTGGGGGAGGGCATGCACCAGTTGCGGCCCACATCTGGTTGAGGGCTGGGCATGCACTAGCCAACACCCTCTTATCTGTCCAGGGTGAGAGTGGGGGGGGCCCCATTCTGAGCCAAGGCCAGAGCAGACGGGCACTGCGGGGGCACGACTGGGGCTCAGCCCTGGGCTGTGGACAGCAGCAAAAACAGACTGGAAGTGCAGGGGCCACCGTCCAGCACGCCTGCCGCCTCCGATAAGCTGGAAAGGTGCAAACAGGCTGGACTAGCAGGAGGCCTGGGTCCCAAATGATGGCCAGAGCCCAGGAAGCGGGGATGGGAGGTGGGAGAGAGACAGGGCCTGTTTTCAGGCTGGGGCGGCGGTTATTTAACCACCTCAAGCCCAGACCAGGCTAGGATGCGCTGCCCGGCACTCCAAGTCAGACAGACAACGGGGCTGGACTTCTTCCTGGGCGGACGAGCGAGGGCCACGCCACGGGGGCGGGGCGGGGTGGGGCCAAGCTGAGCTTGGGGCGGGGCCTATTTGGCCTCGCAGCCAATTAGGCGGGGCGGGACCGGAGCCCAGCTGGGGCGGGACCGGAGCCTAGCTGGGGCGGGGCCGATATTGGGGCGGAGTCTCGCCGGGCTGGGGCGGGGCCGAGAGCGGGGCGGGGTCTCGCCGGGGCTGGGGCGGAGCCGAGAGCGGGGCCGTACAGCCTTATAAGGGGGACGCGTTCGCGCGTGCGCGCCCTCGCGTCTAGTTTGTGGAGTGGCCTCCCGCTTTTTCTTATGCAGATGGGCTCTGTGGCCTAGCGCCCCCGTGCCCACCGTCCGTGATCTCACGCCAAGGCCCTCGAGGGGTCGCCGCCGAGGTGGGGCCCGGGCGGCGCGTGGATGAAGTCGAGCGGCCCGAATGGGCGGCAGGGGGCGGCCGGTGCGCGACGGCTGGCGGGGCTGACCGCCGGGCGACCGGGAAGTCGGAAGGGCGCGGGGTGGGCAGGGGGCGACGGATAGGACCCGGGGCACGGAGCTAGGGGCGCGTCGGCCACAGGTAGGGCCGCTTCCCGGAGCCCCAGGCCGGCGGCCCAGCGCACAAAGCGCCTTTGTTGTCCCTCGCGGCCGGTTCGGGCTGGTTGGAGCCGCCCGCGCGGAGAGGGCGGGCCGAGAGTTCCGGATCCCCGCCTCGACTTGGTAAACAAACCCGGCCTCCGCCCCTCCCGGAAGCCCACGGGGCTGACCTGACCCTGGGGTCCGAACGGGTCGACTCAGCCCGGGTGGGGAGCGCCCTTCTGCGGAGGCAGCAGTGACCGAAGGGGCTCCCCGACCCCCGCGTGCGCAGGTTTCCACCAGCCCGCAAGCAAAAGCATGGCAGCCATCCCCTCCAGCGGCTCGCTCGTGGCCACCCACGACTACTACCGGCGTAAGTCAGCCCCTTGCCCGCGCCCCAGTCCGTCCCGAGCTCCCCCGCCTAGAGCTTGTGGGGTCAGCTCCAGTTGCTTGAGAACCTGTATCGGGTGGGGAGTGAATTGCTAAGGACCCTTAACACCGGCCTGCGCTGCCCGTGAAGCCAGTGCTTGGCCGGGTGGACTTGAGGCCCGGTGGACTTGAGGCCCGGTGCCCCGTGGAGCTGAGCGGGCCTCTTCTCTCCAGGCCGCCTGGGCTCCACTTCCAGTAACAGCTCCTGCGGAAGTGCCGAGTACCCCGGGGAAGCCATCCCCCACCACCCGGGTGAGTGCGGTGACCCCTCTGTTCCCAGGTCTATGCCCAGGGAGTGACAGCAGGACCTTGACTTTGCCTTGCTCCTCTCAGGTCTCCCCAAAGCAGACCCGGGACACTGGTGGGCTAGCTTCTTCTTCGGGAAGTCCACTCTCCCGTTCATGGCCACAGTGCTGGAGTCCCCAGAGCAGTGAGTGTGCCTTTCTGGGGACCAGTGTGGGGGGAGGGTCGGGGGCAAGTGGAAACAGCTTCTGACTTCCTGCTCTCCCCCAGCTCGGAGTCTGCCCAGGCCTCCACCAGCACGATCACATGTGACCTGGCTCAGAAAGCTGTGGGGAAGCAGCAGCCCAGCGGCCAGCCTGGCAAAACCAACTGCAGGCCCCCGTCCTGAGTGACCACCACCAGCTGCCAGGCTTCCTTTCAAGGCGCTAGGCTCATCAGAGCCCTCTTCCTCCCCCTGCCCTGTACCCTCCCTTTCCCTCCTCTCCCCAAGACCAAGCAGGCTACAGTCAAGGGAAGCAGTTCACTTTTTAATATCAAAACAGCAAAACACCAAAAAGGAAGTTGAGAGAATCCCACTCTCTGCTATCCGAGCCACACGAACGCGCCTTCCTCACACCCCATGACCCTGTGCCTTGCACCAATGCACCAAGTGGACAATAAACTCCAGGAGTGAGCAGCCTGGTGTGTGTGTGTGTGTGAGAGAGAGAGAGACCTGTGTGCTCCCCCACCCCCGAGGGAAAAGTCACTAACCCCTCAGCCTTCTCATTCCCAGGCATGAGAGAGCTGGCCATGCTCCCTGGGCCTTCCTGGAACCCCTCCTAGGGGCCGCCTCTGAGGTCTGGCCCAGGTTCATGTGGGCAGACAGCTCCAGTGAGTGTGGAGACTTGCATCTGAGAAGGGGTGGGGTGCCTGGCTATTTCGGGAAATCAAGGAGAGCAGGCAGTCCAAGAATCAGAGCGGAAGCTTCCAAGGCAGCTGCTGAGGTCATTCCACCCTTGGCCCCTCTTGCTGCTGCTATAGGAGGCCCGCGAGTCTCTACCTTGGGGTCAGAAGAATGCCAGTGCCCCCTGGAGGACCTTGAGGAGGCAGTCCTCAAACTTGCTTGCCCTCTTTTCTCCCACATGTCTTCTGTTAAGGATGTTGCCTCCTCTCTCCTCTTGTAGGACACACTCTGGACAGGGCCCCCAATCCCCAGAGTGGATCTGAGGCCCCTGGCATCCCACTGAGGCAGAGGGGAAGCAAGTGTGGGCGGCTCCTGTGGGTCCCTCTCACCAGGGAAGCCCAGCTTTGGGCAGAGTCTGACTCAGGAGGCCTATGTGGTATTGCGGGGGAGAGGTCCTCATCCTCTGCCAGCCGCCTGGGACCGGCCTGAGGGGGTGAGCTGGTGGTGTCCACATTCAGTGGCCAGCAGAGTTTGACTGGGGGTTGGGGTCAGGAGAGGGCAGTTCAGTGAGGCAGTGGACGGAGCTTTGGTGTGAAGTCAAGCTTAGAGGGGTGGCCTCCCCTGCTTCAAGGGCCAGGCTCTGCTGGAGGGGCCCATCCTCCTCTGGCCACCCCTCCCCAACTCCATTCTAAGTCACATGAGTTCATCCTGAGGCATTTGGGTGGCTAGTAGCCCCCAAAGCCTACACCATCTGTCCTGCCTGCCCTCTGTGTGTCCAGGCACGTTGCAGGCTGGGGGACAGGCTCTCCTGTGGTCCCACGGAAGGGTGGTGGTCAGTGCTAAGGCTGAGTCGGGAGGGTCCACCACAAGGATTAGCTTGACCCCCACCCAGTCCTGGCCACAGTGTCCAGATGAGGCCCCCAGACACCCCAGGGCAGGTGTTTGCCAGGGCAGGTGGACAGGAATAGCACTGGCCCTGGGGAGCAGGTGTCAGTGCCTATCTCTGCAGAGGACTGGGGGATCATGCCCCCACAAGTCCGAGTCTCAGGCAGGGCCAGGGGGCAGAGGGGGTGCAGCCAAAGCCTAGGTCCCCACCACACGGCCAGGGAGGCTTGACCCTGGTCCTGCTAGTTGGTGGGCTTCAAGTCAGGACCAGGGACAGGTCCATTCTGAGGAAAGGGGTGATCTTGCTCCTGGAGCCTCCAGGGTAGACGTTGGCTGTGGGGTGCCTGGCACTTTGCAGGTACTGGCATCTGGGAAAGGGACAGCCCCAGCTCCAGGCTGCACTGGGGAAGGCGTAGGCCCAGGTCTGCCAGAGCCCCTTTCCAGGAGTGTCCAGCTGGTTCTGGGAGTGGTCCGTACCTTCAGCAAATGGTCAGTGAATCGGGGTGGTCCACAGCCATGATTTGAGGTCCCTCAGGCCTTGCCTGACTCATGAAGGGTGGCCTGGCCTCTGGGCACCTGCAGGGAGGCTGTGAGCTCAGAGCGGGTTCTCGTACCTTGTTAAGCTGGAGAGCTTCTCCCACAGCCCTTTGAAGTAGGGTCTCTGCTCAGGGTCCTTGTGCCAGCAGGAGAGCATCAGCTTGTGTGTGGTGGGCGGGCACTCTGGGGGGCGGGGCATGCGGTAGCCGCTCTCCACCCTCAGGAAGGCCTCGTGGTTGGACATGCCTGCGGTGGGTGGTACAAGGATGCTCTGGAGGCAGGAGGCCAGTACCCTCAGCACCCCTGGTACTCCTACCGCCCTCTTCTGGCTGGTGGCCCTGGAAGATACCCAGTGAGTGGTGCAGGGGGGTGTGACCAGGAGGCAGCCCCCCACTTCCCTGCTGAGAGTCTGCAATGCTGGGGCCCAGTACCTGGATAGGGCATCTGACCCCTGCTGAAAATCTCATGGAGGAGAACCCCAAAGGACCAGATGTCAGACTTGATGGAGTAATGCCCTCGGGAGAGCGCCTCTGGGGCAGTCCACTTGTAAGGGATGTTGTGGTCATAGGAGAGATAGATGTCCTCCTGCAATCAGACACATGCTGGGTTAGCCACCCCTGGGGGCCACCCCTGCAGCAGGGACAGGCCAGGGGAGCCTGGCACGTGGTGGGCAACTGTGCGGTCAGGACCCACACCATGTCATGGCTTCCTGGGAGCTGAGCTGGCAGACCGTGCCTGGATACCCACAGGCCATGCCCTGGAAAACCAGTCGCAGAACCCAGAGGAAAGCCTCCCAGAACAAGGGGCAGAGAATCCCTGAAAGTGAGCTTCGAGTGAGCTTCAAGAAGACTTGGGCGGGGGCAGCAGGTTAGCAGCCAAGCTAGGGGAATGCAGGGTCTGCTTGAGGAGCAGTCAGGAATGGCTGACACTTAGCTCTGGGTGTCATGACTAAAGGAATCCCCTCAACTTCTCAGTGTGTTAATGGGAGTCCTAGAAGTGCTTATGTTGCCAGCCTGCTGGGCCAGGTGCCTCCCCCACACCCTGCTTGCCTGTGCGCCCTGTCCTGCCGTTGCCACCCACCCGCTCAGCAGGGACTTCCGTGTTCGCAGCTTCTGGGCACAGAGCTGTCCTCCTAGACTTGTCCAAGGGCCTGCACTGCCCTCCCAGGAGCCTCCTAACCCTGTTGAGGGACAGCTTGGGCTCCATAGCCCATATCTCACCTGAAAACGTGAAGGCCACAGGAACTTCCAGTGACCCGTGCCCTCACTGCCCATGCCCTGCCCCCTCAGCTCTCCACCCTGCTCCGCCCCTACCTTGATGAGCCTGGCCAGCCCGAAGTCCCCGACTTTGCAGATGTTGTTTTCCCCCACGAGGATGTTCCTGGCAGCCAGGTCCCGGTGGATGTAGTTCTGCGATTCCAGGTAGCACATGCCCTCAGCCACCTGTGCTGCAATGTCCATCAGCTCCGAAACGGGCAGGGCTTTCTCGTCGGAGTCTGCAGAGGCCAGGGGAGGCGTGGGTGAACAGGACCAGCCAGGGCCAAGTCCTCTCTGCAGACTCGCGTGCTCAGGGGAGGGGCTGGGGCAAAGGGCAGATGGCCTGATTTTAAATTGGAACTGTGGAGCCACTGCAGGCCTTGTAGAGGCTGATACAGTCAGCACATAACCCTTTGGAATTTCCTTCTGGGAATCCACACTGAAGCAGTAAGAACTCAGACATATGTACACAGATGTTTGGCCCAGCATTATTTACATGAAAACCTCAGAAGATTTCAACAACAGGCACCTAAGTGGACATGGCACATCCACGTGGTGGCCCACAGACTTATCAGGATTTCATTTCTGACGAACATTTAATGATATGGGAAACTGCTTGCAATGATCAAGTGTAAAGTATTCCCAATGTTGCTGTATTAAAGTAGACCCCCCGATGCACACACATGCATACTGGGTGTAGTTTATCCTGCATGCACACTTCTTCCTTTTGCAGCATCTCTGCAGTCAGGCCACGTCTGCACACAGTGGCGCCTCCACTCACTGGCTGTGGTTGTCTGCTATGGGTGTTAAGTGATGGCTCTTGTTAGAGATGATGAGGTCTGTGCGTCAGTGAGATACACGGCATGTGAGTGTGTGCAGTTGTGTGGCTGTGTAAGCATGTTCACAAACACCAGAAGAAGCGACAGTGTCTTCCAGGAAGAGAGGACAGCAGTGAGACTAGGCTGTGTGTCCCAGTAGCAGGAAGGGTTTGCAGCCACACCAAGCCTTTGACTAACGAGGCCTCACTTCACTGTGGGTGCAGGAGTGATGGGGGGCTTTTCTTGTCTTTGATCCTATCTGTATTTTCTCAAATTCCTACAATGAACAAGTGGTACATTCATCACAAGATATTTTAAATCCTTTTGTAAGCAGAAAAGTGCTGAGGAAGCCCCCAGAACCCCAGGCTGTCCTGTGCGTGGTGTGGGGTACACATCTGTGCACGTCTCCCGTTCCCTCCAGCTGGCACAAGTCACTCTGGTGCCCCTACTCACCCCTCAGCAGCTCCAGCAGGCTCCCCTTGGGCATGAGCTCCGTGACAATGTACACTGGGTCCCCCGCGGACGCCACTGCGTACAGGGCCAGGATGTGCTTGTGCCGCAGCTTCTTCATGGCCTGGATCTCCGACTGGAACGTGTGCTGGTGCAGAAGGTCGGCTGTGGGGGTGGGCAGCCTCGCTGGGTGTGGCCTCTGGAGAAGCTGGGGGCCCTCTGCCTGCCCCTCCACCCAGCCGTACCAGCAGCAGCTCAGGAAATGTGGGCACCCTTCCGGATACCCCATCTCCCAGGCCAGGATGCCAGGTCAGACACAGCCTCATCCCCACTCTTCACGTGGGGGGTCCACTATGCCCACCAGCAGCTCTCCCCATACCCCAGGCACCACAGATACCCCATGGGGTTTACCCCTGCCCAATCTGATGTGGAGCTAGAACTCCCTCTAAATGTGCTCGCTTGCAGCCCTGGGTCCCTGGTTCCTGAAGTGGGTGGTTCATCTAAGAAGAGTCTAGATGAAACTTTTCAGATTTCTGGTGATTACTTATTCTAAGGGCTTTTCTTCCATTTACATTGAGAATTTAAAATTTCCTGTCAGGATAAGTGCACTTGGGTAGCAGCATGAAAGGAGAAAGCCACCCAGACGCTGCACTGGGTGCCACACATGGTCCAGGTTAGGGTGCTGAGTGGTGGGCGAGGCGTCGGGGCCCAAGGCTGCTGGGCCAGCCGACCCCCACAAGCGAGGCAGAAGTCTCTGGCCTGGGGCCCACTGACCTCGGGCGATCACCTTGATGGCCACTCGGACCTTGTCCTTCCAGAGCCCTTCAAAGACCTCCCCGAAGTAGCCGGAGCCCAGCTTCCTGCAGAGTGTGAACTCCTCCCGTGGCCTCTCCCAGTCATCACAGTGGGGCAGGGGCTCTGGCTCGTGCTGCAGGGACATGGGCAGGGGCACCCGTCCACATGAAGTCAGCCTCAGCCACGTCCTGCTTGGGAGGGTCCTGGTGTCCAGCATGTAGCTGGGCTCACAGAGGCTGCCCCCAGCCAGGCTGACCCCTTCTGTGTCCAGCAGACAAAAACCACCCTCCATCTGCTCTGAACCAGTGACACTGGCCTGATTGCCATTCAGACAAAAGTCCTGTCTGGCTGCCGGCCAGGGCATATGGCCGGAGAGACTCAGGACATGGCAGGAACTCAGCTGACCTCTTGCTGGCCCAGGGGTGAGAGTGCCCACCCTCCCCCCATGCCCTGCTCTGTACAACCACAGCTGCCCGGGTGCCAGAGTCCCCAGACAGTGTCCCCAAGGCTGCCTGGGCAGTTGAGCAAGGACCCATACCCATCTCCACTGGAGGGTTCGTATCCCTGTAAGGGGCAGTGGGGAGGCCAGGGTCTGGCATGGGGGTCAGGGGCCCCTACCTTCCGGCAGGGCGAGGTCAGCCGCAGGCCATGGGATAGGCTCTGGACCTTGTGGTGATCCACAAGCTCAGACAGGCCAGGGAAGGACACAGCCTCGTTGAGGTGCAGCCGGCCGGCCCGCCACCAGATCTTGTAGTGGCGCACGGTCTGCTGGTCCCGCACTGGACAGAGAGGGGCACTCATGAACAGGTGCCAAGAGGGGCCCCCAACGGGGAAAGTAAGGACCCAGCAGGACCTCGGGACAGGGGCCCAGACCTTGGGGCCCTCGCCCACCAAGGGTCAGAGCTCCCAGGGCAAGGTCTAGACGTCCCAGCACAGGGGAGAGGATAGGCCAGAGGGGCTGAACTCTACATGCACGAAGGGTTTAGGGACCAGAAGTCTGGAAGTCAGGCCCGGGGGTGGGTGGGGGGGCTGTGAAATGGGGAGGGCAGGAAGTGGGTACCTGAGAGGACGTAATCGGCGCCTGGCTTCTCGCTGATGCGGATCAGGAAGGACCCCTGCTCATTGCCCATGGCCTGTAGTCGGTGCAGAGCTTCCGAACGAGAGATTCGGCCGAAGAACCACCTGCGGGATGGGGGCACTCTGAGCAGAGCAGATCCCCCCAGTGCCCCCGCCTTAAGTCTCGGCCCCTACCTTGAGTCCCAGCCCCCACCTGATCTGACCCTCTGCCTCCTTGTGTCCCAACCCAAACCCACAGGTGCCCTCTGACACTCACTGACCCAGAGCACCCTTCTTTGCCCATCGCCAACCCCAAATGTCCCAAGTGGTCAATTCTGGATACCAGGAAAGGCCTGGAGATCCAGAAGTGGGAAAGGCCCCCCACCACTCTGCCTGGGGCATCCCATGTCTGTGGGGATAGAGCCCCCCATCCTGTGGGTGCAGCGACCCATCCCCAACTTCAGATGTGACTCTGCAGCCATGCACTTGGACTCATCTTGTTTGGGTTTTTTGTGTTGTTGTTGTTGTTTTGTTTTGGCCTTGCCAGACAACATGCAGGATGTGGGATCTTAGTTCCCCAACCAGGGATGGAACCCACACTCCTACAATGGCAGTGCGGCATCTTAAACACTGGACCACGAGGGAAGTTCCTGGGCTACACTGTCCTGTGACCCTGTGGCACCTTCTCCCCCTGGGGCCACAGACACACGGTGCTCAAAAGCCCTGGGACCTGAGGATTCACATGCACCAGCACACACCCATTCTCACACCCCGACTCCCAGCGCCAGGGCAGGGACCAGCCTGGACTCTGGAGGGCAGGGTGGGGCCAGTGGGACTCCCCAGGGAACCTCTGCTGCCAGCCACTCTGCCCTTTGCACCCTCGACTCCCCAGGCCCTGTTGAAACGTAAGCACCCGCACACAGAGGACCACTGGCCCGCACTGAGCCCTGCGGGGTTCACAGCCCATTCGCACCCACCTGCCCAGCACCTCTGGAGTCTCTCCCTTTGCTCCCAACCCCACCTCCTTGCCTCCTTCCACTTCTCAAATGTGCTGTGTTCCCAGGGACTCAGGGCCTTTGCCCTGGCCATGCTGACCCTGCCTGAGGCCATCCAGTGTGTGCTGTGTCCCTCCAGGAGGACACAGTAGGCACTCCATCAGTGGGGCACATAGGCACACAGGGACTCCCTACCCAGAGTTCATAGAACCTCCTTGGGTCGTGTGAGCATGCCCAGGCCAGGCTGCTCCTGTGGCCCAAGATTCCTGGGCAGCCCCTCAGGACTGTCGTCACTTCCTGGAGCTACCTTGCCAGTGACAGGCAGTCATGCTGGCATAGGAAGCATGTCTGTGGCCCACACCCCAGCTGGCCTGTCGCAACTCCCACTCCCTCTGATGAGGCCACATGTCTGGTTTTGGGTATTTGGAAGGGGAGGAAAGCTTCACTCCCCAGAAGGCCCAGACTCTGCCCTCTCTGGGCCCAACACTGTGCACTGACCATGGGGAAGCCCAGGGAGGGGCCACAGCCTCAGGACCCCCTCCCCAGAAGTCACACACAGATGCCCAGCCAGGGATCCCAAGACCAGGATGGTAGGCCTGGCCTCGCAGGGGGACAGGGGTAGGGAGATGGAACCATGGGTTCCCAGTCTGTGGCAGCCCAGGGCGCCTGCCTACACCCAGAGCCCAGCCACAGAGGCACAGAGCTCTGTCCCCACACACCCCTGTCCCAAGCTCATATGGGGCTGCATAGCCCAGGGATGGGGGTGCCTTGGAGTGACCCACCAGGGCCACAGGGACACTCACGGCTCCGACTCCACAGTCTCCTTCTCAGCCAGGTAGTTGTAGGGCACGTAGCCCTCAGCCAGGGCCCGGCCTGCCCCATCCAGCCTCACGGCCCACCACCACTCCTCCTCCTTTCTGGCCACGTAGAAGAGGTCCCCTGCCTGGAAGCTCAGCTCCTCAGCAGTCCGAGCCTCAAAGTCCCAGAGGCCCATGTACCTGGGGCCCAGGGGAACCTGGCCCTCGGACCCCATGGCTGGTGCAGCAGCAAAACTGGGCTGTCTGGCCTTGCCACCTTCTCCGGTCCAGCTGGGAGCAGCATGTGGGCAGGGCTGTCCCCAGCAGCCTGTCCCTGCCCCACTGAGCCACCACCCATTTCCCTGTAATGAGGCAGCCGTGCCAGCCACACCTGTGCCACCAGGGACGACCCCTCTCAGGCCTTCTCAGGCACCCTAGGCTCCACCCTGAGGGCCACCCCCGGGCCAGGTCAGTCTGGGCACTAACTGATCAGTTAACACCTGCCGAGAAAGCTGCCCACCAAGTGGTCACAGGTGCCACTGGCCACATGGCCAGACCTAAGCGCCAGGAGAGGGGAGAGGGGAGTCACTGATCAGGCAGGAGGCGTGGGACTTGGAGCTGGAGGGGCAGGACAAGGCATGCCCTCCCCCAACCCCCCCGGACTGTTGTGGCTGAGCCCAGATCCCAGGACAGCCAGTTCCCAGCAGGGTCCTCACCAAAAGCCCAGGGCTGCTTCTCTGCCCGCCCCCGGAGGAGCTCCCCTGAGGCCCAGGCACCTCCTCCCCAGCCGGAGGCTGGGGTGCCAGGGACTCTGTCCAATGGGAGGGCTGTGAGGACAATGAGCAGGGACTCACACACTCATCCTGCTTGTGGGCATTTTCCCTTTTATTGAGAAGAGACTAGGCACCATCCGCCTCTCTGAGATCAAGAACAAGCCTGCTTGGTTCTGACCAAGGAGGACCCAGAGGGGACGGACAGACGGCTGGGCGGTGAGAAGTTCCAAAGCCCCCACCCCTGCACACCTACCCCCTCACCGTTGGCCAGAACTCTCTGACCCCCTTGGCCTTGGGCCCCGCCCCTGAGCTGTGTCCAGAGGGCCTCCAGTTCTGCCCATCACACCAGCAAATGGGAGGAATCTGAGGCTGAGGCCCGGGCCCTCACTAGGGCATCAGCGTCAAACCTGTTTAGCTTGTGCTGATGATGCACCCCCAGGAAGCGCCAGTTACCCCACGCACACCTGCCTTTCCCATCACCCCACCCAGCATGCTCCTCCCCGCCCAGGACGCCTGCCAGCCCCAGTTCCCACACACCCCAGGAAACGAAGAGGGTGAGTCCTTCAACGCGGCTGGAGCCCGAGCCCCACAGGCTTCTTGGTCTGGGAACCACCTGAGCCGGAGGAGCCCAGCCCTCACCCTCGGGCCCTCCAGCTCTCCCAGGACAGGTTAGAGAGGGGTTAGGGGCTGAAGGCCAGGGCAGAGTTGAGGCCCAGCTGCCTGGCGTCCCAAAAGGCTCAGACCAAACCCTCCTGCCCCCTCCCTCATCTGCCTGGTTGGCGGGGGGCGGCGGGGGGGGATGCTGGGGACCATGTCTCAGGCTCTGACCCACAACCAAGGTGATTGGGGCCCCGAAGTGGCCTATTCTCATTTCCCCTCTCTGCCCAAGGGGTCCCTCACCCTCCCCAGGGCCCCCTCCCCTCCCCTCTGGGAAGTCCCCTGCCCCAATTTCTCCAACCCTGCACAAACTGTTTTTCTGAGCATCTGAGCAGCCCCGGGGGCGGGTCACTTATCTGCACCCTAGGGTCCCAGCTTCCTGCCCCGTGATGCCTCTGCCCCTTCTGTCCCACAGGCCTCTGGAGCACAGTTGCCAGCCTGGGGATCCCAGGATGAGAGTCGGGAACCCTGAGGGTGGACCCCACCTGCCCAGTCCCTGTCCATGTCCATCTCGTGGGACTGGAGCCGGCAGGGTGAGGTGAAGCCAACAGCGCACGTCCTGTGATGAAGCCGTGCTTGAGATCAGCCCCAGGGCAGCAGTTGCACCTGGAAACTGGCTGCTTCCTGTCACAGGAGGGCCAGTGGTCACCAGGTGCCCAGACGCCAGAGCATCAACGTCTGCACCCACCCCCCGACCCTGCACAGTCAGCCAGCACCCAGGACCCCAGCTCTGAGGCATGATGCCTCCCTGACCTTTGCCCCACCCACAGAGAACTGCCCAGAGCGTCACGCAGTCACCTAGTCACCAGTCTGAGCTTCCTGTGGCCTGACAACCCCCTCTCTCTGTCTCTCTGCTCCAGCCCCAGGGGCATGGGAAAGGCTCTTCACCTGGCCTCTGCAGCCTCCCCCGCCATCCTGTTCCTGCCCACAGCCCAGGGGGTGTGCTGCCTCTGAATCCCCAGATGTGGGCGCCAAGATGCCCTGGGGTGGAGGTGGGCACGTGAGGGCCAGCTCTTCCTTGGGCACGATCCACCAGATGGAGGGCTGAGCCATCAGCCCCAGGTCCTGTTCTGGTTAAGGGCTCAGGCCCAGGTGGCCCACAAGAGGGAGTGGCTATGCCAGTCTGTGCAACGTGGGGCCAGCGCCCTGGGCCTACCAAAGCCCTAGCACCGGCAGCTGCAAGAAAGCCACAGCAACCCACTGAGGCTCCTGACTGTGGGAGGGGGCTCGATGAGGCAGGCACGGGCAGGAGGCCTCTCTGCCCAGTGTCTCCCTGAGGTCAGGGCGAATGTGGGCTCTGTCTGGGCTTCTCTGCTGAGACCCTCCCTCTCTGGGGAACACCGGTCATGCTGCTGGAGGATGCCAGTCCCTCTCCTGTCTGAGTGGGTGTCCGCATGTGTCTGCCTCGTGTGCACAAGCTTTGTGTGTCAGCACATGTCAGGGTGTGAGGTCCACAGCCAGAGGCTCTGTGGGCTGGCACCAGTTCTGGGCAGCAGGTATTATTGGCAAACACTGTCCCGTGAGAGGGGTCCCTGGGCAGGAACCCGGGTCATGTGAGGGCGGGGCGGCGGCGCCTGCTCGTGGCACCCAGCTTCTCCCGCAGTGTGGTGAAGTCTGGCCGCTCTTCCGGGCAGCGCCTCCAGCACCCCAGCATGAGCGCGTAGACCTCAGCTGGGCAGGCGGCCGGGCGCGGGAGCCGGTACCCCCGTGCGATCCGCTGTAGAGTCTCGTGGTTGCTCATCCCTGGGGAGGGGCAAGAAGAGAGGCTGGGCAGGTGCTTCCTCCCTTGGCCTAAGAGTCACCCTGGAGCTCACCTCCAGCCCTGGGCAGACCATGCCAAGCAGGCAGCCTCCAGGCCTGGTACCCCTTCCAGGCTCAGCGATCCCTGGGTAGGGGGTGCCTCCTTCTCCAGGCTGGCTCCCATGCTTCCTTCCTTGGACTACCCTTGCCTCCTGCCTTGTGCTGCCAGGAGGCCCACCTTCGTAGGGACACCGGCCATATGTGAAGACCTCGTAGAGCAGGACCCCGAAGGACCAGACGTCGGACTTGGGTGAGTACACGCAGTAGCTGGCTGCCTCAGGCGCTGTCCACTTGACGGGGATCTTGGAGCCGCTGCGCGGGGAGTAGACGTCATCCTGGGAAAGGGGAGACCAGTGGTGCAATGGGTGGAGAGGCAGCCTCCCCCCGAGCCCCTGAGTCGCCCAGCAGCCCGTGGCCAGAGCCCACGCTGACCTTGAGTAGCCGGGCCAGGCCAAAGTCGGCCACCTTGCAGGCCAGGTCGTCGCCCACGAGCACGTTCCTGGCAGCCAGGTCCCTATGCACGATGCGCTGCTCCTCCAGGTAGCTCATGCCCTCGGCCACCTGACAGGCAAAGGTCAGCAGGAAGGGCGGGCTCAGGGCCTGGCCTTCGGGGCCTGCAGGCAGGGCCGACAGTCAGGCGGCAGGCGTCTGCCCTAGTCACTGCCCTCCGCGCCTCGGGGTCCCCAGCTTAAGTTGGGTGAGGACAGCACTGCCTGCCAAGGCCGCAGGGGGGCACTGTGTCATGGTTCTGTGTCAGCCTGGCCCTGGTTCCCAACCAGGAACAGAAACAGACCAAAGTGGGGGAGGGGCGCACCCGGGGTCTGGTGGGGTCCATGCCAGAACTAGTGACCTAGTGTAGAATTAGTGACCCAGAGGGGCCCCACCTGGAACTGCAGTGTCCAGACCCCGCCCAACCTCACTCATGGCCAGAGCCCTCCCTGGCCATCTGGGCCTTGGACAATCAGCATTCAGTAAAAAGGCCTGGAGGACCATCAGGAAGGGCGAGGGCATCCCCATCCCCACCGCGACACTCACTGCCAAGGAAGGCCTGCAGGCTGCCCTTGTGCATGAGCTCCGTGACGATGTACACGGGCTCGCCCGCTGAGCACACCGCATGAAGCCGGATGAGGCGCTCATGCCGCAGGCTCTTGAGCGTTTGTATCTCCTGGGCCAGGTCGGCGAGCTTCACGTCGCCTGCGGGACAGGGCAGCATTCCAGGACCTGCCATAACCACCGCCGCCCACTGCTACCACCCTGGGGTCCGGGGTCCCACCCACCTGGTCTGATGACCTTGACTGCCACGGGCATGGAGCCCAGCCACAGGCCTTCCCACACCTCCCCGAAGTAGCCTTCGCCCAGCTTCCTCCGCAGGGTGAACTCCGAGTGGGGCCGCTCCCACTCATCCTGCTCAAGGGACTTCTGCAGGGGTGGGAGCACTCAGGGCCTCTGCCTGTGGTTCCCTGGGCAGAGTGCACAGCTTCTCCTGGGGCCCCGGGCCTCCAGCTCTCTGCCCCTGTGTCCCAGCACACACTCGCCTCCGACCCTGCTCAGGGCCAGGGGCCTAGGTGCTGACCTCTGGAAGCCTAGCCCTAAGTGCTTCCGGACCTAAGTGGCACCTTTGCCGGTGCAGGCATCCATCCACACTCATTACTGTCCCATCCAGGCTGTCATTAAGAGACCAGAGGAACCAGATGGCTGCTCGGCCCCTGGCAGGACTGCCTGACTGGGACCATCACAGATACCATGGCTCCAGCACAGGTGTGGCCGTCCCGACAGGCATCTCTTCCCACGGGCTCCACGCTGGCCTGGGGCGGCTGTGGGTGCCATCCAGGACGCCTTCCCCAACTTGCCTACCCCCCACCCTCCTGGTTGCTCCATGGCAGAGCTGGGCAGGGAGGGAGGGCATCTCACAGGCCTCATTCCCCTCCTCCCTCAGAGAAGAGAATCCCATAGGGATGACCCTGTGAGAGCAGACCCTACCCTGCGACCAGGGCAGGGTCACAGCCAGAGTGCAGAGGAGTCACAGGAGCTTCACCCAGGGTTGGGCTAAGCCATCTGGACACGTGCTGAGAAATGTCACAGGCCTGGCAAGGGGCAGCCTGGCGGAACAGGTGGGGATGGGCCCACCTGGGGTGGGCAGGGCAGGGGGGGACAGGCACAGCTGGGGCGGGCAGGGCAGGGGGCGATGGGCCCACCTGGGGCATGCACGGCAGGGGAAGGGATGGGCCCACCTGGGCTGTGCAGGGCTGCAGCAGTGGGCTCTGGATCAGCTTCCAGTTGGCCTTGTAATATGCCAGCAGCTCATCCAGACTGGGGAAGAGCCGGTCCTTCTGCAGGTAAAGGCTGCCGTCGGCTGCCATGGAGATGCGGTAGTGGCAGACTTTGGTCTGGGCCCGGACTGGGAGGGCACAGAGATGGAGACCCCATCTTGGCTGCAGCCCTGACCCTCCCACCATCTCAACCAGGCGACCCATACTGTTGGACCCAAAGTGGGCTGGGGGCTGGCACTGCCTGGAGAAGCCACCACCCTGAGGTCAAGGGCACCCTGGTACCTGACAGTGAGAAGTCCCCATGGCTGCTCTCACTGGGCCGGACGAGGAAGGCTCCCGGCGCGTTGGGGGCAGACAGGAGCAGCTGCTGGGCCTGGGTTCGGCTGATGCCACTGAAGTACCAGCTGCAAAGGGCGGACACAGCAGTCTCCATACTAGCCCAGCCCTGAGACATTCATGACTCCCATAGGTCGGGCCCCAGATGCCCACTCCACGCAGGAGGTAAAGAGAGGAACCTGGTGCCTGATACTGGGGGCCCAGTCTAGGGTCTGCACATGCCCCAGCCCCAGGGCCCAGTCTCTGGAGTCCTTGGGGACTGGGCACAAGGTGGGGGCCCCCAAACAAAGGACCGGATAGACAACCTGGGAGGGGCTGCTGCTGGAGCCTGGGGTGAGAATGGGGCCTGGAAGAACAGGGGCAGAGACAGGCCCACCCTGGCACAGATAGACATCTGTGCCTACTCTGGGGCTCTTTGGGGAGGGGGCTAGCAAACAACATGGCCGGAGTGAGCAGTGGGGCTGGGCTGAGGCTGAGGCAGGACAGGGTGGGGCAGGGTGATGGTGGGAGGGGCAGAGGTTTGTTAGGAGGTAAAATCAGCGGACATCTGGGGAAGGGTCAGGGACCTGTGGACGTGGTTCCCCTAGACAGGCCCTGGGTGGACAGCAAGCCAGAGACACACTGATTCGGAAGCAGGAGGCCCAGCCCCAGGCATCTGCGGGCTCCATCCACCGAGGGCCTCCTGCAGCCAGCCCCTGCCTCGGGGACCCTCTACCCAGGAGAGACTCTCATGTGGGGAGGGGCTACAGAGGACAGTCCCAGGTCAGCAGTGCTTCCACCTCCCCAGCCCCTGGACCCACATCAGGGCCTGGGGGGCAGGGCTGAACCCCCATGTACACCCAGACTTCTGATATGTTCTTGGACTCTAGGCCCTGGTTGCAGAGCAGTGGGCGAGATAAGCCTGGGGTGTCCTAGCATCTTGTAAAGTTGAGGGGTCTCCTCCTGCCTGGCTGGCCCAGGGGACAGGCAGCCAGGTGTCTGAGGGTAATGACACAGCAAGTGTGGCAGCCCTTTCATCTGCAGCCCAGACAAATAGTCATTAGCTACTCCTCCAAGCAGCCCTTCCCCTCCCCCGGACCCTGCCCACCTCCAGGAGCTGTTGACCCGGTCTGTCCTCCACCTGGAGGGACTGTGGGCCCCCTTCCCATCAGAATGGCTGGGGGGTGGGGCTGGAGTCCCCTCCGAAGGCACCTTCCTGTGACTCAGGCTTTCCCCCAGATGTACATCTCCAGGAGATGGTGGGTGCCCCAGGGGTCCCCAGGATGCCAAAGGTAGCTTGAGTGACATGAGACCTGCTGCTGGTCTGCAAAGATCAAGCCGGGTGCAGGACCTGGGGCCCATGTCAGGGCGAGGTCTGGGCAGCCTCCCTTTGCTAGCCCTGTTCACCAGCCAGTTTCTAGCCTTTCTCAGCCGGCATGTCACCTCTGTGGCACCAGGACTGGGAAGAGGTGCCTCTGCCCAAGGGTTCCCCAGGCGCCCCCTCCTTCTAGCAGGTAGGGATGACAATGGCCAAGACATTCAGAGGAAAGACAGGTAGGGGCCATGCCCAGGGTTTGGGTCAAAGGCCCATGTACTCTGTCCATAGCCACGTGGTGGGGGCCTGCCCGGCACGAGCACACACTGTGTCCTGAGGACCCTGAGCCTGGGCCAAGAGGTCAGGGAGAGGAACGGGCAGGGACTCTGGCGGGAGTGGTTAGGTGGGGCCGCGAGCCGGCTGGACAGTGTGTGCATGCTGGACGGTGTGTGCATACTGCACCCGCCACGCCTGCCTGCTGGCACACGGGGATTCAGACCTGGTGTCCAGCAGTGTTTGCTCTGAGGAGCCTTCTGGGAAAGTACCCAGCCTCTGCTCCCTGCCATGACCACACAACTGGCATGCAAACAGCCAAGGGTCCATGCCAGCCACTGCCCACCTGTGGACTGCCCTGGCCCTAGGGGCCTCAGGCACTCAGGGGAATGGGTGGGCTCTCCCATCTGTACCCACCCTGAAAACGAACCTCTTTGGGAGCAATCCCAAAGACCGTGTCTGCCCCATGCCTGGCCCAGAGCAGGAGGAGGCCAGGTGAATGTGCACAGGTGAGGGGGTGGACAAAGGCACAGGTCTGACCCAGCTTATCACCCCTTCCACACTGAGGTCACTATCTCACCCCTCACAGCACAAGAACGGCCTCTCTGCTCACCCATGTCCTCACCACCTCACTGCATCCTAGTCCTCAGCCCCCTGCCCCAAACAATGACCACTGAGCAAACACTGCTGGACACCAGGTCTGAATCCCCGTGTGCCAGCAGGCAGGCGTGGCAGGTGCAGTATGCACACACCGTCTAGCCGGCTCGCGGCCGCACCTAACCACGGCCGCCAGAGTCCCTGCCCCTTCCTCTCCTAGCGGAATCAGGCGCCCATCTTGCACACCATCCCGGTACCACACATGCGGAACTTGCTCACCTCTGGATGGCGGGGCCTGAGGAGTGATGCTGGATGTGCAGGCCTCAAACTACCCTGCACTTATTACTGACTCCCTAGAGCAGTGGTACTCACGGCTGGTCTGAGAGCGTCTCAGGGGCCACCTTGGCCACGTAGGTGATGGGCACCAGGCCAGTGCAGGGCCAGCCCGAGAGCTTGCGGGCCAGAATGCAGCCGCCCTCCTCCCTGAGGGCGTGGAGCCTGTCCCCGCGGCTGACGCTCAGCTCCTCCGCGCGCCGCGCCGTGAAGTCGCACAGCGCCCTGAAGAGCTGCGCGGGCGCCGGGGGGCTGCAAGGCTCCGCGGTACTGGGCTCCTCTGCGGCGGGCTCCAGCTCCAGGTCAGCGTCGGGGTCTGGGAACCGCGGTGCCCCGGCCGGCCAGATCTTGTCCCAGAAAAAGGACAGGAAGGCCAGCCTCTTCCTGAGGAAGGGCTCCATGCCGGGTTCTGCAGGGGGCGGTGGGGGCGCAGCGGCGGAGCTCCGGGACCCCGACGGGGAGACACTGGAGGGGCGGTGGGACGGCAAGCGCTGGGGCGGGGTTGGGGGGGGACAGACGCTCCAGAGGCCCCCACCAGCTCCCTGCGGTGCTCAGAGCAGCGCTGGGTGGCCCTCCAGAGCCGGCCACACGACAGCCGTTGCTCTCGTCGACCTCTAGGTTGTCTCGCCGGCAGGACTGGTCCCCAACTGCTCCAAGTCTCGTGAAGGTGGGGCGGGCCCAATCCCGGGACAGGCGTCAGGGCGGGACTATGGGGCGGGGTCCTGAAGTGGGGCCGTGATGGGCGGGGCCTCAGGGGTGGGGCCGTTGTGGGTGGGGTTTCGGTGGGGCGTGGTGGGCGGGGTCTCGTGGGCTGTGAAAGGTGAAGCCGGGGGGAGGTCCCTGTGGAGAAGGGGCAGTCTGCATTTTGACGGTCAAGGTCACTCTCGTGGTGTGATCTTGTAGGACAGTTCTGCAAGTTGGTCCCCTCAGGAAACGGGCAGAGGATACTTGGGATCTCTGTGTTATTTCTTGCAGCAGAATCTCAAAATTGAAAGTTTAATTTTAAGAAAATAGCTGAGAACGAGAAATTAAAAACAAAACAAAACAAAACAAAAACGGATGAAGTCAGAGATGGCAGAGGTGAGGATCTGCCTGACCCAGAAGAGGAGGGTAGACTGCTCTGTCCCTCACACTCTCTGTGGGTGGGCCGCACGGGTGGACGGTCTTTCTCTCACTGCTTTTCATTCCCTTCTCCACTTTCCAGCTCCCCGCCTCTCCCTCAACTTTGAGACAGCATCCCCTTTCCAAATAATTCAACTCTTGCTTCTCAGACCCCTAAATAACGACATAACAACAGCTACAACTTACAGACTAAGCGCCCAGGGCACCCCCCCACCCCCCACACGGTGATGGGCGCTTAGCCCGGCAAAGCCGCCTCCCATGAGTGAGGTCACCAGGAGGAGTGGGGGAGGGGCACCGTGGGAAGGGAGTCTTTGCCAGGGGAGGGGAATTTAGAGACAGACATCCTATGCTGGTACCTGCAAGGGGGTGGAGGTAAGGGCCCTCCCTTGACTTCAGGAGGCTTCCGGGTCGCGACCGGGAACGCGCCCTGGCAATCTTCCCGAGTCGAGGGGGCCCCATCCCCACACTATAGGCTCTCTGCCCACCCCGCCCTCTGGGCGGAGCGTCACAAAGACCCGCGGTCCCCATGGCAACCCGCGGGACGCCGCGGTGCGAGGTTAGGCGCCCCTGGTTCCGTGCACAGTAGGCAGCGCTGCTCCGGGAGGCAGGGCAAGTGGGCGCCCCGGGAGGCGGGCGAGGGGGGTGAAGGACGAGGGGAGTGTGGCGGAGGTGGGCAGGCGGAGGCGGGTGGGGGTCGGTTGAGGGGAAGTGGGCCCAAGGCCAGGGGAGTGTAGGGGGTCCCGGAGGCAGAGGAGGGTGTAGGTCTGGGTAGAGGGCCAGGGCAGGCCGCTTCTTTCCTGAGTTTACCAGCAACCCCTCCTGGCTTTTTCAACGGAGAAACTGGGGCCGTCTGGAAGCACCTCTGACCTGTAGCCCTACCTGGAGCTAAAGCTCCCTCCAGAGGCGGCTTGAATCTGTCCCAGCCTTGGGCTACTGGGCCACTGAAGGACTCAGGCCAGCAATCCTGGTCCTGGTCTGTTGCACCTCAGCCCAGACACTGGTGCTGCTGTGCCCAGGGTTGGGTCTGCAGCCTCCGTCCCAGGAAGGTCAAGTCCTGACATCTGGGGAGGGAGACCAACTTGGGTCCCAACCTCACTCTGCCCCTTGGGCCTTTCACACAGCCTCTCAGCTCCCGTTTGTAACTCATCCAACTTTCTGGGTGCTGCACAACCTCAGACCTCCCAGTGAAACCACGGGGTCTGTCTCGCTGTCCTTGGGGGTGGCTGGGACCTGGGACAGCAGCCAGGAATGCTGACCCCCTTTCTCCAAGGAGCCCCAGCCTTGTAGTCAGGACCTGCCAGGCCTGGGAGCGCAGCTATGCCCAGCTCTGGGGCGCACTGGACCCTCCTACAGAGGGAAACCTGGGTGGAGGAGGGGTGCTGAAGGAGATAGATTCTGGGGTCTACAGTGGGCTCAAAGCCTGGATTAAGAGCAAGCTACCAAGTGTTCTGGGCTCAGGCACCCCATCTGTGAGCAGGGGGACCGTTCAGGGGCTTTTCTTATGGGCTCAGGAACATCCTGAGGCCCCAAGATACAGCAGGGCTCCATAACAAGGAACTGGCATGACTGGTCCTCAGGGCTGAGGCCACCTTGCCTTCTGGGCTGGCCCTGGGCCTCTGCTCTGCACCGCAGTGGGGTGTGGACGGTCTGCAGGACAGTGGGCTCCCCAGCTGGGGTTTGGTGATGCTCAGACAGGATCACTCTGAATCCTGTCAACAGCTCCAGGGGAGCGGTGTAACCCATTCCAGATGGGGCTACACAGCTAGGCAGTGGCTGGACTTTCCAAAGCACAGGCCCAATGCCCCTGTCCCTGTGTCATCACAAAAGACCATCAGTAGAGTGTCGGCCCTACAATGTCCACTTTTATCCAGATCTGCAGCCTGCCCACCTGGTCCTCCAAGCAGCCTCTGTCCAGAGAGATGAGCCCTCCCCACGAGCCTCTTCCTGCTCCCACCCCCACCCCTGGAGGCCAGAGAGCCTAGCATGGGGGCCAGTGGGACTGAAGTCACACCACACAAACACTGCCCTGAGTGGGCCCCGGGTGGGCTGCAGAGGCCAGTCTGAGCATTCCGTTCACGCCCTGCCCTCTGTCCCCTGCTCCTAGACCATGAACTTCCAGGTGACAGGCCTGGGCCTGGACAAAATGAAGCTGGACAGTCCCCAGTCCTTCCTGGACCAGGAGGAGGTGGAGGAGGCCGAAGATGGGCAGCTGCTGGAGCCCGAGGCTTGGCGAACCTATGTGGAGCGCCGCAACGCTCTGCAAGAGTTCCTGACCTCAGACCTGAGCCCCCACCTGCTCAAGCGCCACCACGCCCGCATGGAGCTCCTCAAGAAGTGCTCCTACTACATCGAGATCCTCCCCAAGCACCTGGCTCTGGGCGACCAGAACCCACTGGTGCTGCCTACCACCATGTTCCAGCTCATCGACCCCTGGAAGTTCCAGCGCATGAAGAAAGTGGGCGCCGCCCAGACCAAGATCCAGCTCCTGCTGCTTGGGGACCTGCTGGAGCAGCTGGACCATGGCCGCTCCGAGCTGGATGCCCTGCTCGAGTCGCCAGACCCTCGGCCCTTCCTGGCAGGCTGGGGGCTCGTGGAGCAGCGCCTGGCGGACCTGTCGGCTGTCATGGACAGCTTCCTGGCCATGATGGTGCCGGGGCGCCTACACGTCAAGCACCGCCTAGTGTCTGACATTGGCGCCACCAAGATTCCCCACATCCGGCTTATGCTGAGCACCAAGATGCCCGTTATGTTTGACCGCAAGGAGTCGGTGGCCCACCAGGACTGGGTCAGCCTGCGCTGGTTTGTCACCATCCAGCAGGCTGTGCCGGAGCAGTTTGAGCTGCGCTACAAGCTGCTGGACCCACGGACACAGCAGGAGTGCATGCAGTGTGGCATCATCCCCGTGGCCGCCTGCGCCTTTGACATCCGAAACCTGTTGCCCAACCGTGCCTACAAGTTCACTGTCAAGAGGGCGGAGAGCTACACTCTGGTGTATGAGCCCTGGAGGGACAGCCTCACCCTGCACACCCGGCCAGGGCCCCCTGAAGGGCTCGCCCCCAGTAGGCTGGGCAAGCTAGGCCTGTCCCTGACCACACCTTCCGAGAGATGATTTTCTAGTATTTATCCACTAATAAAGAGGAGTATAAACACACATACACAATTAAAGAAACAGACTTACTTATGTTTTAGAAGTGGCGGCAGCCACAAGTGTTTTTTCCTGACTCAGCACAGTCCACCCATGAGTCCCGCCCCCTCCAGCTCCTGCTCTCTTTTCCGGCGGGGAGCCCCAGGCTGGCCTTTGCAGGACACTGACCCCTGTAACAAGAAGCCTCAGCTTGCCTGGCACGTGGCTGCCACCATCAGTGGTGAGAACAGCTCCAAGGCTCTGGCACCTCTGCCCCAGCCCCTCGACGTGCCCCCAGCTCCTTCCCATCACAGTGAGCAGCCATGTGACCTGGGCACAGACTCTGGCCACCTTTCTTGCCTCCTAGGCTGGGGTTCCCCAAGTGGGGTGGTTACCCCCATGTCCTGCCCAAATCTCATTGGAGGCAGTCATGGCCCCATTACTATCTCGCCTGTCAAGGCCAGGGGGCCCAAGGCCAAGAGCACATTTTATTTTGTTTTTAATGAAAATAAAAGTATTATCTTCTCCCCAAAAGAAGCTGAAGTTCATCTGCAGCCCCATCCTTAGGTGGATGAGGATCCTAGCAAGGGAGACTGGCAGGGTGCCCTGCCCAGATCCAGGCCAGTGGGCAACCAAGAGAGTCTGCCCTTGCCTGCCAGTGTGGTCAGCTTGGCCAGCAGCTTGCTTGCTGCCTGTGTACATACCCACTCCGTGAAGGTGACGAGGATGCCGGCGGCTACCTGTTCTGGCAACTTGGCCCTGCTTAGGTCCAGGAGGGACGGCACCGTGTACCCGGGCTATGGCTGAAGAAGACTGTTCACAGCAAAAGGCCCAGAGCCACCCCCAGTACACAGCCAAACAGCCTTCCGTCGCCCACCGCTCACACCAGAGCAGTCACTAAGACTTCAGGCCCCTGGGAAGATAGGGTATAGCCAGGGCAAGGGGGTCAGAAACAGAGTCCCTGCCCCACTGAAAAGCGGTTTGGTGAGAGAGGGGACCTCAACTGAGTAAGAGGGCCCAGCACCACCCTCCCTCTTCTTCTGCAGGGTTGGGGTGTCTTCACCTAGGGCTCCCCTCCCAGATCTCTCCAGGCGCCTGCTTGCTGCCGCATGCCAGCCAAGGGTTCAGCCAGACTGTCACGTGGTCTGTGGCATCATGTGGCTATGGCAGGGGGAGGGGGACTCCCTCCTGGGTGTCCTGCAGATGGAGTCACCCCAAGGCTCCCAGGGATCCAGAGCAGTGGAGGGTGGGGCACGGGGACGAGAAGCCTAGAGGGGAGAGGAAAAGGGGCCAGCCAGGGGACCCGAGATGGGGGTTTATGTTGGTCATACTGATCCAGAGCCCAGCACACCGGGGTGAGGGCTCGCCAAGAGAGGAATGCATGGGTTCTGAGTCCTGGCACATATGGAGGCCTTCCGGGGTGCACGCTTCCTTCCCTTGGCCCCTCCTAGCACCTTCCTCATGGTGCCAGTGCCGGTGCCAGGTTTTAAGTGACCCACAGTGCCCTCCCAGTGCAGCCCTGGAGGTCAGGGCACAGGTCTGTGTCTGCCCCGCCCCTCGTGCCTGCAGCTTTCTGCCAGCTTCTCTCTCCTCTAGATCCGTTTGCTGCCCTGCACTCACAACCCCAGGCTTCATACTGCGCCTGGGACTTGAAAGCACAGCCCTCACCATGGTGAGGCCTACCATCCACCCTTTGCCCATGACCCTGTCTCACACCACCTCTGCAAGCAGTTGCCTGACTACGGAACTGCGGTGCTCAGGAACGCAATGCCTCTTCCTCCTGGAAGCCCTCCCTGATTCCAGGCTGAGGAGGGTTTGGCTCCATGCCTCAGTGATCTGGAGGGACTGCAGCCCCAACTGACCCAGCCCTCTTTACCACGCCAGGCTTGATGCCCGTGCACCCTGTCAGATGGGCTGTGCCTCAGTCCAGCTGCACATCCCTCCTGACCATGCAGACTGGAGACCAAAGCCAGTGCACACCGTCTGCCAAGACTGGGGTTCCAGTTGGGGCCTCATGGCCAGAGCCCATGTTCTTCTTGGACACACAGGGAGGCTCACTCCTGAGACCAGAGGTTTATGTCCACACTCCTGGCCTCTGGGCCTCGAATTTCTGCCTGCAACTTGTGTGCCACCTACCAGGGAAGGTCCACTCCTGGCCGCGTGGCTCAATGGGTGTCTGCAGGACCTACAGCGTTAGGAGGGGATTGGTCTCTGATGAAACGTTTCCCGAGTGGTGGATGCTGGGCTGCTGGGGAGATGTTCCTGTCTGGAGAACATGTAGAGCCCTGGACACAGCCACTGCCAGCATCAGGAGAGGTGCTGGGTGGATGACAGGGGTCCCAGGATGACCACCCCTGCACCTGCAGTCAACCCGTCTTAAAAGGGTGCCAAGACACAGAAGGGGCAACCTTCTCAACCGAGGGTCCTCAGACAGATAAACAAAGTCCCTGACTCACCCTCACAAAAATTAACTCAAGAGGATCATCTCAATGTCAAAGCTAAACTATATTTTCTACAAAACAGATGAAATCTTCACAGCCTTGGGGTAGGCAAATGTTTAAGAACATGAAAAGCCCTAAAAAAGTCAATAAACTGGATTTCATAAATATCCAAAATGCCTGCTCTTCAACAGATGTCAGTGAAAACAAAGAAAAGGCAAGGTGTTGGCTGAAAGAAAATATTCAAAGTACACAAATCTAAGGAAGAACTGTAGTTTCTTAATCTTAAAATTCAGTAACTTGGGACCTCTCTGGCATCCCAGTGGTTGACTCTGTGCTTCCCCTGCAGGGGGCACTGACTTCTCCCCTGGTTGGGAAACTGAGATCCACTATCAGTTTGGAACTGTAAAGGAAAAAGTCGTAGGCGCCCTGAGTCAGGGTCCTCGCCTGGTCCCGGTGTTGGGTGCAGGGGTCCCTGCTGGAAATCCATCCACTCACAGCCCTTCATCACAAGACACAGACACAGGTTATGAAAAATGTTTTTATTTGAAATCAAAGTACCAAGCAGATACTTGCAAAACACCGTACAAAGTAGAACTCAGAGGTGTCCCTTGCCCAGGCTGCCTCCGAGCCCCCCAGATCCAATCCTGCCTCCTGGAGCCCGAGCCTGGGACAGCCCCCGCATGCCTGGTGGGGGGAAGGGTGGGGCGCTGACAGCGAGATGGCCCGATCCCCACACTGGGCTGAGGGTTCCTGGAGGACAGTGGGCCCCTTCCCACACCTGGAGCTCAGCCCCCAGGGACCATGTCTGGGAGCAGCCATCACGGTTCTGTTTATATGGCTCTGAAACGAACTTTCCACCCAGTGCCCCATGGCCGGCAGGCAGAGGCACCTTTCCAGGGCGTAGCAGGTCTGAATGGTCAAGGTTCCAAGCACAAGATGCCCAGTTTCACTAGCAACATGTTCTGATATGACCTGAGCCAGACGCAGGACTGGCTGGGGTGCCCCGTCCACAGGCTCAACTGTGTGCATCAGAGATGCGCCTGGAAGAGGAGCGTCTAACAAACAAGGAAGTGACACTGTGCTGAAACCAGCACACCCGAAACGGCAGCCGACCAGACATGACAGAAACAAAACAGCCTCAATGAGGGCGCTGAGGTGGGTCCAGGGGACCCGACGGACGGAAGGATGGATGGACAGAGCCCGGTTCCCTTCAAAGTGCGAGGCGGGTAGAGGCTTCTCTCTGGGTCTCCGCAGGTGTCAGATGGACAGGAGGCCCAGGGTGGCCGTGGGTATCCCCCACTGCAGTGGCTCAAGGCCTGCAGAGCAGCCCCTCCCTGGTCTTTCCAAGTCCAAGACCAGAAAAGCAGAGGGCTGGCCAGCCCACAGACACCCTCCCCACGAGCACCTGGATGCTACCTCACCCATGCTGGTCCCAGACGCCTTGCGGCACCAGTGTCAGCCAGTGGGTACAGCCCACCTCTAGGGGGGGTCCCACTAGCATGGAGCTGAGCCCAGAGTTGAACACCAGACCATGAGCGCCAACCCGAGGCGTGTCCCCACTGGACATGGAGTGACCCCTCTACAGGCCCTGGTCATTCTCTCCATGTGTCCTCCCCAGGAAAAGCCACAGGGCACACCCGCCTCTTGCCCCCGGGGCTGTCCCAACTGTCCCTGTGTACAAGACACTTCTGAACCCAGAGCAGATCAGGGAGCCCAGGCACTCTGCCTCATTTAGATTGAAAACACGATAAATCTGACTCTTTGTTGGAGCCTACTAAGGGTTCACTTAGAAACAGCCACAGAGCATGTGCAATGGCCCCTGAGCATCTGCGGGCAGGGGTAGGGGGCGTTCTGGCCTGTGCTGCTTGGACCCCTGGGTCCCTCTGGCCAGGCAGGTGTCTCAGGGCCAGCACCCCGACCCCCGGGTGCCCTGGAGGCCCCTGTGCCACGTGCAGACCTGAAGCACCACTGATGCTTATGCCAGAGATGGGAGAGCAGAGTGCTGGCCACACTAAACCTACAGAAAACTGTGGGAAGAAACCAAATCCATAGGATCCATGGGTTTCCACACTTGGGGACAGTTCCCAAGACACGTGTTAGTAACGGGCTCCCCAGTTACGGGCCGAGGCCCTGCCCCTGCCCTGCCTCTGCCGCCAGCTGCACTGGGCCCCTGGCCCCCCATCTGGCTCCTCACCAAGGCCCCACGTGTAAACAGTATTAATAAGCAACAGATGGAAAAATATATTTCCCAAGAAAACAAGGGAGGAGGTTCAGAGCTCAGAGCCCCACATCCCAGGCTGCTGCCACGTCCCTCGCCTCTCCTCTCTTCTCCGTCTGTTTTGGCGTTTCCTCTCTTTGGTTCAGCAGCCCCGCGTGGCCCATGGGCACCGGTGCTGTGCCCCCACAGCCTGAGGAGAGGTGGCCAGCCTAGTGCCCACGTGGGGCCTCACCTTCCATTGGCTGCTACTTGTGCTCATGGCCCTCCGCCATGGCGGCCACCTCGATGGTGGCCGTGTGCTCCTCAGGTCCCGGGGCAGCCACGGCACTCTCGACAGTCCCCGTGGGCACCGTCACGATGGTGCTGCCCCCGGGCGATACCTGGGCCACGTTCTGCAGGGTGGGGCCCAGGCCGGGCAGGGTGAGCAGCTGCAGTGGGCTCACCACCTTGACCACAGTGCTGCCGTCCTGCATGGCGGCTGTGCTCAGGACCGTGAGGCTGGATGCGTCCGGGTGGATCTCCACTGTGTTGGGGAAGGTGGTGCCAGAGGAGGCCAGCACCGTGTAGCCGCCAAGCAGTGGCGAGGCGGGGGAGCTGGCCGGAGCGACCTGGGGCGCAGCCTTGCCCAGCACGGGGGAGGGCAGGGTGGACACCACTTTGCCCAGCGGCACACTGGTGAGCTGGGAGACGGGCACGCCGGGGGTCAGGGCGATCTGGGCAGACTGGGCGAGCACCTGCGAGGCGATGGCGGCCGGCCCAGACGTGGCCCTCGCGAGCCGAGGCCGCTTCACGGGGGGCGGCAGGGAGACCGGCGTGAGCGTCATGAGCACATTGCTGAGGTGCTGTGACTTGTGCTTGAGCTCCTTGGCCCGCCGGCGGTGCTCGTCACACTGCTGCTCCAGGGCTGCGGGGCACAGGCCGTCAGACCACCCACCACCGCCAGACAAGGACCTGCACTGGCCTGGGGCCTGACCTCGCGTGCGCGTGGGGATGCGGTCTACAGGGCCTTCTTTGCAGGGGACTCGCTGCTCTGAGGAAGCAGCAGAGAGCAGCTGACTCGAGCCGCCCGACTGGAGCAGCCTTCCCTGTTCTGTCACATATTCTGCTCACGCTAACGTCTGCAGGCAAACTGCCTGGTTACAGAGTCAGCCTGCCTCACACACACCCACAGACACCTCCCGGGAAGGCGCCACCTCACAGGCAAAGTGTGGGGTCGAGGGTGAATCTCAGGGAGGTCTGGCTGGGGCCGCCCCAGTGTCACCCACCCCAGCCCTCTTCCGCACACCCAAGCACCTGTGGGCACAGCCGAGGCCAGTGTACCTGCCAGGTCGCGGGCATACTGCTCCCGAGAACGGTCCATCTGACACTTGTGGCTGGCCAGCACCTTCTTCACCAGGTCCAGCATGCCAAAATTTTGGACGATGTTGTTGAGGAGGACGGCGTCTACATGGGCAGGGCAGGCAAACAATGAGAATGAGCCAGCCCATAGCAAGTCTGGGGCACTCCATGCCACCTGCTGAGGTGTGGGACCAGGCGCAGCAGGTCCTGATTCTAGGGCTTGGCTTCCTCCCAGCAGCAAGGAGGGATCCAGAGAGAGCAGGGTAACTGACCACCCCTGCCAATGCTTCTGGGCCAGCTCAGAGCCAGAAGAAGCAGGCTACACTCACTGGCATCCTGAGGCCATCCCCACCACGCCAAGCCAGAAGAGGCCTTGGGGGCCCATGGACCAGGGCAGACGGACTGCTCACCTCGGAGCTGCAGGGGTGGGTCCTGCACCCGCTGCTGCAGGCCCTTCATGGTCTCCACCAGCTCCTGGTGGAACTCCTGTATGACCTCGTCCAGCAGGCCTGCGTCCTTCAGCCCCCGCCAGAAGGCGAATGTATCATCTGAGATGGAAGGAGGGGCTCAGAGATGGGGAGTCCTGCACAGGCAGCCCCTCTGGTTCTATCACAGGGAGGAGTAAAGAACTGCCAGGAGGACACAGCTCTGGGGGAGCCGTGTGAGTGTCCCCCGCCCAACCACAAGTGGGAGTCCAGTGGGTCAGCCCTGTGCATCCACCAAGACAATGCCCTGCAGCCCACAAGTCCCCGTGGCGAAACCAGGAGCAGGTGGGAGCCCCACCCCCCAGCAAGAAGCCCAGGGAGGCCCGTACCTCCAACGGCTGTGGTCCAGTCCCCTGGGTCCTCGCAGGTCTCGATGGTGATGGTCGCAGGAGCCCCATTCACTGCAACCAAGACGAGCTTGGTGAGCCTTGCTGGTGACAGGCCAGCACTCCACCCACCACAGTACCCCCCCTCATACCCCCCGTTTTCAAAAAATTAATTAACGTGTATAAGCACAACAGAGGATCCACACGTTATACATTCACTGCTAAACATGGACAAAGAAGGAGCTAGAAAATGTCTCCACAAAGCTGTCCCCACGTCCTCAATACTCTGCTGTCCTTATCAGTTATGACGAGCCTTCATGCCTGCCGGCCAGGGGCCACAGGCCAGCCTTCCTGCCTGGCCTGTTCTCAGTAGCCCCTCAAGTCTCTGTCTCGTTGACACCGTTGTCTGTCTCAACAGCTACCACGTTTCCTTCTTGTAAATCAGAAGAGGTGGAACTTTGAGAGGTGTAAGCCACCCAGGCTGGTTCACCTCTGTCTCTAGTGTCTTCAGAGTCCTGGACACGGTCTGGATCTGGCCATGTGGGGCTTAGGAACAAGCCCAACATCCTAACTTCTAGGTGAGTTTTCTGGCCTCAGGCCGGCCTTTTCCACATCCAACAAATACATCGGCTGGGGAATATCAGATGCTTGAAATAGCTTTTTCACAGTCTGGACTGATATAGAACCTTTAACTAAACAATAGGTGACTCTGGTGGTCTGAGGACTCTGGCTGAAGAAACCACCACGGAGGTAAGTTTAAGTAAAGCAACAGATCGTCCAAACCATCTAGAGACAACAGAACTCTAAGAGCTGAATCCCAAACCCCATGTGGCCTTTACCAGACATGGCACTGACTGGAGGCTCAGTGTTCAGATCCTTCTTGGAGACCAGCCACTGTGGCAGCCTTTTACAAAGCAAAGAGAGTGTGAACCCAACCATCCAGAGGAGGTCCTGTTCCCACAGAAGCCACTGGCCTGCCAGGAGTGGTGTCCCCGTTTCTCCGGAGAGCAGGGGCCTTGCCATGACCCAGCCCCTCTCACAGTGTCATGCTGTCCCAGGGCCAGGCCACCACCCAATAACTGCAAGCAGTGACCACTGGATGAGGAAAGAGTCAACAAGGGCCAGCCCCAACTGCTGGCAGCCTGCACGTTCCTGGATCTCCCAGAGGACTCCCCAGCTGAGCCGGCTGCCAGTCTGGGCAGGTAGGGTGCAGTGACTTATTCAGGGTGAACTCCAGGAGCTCTCTTTGCCCCTGAGCCTCCCCTCCAGCTTCCCAAGTACAGGACAAGGCCCCTCAACCAACCACTGTCTGGTCAGCATGAGGACAGTCCCTGGCCACATGGCAGCAAGCCCAGAGTGACCAGTGGAGCAACAGCTGAGGGGCAACCCAATTCCCATCTTGGGAAAGGTAGTGCCACCAAGTCATCAGTGGGCAACATGAACAGGGAAACTGGGACCTGATTTCATTCCAACTTGTTTTAAAAAAAATCTCTGTGCTCAAACATCTGGAAATAATCCCAGGGAATACTGAGGCCTTCTACCAGTTACAGTACTATAAACACATCAGCAACTCAAGTGGCAGGGAGCACACACAAGCCCAGACCGGTGCTGAGGGGAGAGGCTCCAGGGCAATGGCAGAGAGTGCTCCCCAAAACGGGCAAAGGCAGAGGTGGGCACTGGACACTCGCCCTGTTAATCTTCATGCTCTTCTCCACCTGTGCATCATTTTATAATAAGAACGGCTTAGGAAAATAAAGTCCTTCACTCTTCCCTGTGGGTAGAACAGCAATGCAACTAGATTTCCTCGGTGAGGAAGGAGGAGGTGGGCGCAAACCGCTGGGGCCCAGAAGGGACAGCCAAGTTGACTGGAGGCCCCATGCAAGCAGCCAGCAGCGGAGGGAGCCCAACATGTGGTACCTACCGTCAGCGGTGGCCGGCGTGAGCGGGATGTACTCGGTGGGCGTGGGGCTGCCCAGGGACGCGCGCGCCCCAGAGAGGTCGATCTTGGTGCTGCGGCAGGTGTTGGAGCAGACCCTGTCATGCTGGTAGAAGTCCAGCTCCCCGGAGTCCATGATCTTCCTGCACGGAAGAGGATGGGCGTCACAAGGGGTGACAAGGCTGCGGAGGTTCAGGGCCTGCCTGTGCTCCACCCCAGCACCACTCTCTCAGCAGCATGGGGATGCCTGTGTGGGGCTCTGTCCACGAGGAGTGCGACCACAGCAGCTGGCACTCAGAGGGAGGTAGCTATACCGGAGACTTCAGTCAGCACTGAGGGCTGGCCCTCTTTGAGAGAGTGGCCACAGTACTCCCTGATGGAGGGTCCCTGGCCAGTCCTGTGCAGGTCCCACCCCCTCTGCCCCGCCTCCACCCCTGCTGCGTCCACCTAAGCATGATGCCGTTCATTCGGATGGCTCGCTTCCAGTCCTTCAGGGTGGACTTGCCGGCTAGGTGCACAAACTCCTTGGGGCTGATGACGTGTTCATCGTACTGTGGACAGAAGAGCAGAGCAGGGTCAAGACGGAGCCTCCCCGATGCCCTTCTCTCTTGCCTGACCCTCTGTCCAGGGCCAGCCTGGGGAAGAGGGTGGATGGCAGGGCAGCCACTGTGGAGGCGGACATTCAGGATTTAGCCACTGGCAATCTTGACTGAGGTGGGAGGAAGAACCACCAGCTGAGCCACGCCTGATCCTTGAGCAGCAAGGCCTGGGTGAGGTGCTGGCCCTATCCTGCTCCAGTGGATGGTCAGGTGCTGCCCCTTGCAGGGAGGGAGCTGGGTGCTTGGTGATCTCCCTCAACTATATACCCAGTGCCTGGGACCCAGGGAGCCCACCCCACTCTGAAACACAGGGCACTCTCGCCCTCCAGACAGCAAGCAGAGAACTTTCCTGTACGTAACTTATTCCACAAATAACATTCACATACAGCCCATCAAGTAACAAGAGACACAATCACAGGGTCAGCTGTGAACACCCCTTCAGCCCACCTGGCCCAGCCCTAACAGCACCCTTCACGGCACAGGAGCACATGCCCAGTTCAAGTCAGGAAACTGCCCTCCCTCCTCGTGCGTCTGCTAGGTTCACCCAAATGTGGCCTGAGAAGGTGAAGTATCCAACTCAGTCTTATAGAACAAGCATGCACTGAAACCAAAGAACCAACGCACAACTGCATTTACTTAGAGCACAAGCAGAGGGGATGGATGTGTCACAGTCGCAGCAGAGGCACAAACAAAAGCTCCGTGGCCTGGACCCATGGCTGGACCTGACCAGGGTGCCAGATGCCCCGGGGCCTCCCCTCCGCAGGGCCTCCCCTCCCAGGGCAGCTGCCCTGAGGGGCCCTGCAGTCTGTGTTGGGTTGGGCCCAGATTACCCTGCCACTGGAGTAAAACTGCCTCAGCTCACGTACAAGCCACACCTGCTCTGTCACACTTCACAAAGAGTACATACTCTACAAATGGAAGGCTTGCAAACACTCTGTTTCAAGCAAGGCTATCAGTGCTGTTTTTCAACAGCAGTTGCTCGATTCAGGTCTCTGTGCCACATTCTGGTGATTCTCCTAATATTTCAAACTTTTTCATTAGCTACGGTGATCTGTGATCAGTGCTCTTCAGTGCTACCACGACTCTGAGAGCTCGGATGATGGTTACCATTTTTAGCAATAAAGCTAAAGGCACGTACATTGTTTTTAGACACAACGCTATGACACCACTAACAGAGCACAATCCAGCGTAAATATACTTTTTATATATGCCGGGAAAACAAAAAATGTGTGTGGCTCTCTATTGCAAGGTGCCCTTCTCCAAGGCTGCCTGTGACCAGCCTGGGAAGCGCTCTTGATGGAAGTGACTGTCCTGATTTCCTGAGCCTGTGCACTGTCCCTCCAAGCCAGGAAGCCACTCTATCCCTTGCCTTGATTGGTTGGGAGCTGCCTCTGAGCCCAGGAAGGCAGGGATAGTCAGCACCCTCTCTGGCCACTCCCCAAGCACAGGAAGTCCATGGTGGACCCAGAGTGCCCCCCAACTATGTGATGCTTTCTCTGACCCTGCCCCCACCTGACACTGTAGCACCACCGATGGCCTGCCTCTCCCTTACATCCCGCCACCCCTTTCTGTCCCGCCTCCCTCTGAGGAACCAGGTTCTCTACTGGTGGGGCAGGTGTGCTCCATACTCAGGGTGGGCTAACTGGTCCCACTCACACCCATCCGACTGTACTGACTGCCCTGTCTCTCCTCTCCTTAACCTAGAGGAACATCTCAGACTGAACATGCCTTCCTGACCTCACCATCCGTGAAGCATGCAGGTCTGTGTTTCTGCAGACAAAGATAGCATTCCTCAGTTTGTGTCTGTCTGATATCTTCCTGAGCAGAACCAGGTTGTGCGTTTGTGTCAGGAAATGCCATAGAACCCCTGCCCATTCCGTCAGGAGGCTGTGGCGGAGACTGGCCCAACACTGACGCCCAAACATCACCACTCATTTAGCGGGTGCTCTGCAGGCTTCACCCTCTGTAAGCAGCACCTTAGTGATGGGGGTACTTGGAGACCAGCTTCCCCTGACTAGATGCAGCACCTCCTCATGGCGCTCTGGCTCCAGTACCCCACCTAGGTTTGTTAGTTGGTGTAAGAGTTTTAACTCTTCCTTGTTTGATGTAAATAAATGACATGAAATATACTGCAACAAATACGGGCAGATACTTATTTTTACTTGAATTACAATCCACGACCATCATTCATTATTCTGATGCTAAAATGTCCCAGAGCCAGTGGAAGGTCCTTTGCACTGGCACCTAGTGTAGATTTTGAAATGTGAAATCTGAATGTATTTGTTCAGTTTCGGATGTGTCAAGTTTCTTGAACTGCGGGTGGCTATCTTTCCTGGGTTATGAAAGTTCGCAGACCCTCTCTCCTTTCAGAAGTCAGACAGATATGTTAGACTCTCCCGTGCTTCCACTTTCCCCTGTGACGTTTCGCTTGGTAGTTGTCTCGATAACTTCTTCACTTCTGTCTTCCCGTTCACCAATTATCTCTTCAACTGTGTCTAATCAGCTGTAAATCCACCCACTTAGTGTTCGATTTTAATTGTTTTTCATTTCTAGTTTTTTTCATATCTGCTTACGCTTTATTCGTGTTTGAGTCTCTTTATTTCTTGAAGTAATTAAACATAATTATTTTATATTTCGTGTCTCAGAATTCCAACCTGCAGTATTTGTGGGCCTTATTTTGCTGTCTGTGATTTCTGTGTGCACTCACTCAGGTGCTTTGCTTCCTTGTGTGCTCAGGGTTATGTTCTGCGTTACTGTGAGCTGCTCCTTTTTTTGGAACTTTGTCTACCAAAGTAACTTGAAACCTGAGGTAAAGGTGAGTTCTTTGAAAAAGGATTTCTCATTTGTTTTTGTCAGATTCCTGGGGGAGCTGTGAGCCAGGAACCATCTGACAACTGAACTCGTAGCTAAAGGTATTCACACTGTACAGGCCACACGTGACTCCTCAGGAGGGTCCCTACTCCACCTAGTGCTGATGTGGGAGGGGCGTTTTCCTTGTCCTGGAGGTAGGGGGCTGGGAGTGATCAGCATGTTTTCTAGCCCCCAACATTGAGGGTGGAGACCTCTGGAAGCAGCAGCATCACAGGGACAATCCTTACCCCAACAACACACCCCAACTGAGAGCCCTGGGCTTTGGCTCCTCATCTCCTGCCCATAAGGCTGAGAAACCAGTGTCAGGCAAAAGTTAGCTGCCCTCTACAATCCACCTTTACTCAGGCCCTGGGCCTACTTCCTCCTCTTTTGCCAGCTTAAGGAGGCATCTACTAGATGCCTTAAGTGGCATTTTTAGCTGTTTTCAGCACAAGGTGAGTGGGTACCTAAGCTACCATGCTGCAGGAAAAGCAGACCTCTCTCCTGTCCACCTTACCCACAGCTGCTAATGAATCTTTGCAAAGCAGCTCCCTTGTTTAAACTGCCTGACAAAGTCACTCCAGGAATGGAACTCACTGCCTTGAGGCTCTCTCATGCCTTGGTGATAGCCTGATTGTCCCTGAAGCCTCCTTGTCCTCTGCTCTCCCAAACATGGGATTTCTGCTTCCTGAACTCCCCACCAGGGTCACACCCCCTGCAGTTGGGGTCTCCTTTTGTCTGCTTCATAGCTGCAGCCCTGGGAACCCCTCCCTGAAGCCTGGCTGCATGGGAACTCTCACCTGCACACACTTCACGTTGATGCCGGGGCACACAAACTTCCTCCAGATCAGGTTGGCCCTGCTGTCCCCGCAGGTGATGGGGTAAACGATCTCTGCCTCCAGGCTCTCCTCCTCTTCAGCCATCTTCACTTCTCACCAGGTGTGTTGACAGGGAAAGGGGCAACACAGAAAATCAGTTACAACTTCTCCAAAGCATTTCCTGCAAAAGTACAAGGTTAACTACCTTGAAAGAGAAATCAGAATCCAGGAGAGACTGAAACAAGACGAAGGTGGGCAGAGGGCATTTCTCCTCAGCCCAAAGTAAAGACCAACTGATGGAAATAAAACTTCACCCAAACACTTACAGAGAAACCTATTCTTAATATTTGGAAGAGCTCTGAAGCCTTTAATGTCAGGCTACAGAAAAAGGCCAAAGGTGGTAAGAGTCTGCATTGCTGATCACAGACGGCTACACTAACCAGGACTGCAAAACGAGCTCTCCCTGCTAGCCACGGGCCAGCGCCACACCTGGGGACCCTGGAGCCAGGGCCTCCGTGGTGCCTCAGGCCCATCTCTGGAGAGGAGCCCCAGGAGGGCCTCGGGAACCTTTGCCCCCTTACTGAAGGGAGGACAGTCCCCTCAGGCAAAACCACTTCTGTCTGGAGCGGCCTGCGGGCGCCACTGCCAGAAGGCAGGCTCCCTACCTAACATGGCCTCCTTGAGTTGTGAGGATGCTGTGAACGCGGCTGCAGCAGCCGCCGCAGCATTTTCCGTGTCCATGTTGTCCTCCGTCAGGTCACCGCTGGGGACAAAAGGGAAGGAGACAGAAGGGACATCAGCACCTCTGCAACAGCCAGCCCCACGCTCCACTACCATTTCTGCCCCGCTTTCCAGTCTAGCCAGAGGTCATGGCACCGCTGACCCCACACACGTCTCTCCTCACTTCACCTAGAAAACCTGGTTCCCAACTGGCCTGACCCTTCAGAGGAGAAGTTACCATGCATTTGGGGACATGAAGCCATGACCTCGGCAGCGGGAGAAGAGACATAGCCCTCAGCTCACCTGAGCCCCTCCACCACCGCCCCCCGGAGCCTATCCTCACCCGTGCGGGGCAAGGTTGGTGGTGACCAGCACAGTCTTCACCTCCTCCACACCACTGCCGTCCGCCGCCGTGTCAGGCGTCGTCACCACCACCACCTCCTCCATGTGGACACTCACATCGGGGGTGGCCATGGCTCAGCGGACAGGAGACGCCAGGGCCCCGGGCCTGCAGGGCAACAGGGCAGGCACAGGGTCTGCATGGGGACCTTGCTACCTTCTGACAGTGGAGTGAGCACAGGGCGGAAGCCCCGGCAGAACCGTGGAGCTGCACCAGGCCCGAAAGCCCCACGGCCACACTCCGGCGCTAGGGAAGAGCCAGGATGCAGGTGGATGCCTCTGGCGGCAGGCCCCGTCAGAATCCAGGGCTTCGCACAGAAGGCCCTTGGGAACCCCTTGTCTCTGGTCTGGGAGACCCTCCCTGGTGTTATTTTGTCTTTGCCTCTTTGCCCTCTGGTGAGCCCCAGCCCTCTAATCTCTGATGGTCGCGGTCAGGCAGGCACTGAAAACTCCGGGGGCCTGGAGGTAACTCACTGCTCCGCTGCTCTCTACCCTCTGATGCTTGGCTCAGGGCAGGCCAAGGACTGAGGTGTTACAGAACAAGGGAAGAAATGCAGCTCTGGGGGTTGGAGTGAGCAAGAGACTGCGGAGAGTGGGGAGGTGGAGAAGGCCTGACCCCAGCCACGTGTGAAGACCCCGGTCACTCCTCACCTGTCTGTATGCAGACCTGGCCCGAAACGGTCAGCCAAAGCTTTCGAGGACTAACCTCCAGGGTCGACCACTGCCCAGGTCTCAGACCAGCCTCGGATGGCACCTGAGGGACAGAGACCCCGGCACAGGCTGAAGGCTGAGCTGACTCAAGACAACATCTGCCCACAGGAGGGGCTCAGACCCGTAGCCCAGGTACACTTCTTGCTATAACAAAATGCTCCATCCTCCACAGGATCTACAATATTCAAAGGATCTAGACGACGATCCAGAATAATCTACCACACAAAGAAGCAGGAAAGTCTGACCAAAATTAGGGCAAAAATAATCCGAAGAAGCCCAGTCCGAGGTGACCACTGGAACCCCCAGTGGCCTGAGCTGCGAGCACTCCTACTCCATGAGTGGAGCCTGCTGTCCTGACTGGATTGGCACAGGAACCAAAGTCACAGCCAAGTGGAAATTTGAAAATAAAACAATATAATAACAGAAATCCACCTTGTGGGCTCAGTATCAGAATGGAGGTGAGAGAGGAAAGAGACACAACAATGAAAATATAGAGCAGTACAAAAGATCTAATGTGAACAACAGAAAGAAGATGGAAAACAAAATGAACAGAGCTTCTGGGAATGCAGAACAAAAGAAGTTGGCCAACTGTATCACCAGAGTCCCAGAGGAAAGAAGACCGTGCGGTGCTGAAAAACAACTCGGAAGAAATAACAGCTGAACGCTTCCCAAGGGTAGTGAAAAATATAAATGTACACACTCAAGAAGTCCAACAAACTTCAAGCAGAATAAACTCAAGGAAATCTATGCCGAGAGCACCATCAAACTGCTGAAAACGGATGACAAAGTAAGAATGTTACAAAAACAGATAAAAAGGTACATATTTCCCACATGAGAAGAGCAACCTGAAGGCCTTCAGGACTCTCCCCAGAACCACAGAACCAGAGGCAGGGACTTCCTTACCATGCTGAAAGCAAAGAGCCTAAGGCCCGCATTCTGTGACAGGGAGAAGATCCTTCAGAAACGAAGGCACAATAGAGACACTTTCAGATAAAGGAAACTTAAGACAACTGGCCACAAGCAGATCTGCTCTAAAAGCAGTGTTAACAGGGTCCTTCAGACAGATGGAGATTACAGCAGAGGGAGGCCTGAAGCTTCAGGAATGGAGGAAGGCAACCGGTGTGGTAAATATCTGGTAAAACTCAGTAAACAGTTTTCCCCTCCAGTTCTTTTTTCTTGTGTATTTAGCTGTGTCAGGTCTCAGCTGCGGCATGCACGATCTTCCATTGCCACGCACAGACTCTCTAGTTGCAGCACGCAGGTTTAGTTGCCCGGAGGCAGGTGGGATCTTAGTTCCCCGACCAGGGACTGAATCTGTTGCTTGCACTACCAGATGGATTCTTAACTACTGGACCACCAGGGGAGTCCCCAAAATTAAGTCTTAGTTTAAAAATATAAAACATACAACACCAAAAGTGACCCCAATGTAAACTACAGACTCTGCTTGATGATGAGTCACCTGGGCTTTGTGGACTGCAACAAACGTACTGCTCTGGTGAGGATGCTGACAGGGACGGGGGCTGGGGAGTGGGTAAATGGGAACTCCGGAGGTTCCTGTTCAATTGTGCTGTGAACATAAACCCCCCCCCAAAATGAGGTATGTACATTACAACGGAATGAATGGAGAGGACAGTAGAAAATGAAGATAACAAGCTACAGGTGGAAGAAAATACTTGCAAATCACATCCGACAAAGAACTTGCTTGCAGAATACCGAAAGAACTCGACACCACCACAATTTAAAAGTAGGCAGAATATGTGAACAGACACTTCAGCAAAAGAGAAGTCCAAATGAGCACACAGAAAGCTGCTCGACATCATTAACCCACAGGAAAATGCAAACTAAAACCACAAGAATACTACTGCACACCTATTAGAACAGCTTAAAAAGCACCAATGAAAACCTGATGATACAAAGACCAGGAGGATGTGAAGCAACTAGAATTCTCACACAGCTGTGTGGTGCAGCCACACTAAGAAGGGTCTGGACATTTCCATAAAGTTAAATACACTCCTCCTACATGACCCAGCAAACCCACTCCTAAGTATCTGCGAAAGAGAAACCTGTACACACAATGTTACGACAGCTTTATTCATGACTGTCAGAAACTGGAAACAACTCAAATGACCTTCAGTAGATGGACATAGAAAGACGTTCCATGGGGAACAGGGACAGTCTCTTAGAAACACAGAGCTGGGAAAACCAGACCTCTGCAGGCAACAGAATGAGGCTGGACCTTCACTTACACCACAGACAAAAATTAACACAAGACGAATCAAAGATCCAAACATAAGAGCTTATACTGTAAAACCCTCAGAAGAAAGCAGAGGGGAAAGTCCTCCTGACACAAAATTTGGTAATGACATCCTTCTTTCTTTTTACTTTTTGGCTACAGTGGTACAATTTGTGGAATTTTACTTCCCTGACCAGAGACTGAACCCAGGCACTCGGCAGTGACAGCACAGAGTCCTAACCACTGGACTGCCAGGGGATTCCCTAGCAATATGACACCAAAAGCACAGGCAACAAAAAGCAGATCAATTGCCTCCACTGAAATTAAAAACTATTGTGCACCAAAGGACACTCTTGGGAGACTGAAAAGGCGACCTACACACTGGAAGGCAGTGTCTGCGCAGCACATGTCCACCAAGGGATTCACACCCAGGATGCAAGTCAACGACAACAAAACGACCGGAACCACAGGCCAAGTATCATTTGGAGGAGACTTTTCTCTAAAGGAAATCTGCAAACAGCCCATCAGCCATGGAACAGATGCTCAACACCCTTAATCATTGGGGAAATGCACACGAAAACCACAAGAAGATACCACTTCATACCCGTCAGGATGGTTATTAAAACAAACGGAAATTAAGTGTGGTCAGGATATGGAGAGACTGGAACCATCCTGCACTGGTGGCAGACCAACAAAATGGTGACGCCCCACGGAAAGCAGTCTGGTAGTTCCTCAAAAGTCACACGTACAGGGACTTCCCTGGCGGTCCACTGGTTAGGACTCTACACGTCCACTGCAGGCAGCACGAGTTTGATCCCTGGTCTTGATCCCTGGTCAGGGAATTAAGATCCCACATGTCACGAGGTTTTAAAAAAAAATCACTTAAGATCGCCCTTATCACTTGAAACTAACACAACCTTGTTTTTTAATTGGCTATAGCCCAATAAAGTTTTTTAAAAAAGTTTCCCCGAAAGTAATGTTGTTCTGTGGTACTTGGCTCTCATGGAGGCACCTCTGCTTTCACCAGGTAGGCTCTGAGAAGCCCCAAAAGCCACACTTGACCCCAAAGCTGCAGAAAGGCAAGGGCCCACCCTCCAAGAGTAGCTGTCCACACCGACATCTCAAAACTGTACAGAGCACTAAACAGGGAAAACCCACAAACTGGAATTTCTGCCTCTCCAATGGCAACTATATTAAGTTCTCAAAATTCCTCTTTCCCAATTGATTTTGAAGTAAAGAAAACATGACAAAATATGTCTAAAACAGCATTTTGGGGCATAAATATATAAAAACAGATAAAAAATGTGTGAGTGCACAGTCAGTACATCAGACTCAGATCTAGCTTTCCATGCCTTAAAAAAAATCAAATATTTTCCTTTGATAAAAATACGACCAGAAACAGCAGAGGGCCTAGGTCACATAGCAATGGTCCACAGACACAGTTTCTTTGATCCTCACCTTGTTACAAAATATTTAATTAGTTGCAACTTTTTCAAAGTTTACAGGCTTCACATTTTAGAAATCCAGATTTCTATTGTCTCTTGAATAATGTCAGAAGTAGCCATTCCTGGAGGTGGCCCTCTAGCCCTGCTTTTCCTTGAGAATCTGGGCTTCCTCGCCCTGCCTTCCTGGAGGGTGAGGGGGCACAAGCACTAGCTGTCCAGTCTTGACCACACCCTGCATTACCGTGGCCAGGCGGCATGAGGCTCTTAAGTGAGCAACCTGTATGTATAAGTTTCTCCCCTGTCCAGTATGTCTTCCCAAAGTCTTAAGATACTTCCTACAAAGAAGTAATTTCTGACCAGTCTGCTTAATGTATCTTGTTACACTGGGGATTTATTTAATCCACTTGGTTTTATCCTAAACAGACTGGTGCACACTGTTGTACTCGGTTGTGCATGGTTGGTGGGAATGTAAATTGTGCAGCCACTATGAAAACAGTACCAGGTTCCTCAAAAGATTAAAAATAGAACTGTCATATGATCAGCAACCCCACTTCTGGGTGTATATATGAAAGAACATAAATCAGGATCTCCAAGAGACACCTGCACCCCTTGTTCACTAAAGCATTATTTACCACAGTTAAGATACAGGAGTAACCTCAATGTCCATTGACAGATAAATGGATAAAAGTTTGGTATACACACATAATGGAATATAACTTAACCTTTAAAAAAAAAAAAAAAAAGGAAATTCTGCCATTTGTGCCAACATGGATGAATGTGGAGGACATTATTCTATGTGAAATAAGCCTGACACAGGACAAAATACTGCATGATACCACTTCCAGGAAAATCCCCTGGATAGAGGAGACTGGAGTGCTACAGTCCATGGGGTCACAAAAGAATCCAACACGACTTAGTGACTAAACAACAACCACCACTTATATGAGGAGTCTAAAACAGTCAAACTTAGAGAAGCAGAGTGTGGAATGACAGTTCCAAGCATTTGGTGAAGAGGGACCAGGACAGAGTACGAAGCTTCAGATACACAAAATGAGTAAATCCTGGAGGTCTGAGATACTGCATGAAGTGAAGTCGCTCAGTCGTGTCCAACTCTTTGCAGCCCAATGGACTGTAACCTACCAGACTCCTCCGTCCATGGGATTTTCCGGGCAAGAATGCTGGAGTGGGTTGCCGTTTCCTTCTCCAGATCTTCCCCACCCAGGGATTGAACCCGGGTCTCCCACATTGTAGGCAGACGCTTTATCATCTGAGCCACCAGGGAAGTCCTGAGATACTGCATAGTGCCTAGTTAACAATATTGTATACTTAAATTTTTGCTACTTAAGCGTTCCTACCACAAAGTAATAATGAGAGCAAAAAATTTTTGGTGACTGACAATTTAATGGCATAGATCATAGTTTCACAGGCGTACATGAAACTCATAAAGTTGTATACTTGTTATGCACAGTTTTTTTTTTTTTAATGAAAAAAAAGACTGATGTAACTGAAATTTGTATTTGAAGTGTTAGCAAAGAAAGATAATCTTGGCTGTCTGGAAGAAAACTAAGTAAATAACAAAGTTAGGCAAGTATGTAACAGGTCATTATTGGCAATGGACCCCTACCAAGAGGTTCACGTGGCTCTGGTTCTCACCAAGTGTTCTGCAGGCATAAGGCCCCCACAGAAAGGGACGTATCAACGTGGCCCCAAGGGTAGAGGGTTATCCATGAGGCCCTCATGGGAAGCGGGGATTACCCCGCGACCCCCAGTAAAGAGAGGGATATCCACACGGCCCCCACGGGGTGAGGGGGCATCCCCGGGAGCCCCACAGCAAGGGGAGTATCCACGAGGCTCCCACGGAAACGGGGCAATCCACGCGGCCCCCACCCAAAGCCCTCCCTAGCGCCCGCCGCCCGCCGCCTTCCGGCAAGATGGAGGCCGCGCCGCCGCCGACGCGCCTGACGCGGACCCGTGACGCCCGTGACGCCCGCCGCGCGCCGCCGCCCCTCCCCCGCTCCCCTCCCCCCGCCGTAACGTCCTGACGCTCCGCAGGGACCCCTGACTGGACGGCGGCGCGCGGCGGAGCGAGAGGCCTCGCCGCGGGGGGGCGGCGGGCGCTTACCTGAGCCGCGGCCGGGCCTGCGCGGGCGCCGACGGGCGGGCGGGGGTGGCGGGCGGCGGCGGCAGGCGGGCGGCGGCGGCGGCCTCGGGCTCCGCTCCTTGTTGGGGATTCGGCGGCGGCGGCGGCGGCGGCGGCCCGGGCGCGCGCTTCCTAGTGACGCAGGCGGCGGGGCCGCGCACGCACGGGCAAGGGCGAGCCCGGGGACTTATTTGGCGCTAGGCGTGGAAGCGGGCGGTGCCGAGAAATAAGGCCCGGCGAGGCCGGGCGCGCGTGCGCTTGGGTGTGGGTTGGACCGGAGGTGGATGTACCTGCCCTTTCCTGGGGCTGCGGGTCATGCTGCCCACCCCCCCCGTCCCCTCCGCCCACTGGCTCACCTGCCTGGCACGGAGGGAAACAAGACCCCGGAAGGGGTGCGTAGGAAGACTCGTTTAGGGTTGGCGAGAAATGTGAGTGACTTGCCTGTGTGTGAAAGGGTCTCTTCAGAGGCAGGCAGGTGAGAGGGCTGCGAATTATCCGAATCCTGCGATTATCATGTTTTATTTTTGTATTATAGTAAGCCATAAAGACTTCTGGTTCGGCGAGGCGCCACCCAGTGTTCCTGTGTCGACCCCCAACCGCGCTGTCCTATGCTGTAGTCACTGACCGCGTTTGCTCATCTTAATTTGCGTTAACTGAAGTTAAAATCCAGTTCCTCCGCTATCACAGAGCCACGAAAGACATCCTGAAGTAGGATTAGGATCGCTGTGAAAACTCTTAAAGTTACAGTAACTGGCTGGAGTATAAAGACCCTAGATTTTCCAGAACATGAGACGGTTAGCAGCACTCAACACTCAGCTTTAATGGGGTTCCTTTGACTTGGGAGCCAGCACAACCAGGCCTTAATGTTTGCTTGAAAGGTGCAGTGGGGGCCCAGGGGATGGCAAGTGGGGTTCACCTGCCCTGCCCAGGGCCAAGGCACGTGTGAGGTATCCCGATCAGCTCCTGCCGCAGGACTCCTGGAGGAAGCAGGGCAGCGGTGGGATTGGCCGTTCCCACACCTGCCTGTGTGCCAGGCAGTTGGGGGACCCAGAGGGTGGGCGAAGCTGGCTGTTCTCAGACAAGTGCAGGCAGATCCCAATTCTCCTCCCGTGTAGTGTCCCTGCTCTGCTTGCTGATAGCTGCCCGTGACTCAGACCCTAGATGGAAGCCTGCTGGGTCCCTGGGTACTCCCTCTCAGAAGGCTTAGAAGTCTGAAAACAAATGCCTTCTTTAGGACTGAGCTCTGAACCTGTGTTCATAATTTGAGTTTCCCTGTCCTCAGGTTTCTGAAGTGGGTGCTAATAAAATCAGAAGAAGGGATTCAGAAGATGCAGAGGGCAGGGGCCAGGCCAGGTCCTGCTGCTGCATGGCCAGGTGAGCTGTGGCTGCCAGCCCTGGAGTCTGTGGGCACCCTAAACTCTCCAGTCTGAGTTTGCAGGGCCTCGGAGTATGTCTGTTACAGAACCTGACGCCTGACATTTGAACGGAAGTGCTGGGCTCCGCTTGGCTGGAGGGATGGACTAGTTCCTCCTGGCTAGGGGCTGAGGTGGTGCTTTCTCCCCTGGGCTCCCGTGGGGATGGGAGCTTCCACTCTTGGTTGCCTGCAGAGGAGGATAAACCTATGAAAGAGTGATCAACAGGCCCAAGAATGCTGTGGGGTTGCCAAACCCCGTGATTTACTTCAGCTCCACCACACACAGCCCTTGACCAAATGGAAAGCAGGACCGTGACGGGCCGGCTAACCCAACAAGTCCTGTCCCTTCCCTCCTCCACTCTGCCAGCCCCAGGGTCCAACACCTCCTGCCTAGGGTAGGGAGCACATGCACTGGGTGTTACAGAGCTGTGCATGGGTGAAAGTTGTATTCAAGCTCAGTGCACACCACTCTATCCAATGTAAGAGTATGAAGTTTATTGATACGGTTTCAGATTCACTCTGCAGCCAACTTTTAAGAAACTATCCCTCATTTAGTATTAAAGACCAAGATATTAAAATATACTTTCTTTTTCCAATCGTGTGTCTATGTGAGGCTAGATTTTCTTATATGCTTCAACCATTCTCACTGATTGTTTTAGGAAACTCATTGTTTTTCATTTTATTTTTTTTGTTTTTCAATTTAAGGTGTTAATGTGTGACAGGTGTATCAGTTCAGTTCAGTCGCTCAGTCATGTCCGACTCTGTGACCCTATGAACCGCAGCATGCCAGGCCTCCCTATCTATCACCAACTGCCAGAGTCTACCCAAACCCATGTCCATTGAGTCAGTGATGCCATCCAACCATCTCATCTGTATAGTTTCTAAGTTAATTACTGTTTTTTAAATTTCTCGGTTTTAATTCTCAGTGTGGTCCCCCTTGACTCGTAAAGCCCACATAAACAGCTCTTTGTTGTTGCGGGGGGGGGGTCCTTTAAATTTGTAAGAGTTCCCTGAAGCCAAAAAGTTGAGGAAGTTTTCTCAAAATTCCTAGTACATCCATGAAATAGATGATTGTCTGGCACTTGAGGTGATGTGTATGAAGACAGGAAAAGTGCAAACATGTCACTGTGGGAACGTCTCAGAGGTCTGAGCTGGGGCTCTCTTCAACACCACTGAGGGGGAGTCCTCTCCAGGGTAAGGAGTTTAGAGGATCAAGATTTTTGTCTTTATACTTTGCAGTGATACGAGGCACATTATGTTTGTAACCAGAAAAAAACATTGTCATAAGGTAATGTCTACTCTTAGTTTCCCCAAAGTGGACTTTGTGAAGATTAAAAACATGCTTTGCAAAATCGTAAATTACCACCTGTATGTAAGGTTTTATTGAATAACATGTAGGTTCTCACAGGGCAGGGGCTGGGTCTTCAAATCCATCACTGTTCTGGAGTCAGATACATGTAATAAACACACACTTAACTCGTGTTGAATATACAAATAAGTGCATGGATGTTTTAAAGTTACCAGTTACATAATTACAACTGCTGTCCAGTTGAATTTTGTCCTCCACAGATGTGTTGACATCCCAGGTCTCAGGCCCTCAGAATGTGACCTCATTTGAAACTAGGGTTGTTGCAAGCGTAATTAGTTAAATAATGAGGTCATGTTGTAGTTTGTGTGTACGTTCGTATCTTAGTTGTGTTTGACTCTTTGCGACTCCATGGACTGTAGCCTGCCAGGCTCCTCTGTCCATGGGATTCTCTAGGCAAGAATACTGGAGTGGGTTGCCATGCCCTTCTCCATGTCATGCCATGCATGACCCAGGGATCAAGCCCGGGTCTCCTGCATTAGCAGGCAGATTCTTTACCATCTGAGCCGCCAGGCAAGCCCCCATCTGGGAGTGGGGGCCCCTAATTCAGACAGTGGTGTCCTATAAGACAGACACCCAGGGAGAGGCAAAGACCTGAGTAATGTATCCACAAGCCAAGGACAGCCGGTGTCCAGCAGAGCCCCAGCTCAAGTTCCCTATCCCTAGGGAGTCCCCGGCTCATCAGAGCGCCAGCCACTCCCTGGGGGTGGAAATCCAAACACTTCTTTCCCAGAGTCCAAGTCACCAAGGAGAGCTCAAGGCAGCTGGGCTTCACTTAGCAAAGAAGAGACCAGACCAGCTGTGTTGGGGGGGGAGTCATCTGCAAGCTGGGTCCTGCCCACCCACTGGCCTGCATGCACCCCTCTTGGACCTGTCTCCTTCCCAACATGCTGAGTGCTGGGGACACAACCATTTTACAGCAGGAGGGGCCCCCACACAGGCTCTGTGGGACCCCATCTGATGACAAGTAGTCCAGGCCCATGCCTGTTCTTCAGTAGCCCTGCGGGAGTTGGAGAGACTGCCTTTCCCACCAGCCAAGTCTGGGAGCCGGAGGCTGGCCCTGTCCTCGCTTTCCCTCCTCTCCCTGCCGGGCAACCCCTGACTACCAACTGAAAGACACTTCTGAGGCTTCAAGCCCCTGGTTGTGGCACACTGAATAGCATCCTAGAAAACTAATGCAACTGCCGAAGAGCACAGTCGCTTTTCTTCAGCAGGAAGAGAAGCAGCATGTAGGTGCCGACCCCGCTCTCTGTCCCACACAGCTTGCTGGGCTGGTAGGATGTGTGAGGGGCTGGAAGGAGGCCCACTGGGGACGGCCTCTGCACTTCCAGCCCAGATGGCCTGCTGCACACCCTGTTCCACTGCCCCCAGGCACCAGACACCCCCCGCTGTTTCCAGAACACACAGGGTCCTGGAGGCAGAGTGTCCGGTGGTTTAGAACCTGTCCCACTTCCCAAAGGGGAGCCTAACCCCAACCCCTACCCCAGGGTGGGCTGTTAGTGACTCACTTCTGCTTCCATAGCTAGTTCATGCCGCTGGCCCAGGGACCCGCTGCCAAGTCGTGAGGATGCTCAGGCAGGCCAGTAGACAGTCTTGGTGAGGTGAGGCGGCCTCCCGCCAGCACCCATGTGAGCCAGCCAACATGGAAGTGGGTGGCTTCCTGCCGCAGGCAGCCTCCAGACAGCCAGGGCCTCCACCATTGTCCTGACTGCAGCCTCCTGAGAGGCCCCACACCAGAATGACCCAGCTCCTGAATTCCTGACTCAACAGAAACTGAGGTGATGTTTCTTGTCCTCTGCCACTGCTTGGACTCATTTGTTTCACAGCAATAGGTACTGAGTACAGCTCTAACTCCTCCCCAGAATGAGTCCCACCTATGCTTCTCTGTTAAGAAGTGTGATCGCTCAGGGAACTGAAACGAGCTCTGTGACAATCTAGAAGGGTGGGATGTGGTGGGAGGTGAGAGGGAGGTTCAAGAGGGAGGGGATATATGCATACCTACAGCTGATTCACGTTGATGTGTGGCAGAAACCAACATAATAAACTGTAAAGCGATTATCCTCCAATTAAAAATTTAAAAAGTGTGATCGCTCTTCTGGGAAGGCTTCCCCATCATGTCCTCATGTCAGAGGTTCCATGTGGTAACTGCCCCTCAATGCCTTACCAGAGCCCCCAGAGGGGTAAGAAGCCCTGACCTGTGATCGGCTGCTTCTCTGAGAATTCCAGGGCCACGTGCTTCTGTGTGGTGAGCATGTGCCTGTGAACCCAGATGACAGGCACGCACAACTCACGCCTTCTAAAAGTATTTTCAACGTATTTCTTTCCGCTCCTGCAGATTTCTGATGCCTCCACTTTACTGGAGGCTGTGTGTCCTGGATTCCGACTTCCCCACCTCTCCCTGGGCAGGGGATGGAGGGGAAATGGTGCAAGTTCCTTGGAGCCTGGGGAAATAGCCAGGACTGCCCCAGCAGAGGGCTGTGGGTGTGGGGAGAGGTGAATGGGTTTCTCTGGGTCCCGGGGAGCAGGCATCTCTCCAGAGTCTGTCTTTGGTCCAGTGTGGACATCTACCAAACATGCCATCTCCACAGAATTCTGAGGGGTCCCTGTCGGGCACCCCATGTGGCAGTTCAGGTCCCAGAAGACAGTCATGTCAGCCAGTGTGAGTTAGGATGTCTACTTGGTCCCTATGTGCCACTTCCAAGTCCCCGCGTGAGGGCCAGATATGTGTCTGTGAACCATAAGTTGCCCAGCAGGGCCCACAGAGCCACAGGGCACACACTGAGATTCCAGGACCACCCTGAGATTCCAGGACCACCCTCCCTGCCCGAGCAAGACCCACAGCCATGGTGAGAAGGCAACTCAGACCCCACGCCGGCAACCTGAGAGCCTGGCCCGCAGGAAGACTCAGCCCTGGGGGAGCCAGGGCAGCCTCCTCCCTCCGCCTCCACCAACTCCTGGGTCTCCAGAGGTGAAAGTGGGCTTGTGTGCTGTTTCTGTGCTTCTTTCTTAAAATTGCCATTGTCACAAGAACGACTCACAGTTGTGATAATACTCAAGGTTGGGGTTTCCAGGAGGAGAGCTGGCTTTCTCACTGATGCACAGGCAGCGAGCAACCCCACAGCTGCAGGACACACTGGGACAGCGCAACCATTTCTTAAACACACAGGTTTTTTTTTAATTGTTCGTTTTTAAGTTCACTTTCACTATGTGGATGAGATGGGTGTGTATGACACTAGGGCTTCTGCTATGAGAGACCTGCCGTGGCTCAGAGAAATCCCACCCTCGGTCCTCTTTCCGCTCCCCTTTCTGAGTCCACAGAAGCCGCCTGTGGGCACTGGTGGGTCCCAACCTGGCGGGTTCCAATCCTGCTTGTCACTCCCTCCAGGGCTGTCTTGGTGGGGACAGAGGGGTGAGCACAGGTCCCAACTTTCCTAAAGCCCACTGCAGAAGTCACTACCTGCCTGTGCTCTCTGGCTTGGCTCTGGGAGGCCACCAGCGGTGACACTGTAGGTTTCTGTGGAATGGAAGCCAGGGGCACTGAGGGCTGCCATCTGGTCTCTGTGGCACTGGCTCTGGGCCCTTCCTGTGAGAAACCCCTCACACTTTCCACCAAGTGGCTGGCCAGCAGGGACGTGGCCCTCAAGCATTCAGCCATGGGGCTGGGGCTGCGTGGAGAAAGGGAGGCTGCTGCCATGTCATCAAAGGCCAGCACCGGGGGGGTCTGGAGTTCTCCCCAGGCTGAGGGAGGGGGAGGAACCCAGCCAAGGAGGGTCTTGGCAGGAGAGGCCTAGAGTCAGGCCTCCAATCTGCAGGCTAGCCAGAGGGTGCCATCAGCCAGAAATGGAAGGATGGGGTAGGTGGGGAGGCAGCTTGAGGAACCCTGACCCTTACCCTCCAACATCTGAACTTTCAGGCACTGGTCCTCTATCCCCTAATATCTACTTAGGGCTCCCAGAGGGGCAATTGGGGCTGCCACCCTCCCACACCTGGCCACATGAAAGCTCTGTGGCTGGAAACAGATAGGGGCATCTTTTAAACAAAGAAGAGGGCACACAGGAAGGAGCCAGGACTCTAAAGGGCTCTACAGACAGGTCTTCCAAGGCTGCCTACAAAGCCTGGAGAAGGAGAGGAGGGACAGTGGGAGGCCGGCTGTCCCAACAGAGATGCTGTGCCAGAGAGAAGAAGGCCCTTCTGGGAGGAGGGGCTGGCAGGGGTGGCCATGCTGCTTACAGCCCTCTAGACCACAGCAGTTTGCTCACGATCCCGGTGGAGATGGCCCACTCTCCTAAAGACTCTGGCCAAACCACACCCCGTGACCTCTCCAGCCAAGCGCAATGACTGAAGGCTCCCAGGACAGCCAAGGGTGCCAACCTCAGGCCAAGTTGTCTCTGGGGACCCCTGTGCCACCACATTACAGCACCTTGCAGCTCCTACCCACCAGTTCCAGAAAGCACTGCCGCACACGCAGCTCCCAAGGCTGGCCAGTGACTGGATACCTGCCCCTCACTGCCCAGAGTCCTTCTCCGTTCAAGTCTTTCTTCATCTGCCCCCTCCTGTGTGCCCAGCCCCTCTTCCAGGGGAGGACGTGCAGGTGGTGGTGCCTCTACGTGCTGGCAGAGCTGGCTCAGAGGACGTGCCCTAAGTGACAAGGTGCTCATAAGGACCCGAGTGTTCCTGTCACCATCACTGGCTTTATTGAGGTCGCCACCACGTCTGCTAAGAGGTTTGCCAAGAGGGGACCCAGCCACCGCCCAGCTTGGGCCTGAACTGAGGGACCGTGTGCCACTCCCTGGGGGCTCCTCCAGAGAGAGCCTGTGGTCAAAGCCTTGCCACAAGGACCAGACAGCTCGGAGTGCGGAAAGAGAAGCTGAAGCTGGGAGGGCAGGAGAGGAGGGAGGAGCGGGAGCAAAAGTTGCATCTAGACAAAGTCGAACAAAACAAAACTGAAACCCAGATGTGTTCCTGTCTCATCTCGGGATCCAGGCGTTGCGGAGTCCAGAAGGCCCCTTAGCCGGACATCTCCTCGCGCTGCTCCTTGTTCCTGCGCACCTCGGCCGCGTGCAGCTCCTGCCAGGACAGGCGGAGTGGGCAGGGCCCTGCAGCCGGGAGGGACTGGGTCCTGCCCCTCCCAGTCCTCCTGGGCTCTGCGTGTACTGCCCTCGCCCCCGCTCCCGGCTTGGGGACCCTAGGGTCTTTTCCTCCCTAGATTGGTTCGGTTCGAGGTGCTGCAGATGCGACCAATGAGGACACGCTTAGCGACCAGGAGCAACAGAGGGCAGGGAGAGGCCTGAGAAACCGACTGAAAGTGTGGCTGGCCCTCAGTGAGTCTGGGGTTGTGTCCAGACCAGAGCGTTGTGGCTCAAGGGATTTCCCGGGTGTGCAGGCTTCGGGCCTCCCTGGCACTAACCCAGTCCCACTCGCAGGGAGGGGGCTCCGGCCGGGGCAGGGGTTCCCCGCACCCTAGCCGGCTACAGCAGGACAGGGAGTCATGGGGAGGCCGGACTGTGGGAGTGCTAGTGGTGCAGTGGGCAGGCACCGCCGAAAGAAACATCTGGGGACCCCAGCTTCGGGCCCCGCCCCCTGCTCGGATCCACCCGCCTTTGGCCCCGCCCTCTGCTCGGGCCTGGCCCGCGCGCGCACCTTCTCGCGCAGCCGCTCACGCAGCGCCGCCAGGTGCGCCTCGCGAATCTCCTTGCTGAGCTCCATCTTGTAGTTGAGCTTCTCCTCGGCCAGACGGCTGAAGTTGTTGTTCTCCTCCAGCGCCTTGTGCAACACCTCGCGTTCGTGCTCGCGCCGCTCCGCCAGCTGCTTCAGCACCTGCGCCTCCTGCGTCTGCGCGGCAAGGAGGTGGTGGTGCCGGGCAGGCGAGCGTGAGGGGCGGCCGGGCCCACCCCTCCAGGCATACCCCCCAGCTCTCCGCGCTGCTGTCAGGGACCCGCCGCTCAGCCCGAGCCCACCGGACTCGTCCTCGGTGAGAGCTCAGGCCTACACTGTCCTGCCGTAGGCTAGGGTGACCATCTCATCCCCAGACAAGCCCTTCCTGTCCACCCTCGGCCGCAGAGCTGCCCCTTCCCCGCTGGACTCCGGGCGCCCCCTCTCCATCCCACTCCAGAGTCCGGGCTGCCCTAAAGAATATTGGAGGAGCGGAAGAAGCTCTAAGTTTGTGGGCTGTTACTGAGCTTTCCCTTGTCTCTTCTTCAAAGGTCTGCCCGCTGAGCACAAAGTAGGTGCTTAATACACACCAGGTTCTGAGCTCCCTGAGGGGCTGGGGGCGGTGGAGGGCCCCTCAGGGCCGCTGGGGAAGGGAAGAGTCAGAATGAGAAGAGTGGCGCTGCTGGCGGTCCCAAGGGGAGACCCAAGAGCCCCAGAGGTAACAGCCTCCCTCAGCCTCCTTCAGAAGGCTGCCGGGCGCCACCCAGGAGCTGGTCACTATTGGGTAACACTGAGAAGCCTGGGCCTCTAGGTCTCACCAGCCCTGCTGTAAGGGGGTGGATAGAGCTGCTGCCCCTGCCCAGCAGGCTTGAGCATCAGGACAGCACTCCTGACAGCATAGGGTTTTCTGTGTGTTTCAGTCTGAGAGAGTCTGGTGTGAGAAGGGGAGGAGGGGCCTGCTTCTACCAGGGGCACCCTGAGCTCCCCTGCTCAGGAGTCTGCCTACCCAGGCTCCTCTCCCAGCACCCTGCCTGGGGCTACCTTCTGATCTTCCCATCTGGCCAGGATGGCCGAGGGCACCCCTCCCAACAATGACACCCCTCTTCCAGTGGCTGCCACCCAGGAATCCTTCCTCCCTCCCCCGTTTCATTCTGATGGCTCAGAGGGTAGTCCAGGGATATGAGACTCTCTCTGCTACAGGCCCAAAGCCCAGCAGATGCTTGGAGAACCCTGCTCCTTGGGGACTCTGTCTGTGGCTACAAGTCCCCCTGACCATCTTCATCAGGACCCAGAGGGGCGGCTCCTGACCTTCCTCCGCTCCTCAGCTGCCTCCAGCCGCTTCTGCAGCTCTTCCAGGGAGGTGTCCTTCCTCTTGGGGGGGGAGGAGAGCACGGGACTCTCCGGGGACAGGTCGGAAGGGGACTTGAGGATGACCTCAAAGCTCTGGCCGGAGGCCCTCTTGTCCAGCTGTTTCACCTCCATGTCTGCAGGGCAAGAGCAGGTGGGGGCTTCAGGAGGGCTGGGCGAGGAGCGGGGAGGCTGAGCACACATCCAAGTCAAGAGCTGAGAGAAGGGGTGAGGCTTCTCATGTGGGACTCCAGGACTGGGCCCCCAGGACCGGCCCCTCCCCCAGGGACCCTTCTCCAGAAGCCAATCAACCAGCAGGGTTCACAGATGCCATGGGAGGGGGGCAGTGAGGTCAGGTGGCAGCAGGCAGTGGGAGGTCAAGGGCCAGGCACTCACCCCCATACTGGTAGACGGTGTTGGGGTGCGGCTGTGAGTAGAAGCAGGAGCAGATGAGCGACAGCACCGACAGTTCCTTCATCTTCTCCTTGTATGCTGTGGGCATGAGGCCAGGCTGAGCGAGCGCCAGCCCATCACTTCTCTGGCCCCACCTCCCTGGCAGCCCAGCCCCACCCCCCACTCTGCCCCCATCACTCCCTTAAGGTGCCTCTCTGGGAACACATGGATCATGCTCTTTTTGTGTCCCACATCTCTGACTGTGCATCCCTTCCTCCCTCCTGGATGTTAGTTGTCTTCCCCTGGGCATGCCTCCTTGTGGGTGCCCTGCATTGTTCTGTCACTGAGTCCCTGCACCTCAACCCCCATGTCTTTGTCTCCCTCTCCCTCCTTTTCTCTTTTTTGGCATTTCTGTCTGTCTCCCCTGCCTCTATCTATCTGTGTCTCTGCTTCCTTTTGTCTTTTTGGCTCTCCATCTGTCCCCACCTCTCGCTGTATCTTTGCATCTCGCTGATTCTTTGTCACTGTGTATCTTCCTGACTCTCACCTCCCTCTGCCCCTCCCTGGACTTCCTCCTTCCTCACCTTTCCCTCTCATGAATACTTGCCCAGTTGGTAGAGAGGTTGACCACCACACTCATGACTGGGCCAGCACAGATGTAGAGCTTCTGCAGGCAGCATTTTCTTGGGCTGTACACTTAGGTGAGGCCCTTAGACCCTCTTGTCCCCGCACCTGCCCTGTAGTGCCACCACCCTGGGATGAAACCTGGTTCTCACTAGACACACACCGGTGCCTCTCAAAGCCAGAGTGAAGGGAGCTGTCCGTTCAGCACCACACCCCTCCCTCTACCCTTGCAGGGTGAGTGCCCCCAGCCAATATCCACAGTACCCAACCAGAAAAGGAGGTAAGCCTGCTCAGGCCCTGGGCCCTGTCAGAGAAGGGGAGATGACCGCTCTCAGAGTGAAAATAACTGGGCTGTTCGTGGTCTCTTCACACAAACCAGGCCCCAAAGTAGACACATGGGTTTGATGCCTCACCCACTGGTTCTCAACAATCCTGTAAGCCATACTGTCACCCCGCCCCCATTCAATCAAAAGTGGGCCCAGATAGCTGGGGTGATTTGTTCAGAGCTTCTCCATGTCAACCCAGGTAGTGTGTGTTCTTTCCAACCCCATACTAGGTCCCAAAGACTAGGGGCCTCAGACCCCCAGACCTTCCTCCCTGGCTGGAGAAGCTATTAGGGGTCTCCAAAGAGACATTCCAAGGAGAAGGACTCTGGCTCTCAAGAGAGAGAGAGAGCATGCATTGCTACCCACAGCAGCCTTCCATGTGGCAAACAGTTTGGACAGAAAACTTTCTGATCAAATTTCATACAAGATAGTGTTTTAAAATTGAATTAACATAAAATTGGGGAAAGTGTTGGAATAGAAATAGGACTCAGGACAGGAGTGACCAGCCCCTGTCTCAGGTAACAGTATGCTGTGAGCAGGGTCTTCCACCAGCCAGTGCACAGAATGATGGTATTGGATCGAAACATCCTGATGATCCAGACCCTTCTGGAGAGAGCCCAAGGAGCCTTGAAAGGAGCACAAAGGAATCCTGGACAAGCAGCAGGGAGGGCCTTTGGGGGTCTCAGAGGGGAAACGGCAGAGACACGTGACTTGGTCATTGGCTCAGGAGGCTGAGAAGGATGGCCAGGTAGAGGCAGGTCTCAAAGGTGATTTTGGCCTGACTTATCAATTTTGCTTTTTCAGAAACAGAATCTAGTTGTCTATTACTTATGTCATTAAAAAGTTAACTTTAGGACTTCCCTGGTGGTACAGTGAATAAGAATCTGCCTGCCAGTCCGGGGGGATGCTGGTTTGATCCCTGGTCTGGGATGAGTCCACATGCCTCAGAACAACTAAGCCTGTGCGCCTTGAGCCTATGCTCTGCAACAAGAGAAGCCACCACAGTGAGAAGTCTGTGCACTGCAGCTAGAGAGTAGCCCCCACCCGCTGCAACTAGAGAAAGCCTGCACACAGCAACAGAGACCCAGAAAGCCATAAATAAATAAAAAGTTGAAAAGTAACAGCCCAGTGGGAGGGATGCTCCCCAAGAGAGGACTTGTGTGTCTGGCTGCTGGTGGTGGGAGGGACTGCGTGGCAGTTGGGGAACGAGTAAATTGGAGAGAACACCAGTGGGGGAAGCTTGCACCCAGGCTGGAGATCAAGACTGAGCCTAGTCATGTGCAAGATGGGAGAGAGGCTTCAAGTTCCTCTCATTACAGAGGGGAGAGTGGACGGAGGGCCAGGCCTCTCCACAGAGGTAGCTCCAACCAGGAAACCCCTGCAGCAGGAACAATCTTCCTTTTCTCTCTTCATAAGACCCTCTCTTCCTTCCCTATCATTGACTTCAGAAGGTCATTTATTTATTTATTTTTTTAATAAAAATATTACCCATCAGCCCGCAGGGGGTGAGGGGCTGGGGTGCCACAAGCCGTCTTGGTTTCTTCTCTTCACGCACACCTTTCCCTCTCTACGCCCGTAGCTAGCCTCCAGAAGGTCATTTAAAAAGTCTCTACTATGAACTGGATTGCTTTCAGCCACCCCCTGACCCATATTAAATGTTAAACATGCAAAAATGCATATTAGCCTTTTGGATGATGATATCCCAGACAAGCAAGAGTTAGAAGGCACTGGGTCAGCGTATAGCAGCAGCGTGATAACAGTAATAGTCGTCCAAGGGGCCTGGGGTGGGCATGCCACACCCTTCCTCCCAACTGACTCTCAAGACCAGCCACCACAGGCAGACACCCTCATCAACCTCATTTCTACAGAGGTGAAGAAGGCTCAGAGAGGGCAAGTGGCCCTCCCAGAGTCACACAGCATGCCAAGATGGGAGCTTGTCAGGAGCCCAGGCCTCTGAACTTTCCTCTTGGGAGCCTCATGGAGGGGTGGGAAGGTCTTCCAGAACTAGGAGGGAAGTGAGCCCATCATAGATTCTCACTCACCCCTAGAAGGGCCTTGGAGGCTGCTGCTTGCTGCCTCTTGACAGATGGAGCTTGTTGCCACTCAGACTGTCCCTCTCTTGCTAGTCAGAGTCGGGAGCCCAACATGGCAGGTTGTACCCAGTCTGTCCCTCTCTCACTAGTCAGAGTCGGGAGTCCAACATGGCAGGAATTGCCAGCAGCATTCACCTTTTTCTGGGAAATGTGGCTACAACCGTCACATTGCCTGGCATGGACTGGGCACTCACCTCCTGGCAGGCCCAAGCCCAAGCACTGTTTCCCAAAATAGCTCATTCAACCCTTAGAACAAGCCTAGGGGAGGTGCTGGCACTATTACTGCCAGCCAGATGGGGAAATTGAGCCTCTGAAAGGCTAGGTAGCAGGTGCAAAGCCTCATAGCTTGCCAGAGTTGCATAAGGGGATGAATATGAACAAGTCTGCAAATGTGCCTGAAGAGCTGAGCACTAGGGAAGGACACCAAGAGGTGGTGTCCTCAGAGTGCAGCCTCCAGGAAGCGCAGCCCAGGGTGGAGGTGACCCTGGAAGGCCACTGAGGCATGGAAGCCTGCTCCAGTCAGAGATATGTTTTCAGAAGGACTCCATAGCTGGTTCACTTTGGCCACAGTTATTGGTAGTGTCATGTAGCCACTTCTGGGCCAGACCTCCCTCCTACCAAATTTTGCTGGGAGAAGCTGTGGTGAGCACAGGCACCTGTACATGTGCCCACACTCTACAGAGGGCAGCACTGATGACAGAACAGGAAAGGCTCGGCCCCATGTGACGTCAGCCAGGGCACTTCTCAAGTGGGCACTGCACCACATCTTTGAAGTCATGGCCAAGCTGGACAAAACTGACCAATTGTACCCATGGTCTCCTTCTGGACACCAGTGGTAACTTGGACACCCAGAAAAATCCTGAGAACAAGTGTGAGTGAGCAGTGCCCCAAAGACTGGCCAAGAAGAGGGTGTGGTGCCATAGGGTCTGAGGTTGGAGGATCTGGACCCAGCCCTGATGGCCATCGAGGGTAAGGCTTCCTCTTCGTCCCTCCCCACCTAACCTAACTCTGCTCAAGTCCGAAGGATGAGAAGGAGGCCTGTTGAGCAGTGTTTTTACCAACAGGGTGAAAAGCTGATAAATGCTCCCTAGGAGTGGTTGCCCATGTCCCCCAGCTCAGCACAGGCGGTGAATGAGGCCACTCAGCTCCACCCCAGGGTGGGACTGGGGCAGCACTGGCCACCTTCATTTGCCCAGTGTCTCTGGGGATGACAGGGAGAGGGCAGGGGGTGGATGAAGTCCAGATGGACAAGACCCCCCAAGAAGGTTGGGGAGGGGTGTAGTCAATGACGCCCGTGGTCTCTTCCCACGCTCCTGCAGAAGTCACCAGGGGCCAGAACCACCCGCCTTCAGGGGCGGGGTCAGCGCGGTGCACACGTGGGTGGGCGGAGCTCTGGCGCTTCCGGCCTAAGCGGGTGCTCCCGAGAGTCTAGTTAGCTGGGGAGGGGGGATTGAAGAGACTGGTGCCCAGGGGAGAGGGAAGAATGGGCAGGGTGACCGGGTGGAAGTGGGAGCCACTCCACCCAGCCATCTCCGGCACCGAGTGCAAAGATGAAACTGGTTTTGGGGAGACTAGACTGGGCAGAGCGTTTCTAGGGAACGTGACCCTCGCGTCCTTGCGCCGGGGGTTGCCGGGCAGCACCCTCGCGTCCAGTATTTGCCACGCGTTTCCCGCCTTGTCCAGTGCCCGCTCCTCCGCGAGATCCTCGGGCCTGCTGCGGACGGGGGAGGAGGGGGGTCGTTGCCCTTGAGGGCGGTGGGTCTGCAGCTGGGGGGGGGCGGGGCGGCAGGGAAGGGAAGGAGGGGCAGACGCCCATCCTCACCGGAACCCGCAGTATAAAGGGCGGTGGCTTTTTCGACCGGGGTGGGTGGCACCTTGTCACAGAGGGTGGTCTCGAACCCTCAGCGGCGAGGGGAGGGGGCAGCGAGGCGAAATGCGGGCGCGGCTTTGCTCAGGTTTCCTTCCCCCGTCTTCTCGCAGCGTCCCCTCCAGTCCCCGGCCGCTCCGTTGGCGCAGGGAGGGTCCAGGCCGCACCGGCCCCGGGCTGGGACTCCCGCAAAGGGTCCTGTGCTCCTCCCTCCGACCCCCGTGAAGGCGTAGTTCCACCAGGGTCTGCGGTCGCCGGACGCCTCCCTAGACCATGCCTGCACCCCTCGAGCGCGCCCACCCAGATTCTCGGAGCCACCCTGTGGTACGGCAGTCGCGCCCGGCCTGGCACAGCGGCGCACGAAGGGGCAACGGCACCCCCAGGCCGACGCCCCCACCCCGAGCGTGGTCCCTACCCCGCGGCCCAAGCCCGCTAGGCTGGCACCGCAATCCCTGCCCTATGGGCATCGGGTCTCCCCATCCCCTGGTCCCCAACCCTGTCTCCTGCAGGTTCCACCCGGAGCTTGCCCGCTCCCTTTCAGGGCGCAGGGTCCGAGATGGGAAAACACTCCACATCCCGCCCAGCAGTAGGCGAGGCCAGACAATAGTCTGTGCTCAGACCTGCTGCCCCAGGACGGCGGAGTCCCGGGTGCCTACCGGAGATGGTGCTGGCCATGGTGCTGGCGGCGGCGGGGTTGCGGGAGGCGGGAGAGGCGCGGGCGGCGGCTGGAGCTGCAGTCGGCGAATGCTGCAGTGTCGAGGAGGGGAGGGAGCTAGGGAGGGCGGGAGGCGGGAGCGCAGGGGAGAGGGAGGGAGAGAGAAAGAAAGAGAGAGGGAGAGAGAGAGAAAGCGCCCGGCTGTGGCTTGGGCTGCAGCCGTCGGAGGGAGGGGGTGATGGGAGGGGACAATGGGAGGGGCTGAGATCTGCCTGGGATGCAGAGCCCTGCGCTGCAGCCAGAGGCCCATCCTCCCACCGCTCACTGTTAGGACCCGCTGCCCCAACTTGGCTTTGTACACTTTCAGGGGGCTGGTGGAGACAGCACCCAATTCCCCAGGGGCTGTGCAGGAGGAGGGGGCAGGCCTCAACGTCAGGGTGGGGTTGCAGAGCTCTTCTGAGGCCAGTGAAGGCTGGGAGGTGCCTTTTTTGTGCCCAGGCTTGTGCTGAGGGAAAGCAAATCATGGATGGTGTGGGTGGGGGCTGGTCTGGAAGGCCTCCAGGGGCCTCCCAGAGGATGAGCAACTCGAGGCAGAGAAGAGGGTAAATCAACGTGCAAAGGCCTAGAACAAAGCTTTGGAGGAAGACAGAGACAGGATCTAATACCCACTCTGACATCTATTTGCTGTGTGATTGAAGGCAAGTTTCTGACCTCTCTGGGCCTCCGTTTCTCAGATGTGAGATGAGATAATGGTGTAATCCCCAGTGGTGTAGGAGAAGTGTGCAAACTTGGTGAGTGGTGTCCTGCCTGCTTCCTCCTCAGACTCAGAGTTCTGGTTGATACCCTCAAAGGGAAGGCCTTTCCCGGAGTAAGCATCACCTCTTTGGGAATGGGAAGTCAGGCAGATGGAGTGTTGTTCCCATTTTAGGGACAGAACCACTAGGCCAAGAAAAGGGCTGACCCCCAAGCAACGGAGTCCTGGAGCCAGAAGTAGAACTCTGGGGAAACCCGGAACATGCAGAGACGAGGAAAGCAAAGAACCTTGATGTGCACACTCAGTGAGCATAATGGGTAACCATCTGTCCTGTGGTCCACATGGGGGCTGGTCTACCATGGGAGTCCCACAAAGCCTACCAGAACAGACACTCAGTGCAAGTTCACTGACTTGATTGAAATCTCTGTGCCGGCCTTCTGGGGCTTGCTATGTGGCCTCCATGTCCCTTTCTGCTCATGTCTCAGGGTGTAGGACCACAGCACTTACATGTTATAATTTTAGAAGGCTGGGCAGGTGGTCCTGATGCACAATGTGTGACCAGGGTCCTCAGCTCCAGTTCTGGCCCAGGGTTTGCTGAATCTCTGGGTCCTGGACTTCCCTTCCTTGGACTTCTGTGGGAGAAAATGCCACTACTCTTAGAGGGTGGGGGGTGTGGAGGGTAAGGGTAAGACTCCCAGCTCTGGGACTTGCTGCCATCTTTTCACCTGGTGGCTCAGACAGTAAAGAATCTGCCAGCAACGCAGCAGACCCGGGTTTGATTCCTGGGTTGGGAAGATCTCCCGGAGAAGGGAACGGCTACCCACTCCAGTATTCTTGCCTGGAAAACCCATGGACAGAGGAGCCTGGCAGGCTATAGTCCATGGGGTCACAAAGAGTTGGACACAACTCAGCGACTAACACTTTCACTTTGGGAAATCTACTAACCACTGCCAACAGTGTGCTTCTTTTCCTCACCTGTAAGGAGTGGATCATAGACGCACTTATCTCAGGGATGGTTTGCCGGATGGACAAACATGTTAACTCCTGCATAGATGGCACTGGAAAGTGTGCCAGGTAAACATCCAGCAAGTGTGTGCCAGGTCTCCTCATCTTCTCCAAACTCCCTGCTGAGATAGACACTTTGCCATTCTCTTACTGGAACAGGTGGATATGGGTGGATGCCAGCGTGTGCCAGGGGCTTCCCAAGCATGATTTCAGACCAAGAGCCTAAACACACATGCGGCATTAACGTGCTACCAGCAGGAAAACCTCTGGACATTAAGCGGCCCACGGGACCCTCTAAAATCAGCCTGGCCAGAGTACTGCGGCTGCCACTGCACCGTCAATTTCTTCCTGGCGCTTTCCGGGGCATACTGGGGTCACCTAGACAAACATTTCTAACCACGGAGAGCTGCGTAGACCCCTGGAACTTCCTTGTTGACTGCCAGCTGGTGCCGGGAGCTGGGGATTCAGAGGGCCTGCCCTGACCATTTGGGGACATTGACCGAAAAAGCGGCTGGACCGAGAGGACAGTAAGCAGAAGAACGGATGAGGCTCTCAGGAGCCAAGTCACGGGCAAGGGGCAGCCATTTGCGAAATCTGAGAGTGATCAGCTCAGTCAAGTCTTAAAAAGACCTCTGGGCGTTTCAAGAAAAGGTGCAAACCATAGGAAACCTGTCAGAAGGTTTGTACAGTTGTCCGGGCAGTTGTCTGAGAGGGACTTGGCCCAGGCTAGGCGGGAAGTGGAACGGAGGCCCCCGTGGGGATGACTTTGAGGAGGGAGCCGGGCGGGATCCTAGGTTCGTGCCCCGGGGCGAGAAGGGGCGGGCCCTGGGCTCAGGGTCAACGGAAGGGGCTGGTGGGACCTGGACCGCAGCGCGCGACTAGCGCGCGCACCCTCAGGGGTGCAGTTTCCGGCCGGAGCACTGCGCAAGGGACTGGGAATGGCGGCGCAAGTGCAGAGAGTTCAGGGAAGACGGCGCGCCTAAGCCCGCATACTCAGACTGGCTGCCGGCTGCGGACACGGTGGTGGTGTGTGGGCCGGACTGGGGCGAAGTTCTGGGGACCCCTATTGTGTACGGCTCCCCTCGGAGACCCGGGCACTGGAACCTGTGCTCCAGCAGCGGCTTCCGTCACTGCAACTCCCGGCAGGCCCCGCGCCACCCTCAGGTCCCGCGCTGGCGGTTCTGCCGCGCTGCATTGTGGGGCGCGTAGTGCCCAGCTCTACGCTCGCGGAGTGGGCCGGGCCCGAGGGAAGGGCGGCCGGGCGGGGTTTTGGAGCGCTGGCAGTTAGTTCCAGTGTCTAGGCGAAACCAGGCCTCGGGAGGCGGGTTGGTTTGCGGGACGCCGCACGGATTCGCGTCCCAGGTCAGAGCAGCACACGTGTTCTTTCGCTGCCCGCCTGGGAGGGATGGAGATGGCCCAGAGAACCGAGGGTGGGAGCCGCACGGGTGGGAGGTTCCGAGCCGCCCAGGCTGGGGAGGGGGTGGACGGTGGTGGGGCGCTGCTGGGAACTGGCTCCTCTGCTGTGGCGGAGGTCAGTGCAGTGTCGTTGCGGGTGGAGCACGTGGAACTGCACCTCCGTCTCTTCTGTTGCCTCTCCAGGAGTTCGGTGGAGCTGTGTGGGGCGGGAGAACAGGGCAGGGACGGCACCTCTCCGAGCCCCTTGTGATGGGATGTCACAGGCTCACCTTCGGACCTGTCCGCGGGAGGCACTGCCTGCGGGAACTGATGAAGTGGCCTGCACTCGGGAAAAGCTCGCTAGACACAGGCTTGTTGTCATTTCCGTCTCTGCTGTAGGATCTCGCGTGGAGAGAGGCTCCTTGTCCCCGCAGTGCAGGCTGGCATCACTTGCCTGAAACCGCTGAGACTCTGAGATGTTCAGAGGAGGTTTTGTCTCGCAGATCCACACAGCCTGCACTTCAGCCAACCTCTGTGACCCCCCAAGAGTAGATCAGTATGCCCAAGATAACCCTGAAAGGTGTGACAGTGGACTTCCCTTTCCAGCCGTACAAATGCCAAGAGGAGTACATGAGCAAGGTTTTGGAGTGTCTGCAGGAGGTGAGGCTGCAGACTGAGGGACTTGTACCTGGGGATGGGTCAGCGTGGGTAGAGCCTCTGCAAAGACCTAACGCATCAGTACATACACCTCCTGTTAACTCTGGCCAGGTCCTACTGGTAATGCTGCCGTTATGGATGTGGGCCTTAGCCATAAATAGGGCTCATGTTTTAGGTGGAGTAGGAGAGATGCTGAACAAATAAATTTAAAAAAGGTAATTCTAGATGGTGATGAGTTCTATAAAGAAAGGCATAAGGTGGTAGGCTTAAGAGCACCTGGGGGAACCTCACTGAGAAGGTGGTGTGTGAGCTGAGGCCCAGCGATGAGAAGCAGCCAGCCATCTGAGGATCTGGAGGACGTATTTCCACAGAGGGGCAGCTGGTATCCAGCCCTCATCTGGGGCGGTCATTAAACCTCATGGGATACAGCTAGTGTCCTGCTGGGTTTCTGGGCATGCCCTCTTGTCTCTGCCCAAGCCCCCAGCCCTCAAGGGCTGCATCTGCAGCTGGGCACGTTGTGTCTGCTCAGGCTCCCCACTCAGGCTCCCAGCTGAGAGCTATGTAGGCCATCAGATCTCATCAAGATCATGTAAATACTTGGATCCAGAATTGTAGAATGGAACTCCTATTTTGAGGCTTGACACCTAATTAATCATTTTCCTATTTATGGCATGTTAGAAGATACTGTGGTGGTGTTTTGGGTAATGCTTTGCAAATTGTTTGCTAACATGTATTGACCTAACCTCCAGCTTTTGGTTTGGGAGTGGAAAGATCCTGTGGAATTTTATGCTCTCTGCTGGCTGCTGGGCTGGTCTCAGGTGGGCTGTGTGGCCTGCGGTGCCTGCCCCCTGCTCCCCCCGACCCTTTTTCCCCACCCCATTCAGAAAGTGAACGGCATTCTGGAGAGCCCCACAGGCACAGGGAAGACACTGTGCCTTCTCTGCAGCACACTGGCCTGGCGAGAGCACCTCCGAGACGCGGTCTCTGCCCGCAGGATCGCTGAGAGGGCATCAGGGGAGCTCTTCCCCGACCGCACCTTGGCGTCCTGGGGGAACGCCATCCCGGAAGGAGATGTCCCAGGTGATGCTCCTTCTGCCCCACTCCTGGCAGGGAGGTGGGAAAGGAAAGGGGATTTGTAGCTGCCACGCCATTTCTCATCGTCCTAGCTGTAAACCTAGGGTCATAGCCTTACAGACAAATGAGGACTATGCAGAGACCCACTGCTCTGCTTCCTGGTCACGATTTCAGGCACCTGATGCTTAGCTGTCTGTGGGTGGACTTAGCTTAGTGCCCGTAGCCGTGACCTGTCCTTCCTTGTGCTGGGCAGCCTGCTACACGGACATTCCGAAGATCATCTATGCTTCCAGGACTCACTCGCAGCTCACGCAGGTCATCAGCGAGCTCCGAAACACTTCCTACCGGTGGGTCGGGGGGTGGTCTGCCAGGACTCCACCCTGGGACACCCTTACTGGGCTAGAACCCTGAGCTCCTTGTGGCCATCAGGATGTCAGCTGTAGGTGTGGGTGGGGCAGCGGAGGTGGGGCTCTGCCCTGTGTCGGAGCTCCCGGCACTTCTACAAGAGGGCTGTGTCCCCTTCTTCCAGTGTCCCATGAGAGGAGTGTGGAGGTGGAGGGGCCTTCCAGAGGCCTGCCCTCATTTCTCAGCCTTGCCTCCTCACTTGCCCTGGACCCTGACTCAGGCTGGGCTAAGCCGCAGGGAAAGCCCCTGTCAGTCCTGGGGCAGATTTCTGCCCTGCCTGCCCGCTCTGGTTGCCTGGGCAAGTGAGCCAAGCTTCCCAGTATAACTCTTGGCTCTTGTCGCTGGATGGCACTGGGGCCCCCGCCCTGTCTTCTGCCAGGCCCCGAGTGTGTGTGCTGGGCTCCCGGGAGCAGCTGTGTATCCACCCTGAGGTGAAAAAGCAGGAGAGTAACCACATGCAGGTGCGTTCCCGTCCCTGCCTGTCTCCTGGGGTTCTGCTGCTGCTGCTCTGTAGGGGCTGCCCAGGCTTTAGGGCCTCAGCTGTGCCCTGGGATGTGGGGTAGGGGAGCAGGGTGAAGAGCTGGTGGGGTGCCTGAATGGTGGCAGGGGAGGGCAGGGTGCAGTTGTTACACAAGCCCAGACCTCGTGTCCCCCAGGTCCACTTGTGCCGCAGGAAGGTGGCAAGCCGTTCCTGTCACTTCTACAACAACGTGGAAGGTGAGAAGGCTCATGCGGCCCCTCCTCGCCTCAGTGAGCGTGCTGCAGGGCGGGGAGTGTGGGCGCCTCTGAGGGTCGAGCTCGGCGGCCTCCTATGTGCAGGGGCACCTGGGCTCTGTTTCGTGACATTGGCGAAGGAGCTCATACGGGCTGAGGGACTGGGCTTTTCGGGAGGGTCCCCGCCATGCCCAGTAGGGGAGGTTCCCTGGGCCTAAACTGTCCCTTCTAGGAGTCTGGAATTGAGGTGCCTGTCAGGTAGGAATGCCAGTGTGAGCAGCCCCTAGGACAGGCTAGGTACTGGGTCTCTGGAGAGCATTTCTCTTGGGGTCTCAGCCGCCTTCCACAGCAGCTTGTGGGTCAGCTTGCTCCCTCTGGTGGACCAGCCTTTACCTGCAGGGTCCCTCACCTCACCTGGAGGGACCTTGAGGAGGGAGGGGCCAGGAGGCCAGAGTGGGGTGGGGAGCTGGGGGGAGCTTTTGGCCTACAGAGGAGGTACCCTCGGAGCTGGTGCCTGCTGGTCCCTGGGCTGCAGGCCCCCTCCCACTGCCCTCAGCCTCCTCCCCTGGGTCTCCCGTTGGTGCTCAGCCTCAGCCTGTGGCTGCCTTCTAAAGCACAGAGCAGGGCTCCCTCAGGACTTGGTTGAGGCTTGGTGCCCTCCCCAGGGGCTGCCTGGAGTCATTCCATCCCGGATGACCCCTGTGGTCCAGGGGGACTCGGTGAACCTAAGAGCCTGTGTTCACTCCCACCGTGTCCCCAGAGAAGAGCCTGGAGCAGGAGCTGGCCACCCCCATCCTGGACATCGAGGACTTGGTCAGGAGCGGGACCAAGCACAAGTAAGCTCCCCTCTCGGCCGCCCCAGGCTGGGCTCCCTCCACGTGCAGAGGCACATCCATTTTTTTCCTTTTGAAATCATGAAACTAACGTTGTTCGGTATGAAAGTACATGCCAGTTGTGAGGACTGTGAAGTTCTAAGAAGTGAGACCCTTCTTCCTGGCCCCCAGCCCGCCTCTACTCCCCAGGCATTGAGCTTGTCTTCCACCTGACGTGCCCCCCACCCCCGACATCTGCTGCAGCTTCATGGATTCAGGGCTCTGGTCGTGGGGGCACAGGCCCGGCTGTCCCCTTTCCTCCCGTCTCATCCACCTGCCCAGGAGTGGGCCTGGGGCTTTTGTAGATTTTACACGAGTGAGTGGTCCACTCACACGGTTGAGGACAGATGTGTAAGATGTGTAAGCCTCGCTGCCCGTGCAGTGCCCCAGCACCTCCTCCCCTCCAGGCTATGCCCCTACTACCTGTCTCGGAACCTGAAGCAGCAGGCGGACATAATCTTCATGCCCTACAACTACCTGTTGGATGCCAAGGTGAGGCCTCAGCCTGCGCAGCTGACAGTGCCTGATGGCAAGAAGGTCCCAGGCTCAGAGGTGCCAGCAAAGGAGCCCTTACTGGTTCTGGTTCCAGTATTAGATTGTTGCTGGGAGCTGCAGGCTGGTGCCGGAGGACCAGCCTCCCTCATCAGCAGAGCTGGGTGGGTGGTGGGAGTGAGGGACTGCCCGGGGTCGCTGTCCTCCCACTGGACACCACAGGGCAGCCCGGGCACATCAGCCCCAGCCCAAAGTCCCACCTCTTGCTGTAGAGTCGTCGTGCACACGGCATTGACCTGAAGGGGACGGTTGTGATCTTCGATGAAGCTCACAATGTGGTAAGTGTTTGGGGGCCTCCCAACATCCCCTTCCTCACACAGAACAGCTGGGCCGTCCTGTTCAGACCTCCGTGCCCCACTGTCAGGACCAAGCAAACTTGGGCAAGGCAGGCTTCCAGCCTGTGCCCGCCATTTCCACACAAGACCCCAGAATCCCCCTGCCATCTTATCCTTCTCTTCCCTTTGTCCCTGTTGGCTGCCTCTGTCACCTGCTTGCTCCGCCCCACCTGTTCTGCGGCCTCTGCCAGGGCCCAGGGACCGTGTCTCCAGGCGTGGCGGGCCTTGACCGGGGTGCTGGAGGAAGACCACTTGGGGAGCCTGGCATCCTGGGCCAGAGGTGGTCACCCTCAGCCCCACTTGATTCCAGGCAGTTGTTGCCATGGGGGCAGTGGGCCCAGTGGGCTGGTTTTGACTCGAGAGTAGCTAGAAGCCAGAGTTTAGTGGGAAATTTATTAATAATGGCAACTCAAACAAAATAGTTTTTCAATACTGTCTGGACCAGACGTCCACCTCTGGGCCAGTTTGAGAGCTGGCCTTGAGATCACAGGGTGGGGCTTGGGGGGCTCTCACTTCCTCTTCCCTCTGCCCCCCGCCCCACATCTGCCTCCCGGAGCCCCATGACAGGTGGACTTGGGCTCACAGGAGAAGATGTGCGAGGAGGCTGCATCCTTCGACTTGACGCCCCACGACGTGGCCTCGGGGCTGGACGTGATTGACCAGGTGTTGGAGGAGCGGACCAAGGTGGCACAGCAGGCCGAGCTCCACCCAGAGTTCAGCGCAGACTCCGCCGGGTCAGGTGAGCTCGCGGTGGGGCCCACAAGCGGGACAGGGGCCAGTCTGCCCAGCACCCTTCTTTCCATTTGGCTTCTGCAAACATCAGCTTCTGTTCGGCTTCTGGAAACATCAGTTTGTCAGGCTTCTCAGCCTCATAGACTAGGGGGCTGGGTAACCCAACGAGTCAGCACTTTCTCAAGTCCTTTCTACCATCTTCCTGGGGCGTGGATCTACTTCTGGGTAGACGTGAAAACCAGGGATGTTAGCTGTAGGGATGTTCAGTAACAACCTGCGAGCATCGTGCGCATGAAATGTTCTCTTCTTGGAGTCCTCACCCCTTTTTCTGTCTGATCAGGGTATGCATAGAGGTGTTGGTCGACGCGGTTAGTGTGTGCACGCGGTTAGTGTGTGTGTGTGGTTAGTGTGTGCATGGATTCTACACGACCTTTGGTAGTTAGTAATCCACGTTTTGCTCACCCAGACCACTTGGTAGCAGGGGTTTCGCTGTTGAGTTGTGGTGGGTTTGTTGCATTCGCACCTGCCCTGTGGGCATCTTCCACATCCCACTGTGTCCTCACACAAGATGCAGCAGGGTGTGAATAGCCCTTGCCTCCCAGTCCCACACGTGGACAGACTCCGGACGGAGCAGAAGCCCCTTCTCCCGTCAGGCTGCCTGCTTCTGCCTGTGAGGGTCCCAGGTCCTCTCTTGTCGTGCTCACAGGCTGTGTTGGGGGGAGAGTGGGTTTGTAAACGGCTTTGTGTGTTTAACACAGAAGTTCTCAGACATGTCAGCTTCAGGACCCTTTAGGTTCTTAAACTTTCAGTTCTGGAAATTTACTAAGCTTTGTTTTTGTGAGTTACATCTACAGATAGTTATCCTGTTAGAGGTGGAAACTAAGAAACTAAGTAACAAACTGTTTTGTGTTACTCGGTGTTATGTGTCAGTTTCCCAGGTCTGCCCTAACTAAGTACTACACCCGGGCAGTGCTGGGTCAGGTGTCAGCGGGCGGCCCCTTCTGCGATTCCTGGGGCGTGCGCCCCAGCTCTGGTAGCTGCTGGCAGACCTGAGCTTGTAGACGCGTCACTACAGTCTAGCTCCATCTTCACACCATGTCCTCCATCCTTGGGACATTAGTCACCAGATGAAGGCCCAGCCCAGTCCACTAGGACCTCATCCTAACTGACTGTGTCTGCACATAAGGTCACATTCACAGGGATCAGGGGTTAGGATTTGAACATAACTTTCTGGAGGGTACAATGCAATCCAGAACATGTTAACTTAAATAGCCTTTTTTAATATAAGGTAATTGAATCTTGTAACGTGATAGCACACGTCACAGCTGTGTTCATTTCCCAGTGCTGCTAAAGGAAATACCCAGATGTGGCTTGAAGCAGCATATGTGTTCTTTCATGGCCCCCAGAAGCCCGGGAGGATCTTCAGCGCCGGCTCCACTGTGGGCTGTGGAGGAGGCTCCATCTCCTGGCCTTTCCCAGCTTCTTGGGGCATCTTCTCTGACCCTTTGACGACCTTCCATCTTGCTTAGGGTCCCCAGACAATCCAGAGTGATCTCCCCATCTCCAGGTCTCAGCATTATGGCACCTCCAAGTCCCTTTGCCACAGAGCTGACATAGTCAGTGAAGTATAGTAGCCCTGCTCACCACAACTAGAAAACACCCGCAAGCAACAAAGACACAGCACAGCACAAAAATAAATAAAAAAGAAACCAAAGATATTTCACAGAACAGGAGGAAGTTTTTGCAAATAATATATCTGATGAGGGGTTTGTATCTAAAGCATAGAGAAAACTCTTAACAAAAAGACCACCCAACCCAGTTTTAAATGGGCAGAAGATATAAACAGACACAGATGGTCAATATGCTCACAAAAAATGGAGCCCATTGGTCATCGGGAAAATGCAGATTAGAACCATGATTGGTGTGTGTCCCTGGGTCCCTCCGAAGATGACCCCCTGCCCCCACCCAGCTCAGGCTGCTGCTTCCTGTCCAGTTGGGACAGCGTGGGTTTCAGGGCCAGCTCTCTTCTGTGGCATCCTGCCCTCTATGCCAGCATCCTGGCTCCTTAGGACAGCCGGTGGAGCTGGAAGTAGGTAGGTTTGTGCATGTGCACTTTTCCCTCCCCAGGGCTGAACTTGGAGCCGGAAGACCTCGCTAAGCTGAAGAGTAAGTGCCTCTCTTTTCCTGCCTGTGCCCTGGACCCCCACAGCCCCAACCTGATAGCCCCCTCCCGCCACAGTGATTCTGCTTCGCCTGGAGGGGGCCATTGATGCTGTGGAGCTGCCTGGAGACAACAGTGGTGTCACCAAGCCTGGGAGGTGAGGGCCGGAGTGGGCAGGTGTGCGGGGAATGTCTTGGGTCACAATGCAGGGAGTCTCCCCATCCTGGAGGCCCTGGAGTGGCTGCCAGCATTTCGTTTGGTCCTTGAGAAAGTTGGGACCACTCGCTGCTCTGGTCCAGCCCTCTGTCTGCAGTTGCCTTTTAAAATGAAGTACCACCTTCTGTTGGGAGGAAGAGCAGGTGTAACTCCTTGCATGCTGCCAGCTGTGCCAGCTCAGGATGCAGGCCCTGAGCCCCGCCTGCTCTGCTGTGCTCAGACCCTCTAAGGGCCCAGTTGCTCCCCACATGGCCCAGCCGTCTCCTAGGCTCGAGCAGGTTTCCTCAGCAGTTTCCACTACCCACCTCCTCCCGACTCTTTCCAGAACTGCTCCCTGGATGCCCTGCCCAGAGCCTCCACTCCACAGAGGCCTCCATCTGAGGCCTGAGCCCCAAGCCCAGGTCTTTCTCTGGGTATGCAGGTCTCAGGCAGACTGCTTTCCTCTCCATGGGGGCTTTTGAGAGGAGAGGCCACTCCCCTCCAGCTTTGGGCCTCCCTGGAGGCTCAGAGCTTGTTTGCAGGTGAAGGAAACTTAAAATGCCTTAATGGCTGTTATGTTCCCAAAGTGCAGAGCCGCCTCTTTCTCATAGCTACATCTTCGAGCTGTTTGCTGAGGCCCAGATCACGTTTCAGACCAAGGGCTGCATCCTTGACTCCCTGGACCAGCTCATTCAACACCTGGCAGGACGTGAGTCCCGGCCACGCTCTGGGGCCGCCCCTTCCTCTGGGCCACTGACTGCTTTCTGATTGGGAGGCTGAGTCCTTAGAGTGTCTGATGGCATGTGTCCCATAATGAGCAGTCTTCCTGGTCAGCCCCTTTCAGGAAAGAGGATTGAGGGGCTGGGTGGCCAATGAACCGTGGGCCCCACCACTCTCTCCTCCAAACCTCCGTGCTGTTTCCACCCAGAGGGTTCCCCAGGACCACTCCCCATTGGTCTCCCTGGGGGCACCCAGCCTTGCTGTGCTCTTGGCCCCTGGGCAACCCCAGAAGCCTTTGTGCTTGTCCTACTGACCCAAAGGAGACCCCCTGGAAGAGGGGAGAACTGTCTTCTGAGGGTACGCCCCTCACTAACCGCTGCCCCCACAGGTGCCGGGCTGTTCACAAACACGGCGGGCCTGCAGAAGCTGGTGGACATCATCCAGGTAGGGAATGACTGCCACCAGCAGGTGGCGCCTCTTCTCCCCATGGAAGGTCGGGGCTTTCTCTGTGGGCTGCTGGTGGTGCTAGACTGGCAGCAGGGCCAGCTGCCCCAGCACATGCTTCAGGTCAGCCCCACAGTGTGGGGTTCCTCTCACTCTGGGCACCTGCTTCAGGCCTTGAGGATGGGACCAGGCGGGCAGCGGGTCCCCCAGATTTTCAGACAGGCCTGGCCAGCTGTAGGCTCTTCTCGTTTCTTACTGACACAGCTCTTCAGGGGAAAGTTAATGATAAGTGGATCCCAGAGTAGGGGGGAGGGGGACACAGACACTGTGCCCTGTTATTGCTGGGCCAGCCTCACCCAGAGGGTGCCCAGACATGGATGGGGTGAGTGTGTCCAAGTGACGCCTGTGAGCATTGGTGGGGCCTAGGGCCGGTGTTGGGATCAGTGGTGGGTTGCACATCCCTGGGCCAGGCCAGTCTCACTCTGGGCTTTGGGATCTTGGAGGTGGGGCAGCTGAGGCCCTCTTGGACCCGTGGAGACCCCACCTTCCCTAAGCCAGGGGACCAGGGGCTGTCACGTGCCTCAGGGCCACTGGTGTTCCCACCTCCTGCCCCTGACGTGCCATCCTCCTCGGGCTCGGCTGAGGCACTTCCTCCACTCAAGTGGACAAGCTGGGGCCTGTCTTCTGTTAGCTGGGCAGCTCAGGGCCTTTGTTCCTCCTTGCTGGGCCTTTCAGCAGAGGCCCCTCCCTGGCCATTGGTCCTTGGGACATGGGCACCAGAGGCCCTGTGTGGCATGTGTGTGGCTGCCCATGCCTCAAGGAGTCACGTTGAGGGGGTCCCTAGCTGCGTATGCTCAGTAGGCTCGCGGCCCTCGGTCACCTGCCCAGCAGCGCCTGTCACTGTCACCCCACCTTGTCCCTCTCGCCAGCCCTTGCTGTGTTCCAAGGCCACATGCCCTCTTCCACTCCACTGCATGGGTGGCATCCATGGGGCCCCTGGCCGCACCCACAGGTGCTCGTCATATTGGGATGTGAGATGAGTAACTGCTGGGTCACACTTCCTCCAGCTGGAGGGGACAGGACGTGCCAGCGAAAGAGAATGGCCTGCAGGCAGTTCAGGCAGCAGAAGATGCTGAGTCACCCGCGGGGGCCACTTAGAGCAGCTGCCAAAGGAGATTCCAAAGCCACGGGCTTAGTGGTGTTTGGGCTCCAGAGAGTCTGGGGCAGGGAGCAACCCACTCCATAAAAGGGTATCCGGGGAGGGGTGGGGCTGCACAGGCCTGGAACCCAGGGCCCTCTGAGGAGGGGCAGGAGGGGTGGGCAGAGAGTGCCACGAGGCAGGGTCTGCTTGGAAGGGCAAGGCCAGGGCCCTGCAGTCAGGACTTGGGACTCTTAGAGACCCAGCAGGCGTGATGGGTCACCGCACGGACGGTGGAGGCCTTGGACGCCCGCTACCCTGGCACGGAAGTGCCACGAGGAAGCAGGCAGAGCCCAGGCCTAAAGGACCACCACTGGCGTCCTCCTCTGTGAGCCTGGCTGTCTTTCCAGCCCCATTCCTGCCTCACAGACAGGACAGAGCCCCCAGGGTGGAGTGCCGAGCTGCCGGCAGACTGGCACCAGAGCCAGCCAGGAGGGAGCCACACCTGGCCCTCCCCTGCAGCCGTGCCTACATCACTCAGCACAGGGCGACCACACTGGGGTCTGAAACTTCTCCCGTCCCCTGAAGTGTGGGAGCTGCTCTGGGGCCACAGCGTGGGTTTGCAAAGGAAGCCATGGCCCCAAAATGGCCTTACCTGCCAGCGTGGCCTCCGCTTTGGGATGGAGTCATGTGTGTGGACCTGTCCTTGCAGGGAGATACTTGGGCAAATTACTAAGCTGGGTGTTTTGCCATCTGGATGATGGAAAAGCTTCTTAAAGCTCCTCTTGCCCTTGGCGCTTACTCCTCACAGGCTGCACGGTACCCACGGGCTGTGCTTCTGGGGTCTCACACAGGGCCGCAGGGTGCCTGCTGCTCCTCCTGGCCCCGCACCCACGTCCCCTGGGCCGTTGGAGTTTGCCGCAAACAGGGTGCTGATCCATTTGTAGGAAGGTGTGGTGGGTAAAGCTTCTGCCTCCAGCCGCTGGTGGTGCCGGTCTCCTGTTCTCATAGGAACCGGGTAGAAGTCGAGGTTCTGTGGTCAGTGTCCAGCCCAGCATGAGGCCCCTGGGAGCGCGAGGCTGTGGACACACTGTCCCTCCTACATGTGTCTTGGCCTTGTCTCTACCGGCCAAGTGTCAGCTTCTTCCTTTTCTGTGAGAGCCTCCTGAGCCTCGGCCAGGACTCCTGGACCTTTGGGCTGTTTTGGGGCAAGCCGGGGCTCTGTAATGTCCAGAGGGCTGCCTGAGGCTCAGTCTCTGCTCTCCAGGGCGGCTGTACCGTCTGTTCTGGAGAAAGTTACATGTGTGTCTTATATATTTCCAGTGTTAAATACTTTCGTTGCTATTGAGAAAGGGATCTTTTTAATGCACCGGTGCTTGTGTATGAGAAACCCATTGACTTGTATCTGTTGGTCTTGTGTGAAGCTGTCTCACCCAGTTTTCTTTTCACTCAAAATGTTTGTCATTCTGTTTCCTGGGTTTTCTAAGTGGACAGTCATGTTGTTTGTAATGTTTAGTGTGCTGTACTTTCTGCCCCAATATTTATCCCTGCTGTTGTTTTTTCTTGGCTTGTTGCGTTCACCAAGAGTATAATTCCACTTGTTTTACTTAGGGATTAATTTCATCCTTTTAGTTCTCAAGTAAACTGAGGTCCTTTGCCCTGGCCCTGAGCCAGCGCTGGCGGGGAAGGGGAGGCGAGCTGCTGACCTGGGCCCGGTGCCCATGAGAGGTGCGGACTGGCGGCCGAGGAGGGGCCAGCAGGACTGCTGTATCGCACGGGGCAGCTCTCTCCCCTCAGCCTCTTGGCTTGGAGGCAGTGGCGGGTGACGACCACGCCCTGAGTGCCTGTCTCTCCTGCGTGGGAGCAGCATGTCAGGAGAGGCAATCTCAGGTGTGTCCTGCTTACCTCATCCCTCATCTCTGCCTTCCAGATTGTGTTCAGCGTGGACTCTGCCGAAGGTGACCCTGGTCCCATGGTGGGGCTGGCGTCTCAGTCCTACAAGGTGGGGCTGCCTCCAGGATGGGGCTCCTGGGTGGGATCTCAGTCCTACCAGGTGGGGCTGCCTCCAGGATGGGGTTCCTGGGTGGGATCTCAGTCCTACCAGGTGGGGCTGCCTCCAGGATGGGCTCCTGAGTGGGGCCTGGGACACACGTGCACTCCTGGGACACCTGTCCACTCTGCCCCTCCAGGTGCACATCCACCTGGATGCGGGTCACCGGAGGACAGCTCAGCGATCAGATGTCTGGAACACCACGGCGGCCAGAAAGCCAGGTATGGCGCCTCGTGGGCAGGGACACGCTCCCCCTGAACTGGGGTGGCGCCTTGTCCAGCTGTGGGCTCCTGGCCGCCTGTCCATCCAGCCTTATCTAGGTGCCACCCATCTGTCTTCTGAGAGTCTGAACAGAGAAGCCAGAGTGCCCCGAGGCTGGGCTCCTGGTCCCCAGCATCCTCCGTGGTCACTCCTTTCATTGCTGGGGCAGGCTGGCCTGGGACAGTATGGGCCCGGGTCCGCCTCCATCCTCCCCACTGAGGGCAGGTCCCATCCTAAAGGTTGGAAGAGCCTTCTCTGGTTCACTTCTGGAAGTGTCACTGCTGGCCTGTGATGTGGCTGTGATCCCAGGGTCACAGTGCCAGCATCCGCATTTGCTGTTCCCATCTCGTTCTGTGGAGCACGGAGGGCAGGGAGGCATGTCTGTCCTGCAGGCGTCTGTAGTGGCTTCCTGCCTCCTGGGGCTGTGGGCCCAGGCCCCTCCCTCTTCTGCAGTCCCACCTGGTGTGTAGGGAGGGGACTGGCTCTTCATGCCCTGAGCCACAGGGACCTCTGGGGTTGGAGTGGGCTGATCTCTCTGGAAGTGACCTCAGAGCCCTCCTCTGACCCCGGGGTGCTGAGGGGTTTCTCCAGTGTGCTTGCTGTTCCTGGGCTCCCGAGGAAGCACTCAGCCCCAGGCCCAGCTCCTGACTCAGGCAGGCCCCTGGGCAGACTTGCACACCCAGGCCTCAGGGCCCAGCGCCACGCATTGGGAAGGCTGATCACTGTGTGGCTGGCAGCTGGGCCTCATGTGCGTCCCCTGCAGGGAAGGTGCTGAGCTACTGGTGCTTCAGCCCTGGGCACAGCATGCGTGAGCTGGTCCGCCAAGGCGTCCGCACCCTCATCCTCACCAGTGGCACGCTGGCCCCCATGGCCTCCTTCAGCCTGGAGATGCAGATGTAAGGGCAGGTCCTTGTGCCCCCCAGGGGTGGGGCGGCCATCCTGAAGCCAGTCCCCTGCCCTGGGCCGCAGGGTGCTGGGGTTCAGGATTTCACAGGGCAACCCCCTGCCTCCCTCCAGCCCTTTCCCAGTCTGCCTGGAGAACCCCCACGTCATCAACCAGCACCAGATCTGGGTGGGGGTCATCCCCAAAGGCCCTGATGGAGCCCAGCTGAGCTCTGCCTTTGACAGACGGTAGGGGGCCTGGTGGGCCAGCCGGGCAAGTCGGGCAGTGAGTACTGGCCCCTCATGGCAGCAGCCCCCTGGTTCTCTGCAGGTTTTCTGATGAGTGCCTGTCCTCCCTGGGGAAGGTGCTGAGTGAGTGCATGGGTGCCCCCCCAACTCCTTGTCCTGCCTGGTCTTCTAGGGAGGGGGGTGGGTGGAGGGGCTCTCTGGACACCTGTCCCGCTGACCCAGGCCATGGCACTTGCAGGCAACATCTCCCGCGTGGTCCCGCACGGACTCCTGGTCTTCTTCCCTTCCTACCCGGTCATGGAGAAAAGCCTGGAGTTCTGGAGGGTGTGTCCCCCCTCCAGTGTTCTCTGGGACGGGTGTGGAGGGGAAGCCCCAAACGGCCAAGAGTCTGTAGGAGGGCCAGGCGCACACCTTATCTGAGAAGTCTCCTCCCATAGGCCCGTGACTTCACCAGGAAGCTGGAGGTCCGGAAGCCCCTGTTCGTGGAACCAAGGAGCAAAGGAGGCTTCTCGGAGGTCCGGGTCCCAGGCCCCCCACCCCCGGCTGCCCTGGGCTCAGGCCACCCTTAGCCCTGCGTGGCTGAGGTCCTGCTGGCCTTTTAGAAAGTTTGGGCTCAGGGATGACAGCAGCAGACCCCACCCCACCCCTCCTGCCCTAGCACCAGACCCTGTGTTTTCTGGGAACGGTAAGCAGATGCTGGGTGCCAGTCCAGATTGGCCTGGAAGCTATGCCGTGAAGAAGCTGCTTGGGCCTGCTGGCCTGCCTCCAGGCTGGGGTGCTTTGTCTCGGAGGGTGATTCCTGGGGCTTGCTCAAGGAGGTGGAGGGGTCAAGGGCCGGGCTGGGCTGACCAGCCTTCCCTTCCAGGTGATGGAGGCTTTCTACGCCAGAGTTGCTGCCCCCGAGTCCAGTGGGGCCATCTTCCTGGCTGTGTGCCGGGGGAAGGTGAGCCTCCAAAGATTGGGTCTCACACGCCTGCCCTTCCTCCCCACCTTAACCCTGTGCCCAAGGAGACTGAGGGCTCTTGACCTGGGGCTGCACCATGGGCAGGAAAGGCTGGTCACATCCCTCAAGCCCCAGGTCCAGCAGATATGGGAAGCTGTGGTCCTTTTGGTCCTAGGGGGGGGCCCTGAGGTCCTGGAGTGGGCAGGAAGGACAGAGGAGGTTCTGGGAATGAGGACGTGGTTGTGAGGTTCTGGGAGCGGTGGACTCCAAATCCAGCCTGGTTCAAGGTTGGAGGGTTCTTCACCCTGCTCATCCTGGATGCGTGTGGCCATGAGGGTTCAGGCACAGGGAGACCCTTAGGGAAGGTCCTGGGCTTGATGGAGACAAACGGGCAAAAAGTACCTGCTGCCCTCCAGGCTAGTGAGGGACTGGACTTCGCAGACGTGAATGGCCGTGGAGTGATCGTCACAGGCCTCCCGTACCCACCCCGCATGGACCCCAGGGTTCTCCTTAAGATGCAGTTCCTGGATGAGATGAAGGCCCAGAGTGGGGCTGGGGGCCAGGTGAGAGGCGGAGCTGGGTGGGGCTGGGGACCATGTGAGGGTCGGGGCTGGGAGTGGGCTGGGAGTGCTCCAGCTGACATGACAGCCCCTCCCCACCCCACTTCAGTTCCTCTCTGGACACGACTGGTACCGGCAGCAGGCATCCAGGGCTGTGAACCAGGCCATCGGGCGGGTGATCCGGCATCGCCACGACTATGGGGCTGTCTTTCTTTGCGACCACAGGTGCAGCCCCTCCCACCAAGCTCTGGGGCCAGAGCCCCCACCCCCGACACCGGCTCTTCCCTCTGGCGGGTCTGCCGGAGGAGTGGGCGGTTGGGGTGTGGGGTTCCTAGACTGAGGCCCCACCGCCCTGCAGGTTTGCCCACGCAGACACCAGAGCCCAGCTGCCCTCCTGGGTGCGCCCCCACGTCAAGGTGTACGATAGCTTTGGCCATGTCATCCGAGACGTGGCCCAGTTCTTCCGTGTGGCCCAGAAGACTGTGAGTCCCCAGCACGAGTTGGATGTGCCCTCATGCCCACCCCGAGGGAGGGGCCGGGTGTGACCCCTGACCACCTGTGACTGTCTAGATGCCTGAGCCAGCCCCCCGGGCTGCTGCCCCAAGTCTGGGCGAAGGAGGAGGCATTGTCTCAGTGTCCGTGTCACCAGGCCCCCTCCCCACCAGGAAGGCCATGAGTCTGGACGTGCATGTCCCCAGCCTGAGGCAGCGACACACGGGTGTGTGTGACGGGGTGGCACAGCTGGGTGGGGCCCACAGGGTGGAGGGCGGGCCGCTTCCAGCAAGCGGGTGACATGCTGGGACTGATGACCCGAGTGCCTGGTGAGCATTGGTGGACTTGGCTGCCCATGTGCGTTCCTGCAGGCTCGCCAGTCACCAAGGATACTGAGGGCAGCCTGTGTGTGGAGTACGAGCAGGAGCCCGTCCGTGCCCAGCGGAGGCCTGCGGGGCTGCTGGCTGCCCTGGAACACAATGAGCAGCTGGCCGAGGGGCCTGGCGATGAGGCCCTCCTGGTGGAGGAGGTGAGGGGCTGGGCTCTCTGGAGAGGACATGGATGGCTTGGCCCCTGGTTCCGTGCAAGGGGGCTGAGGGTGCCCTGCTGCTCAGAGCAGTGTCAGTGCTCTGGGGCTCTGAGACCTGGGTCAGACACAGCTGTGTCACCCTCAGGCCTGTGGCTGCCCCACCCTGTTGGGCCCTCGTGAGAAGAGGCCAGCGGAGGAGCAGCGTGGCAGGAGGAGGAAAGTCAGGCTGGTCGGCAGCTCAGTATGTTACCCTTTGGCAGACGTGGGGTTCTGGAGGGGGCCTCTGGCTGTGTGGCTCCGAATGGTGCAAATGGTGCACTGGCCTGACTTGTCTGTTCTTGCTGGGGGGTGGGGTCTGGAGTGGCTGGGGCCCAGGGAAGGAAGCTGGGTAGGCCTGAGGGTGGGTGCAGGGGTGGATGGGGGCGACAGACTCGTGGCATGCACTGCGCTCACCCCCTGTCCCACCTTGGCCTGCTCTGACCCCATCCCAATTCTACTGTGAGAACATCTCGATCTCCACTCAGCTCTCTGAAGCAGCTCGGAGGCCAGTGTGCCCTTCACTGCCAGTTTCATGTCTCCTCCCAGGGTCCCTGGGCACCCCCCCACTCAGGGCACTCCCACCACACTTTGGAGTCCTACAGACTTGTCAGATTCAGGCTTTTCATTTTGCATTTGTTTTGGGTAGTGTGGTGAAGTCCACACAGGCCCATGGGCTCCTTCCCAGAAGGTTCCGTCTTCCCCGCTGGGCAGGAGCCAGGCCTGGCCCTTTGGCAGGTTTGAGGTGGCACCTATAATTGGGCTGTCTCCCCTGGGCTGGGCTGGGCTGGGCTCGGCACGAGCGTGCAGGCTGACGTGCCTGCGTGTGAGGAGTGTGGTGTTCCCAGCCTCGGATAAAAGCAGTTAAGAGCAGCTGAGTTAAGTCCCAGAAGCTCCGGAAAGCCCCAGATGCCACTACCTCTGTCCATTTTCCTTGATTCTGGGAAGAGCCGGGCGGTGCCCAGGGGACTGACACTGAGGGGGTGGCCTGGGTGCCAGGAGCCTGGGACTCTGCAGGCGGAGCTAGGGGGCAACCTGGGAGCCTAGATGGTCCTGGTCGAGGGTCTGGGGTCAGTACTGGGGTGTGTGGCAGAAGTAGGGCACAGGAATGTTTGACGTCTGGCACATCGAGAAGTGTCCCTTGCTGTGAGCAGATAGTCCAAGCCAAGAGTGCCCACTGCAGCGGCCCCTGCCGTGGGTACTGGGAGCTCTGCAGAGGAGCAGGAACTGCCAGCCAAGAGGGCGAACCTGTGCTGTCCCTCTGCTGTGCTTGGCAGGCCTGACCACCTCGGCTGAAGCCAACCTTACTTGCTGGCCCCTCCTGGCTGCCTTTGGTGACCCCAGCCGGGCCAGGCCAGCCAGGCATCCTCCCCGGCAGCCCCAACAGCAGCTTGCTGTCCCTGTGGATGGGCAGGGTCCGCACCACCTGACAGGTGCTGGGCATGTGTGCGCAGGAGGTCCCGGCAGCCAGCACGGACACAGGCAGGGCCAAGCTGTTCATGGTGGCCGTGAAGCAGGCACTGAGCCAGGCCAGCTTTGACACCTTCACCCAGGCTCTGCGGGACTACAAGAGCTCCGATGACCTTGAGGCCCTGGTTGCTCGCCTCAGCCCCCTCTTTGCCGAGGACCCCAAGAAGCACAGCCTGCTCCAAGGTGCCTTGGCCTGCACAGGCTGCCCACTGAGGGTCCTGCCCTGGAGGTTGTGCTGCAGCTGTGGGGTGGGGGCCACCAGGGTCCACGGTTGACCTGCTCCCTGGAAGAGATGTAGGTGGCCCCCCGGTGGTGGCTGCAGCCCTAGGGACCCGAAGGCCCAGAGCCCCACTCTCCCCTCCCACAGGCTTCTATCAGTTTGTGCGGCCCCACCACAAGCAGCAGTTTGAGGAGGTCTGCCTCCAATTGACGGGCCAAGGCTGCAGCTCCCCGCACAAGCACGGCCATCCCCGGAGGCAGGGGGCACAACTGTCCCTGGACTCCAGTGGTGAGCTGTCGTCTGCCTGGGTGGGACCCTCAGACTCAGGTCCTAGAGGGGAGGGTTGGTGCCTAGCTCTTGAGCTGGGTTCTCACGTGGCCCAACCTCCTGGTTCCTGAGGTCCAGACAGGTGACCCCACTTCAGGGGCCATGGGCCCTTTGAGCACACATGGCGCGGGCCTCATGGAGCCTGGGTCTGGGGAGCCCTGGAGACCTGCCTGCCCCATCTCTACCTGGAGGGGTCCTGCATATCCAGAGCCTGGGAGCTGCTCTCCAAGTGCCCACCTCTGGACGAGATTTCCCCCAGGATAGTCATCACGGGGCCCTGGGATTGAAGATTCCAGCCTGAGTCACCCTCTGCACACCCCACCCTGTGCCTGCCCCCCAGGAAAGAAGCTCCACCTTTCCCAGCTGTTGTGGTGACCTGAGTAGAGTTTGAGGCCAGGTCTCCCCTTGGAAAGACCTTGTCCATCCTGGGGCACCCCTGGACCCTCAGGGACTAATGGGATGGCTGCTTGTCTCTTTTGTTTCTTCAGGAAGGAAGGAGTCTGACCCCAAGCTGACTGTGTCCCAGGGTGCAACCAGGCAACTGGACCCTTGCGAGCAGCTGAACCAGGGCCGGCCCCACCTGGCCTCTGGGCCATTCCCTGCAGGTACTGATCTGAAGAGGTCTCAGGTTAGAGTCAGGAGCAGCAGGAAGACCCTGGGGAGGAGTCTCTGGGGGCCACTGTGGCTCTGATCTCCAGAACAGGGCAGGTTGGTGTGAGTTCCTAGGAAACTGCTGGACTGAGACACGTCACTGTCCCATCAGGAGACCTCAACTGCTCACTGCACAAGGGATCTAGAGCCCCTGGAGCCGAGAAGCAGCACCCATCTACTGTGAGTGCCTACCTTGCCGATGTCCGCCGCACCCTGGGGGCTGCTGGTTACAGCCAGCTTCTGACAGCACTGACCACGTATAAGCAGGATGATGACTTTGAGAAGGTGGTGGCTGTGGTGGCTGCACTCACCACCGAGAAGCCCGAGGACCTGCCCCTGCTACAGAGCAAGTGCCTGGAGTAGGGGTGGGAAGGGGCAGGCAGCAGGGCTGGCAGCGGAACCAGCCTGAGCCATGTTCTCTGCAGGGTTCGGCATGTTCGTGCGGCCACACCACAAGCAGCGCTTCCGACAGATGTGTGTGGACCTAAGTGGCCCAGGCACCCAGGCTCCAGGACCCCAGGAGGGGGGCCCTGCCATGCCTTCTGACCCTGTCTGTGAGGCTCCCAGTCCAGGTAGGGCTGCCTGTTTGGTGCTTCTGCTGCCCTGTCATCCAGTCCCCCTCAACCCTCGCAGGGTGGGCAGGTGGGCAGCAGGGAAGCGCCAGGCACCCTCAGACCTGCTCCATCCTGTCTCTAGGCCCCAGGAAGACCCAGAGCAAGATCTCGTCCTTCCTTATGCAGAGGACAGCTGAGGACACAGGGGCTCCTGGCTCGCCCCTCAGCTTCCCCCGCGGGCAGGCGCAGTTGGAGTGGGGTAGGTCTCCTGGGAGGAGCTACAGGGACTGTTGGGAGTGGGGGCTGGGATGCAGCAGGCCCATGGCGCTCACATCAGACCCCTTGCAGCGGGTGTGGCGTGTGCAGGCTGCAGGGCGGAGGACGTGGTCTTCTTCAAGTGCCCCTCCTGTGACTTCCTCCGCTGCCAGGCCTGCTGGCGACAGCACCTCCAGGTTGGTAGCCAGGCCCTGTGGACATGGTGGTGGCCCTGTGGACACGGCCAGCAGGGGTTGCCCACCATAGTGGGGCTGAAGGGTGGGGGGTAGGGGGTTCCTGGCAGTGTGTCCAGCCCTTCGTCTCCACAGGTCTCTAGGAAGTGCCCTGGCTGCTGTGCTGCCACCAGAAAGCAGACACTTGCACAGGTCTTCTGGCCAGAGCCCCAGTGAACATGGAGCCCCTCTGGGCACTCTGCAGACACTGAGGCTGCCCTTCCTGGGGCACTGCCTGGACACTTGCCTGTTGGCTGGGGGTGGGCCAAAGAGCCTGCCTGACAGGGAGGCCAGTCCAGTGTCTGTGGTGATGCCCCTGAGATGGCAGTGGGATCTGGGTCCCTGTGAGAGGCCTTGAGGTCACCTTGGGGTCTGGGGTGGGTCCACTGGAAGGTGCTTGCCCAGAACTTGAATGGCTGCCAGCCTCTAGGCAGAGCTCCCATAGGAAGGAAAGGAGCCCTGCCCCTCCTGGGGGTTGCCCTCGGCGGACCCGCTGTTCACTAAGGGACAAAGATGTAATAAAGCTGCTGGTACTGCTGGATGTGTCTGCATGTCCTGGGCTGGTTGGAGGGGTGAGGGTGCCAGGGAGGATGGAGGCATCTGGGCAGTCTCCCTTCCACATGTTTTGTCCAAAGGGGAAGCCGCTGCCTCTTCCACCCCGCAGTTGTCAGGCCCTGCCCTTTCCCTGCCCTTTGCCATTTGTGCTGGGGGCCGTCACAGGACCACCCTGGTACTGGCTCTGGAGGGAGGAGTCAAAGCCTAGGTCCCTAGGTCGCCGACCCCTCCTCCTCGGTGGGCGGGGCTTCGCGGGGCGGGGCCAGACCGACCCTTATAGGACGCGGCCAGAGGCCGCTACAGCTCCACAGAGACCATGAGAGCTCCGCCGTGGCCCGTGACTGCCCTGCTGCTGGCGCTCGCGTCGCGCGGGGCGGCGGCAAGTGCGCCCACCTACCCGTGGAGGGACGCAGAGACGGGGGAGTGGCTGGTGTGTGATCAGTGCCCTCCGGGCACCTTTGTGCAGCGGCCTTGCGGCCGGAACAGCCCCACGACGTGCGGTGCGTGCCCGCCGCGCCACTACACACAATTTTGGAACTACCTGGAGCGCTGCCGCTACTGCAACGTCATCTGCGGGGAGCGCGAGGAGGAGGCGCGGCCGTGCGGGGCCACCCACAACCGCGCCTGCCGCTGTCGGTCCGGTTTCTTCGAGCACGCCGGCTTCTGCCTGGAGCACGCGTCCTGCCCGCCCGGCGCCGGCGTGGCTGCTCCCGGTGGGTGAGGGGAGGGGCGGGGCGGACCCTCCGCCGAACTGGGACCACTCGACTCTCCTGACCGCAGCCTCCCCGTCTTGTCCCTAGGCACCCCCAGCCAGAACACACAGTGCCAGCCGTGCCCCCCGGGCACCTTCTCCGCCAGCAGCTCGAGCTCGGAGCGGTGCCAGCCCCACCGCAACTGCACGGCCCTGGGCCTGGCCGTCAATGTGCCTGGCTCCCCGTTACACGACGCCCTGTGCACCAACTGCACGAGCTTCCAGCTCGGCCTGTTGGAGCCAGGGGCCCCGGGTGAGCAGGGGGCGGGGTGGGGGTGCTCAGGGCTAATTAGCTGGTTCCTGGGAAAGGCTTCCGGAAGCGCGGTGGGGGCGGGCCAGGAGACTATTTGGCTGAGGGTTTCAGCACTGGTGGGTGATGCCATTTCCCGCCGGCATTGGGAAACAGGCTTCGAGGGCTTAAACGGTTCGCGGGAGGGCACGGCAGCGAGTATGGCGGGCCCCCTTCGCATCGCATCCCATTCTCAGCGTCAGCCCACGAGCCGCACTCCTTGCCCGCCACGTTTCCCGCGGTCGCCCCAGACCCTCCGGCACGGCTCTCGCCTCGGCCTTCATGAGTGTGCGGAGACTCCTCCACGGTCCTGTCCTCCCGGGGCGCTGGCACCTGACTGGGTACCCCCTTACACCACCTTCCCACAGGGACCGAGGAGTGTGAGCACGCCGTGGTCGACTTCGTGGCTTTCCAGGACATCTCCCTCAAGAGACTGCAGCGACTGCAGCAAGCGCTCGCGGATCCCGGGACGCAGAGACCGCCGCCGCCACTGAGGGAGGGCCGCGCGGCGCTGCAGCGGAGGCTATGGCAGCAGCTCATGGAGCTCCGCGAAGCGCGGCCCGGGGCGCTGGGGGTACGGCTGCTGCGGGCGCTGCGCGCGGCCAGACTCCCTGGGCTGGAGCGCAGCATCCGCGAACACTTCCTTCGGGCACGGTGAGCACCCTTCCTGGTATTTATTCACTCCAGTCCGAGCTCCTCGTGCTGCACCAAAGGAGGCTTCGGAACCGGCCCCTGCGGCGCTAAGGTTATTTTTCATAAAGCCGATTGGTAAACGAGTGTCCAGTCTGCCAGTCCGTGCTCTGCACCCGGGGAGGGACACACCTGGGCGCGCTGCCTAGCAGCAGTACCCTGTCCACTGCCTTTCCTCCTACTGGGACTGACCCTCTCAGGTGGTAGGTCACGGGAGAGAACAGCGAGTGACACCCCTCTCTCAAAGTTTCACTGAGCGGTTAGGGAGGTGTGGAGGGAGGGCGGGCAAGTCACTGAGTTCAAGGGCTCCGTTGTGGAATAGGCCAAGTCAGCGTGGTCAGCGCCAGTCTGTGCCCTCAGGTGCCAGGAAGTGTCACCTTCAAGCTGCCCCTCTTTGAGGCTCCACCCTCCTCAAAGCAGCAGGGGATTTCCCAGCAAGGGACTAGCCAAGACCTCTGGGTAGGACAGTGTGTCCCACTCACTTTCTGGGAAACGATGCTTTTCCCTTCTGGGGCAGGTTCAGATGAGGCCTTGACTCATCAACCTAGGACTCCCAGTTCCGGCAGCCCCCACCAGCCCTGGAGGCTCCTGCCTGACCTCCAGGAAGGGCCCCAGGGAGAGGCAGGATCAAAGCACCCCCTCAATGAGTCACCTCACCTGCAGCTGGCACCCACCCCCAGCCCTGACTCATCCTTTTCCCAGCATCTCCTCCCCAGCTGCCTGGGGAACCTGACCCTCAGACAAAGCCACCGGGCCTCTGGAGAATGATGGATGGGAGCCACTCCAACTCTTTATTTTGCCCATGGCTAGGCTCACGGGGTGTCACCAGCTTCCACAAGGGCCACGTGGGAGGGTCCTGAGGACCAGCCTTGCCTGGAGGGCCTGTGCCCCTGGACACAGGACTGGAAAGGGCCCAGACCTGAGAGCAACCCCGGCCTTCACCCCCAGTGGGGAGCACAGGCCCAGCACACTACTAGCCTGGGCTCCTTGGGACCCTGCCGGCCTTCCTCACACCCAGAGCTCATCTCCAGGTTATTCTGGGTGGGTGGCAGGCAGGCTGGGGGTGGGGGTGAGCAGATGCCCACTTCCAGCACAACCACCTAGCTTTCCCATTTTCACTGGAGATCAAAACAAGGTGGCTGGGCCAGTGGGTGGGGCTCCTAGCCTCCCAGGCAGGTCTCCCTGCCTCCTCCTGAAGCTGCATCAGGACAGGGATAGAAACAAGCCCAGGTCTCCCTCAGGTGACACCAACCCCCCCCACCTGAGTCCAAGATCAGAGGGGACAGAGGCCAAGGACTGTCATAGCTGCCTCCATGGGCATGAGACACAGAGCAGCCTTGAGCACTATGGAGGGCCCCACAGTTCTGAAACACCTATTTCTAAGCAGCTCCCCACCAAGGCCCCATGCAGGGCCAAACCAGCAGGCCTGCTGGGGCAGCAGCTCCAAAAGGAGAGGTGGCCCGCGGGGGCCCCAAACTGGGCCTCAGGCAGGTCTAGGCCTGCTATGGCCATAAGTTCTGCTGGTGGTCGGCTGGCATCCCTAAGGCCCCAGCACCCCTAGCAGAAGCCTCCGCTTTTCTGCACACAGAAAAATTTGTCTTAGAGAAGAAACAAAGCAAATGGGAGAACCAAAAGGCAAAGCCAACCCAGCCCCCAGGATTGGTGGTGTGGAGCGGGCAGGAGCTCTTCAGGACAAGCGGTGGGCGCACAGGCAAGTGTGCCTATGTGATGTCCCGTTGCCTCGGCGGCCGGTGCACATTCCGCACGACGCACTTCACCATCCACTCGATGCCCTCACGCACCCCCTTGCTGTGGAGACAATGGGCATGAGGCGGGGCTGGCTGTGGCCCCCGGTGCCCAGGGTGAACCCCACTCACCCTGTGAGGGCCGAGCAGGCCTGGGTCAGGCAGTCCCGCCTGCCAATCTTGGAGGCACAGTCGCTGAACGCAGTCTTGATGTCAGGGATGGAGAGGCAAGTCTGGGGGAGGTGAGGCCATGAGGGGTAGGCCTGCCACCCTGCCTACCCTCTACCCCCGGAGCAGTTCCCAGAGCTGTGGGGGTAGAGGGCAGGTGGGAAGCTTCCAGGAGGTGCCTCCTGGCTACTGTCCAGGAGGGTACCTGCCTGGTTAGCAGCCTCAGGGAGACACACCCTGGCAGCACGACCCAGATGCTACAGAACACGCCACCCGCCTGTTCAGGGCCTCCTCCATGCGAACGGCTGCCGTGATGCCACCTCTCACCAGTGGTTCATGGAGTGGGGCCGGCACAGCTACTGTGCTCAAGGGCAGCAGACAGGTTGGTGTCAGCACTGACTCCCACCCTGAGGTGCTTCTGCACTCTTTCCAGACCTTTACCTGGGTCTGCCCAGCAGGAGGCCCATGGCTGCAGAGGAATGGGGCACTGCTGCCTCTGGTGCAGAGGTGCCAGCACAGCAGGAAGAACCCAGGGGGTGGGGGTGCTCTGTTCGCCTGGGGCAGCCACACTCAGGGTAACTGAGGAAGGCAGTGGCCCTCCCCTGGGAGAGGTCCCCATCTGGCAGGAGCAGAAGCCCACTTGGCCTAGGGGCTCACCTCAACATCCTGCTTATTGGCCAGCACCAGGATGGGGACACCGTCCAGCGCCTCGCTTGTGACCATCTTCTCTGGGGCGGGCAGAGAGGTGGCAGTGAGCACCCTTCATCCACCTCCACACAGGTCCCCACATCCCTGCCAACCCCACATGGACGCACTTGGCTGGTGCCCTCCTGTCCTGGCGTGGCCCAACCTCCCCCCAGCCCAGCTCTGGAATGGGAACTGTGCAGACTGAACCCTCCCACTCCCCGCATCCCCAGCCTGGCTGGCTGTACCCACCAAACGCCTGTTTGGATTCAGACAGCCGCTCTTCATCTGTGGAGTCGATGACATAGATGACACCATGACACTCTGCATAGTACTGGGCAGGAGGAAAACCAGGTGCTGAGCCTCGGGCACTCAGCCACCTCAGGGCAGCCCCTAGCTGGGAGACCCTGCTAGGGTGCTTCCTGGAGGTAGGGCAGAGTGCAGATACACCCCAGACCTGCTGGGACAGGGTGGCCACCTTCCTCACCCACTTCCCAGGTGCTGTGCTCTGAACCCCACTTCAGGATCCACTGCTGAGACCTACCCACACTCCCTGGCCTGTGGAGAGTGGCCAGAGGAGAAAGGATGGGGCTCCAGGTCTCTATACACCTGGGTAGGGGGACCCAGTGCAGACAGCAAGGCAGTAGGAATACCAATAGGGAGCCAGGGAAGGCCTCCTACATGTTCAAGGCAGCTCTGACCCCTGCATGGGACAATAGGGCCAATGACAGAGCCATGCCAGGGAGTTTGGAGCTCTGTAGGCTGGCACCAGCAGGCCAGCCGGCCCTGGGTTCCTGCAGCAGCAGCCACACAAGAAACACCCCGCCTCCACACACACACACACACACACACACACACACAAGCACCAGAGCCCAGGGTACAGGGAGAGCTGTGGGGAGTGAACAGCAGCATCCCTGGGAAAACAGACACATGAAACAAGGCCTGGTGAGTCCACCTTCTGTCCTGATGTTAAGAGGACAGAAACGCCCATGTCGCAGGAGCAGGTGACTGCATCCTTCTTGTCTCCACCCCAGCTCCTGCCCGGCAAGAACTCAGGAACTGGGAACACCTGCACATCCCTCAACATGGGTGGCCTCCTGGTCCACAGACCAACCATGAACCCCAAACCTGAGGCCTCTCTAGCTGGCCTGCTTGGGTGATACGGGACCCGGGAGCTGCAGCCCAACAGTGCAGGCCTCCTAGGCAGACAGGGGCACTGTGGGGTTTGCAGCAAGTCAGTGAGGGAATCACTACTTGCGTCCCGGACCCCCGTGGTGGCAGAGAACTTCAACTGGTGTGTGACTGGGCCCTGGCAGATGGGGGCTGGGTCCACCAGCAGGGTATGACCAGGAAGCAGTGGCAGCTGTGAACCTATGGTGCCCACCAGACCCAGATCCTGAGGACAGTTGTCACCAATGCCCACACTCTGGAGGCTCTCATGTGTGGCCTGGAGAGACGGAGGCCACAAGTCCTCCCTGTGGCAGGGTGCCAGAGGGTCCACTGGGTCCACAGACATGGCCTGCAGCCGGCACGTGCACAAACCTATAAGTACCAGCTTGTAGCATGAGCAGAGGTGCTGGGTGGAGGTAAGGCTGTAGAGGTGGGAGTGAAGGTCCACCAGATGCTGTCGGACTGCAAGGGGGCAGGGACAGGCCCCGGGACATAGTCTCAGAACAAGGGGAGAGCAGGAGACCCACTTTACACTCCTCCTGGTGACTCACACGGCTGGGGACATGGCACCCCTGTGCAACCCAGTCACCAGAGGCCAGCAAAGCCCTGGCCTGGCAGAGGCACCTGATGCCATCAGCAGGAGGCAGGGCACCCACTCCATTTCAAGAGTCTGGGAGCATGTGAGAAATCCAGGGCCCATCCTGCCGAGATGGCAGGCTCAGTCCTCGTGAGGAGGCAATGGCAAGGCTATGGCATGAGCAGAAGTGGAAGCTGGGGCTACCACCAACCACCAAGCTGGCTTCCCCTTGGGAGGAGTCAGACCCCAGCCAGAGGCGCAAGGGCAGCAGAGCACCTTCACTGGCTGTGTCCTGGCTGCCATGGTGGGCAGTGCGCCAGCTCCTGCAGGACCCACCAGAGCTACCTGAGTATGTCATAGCTGCCCGCCATGGTGACCTGCCAAGGGGATGGGATCCCAGCCAGCTTGGCCTGACATGGGGCAGCGCCCAAGATGACCCTGCCCCTGACCAGATCTTCATCCCCCACAACACTTGCCAGCTGCTAAACTCTGACACGCCCTGCCCCTGCTACTCTGAGACCCTGGCCTGTAAAGAATGTCAGGTCCCCGTGTGGATCTGAGGTTTGAACAAACAGCCCCTGGCTTGGTCCAACTTAAATGGTCACAGAGAGCCTGTCAATGACCTTCTGGCCATGAAATGGACAGGGTCTTCTTGGCTGGAGGTCAGGACAGGGAGGACACTTTGGGGAGAAAGAGGGGGAAATGACCAAGGACTCCCTGCTGGGGTCAAGCCAGAAACCAAGACTAGGGCATTAGACATCGGCAAGTGCCGGGGTGGTCAGTACCCCTAGAGCTGAGCGAGCCTGTCAGTGCCCCTGGCTGTCCACTGGGTTGGGGAGGGGAAGAAGCTCGTTCCACCCTGCTCTCTGCTGGACCCTGTGCCTGGCAGAGGCTGAGTGAAAGACTAATTCCGATTCTGAGGTCTCAGAAATGCTTCAAAAGGTTGAAAAAAGAGACAGGTGCTGTGAGCCTTAGAGGACATCCTCCCCTCAGTAGGAGGGACCCCATGGGGGAGACTCGGGCCCCGGGTCTGAAGCTGAGAGCCAAAGAGGCATGTGTCTTCCCTGCTCCTCAGGCATCCTTTGTCTCGTCTTGTGCTGATTAGCAACAAAATCTATAAACCTAAAGGAACCAGTGCATCCCTGCTCTTGGGGGTGTGACTGAGGAACTGGGATGGGGGTGAGCCTCAGGAACCAAGTGGGTCACAGAAGCTGCCAAGAGTAAGGAAAGAAGAAGAATCCTAGGCCTTCTGAGAAAAGGAAGGACGAGACTAAGGTACCACCCGGATAGAGATGGTGCCAGGGAGCCAACGTAGCACCCACCCATCTTACCTTGTCCCACAGAGACTGCAGCTCCTCCTGCCCCCCCAAGTCCCAGAACATCAGGCGGGCCTTTCCCACGTCCACAGTGCCGACTGCAGAGAAGAGACAGGTGAGGCTGCAGTTCTGATCCCTGACCCACCAGCTGCCAGCTCTCCTGGGAGAAGCAGGCTGAATGGAGCAGAGGCCTCACCCGTGGCCTGTGCACACTGCAGCATCCTCAGCGTTCTGCCCCCAACCCACACCCGCAAAGGACCCTTACTGTTTAGGCCCACGGTGGTAGTGATTTTGGACAGACTCATCCCCTTGTAGTTCTTGTTGAATCGGGTCTTTGACTGCTCCAAGAAGGTCTAAGGGCAGAGAGAAAGAGGCGTGAGATAGAATTGCAATAGTTTTCAAACACCCCTCCTGGGGCTTATTCCTTTACAACAAGGCAAAAGAGAACAACATTTGCCTTTTAAATCGGCTGGTTGTATCTATCCTATGACCTTAAGCAAGGTTCAGAGCCTGCCTGGGTGGAGAACACGCAGCTAAAAAAACACCGAAAGGACTGTGGGGGTGGGGGATGGCGCTGACACGGAGCGGCACTCACCGTCTTCCCGGCGTTGTCCAGACCCAGGATCAGGACGCAGTACTCGTCCTTCTGGAACATGTACTTGTACAGGCCCGACAGCAGCGTGTACATCCTGCCCTGGGCACCCGAGATCGGTCACGGACGAGACGGCCCGCACCGTGGACAGAGGGTCCAGCTGCCAGCACGGCCGCTCACAGCTGAAGCCCAGGCCCTCCTGGCTCCGCCTCGCCTCCCCTCCCCTCCTCTCCGCCCGCCTACGCCTCCGCAAATGCTACAGAATCGGCTCCGCGCTCCAGGTGCTCACACGCCCACTCCGGCCCGGCCAGGGCGCTCTGCTCGCAGGCAGAGGGCAGCCCGTCCCGCCCCGCTTCTAGCTGCTCCCCTGCCCGGGCTCCCTTCAGGCTTTGCTCCCCTCGGGTCTCCCTAACCAACGCCCGCTTCGGTCCCCGCCCGCCGCGAGCGCCTCTTAAAGACGGGGCGTCTGAGGACTGGTGACTGCCCAGAGCAGTCGTGAGGCGGGCGGGCGGCGCGGACAGACTGCGGACCGGTCGCCGAGCCTGGGCCCAGCTCCGCCCACCCGCCTCGATGTACCTGCGACCGCCGGCCGGACCGCCGAGCCGCGGAGCCGGGAAACCGCCTCGCGCCTGACCCACCGACCCCGCGCTAACCCCGCGCGGCGCCTGACGGGACGCGCGCTGGTAGGCCAGGGAGGTGGGGGCCTTCCCGGCAGCCCCCGCGCCAGACACTTCCGCCGGCGGCGGCTCTCGGGCGGAAGCGCCAGTGGGCTGCAAGGGCGGAAGTGGGGCGCCGGGCGGCTTTGGCCGGTGAGGCCCGCTGGCCGTCTGTGGCGGGGGCCGGGAGACCGCGCGGAGGAGGGCCTGGCCGGGGGGAGGGGTTCTGGGCAACGGGGCCTTGGCCCGAGGTTGCTGGCCTAGCGGAGACGGGCGGCGCGAGGCCGCAGGTGTGGGCCCGGCCGGAGATACTAGACTTGGACGCATAGACCCCGGAAGAGCTTGAAGGCAGCTCCCGGGAAGGGAATCGAGGCCGTGGGGCCGGCGGCCAAGGGCCAGTTTTGGCTCCTCCTCTCGGAGCTTGAAATCTCTCCAGGTCCAAACGAAGAGACTGGTTTCGCTGGTTGTCCACCGAGGGTTGCGGTCGGCCAGCGTTCAGTGCCGGCGTTGCGGGGGCTGTCGGTCCCAGACTCATCTATCTTCTCTTCTCCGCAGCTCTGGCTCCCACGCCTCCCCTCTGAGGACCCAGGGACCCAGCCCCGCAGGCCCGGGAAATCGGCCCCTCCAGGCAGGATGGACGAGGAGAGCCTGCAGACCGCCCTCCGGACCTACGATGCGCAGCTGCAGCAGGTGGAGCTGGCCCTGGGCGCTGGCCTGGATCCCTCGGAGCTGGCCGACCTACGCCAGCTGCAGGGGGACCTGAAGGAGCTGATCGAGCTCACTGAGGCCAGCCTGGTGTCGGTCAGGAAGAGCAAGCTGCTGGCGGCGCTGGATGGAGAGCGCCCAGCCCAGGAGGATGCTGAGCCTTTGGCTCTCCAAAATGCCATCGCGGAGACGGCGGAGGTGCCGGTAGCCCCCGGGGCAGAACTGGAGACTGTTCCTTCGAGGGAGACTGGGCCAGGACCCACGGAGCCTGGGCAAGAGGAGGACGACGGGGAGGACGAGGAGGGCGGGGCAGCACTGAGTGGGAGAAAGGTGAACGCCCCCTACTACAGTGCCTGGGGCACCCTGGAGTATCACAACGCCATGATCGTGGGCACCGAGGAGGCGGACGACGGCTCCCCGGGCGTGCGCGTGCTCTATCTCTACCCCACTCACAAGTCCCTGAAGCCCTGCTCGTTCTTCCTGGAGGGGAAGTGCCGCTTCCAGGAAAACTGCAGGTAAGGCCTGAGTCCTCTAGGCCCCTAGCAGTGGGGGCGGGGGGCACGGGGCGCGGGGACTTGCGGACAGAACCTTTGCAGTTCTTTGCAGTTTTGTTTTTCTTGGCCGAGCAAAATGCTGAGAAGAGAACTTTATAGGGGCATGGGGTTCTTCTAGCAGTATCCTTGTTTAGAGGTCTTCTTGGCTTTCCCCCAGGTATGTCAGAAGTACAGAAGGGTTTATGTTGAAAAGAATGGAGCGCCGCCCCCCCACCGTGACCTGTCTTATGCTTCAAAGTGAAACTTCTAAAATTTACTTATATTTTAGATATTTTATTAGAGAAGTGGTCAAACACCCGGTAACTAGGGAGAGTAGCATAGAGACTGCTCACACTGTCTGATAGGTCAATGTTTTGCTACTCTTGTATTCTCTGTTACTGCCCCTGGAGTATTTTAAAGCAGGTTGTAGGACTTACTGGGCATTTTGCCTGTAAGTACTTCAGGATGCCCGCTTAACCTCAGGGACAAGGATGTTATGTTAAAAATTAACCTCCTTGTCACTCTCACACCTCACCAACTTAACAGCAAGACCTTTTTCGTATTTAATCACGAATGTTGTAATGATGTTGTGTTTTCCTTATGTATATTATGTTTAATTTTGCTTCTTTTTCCTTTCCAAGGAATATTTCCTGAGATTTCTAGTAGATGATTTTCTTCTTTAGTCAGTAGTCCAGGGTAACTGTTCAATATCTTCAGCTGTTTGATTATCTTATTTCTTTATAGATTTTTGCTGGGCCCAGAGTCTTATTTGGTGCAGTTCCCCTTTTTTTCCTTTTTCCCCATGAGTTTTGTGAAAAGTGTAGTGTACATACAGGAAAGTGCATGAATCAGTCATAAGCCTCCTTGAGCTTCCACAGGGTGGTACTGCCTTGTCCCCCAGCAGAGAGTTAAGGAGCAGAGCAGGGAGCCCTCCATCCTTCCTGCCATGGTCCCTCTGGAGGGTTCCTCCCCGTCCCTGTGCCACGTCCCATGTGGGGATGAGAACTGACATATCCATGTGCTGCTTCCTCTGGGCAGCACTGTTCCAGGGGTTTCACGTGTATTCACTCATCTGGCAGCAAGCCCGCCAGGTAGGCCCTACAGCTGCTGTGGTTGCTGGACCCCCGAGGGGCAGTCGGGCTCTGAAATGCTGCTGCCTGCTGTCAGCTTCAGGCCTGACCCATGCAGCCCACCAACCCCACCACCACCCAGGTGTGAGTGTTATTTTGTTGCTTTTACTTTGGATTTTTATTTTAAAATTTACTTATTTAAAATTTATTGTAAAGATAAAGTAGTGTTGAAGTGCCCTGGGACCTGCCTTTCTATCCTCCCCTCCCGGGAGGCTTGTCACAACTATGATGAGCATCTCTCTAGCGTGTGAATCCTTTACAGGCACGTGTGTCTGTGAACAGAATATTCTTGTGCTTTATTTTCTAATTAAACTGTGTTGTACAGCCTGCTTTGTTTTGCAACTTGCTCTTCTCACTGAGCGTGTCTGGGAGAGAAGTTTGCATTGATACTTATAGGACTGTTTTGTGCATTTTAACTGCTATTATTTTTCCTCATTAATATGCCATATTTTATTCTGTCTCCTGGTGTTTCCCAGTTTCTATTTACTAAAAAGAACACACTGGAAGTCCTAGTGCACATCTTTTGTCTCTGTTGAGAATGTCCCCAGCGTGGGTGGCACGAGCATTGTCTTTCCTTGTGCTCTGTCTGCTTCCAAGTCCCTGGTCTGCTCTGTCATAGTCACCTTAGGCACTCTCGGTCACGTTCTCTGACTTGTGGATTCGAACCCACTGAAGTGAAGAGGTGGTCTTGACTGAACTTGTATTTCCTCGATTATTAGGAAGATTGAACATTTTTTCATACGTTGTTCTAACTTTATCGCTCTGTGTTTCAGTATCCTTATCCATAAAACAGAGAGGAGCATGTCTTTTGCAGTTGTTAAGAGGGTGGAATGCATTAATATGCAAAGGAAAACAGTACCTAACATCGAATAAGGATGCAGTGGACTTAAAATTTTTATCTTGTTGTTTTAAAGGTCAAATCCAGGAAGTAAAGACAGCACAAGGGATCACTGTAACACTTGAGTACTCAGCTGAAAACTACAAAGCTGCCAGTTACCCTGGGGTCCTCTGTGCCTCAGCCCAAACACAGCCTTATCCTTCTTCCAAAAAGAACCACCACCCCAACCTTTATGATAATCGCCTCCTTGTGTTCCTTGTGGTGTATCACTCAGATACGGCTAAGGTATAAATGTTGCAGTTTAATCTTGCTCACGTCTAAAGGCTGCTGTGTGAATCTGACTGTGTACCCCCACTCCTGCCTTTCTTGGCTTCCCAGTTTCACTGTTGAAGGGCCAGACCCTTTAATTCTGACCATCACCCACCGCCCTGGTGCAGCCCAGCACATTCTTGCAGTGACCGGAAGGCTGGCAGCTGGATCCTGGGACCTGCTCACTCTCGGGGCCCCACCTGGGCACAACTCAGTGCTCTGCTGCTTCTTGCAGCATGTGATGCTCAGTGCCTGGATCTGCTGGTATGGTGTGGATTGCAACAAGGAGCTTTCAGCTCCATCAGCTCATTTACCAGCTAGGGTGTTTCAGAGACACCTCTCCTCCTGTAGAAGCTGGCTAGGTAGTGGGACAGATTGTATAGAAAAGGCAGGATAATGCCTGATGTTTCTCTTTCATCTGCTTAGTTTCCAAGATAACAAATTGGTTCTCTTTCATCCTGAGGTGATAAATTCACTTTAAAAAATATTTAATATCCTTGTGGACTGATGGACTTAAATGCATTTGATGAATTTCAGTCCACTGAAATGCTGATTTTTATTGAAACTCAAGCTGTCCCACCCTTGCCAGGTGGAGCCTTTTCATGTTGGCACCTCGCCCTCTTGACACGGTCCTGGAAATCAGGATTCCCCACCCTCACCTGTGCTCTTCTTGCCACAGCCCTGAAAGCAGCCAAGTCTCTGAGAAGTCCTGGTTTCTTTTAATGGCAAATGCTATTTCAAGACTCACAGTGGAGGCCCTGGGATGCACTTCACTGCAGGGGGCTCAATGCTAGGTCTCTTCAGCAGACAGAGCTAGAAGTGCAGGTGGACACACGCTAATGTCTGTATTAGTGCATCTGTATGTTCAAGGACAAGTGCCTAGTGAGTTCATACTAATTTCTTAATCTTTTCTGGATTGCATCTGTATATCCTTCTCTCCCTCAGGACTCTGGTCTTCAAGGACCAACGTCCCATAATTAACTTGTTTTATCCCATTCTGCATACACAGGACGCTCTCAGAACAGCATTCATTCTTTAGTTATGACGACTGAAAACTGTTTAAAGCATTTTGACGCGCACCTCCCATTCTCCCTGCCATCTGACTGCACTAGACCTGCACAGGTGGCTCTCATGGCTATCTCGGCCCATTGTCTCCCTTCACTCTCAGCATTAGTTCTGGAAGGAACTTAGCGTCTCCTGCTCCCATCTACCCGTCTGTCAGGGTCTTCTTAGTCATGTTGGTTGTCTGAGACTTATTTTCTGGTAGGTTCTTTAGGAAGGGCTCACAGGAATAACATTTGTAGAGACCTAGCATGTCTGTTTGGAGAAGGCAATGGCACCCCACTCCAGTACTCTTCCCTGGAAAATCCCATGGATGGAGGAGCCTGGTGCGCTGCAGTCCATGGGGTCGCTAAGAGTCGGACACGACTGAGCGACTTCCCTTTCACTTTTCCCTTTCATGCATTGGAGAAGGAAATGGCAACCTGATCCAGTGTTCTTGCCTGGAGAATCCCAGGGACGGGGGAGCCTGGTGGGCTGCCGTCTATGGGGTCGCACAGTTGGACATGACTGAAGCGCTTAGCAGCAGCTTGTCTGTTAGGCTCTGGTTGTGTCTTTCATGAAGACACAATTCAGCAGTTTTGATGAACATGTATAGGATTCTTGGTTCATGTTGCTTTCCTTGAATATTTGATACAACTTACTCAATTTTGACATAAAATATCCTTTAAAAGGTTTTTTTTCCCTTGTAAATTATATGCTCTAATGGTATGATGTAAGTATCCAACTTCATTCATTTGCATGTGGGTATCCAATTTCCTGAGGCTTCCCAGGTGGCTCAGTGGTATAGAATCTACCTGCCAATGCAGGAGCCACAGGAGATTCGAGTTCGATCTCTGCATTGGGACGATCCCCTTGAGGAGGAAATGGTAACCCACTCCAGTATTCCTGCCTGGGAAATGCCATAGACAGAGGAGCACGGCAGGCTACTGTCCCTGGGGGCGCAAAGAATCAGACGTATACAATTATGTCCTTGACAAACAGAGATACTTTTGCCTATGCTCTTCCAATTCGGCTGGCTTTTATTTCTTTTTCTTGTTTAACTGCCCCACCTAGAACTTCCAGTACTATACTGAATGCTAGTGGCAGGAGCACTTCCTGTCTGGTCCTGATCTTAGGGGAAAGTACCCCTCCTCCCCTCCTTGAGTGTGATGTGAACTGTGGGTTTTCCGTAGATGCTGTTTATCAGGTTGAGTGTTTTTAACAAGCGAGGTCGTTGGGTTTTTCCAAGTGTCTTTTCTGTATCAGTTGATATGCTGGTGTTCTGTTGATGTGCTGTGTTTCATTGAATGGCTTTCCCCTTTTGAACCACCCTTGCATTCCTGGGATAAACCACAGTTATGATGTGCACTTATTCTAAATGCTTGTTTTCTCATTCATGTGTTTACTTATTATTCTAGACGGTGTTATTGATAAATAATTACAATTATTCACAAATAATTATAATTACTCATAAGTCATAAGCACTATTCATAAATGTTGTGAGGTAGATGATTAAGTAGGGGTTGCTGGAGGTTTGAGTTTGGGAAACATTTAAAATTTTTTCCTTATGAAATCTGTAGTCTGTCTTTTCCTGCCTCTGTAGTAACACCTCTTCTGTCCTGCGTAGATTTTGTCATGTTAGGATCTTTTCCTGGGTGCCCTTCATTCCATTGGTCAGGCTGCCTGTGCTCTTAGTTGACGTTGATTTCATGCACATGCTGTTAACTGCTCCCACGGTTGGGAACTTCGGTTATTTCTGTCTTCCATGTTTGGTTCATACCCTTCTGGCTCAATCTTTGCATATGTCCACCATATGCAAAGTCCACCATACTCTTTTAGGGTCATTTTATAGACGCACTTGCTGGCTTAAGAAGGACAACAAAATTTAGGACTTCTAAGAGTACTGAAGATTCTTGCAGGGAGGTTTATTGGTGGTGTCTGGGTGTGCTGAGGAGGAGTTTGGCCAAATTCCCCCTGGGTCTGGGTCTCTTTCCTCGGTTGAGCAGGACTTTTCAACCACCGTGCCTGCCAAAAGACACGTGGACTGGTCTTGCATCTGCTGGTGCCACTGGTCACTGGCAGTACCCTGGGTGCCCAAGGACGGGCAGGGGTGAGAAGGAACCTCCCAGAACCCCACCCAGGAAGGTGACTGAAATGCCTTCTCTCCTCTCCTTTCTCCCCACGGTCTCCCCACGCAAGGCTGGCTGTGTGTCGGAGCCAGGGCCTGTCTTTGCTTGCTCTTGTGGGTTAGAACGCTTCCTCCCTGAAACGGGGGCACTGCAGGAGATGTGTGCCTGGTGGCTTCATGTCTTTATTTGGCCAGGTTCAAAGTTGCAGCCCTCTGTTCCCACACTTCCTGTCCCACCTCCTCTCCTGGTTTTCGTTTTGGTGTCACTGTTTCAGTGACAAAGACAAGGCAGCACCATCACAGCCAGGTCCTCCTAGTTGGCTGGGGAGGACTCAGCCCTGTGAGTGACGCAAGCAGACCCCCTGTCTTGATGACCTGTTGTGTCCAGTGGAGAGGTCCCGGGGCACTGTTGTCACAAGTGTGTCTCCCAGCCACGTGTGTGCCTGTGTGTGCGTGACTCTAGCCCAGGAGGCTGGAGAGTAACCTGAAGCCTCTAGTCCTCAGGGCACCCAGGTCCCTCTGAGAGTTAGAGCACAAGCACATGTGTGTGTCCATACATGCATTTGTGTGCTTGTGTATGTAAGTGTGTGCCTGTGTATGGTGCATGTGTGAATGTATGTGCCTCTTTGTGTCCATGCACGTGTGTACATACATGTGTGCATGAGTGCACTTATATGTGTGCCTGTGTATATATGTATGCGTGTATAGGTATGGGTGTGCATTCATATTTATACACGTGTTCAGTTTATGTATCTGGGTGTGTGTACATATGTGCGTGGGTGTATTGCATGTGAATACATGTGTTCAGTGTCTATGTGTGTAGGTGCGTGTCCATGTGTGGGGGGGTGTGATGTGTGTATACATGTTGAGTGTATATGTGTGGGCGTGTGTACGTGTGGGTGTTGCGTGTATATACATGTTGTGTTCAGTGTAGATGTGCATAATTGTGTATTATATGCCTGTCTGTAGATGACTGGACATGTGTGTCCCTCTCTCCATTCATGTCTCCATGGGGCTGTGTCCAGGCAGGTAGACTGGATTCTCTGGGCTTGTGGGACCCTGGTGGCCATACCTGAGTTATGCGGCCCTCTCTGCAGGTTCTCGCACGGGCAGGTAGTCTCAGTGGACGAGCTGCGCCCCTTCCAGGACCCGGACCTGAGCTCCCTGCAGGCCGGCTCTGCGTGTCTGGCCAAGCGGCAGGATGGTCTGTGGTACCCAGCACGGATCACTGGTGAGGCTGCCCCGGGGCCTCCCTGACGGGCCCTTCCCAGGAAGCCCTCTCCATGTGTCACATGTGTTAGTCCTGCGTGACTACTTCTCTGGGTGGGTGTTGGGGTCCCACCCCACACATGAGAAGAACAAGGCCCCCTTGGTTTTGGCCCCACCCTGCTCCCACCTTCCAGAGAGGTTACTTCCGTGTGCTGCCCTGCTGCCTCTGTGCCCCTCCAGATGTAGACAGCGGCTACTACACAGTCAAGTTTGACTCTCTGCTGTTGAAAGAGACTGTGGTAGAAGGGGACAGCATCCTGCCCCCGCTGCGCACAGAGCCTGCAGGGTCCTCTGACTCGGACGGCAGCGATGCGGATGACCCCAGCTATGCTCGAGGTATGGCTGCTGCCACCCCCAAGAGGCTCCCAGCTGGCAGGGCCCACACTGTGGTCAGTACAAGGACGCACTCCCGGGGAGACAAGGGTGTGTGTTGGACCTGGGGCATGTCCAGAGACCCACAGACGCAGAAACCATAGTCCCACGCAAGCCATGGGAGGGGATGGGATGCACAGGAAGGGACAGCTTCCTGCAGGGCACAGGGACCTGTTGGCTGGATGAAGGATCGGCTGTCAGTGTCTGGCCTCCCCCCAGGGGTGGGGGTGCCCATGTGGGGTCCGTTAGCCGCATTGTCCATACTGATGGATGGGAGCACTGCTCTCCACAAGGGAACAGGGAGTGTGGAAGAGGGCCATCCTGTGACCAGGTCGTGGAGACGGCCGGGCTCTGCCTTCTGCTTGTGCCACACGCCCTGGGCAGGGTGCTGGGGATGCTGGGGGCCGGCTGTGCAAAGCTGTGTAGAGCTGAGCTCTTGGCTTAGCCTTGGCTGGAACCCAGGATGCCCTGCATCCAGCTGGGTTAAGCCACTGCCGTCTGATGCCTGCAGTGGTGGAACCTGGTGCTGCCAACCCTGGGACCTGCAGCTCTGCTTTTGCCGGCTGGGAGGTGCACACGCGGGGCATTGGCTCCAGACTCCTCGCCAAGATGGGCTACGAGTTTGGCAAGGGTGAGTGCACGTGTGCTGCATGGGGACAGGAGGGACTCCCCATCATGGCCCAGAGGTCCAGTGGCAGTGCCAGCCTGGCATTCCCCTAGGTCTGGGCCGGCATGCAGAGGGCCGGGTGGAGCCCGTCCATGCTGTGGTGCTGCCACGTGGGAAGTCACTGGACCAGTGTGCAGAGATCCTGCAGAAGAGAACCCGGGCTGGCCAGGCTGGTGTCAGCAAGCCCCCAAAGTGCCGGAGCAGAGGGAGTGGACCTGGGGGCCGCCCACCTCCTCGCAGTGTGTTCGACTTCCTGAATGAGAAGCTGAAAGGCGGGGCTCCGGGGGCCCCAGAGGTGGGGGCGGCGCCCCCTGGGAGGAGCGGCAAGGAGGTATACCATGCCAGCAGGAGTACCAAACGGGCCCTGAGCCTGCGGCTCCTCCAGACCGAGGAGAAGATTGAGCAGACCCAGCGAGCCATCCGGGGCATCCAGGAGGCCCTTGCCCGCAACGCTGGCCGGTACGTGTGGCCCTGCCCCAGGTGCCTCACCCCTGCCCAGCTTCCCCTGCGAGAGTTCGGGGGTGGCGGGCCGGGTCTGAGGAGGGGCTGGAGTGGGACGGCAGTGCTGAATGTGGGGCCCTCCCCAGGCACAGTGTGACAACGGCCCAGCTGCAGGAGAAGCTGGCAGGAGCCCAGCAGCAGCTGGGGCAGCTCCGGGCCCAGGAGGCAGGCCTGCAGCGGGAACAGAGGAAGGCCGACACCCACAAGAAGATGACTGAGTTCTAGAGCCCTGCACGTGTTGTGGACAGAACTGAGGGGCCTTGGCTCCTGCTGCCCTTGGGCAGACAGTGGGGATGCCACCAGAAGGGCCAGCCTGCTCTGTGGCTACACCTCACAAAGGGCCTTCTTGCTGGCCTCTGGCATGTGGACACTGCTGAGCAGAAACAGGCTGCAGGGGCCCCTTCCTGATGCTTCCCTGCACAGAGTCCACCTGCCAGTGTCCTGGGGTGTCTCGTGAGCAAAGACATTAAAGTGACTTTGTCTCAGTGTCTAATTTCATCGGAGGCTCAACTGGCTGTGGGGTCTTTGGGGAGTAGGGGTCTTTGCACCAGGTCACAGGGCTGGGCTGGAGGGGTCCTGAGTGAGCCTGCTGCCCCTGCCCAAACCCAGAGCCAGGAACCTCCCTGCTGCTCTCCCAGATGTGGGTCACAGCCTAGGATGCCCCCCAACAGTGCCTGACAGCCAAAAATGGGTGGAGCTGTGGTGGGAGGAGACCTTGGCCATGCTGGGCCCCGGGGTAGTGCTGTTAATGGGGCAGGAGGACCCAGCGAGCTGGGGGTGTTGTGCATGTCTCCTCACCCGTGCACCTGGCACATCATGGGTGGAGGCAGTGCCGACTCGCCCCACCAAGTACTGTCTAGACCCCAGGCGGGGCCACAGCAGGTGGGGGCGGCTGCCGTGGCGGGGAGATGAGATGAGGCGCACAGGAAGTGAAGTGGGGAGCTGGGCTGCGAGAGACAAAGGCACTGTGCCTCAAGGTGCCCAAGCTGCCCGCCACCCCAGACGGTGGAGCCGCACTACACCCCGGTCTCGGTGAGTGCTACTCTGGCCTCCTGACGGCGGAGGAGCCACACCACGTCCTGGCCTCGGTGAGTGCCCACTCGCTTCCGGCCTGGTCAGGGCCCCAAGCTCCTTAGTGCCTTCCTAGGATAGCTGAGGGCTGGAGTCTGGGAGGACTGGGCCCTACCAAGTCAGGGCATTGGGACCTGGGCCCTACCAAGTCAGGGCATTGGAACCTGGGCCCTCTGGTGAGGAAAGCCCACTTGCTGGGCCTGGGCAGACTGGCCCCCACCTCCAGAGACTCCCCACCCCATAGCTCTGTGCGACTGGACACCTGCTCCCCCCTGCCCCCGAGCAGCTCTGCCAAGACTCCAGGAAGTGGACATCCAATGGCAGGGGCAGTGGGAGGGGGAGGGGTGGTGAGCCAGGGGGAGAAGGGGAGTCCATGTTTAGAGTAGCCCCTCCAGCCTGCTTGACTCCCCAGCTTCCCAACCCCTGGAGGGCCAGTCTTCAGTGGACGGCCAGGAGGCACCACCTGGACAGGAGCCATTCCTGGGCAGGACGTGGCTATAGGTGAGTCTGTGGCCTGTGGCTTGCCTTCCTGGGGTGTGACCTGGGTCTCAAGTTCAGCCTGTGACCACAGCAGGGCCTTAATCAGGCCCCATGCTCAGCCATCAGTTGGGTCATCCTTGCCAACTCAGGTCCTTGTAGGGGCCAGGCAGAGCACACCTCACACCAGCACCCCCAGGCAGAGATGGGAAGGTGGGCGCCAAGGTATGCCCCCTCGGCCTCCGTAGGAGGGAGGGGCTACCGAGACGTGGGGTTTCCTGTGTGCTGAGTCACAGCGCACAGCGGGGAGGGGACCTCCTGGCAGCATGAGACACAGAAGTGGGGCTGTCAGGTGGGTTCCCAGTCCCCCAGTCCCTCAGTCTCCAGCACCAGTCTTCAGCTTGCAGGCTCGTCCACATCTTCACAGGATGAGGCTACAGGGGTCCTCAGTCCCTCCTGCTCTCTGGGTCCTAGGGTGCCTCACACTGCTCCTCTGGCTGTGGGTGCTGTGCACAACCTGCAACAGGTATGTCCATCCCTGCCTGCCCTGGGTGGGGCCTGGCTCAGCTCTACAGCCAGAGAGGGGGACTCAGGCAGGCCCAGCACGGCTCTGTACATATACTTCCTGACGGGCCTTGGACCGGAGGCTGACATCTCTGACCCGTGTCTCTGCCTCCCTGGGCTGATGACCCTCTGCCACTCAGGAAGCAGGCACGGAGGCAGCCGTCCAGGCTGCAGGGCAGTGCGATGCCAGCAGAAGTGGTGAGTGCCAGAGTATCCCTGGGGCCAGACTGTTGCTGGGGCCAGGGTGGGGCCATCTGGAGGCCGACCAGCCTTCCTTGCCCCCAGTCACTGCTAAGACGACCCCACTGCTCCCTCAGCAAGTCGGACACCAGGCTGCATGAACTGCACTGCAGCCGGCCCTGTAGCAGAGGTGAGCTGGTGGGAGGGCCAGGGCCTGGAGGTGGGCAGGCATCCCCAGACCTCCCAGTAACCTCTGCCCTCTCTCCACCCACAGCTCCACGGCCTGCCAGCATGGATCTCCTACGTCCACAGTGGCTGGAGGCATCCAGAGGCATAACCAGGCCCCCAACACCCTTCTCACACCAGGAGCTGCCCCTGGCTGCGCCCTCCACTGGCCCAGAGGCCACCTATTCCAACGTGGGGCTGGCAACAATCCCCAGGGCCAGGCTGGCAGTTAGCTCTGGGGTGTGGGCAGGGGCACGGCTGACCAGCAGCTATGCCAGGCCTGGGCCTGAGGCCAGACCTGTGGTAGCTGAGTATGCTTGTGTCCAGAAGTTCAGGGGAACAGATCGGGGCCCCCAAGGCCTGGGGCAGGGGAAGGTCGAGGCAATCCCACCCACTCAGGTAACCCAAAGGATATGAGATAGGGTGGGTGGGACTGGGCAGATCCTTCACTGAGTGGATGGCACTGACTCCTCCCTGGGCTGGCTTCCTTTCTCCAGGTGGACATCCTGTATTCCAGGGTCAACAAACCTAAAAGGAGGGACCCAGGACCTGCCACAGACCAGCCAGACCCCAAAGGTGGGGGAGCAATTTTGGCTCTGGGGAGTGACCCAGCCTACGAGGTCCTCCCTCTTGGGGGCCTGGGTATGGACAAGAGCCTCCTGGAAAACGTGTATGAGAGCATCCAGGAGATGGGAGCACCTCTGGAGCCCCCGAGCTCCAACTTCTATCAGGAAAGGACGTGTGCGGGGCACAGAGACACTTTGCTTCCTGTCTAAGCCTGGGGAGGGGTCTTCATCGCTTCCCTGCCCTGAACACCCAATTACAGATGATCCTTCCTCCAGAGTGGGCTGCGAACCCTTCTTTCCCCCACAGCCTCTCCCCCACATGCAACTGACAACACAAATTCCAGACAGCAGCGCTGCCAGCATGTGGGGTCCCCCGGATCCTGGCTGCCATGTCCTCTGCAGGGCAGGCTCTCAATAAAGCCCCAGATCCCTATACCTCAGCCTGCTCTTCTCACCCTGAGAGCCTTGGGGGTGGGGTTTGGTTCCGCTGGGCGTGCCAGGTACTTGGGCCAGGTCAGCTGAGACTGCCTCTGGTCGGGCTAGTGGGAAGGGGAGCAAGCCCTGGGGGGCGGTCCTCAGGCCGAAGGGTTCCTCAGAGAGGTGAGCTGGGCCGCATGGTGGCCGCTGATCGCCAGGGAAGGCTCCACCACAGTCCTTGGAGTTACATAAGGGACGGGAGAGGTGGGCAGTCGTACGTTAAAGAATAACCTGCTCCAGGGAGGTCCGCCAAAGAGACGAGCAGAGGCTCCCCTCGAGGAATCCGGCCAGCCCTGGGACCCGGGCGCACGGACGCGGGGGCGGGAGCCCGGCCGGCGGGCGGTGCTAGCCGGGACCCCTCCTAGACCGGCGCGGGAGGCGGCCAGCGCGGGAGCAGCCGGCCTGGGACGGGGCGTGACTGCAGGGCGGGCCAATGGGCGCGGGGCGGGGGCGGGACCTCGGGCCGCGGGGAGGGGGCGGGGCCGGTCGGCAGCCTCCAGGCGGCGCGGCGCGGGCGGCGGCCGATCCAGGGCGGGGGTCGGCGCCCCGGCCAGCCCGGCCCGGCCCGGCCCGGGGCCGCGTCCCGAGCGTCCGCCCTAGCTGCTGCAGCCTCGGTGTCCGGCCGGCCGGCCATGGAGGCCGAGCGCCCTCCGGCGTCCGGCCCGGGCTGCGGGCGTCCCCACTCCGCACCGCCGGCCGGGACCCCGCGACCGCGCCCGTGTCGGTACCCGCGCCGCCGCAGGTACCGGGCGTGGGGCGCCGACAAAGTTCCCGCTGCGAAGATGGCGTCGGGCTGCACGAACTTTGGGCCCCGGGGCGGGGCGGGCGGGGGCGGCGCGTCGCCGCGCGTGTCCGTGGGTCCGGCGGGGCTGGGCTGGCGCCCTGAGTGCTTCCCGCCGCGACGGCCGGGGGCGGGGCCGGGGCGGGGCCACACCGGCCGCAGCCGGTTTGGGGGCGGGCACCAGTGGGTCTGGGTGGTGGTGGCGGTGGCGGTGGCGGTGGGGGTGGGGACCTGGCCGCTCCCCGCGCTGAGCCGGCCGCGTCCACAGGGCCCTGCTGTTGAGTTCGCGCTGCCCCAGGAGCCGGAGCCGCGAGCCGCGGACCTCGGAGCCCCAGGGGCGGGGGCGGCCGGGCCCCCGACACCGTCAGCGCACATCCCAGTGCCAGCGCATAGGTGAGACAGGGCCCGAGTGCCAGGCCAGTGGGGTCGTGTGCACACGTGCGCCTGTGTGCAGGAGTAGTGGATGGGCGCAGGTAGGAGCCTTCTCGACCTCACCCCCGCAGGGGGGCCTCAATGGAGGGCAGGTCAGCGTCCTGAACTGGGTTTCTGTCACCGCCTCCTGGCTCCCCTGCCCTGGAAGAGTTGAGTAGAAATGACCAATGTATTAGCATGCTTTGTTCACCCCCTCCCCAAACCCCTGGGATTCAAAACGCAGATTTTGGAGGTGTGCATGTCCCTGTCTGTGCAGAAGAGACAGTGAGGCCAGCGTGGAATTGACTGTCCAGGAATCCTGGGCCCAAATGACCATCTCCCCATCCCTGTCTGCAGAGAAGCCCTCCCCGGTGCCTGATCCCCTGGGCTGGCGGTGGAGGCAAGGGCCTGCTCTGGCCTGGCCCCCTGGGGCCCCAGGACCCGCTTGTTCTTACAGCCCAGTCTCCCTTGGCTGCTGCTGGCTGCTCCCGCCCTCCCAGGCCTGGCTCTAGGCCCACAGCTGCTGTTGCACAACCCTGGTTAATGTGTGATTGGGGGGAGGGCTGGGCCTGGCCAGGCCTCGCCAGGCCTGGCGGCACCAGTCTGGGGCCTCAGACCCCTGTCCAGCACCAGGGTTTGAAGAAGCCACGGTGGAACAAAGGCCAGGCTGCAGAGAAGTCAGGCTTTGGAAGGAAGACCCCAGCCCAAGCCTGTTCCTGGTGGTTCCTGGGGATTTGGGACTTAGCAACTCGAGCTGGGGGTGGGGCTGGGCATCTTGCCCAGCCGGCTCCTGGAGTGAGGGAGCCGGGTGCACACACGTGCCCAGGCCTGCACGTGTGTCAGGCCAGGGGGCAGGCCTGGAGTACTTCTTGGGCCCCACCTGCCCCTACCCCATCTCCTCCAGAACCCCCCCAGGAAAAGCCCGACTGGACGAGGTCATGGCTGCCACAGCCCTCACAAGCCTGTCCACCAGCCCCCTCCTGCTGGGGGCCCCAGGTGTGACCTTCAGCACAGGTGAGCTGAGAGACCTGTCTTGGGCTGGGGGTGGTGGCGGGGCTCAGGATCCTACGAGCTGTCAAGCCTGGTGGGGCAGGCAGACTCCAGCTGGAATACCATCTTCCAAGTACATCTCCTGAGTCCTGAAATGGACATCAAGACACCCATTGCCCCTCTCTGCGGCCCAGGACCTGTCTGCCTCCACCCGGCAGGCCAGGCATCTCCGCACCCCAGACTCTTCCACGTTTCCTTCTCTGTGCTGGAAAGCCTTGTTGCCAGGTGGTAGTGGCCACCTTCTCCCTGCCACTGCCGCCTCAAGAGGTTCTTTGTCCTCAAGCTCACCTGGGGCCAGGTGAACAGGCAGAGGCTCTGCATTCAGGGACTTGTAGGCAGCATAGCCTGGGCCCCAAAGTCCTGACACGGGAGCCCGTGTGTGTCCACAGAACCGTGCCTGGAGCCCTGGAGGGAGGCCCCAGTGCAGCCACCGGGCAGCGGTGGGGGCTGGGACCCTGCCAGTGACCAGTCCTCTCCGTCTACACCTTCACCACCGCTGCCCCCTGAGGCAGCCCACTTCCTGTTCGGGGAGTCCGCGCTGAGGAAGAGGAAGGTGAGCCGGGGTGGCCCTTGGGGCGGGGTAGACGTGGGGGATGCCCAGCCTGACTGCCCCCTGTTGCCCAGAGCTCGCTGCAGGGGCTGTTCCAGTGCCTGTGGAAGCGCTGCGGGAAGGTGCTGAGCTCCGCGTCGGGGATGCAGAGACACATCCGCCTGGTGCACCTGGGGTGCGGCGGGGCCGGAAGGGGGGAGGGGCAGGAGTGCCAGGCAGGCTTCTGCTTCAACCCCACCTTCATCCCCCGTTGCTCCCCTGACCCTGCAGGAGGCAGGCTGAACTGGAGCAGAGCGATGGCGAGGAGGACTTCTACTACACAGAGCTGGATAGCGGCATGGACTCGCTGACCGATGGGCTGTCCGGCCTGACCCCAGGGTCCCCCACGGCCTCGGTGCCACCTGCCTTTCCCCACCTGGAGCCGCTGGAGCCTCTGGCCCTGCCCAGCCTTCTGCGCCTGCCTGCCATGCCCCCACCCCCGGTGCTGAGCACCACATCCCCCTCCCAGGTGTGCCCCAGTGACCATGCCCACCAGGTGGGTAAGGCTGCGGGCAGCTCCCAAGGAGCACAAGGCCATAGCAGTGCCTCCTCTCAGGGCTGCCTGGCACCCGTCCGCCTGGAGCCACAGCCTACCCCTGTCAGGGCCTGTGCGCCAGCCCTGCCAGCCAAACCCAGTGCCAACCCAAGGTGGGTGTGTGTAGAGGGGCCAGGGAGGGCGCCAGGCAGGGAGGGGCCCAGCCCTGATAGCACCCATGTATCTGTGTGTTCCCTCAGGAAGCCCCGGGGTGATGCCAAGAAGTGCCGGAAAGTGTACGGCATGGACCACCGGGACCTGTGGTGCACGGCCTGCCGCTGGAAGAAGGCCTGCCAGCGTTTCCTGGACTGAGCCTGCCCAGGGCCTCTCCGAGCTGCAGGGTCTTCTTTTTAAGAGGGGAGGTCCCCACCACTCAGAAGTGCCTCTGAAGAAACCAGCCTTTGGCCTTTTGCACTAAAGCCAAACCTCACCGCTGTCCCCTCGGCCCGGGGTGGCCGCCCCCCAGTCGGCCCTGGACTTGTCAGGAGTGTGACGGGGCCATGCAGGGCGTCCTCGATGCACTTTGAGGGGTGTCAGGGAGGGGCGCCCCTGCCCGCACTTCACCTGACTGAGGGCCCAGGCGCATGTCTGTGCCGTGTTTGCTCAGGTGTCTCACGTCTGGGCTGAACCAGGCGAAGAGTAAAATTAAAGATTCGGGACTTTTCCAAAAGCTGTGTCTGTCTCCTGGGTGGGAAGGGACATGGAACTGGGACCCTGCCACAGGCAGGGGTAGCAGATGGGCAGAGAGGAGGCCAGTAGCCAGGCCACAAAGGGCTGTGGGGTGGGGCGCCCTCTGGCCACCTCTACCCAGGGCAAGGCCGGAGGAGGGGACGCTGTCTGTAACACACACGAGGCGATGGCTCAAGCAGCAATTTCCCGATTTATTGAAAGTGATCGCTTTGCAAGAATATCTAACTAATCCCGTCACAGAGACGAGACCCACAGGGGTCCCAGAGCGCACCCAGCAGATAAGAAATCTCAAGACCACTAGGGAGGAGGTGCTGTTGGCATCGATGGCTCCAGGGAAACAGGCAACAGCCCTGATGTTCCACCGACCGATTACAAAAGACCCCCCACAAATGTGAAACACGTTTCCAATACAAACACAGGTTTATAGTCATTAATATAAAGTCGATATAATATAGATTATCCCCAGAAAAAAAATCAACAATCTTCAAACACTGCCCTTTTTTTGTCTGTTTTGTTTTTGTTGACAGGTTGAAAGCATGTTGAAAAAATAAATATTTAAGAAAAGCACACACACAGCGCCCTCACTACAAGGAGTTCTAAAAAGGGCCGGGTACAAAACACAATATAGGATCTAAAAATAAAAACACCATTAAGTATGGCTTTCTTAAGAGTTGCACATGTCACAGAATGAGCGAAAATAAGATTATCTTTCATATAATATTGCAAAAAGTTCCAGTTTTTGCATTTTCTCAAGAGTTCTTTTTTCTAAAAAGGAAGATGTGCAAAGTTGGAAGCAGTAGCTGTGTCCTTTCAATCGAGGTCCCTATCCAGTCCTGGCAGTGTTGTGACTATTCCCAAACCCAGAGTCCAAACATACAACCCCGTCAGGATCCAGAGCTTGATGCAAAATCTTGGTTCTCCGCCCCTCCCCTACCCCAAAGAACGAGCCGCCTGATGGCCCACCTTCCGCGTTGGTGATGCAGACGCCGAACACAGACGCATACACGGGAAGGTACAAAAATGTGAGATGTGATCTACACGCTTTCCGCTTCATAAAAAAATATTTATTAGTTTAAACATTGCTTTGGAAAAAAAAAAAAAAACCACGATTAAAAAAAGAAAATCTTCATTACATGTCTTTCCCTTCATGTTTGCCTCCATCTCTGAAATCCAGCTTACACGAGAATTAACACGGGCTCAGGGGCGGGAGGTGAATTTCCCAGTGAAGTATCGTTTTGAGGGAGAAAACACCCCTGTGGCACCGAGGGCCCCGGAGGGGTCAGCCAGGGTGGTCCAGAGTGGGAGTGGGCAGGCCCTGAGAGTGGCGCAGAGGTGGCCCTGTACAAAACCCAGAGATGCTTGGTAGCAAAGGTCTGGTTTCCAAATGCATCTGATAGAAAGTAAGTCTTGTTTATAAAAGGGTTTAGAAAGTGGGGGAAAGGTCCACAATGGGGAGCCCCACTGAGTGGCTCAGACAGGCCCCACTATGAAAGGCAGAAGGGGGCGCGGGCTCCAGAGCCCCCTCACCCTGGGCTCCTGCCCCCGCCGGCCGGCCCTTCCCTCAAGGATGCTGACAGCTGAGGATGGGAGCAGTCCTCTTCTGAGAAAAACATGGCTGATGGTGTTTAAAACAAAACAAAACATGAAGCTGTGACTTCTCCCCTGGGCAGGGATTCAAGGACAGCACCATCCAGGTGCCTGCAGCCAGCCCTGACTGCCCCCCGCCACCCCTACAGCAGCCACCTGGGAGGGGTTGGTGGAATTTGCCTTTCTCCATCTAGAAAGAGGAGCGGGAACCCGGCAGGAACACAGGGAAGCCATGCAGTGCAGGCTAAGGGAAGAGAGAAAACCCAGTCCAGCTCTCCTCCAGCCCCAGCTCAGCACCTCAGGGCCCTGACTTGGGGTCCCTTGGGGGCTCCTGAGAGAGGTGGGTGCAGAGGACGGAATGCATGTGTCACAAGCCTTAAGGAAGACAGGCTGGTGCTGGACTGGCAGCCTGATGGGGACGGGCAGCGGGCAGCGTCCTCACGGCACGAGGTGGGACCCCAGCCCCTTAGAAAAGAGAGAGGAGGGTGGATGAGTTTGTTTACAAGACGGCGAGGCTCGGGAAGAAGCCAAAGGAAAGACAACTCTGAAGATAATGCCAAACAAAACCATTTCACGTGCCGGCCTCAGTTCCCTTAGCGACTCACGGAACTGGGACCCAGAGCACCTGGGGAGTGGGGTGGCCCCCGCGGGCGGCATGAGCAGCACGGGCGTCAGGGACACCCTCCGGCGTTAGCAGCAAGGAAGGCAAGCCGCCCGGGAGGGTCAGCAGGAGTGGCCTAGGCGCAGCAGGACGGCGGGGCTGAGGGGCAGGCCGGCCCGGCCCTCAGAGAAGTGCACACGGAGAAAGAGGAGGCGCCTGCAGTGGGAGCACCTGGGCCTGTCCGCCCGGCTGCCTCCGTGGGGAGATAGCACCTGGGCGCCCTGGCCGAGGTCGGCAGCTGCTGTATGTTGAGCACCAAAGCCCAGAAGGGGGAGGGCCGCAGGCCTTTGTGGACGCCCGACCTGGATCCCACAGGCTGCCACCGCAGGCACAGCCCTCGAGCCGCCAGCAGTCCCTCTGCAGCTGACAAGGGGTTGGGGGGACTCAGCCCTGGATGGCCGGGGTCAGTGGAACTCTCCTAACAGCCCCGGGACCCAGGCCTCAGGGACACAAAGGAGGCCCTGGCCAGCACTGGCCCCTTCCTGGCCGCCAGCCTCCTGGGCTCCCCTGAGGCCCGCCATGTGCCCCAGGTTGGGGAGATGCTGAGGGCTCTCTCAAGGCTCAAACCCACTCTGCGCCTCCACCCTGTGTGTGACCCCAGCCCCGCTAGCTGGGGCAGCGGCCGCCTCAGAGCCCCAGGTTGCTCTCCACGAGGGGTTGGGGGCAGCAGGAGAAGGGGCCCGGGGCACACACAGGTGAGGGTGGCCGCAGCCCATTGCTCGCCTGGCCTAGGAGATCCAGGCGAAGTCCTTGTCCGCGCCCCCCGTGGGGCTGTGGGGCCCCCGTGGCGAGTCGTCGTCCTCCTTGTCCCCCAGCAGTGTGTCCTCGGGGGCTAGGCCCACATCATCCTCGTCCTCGCCCAGCTCCTCCTCGCCCTCACCGCGTGGGTCCTCAGGGTCCTCCAGGTATGGCCCGTCGCCTGCGAACAGCTCGGGGGAGCCCTCTGCGCCGCCACCATCCAGGGACCCGGCCCCGCCGCCACCTGCGCAGTCGGCACACACGCCATGGCGCCGCGAGCCATGCTTGATGCCCACGCTGGCGGCCGACATGAACACACGGCTGCACAGCTTGCACACGTACTTCTTGTCCTTGCTGTGCACCTGCGGGGGCACGGCTGTCAGTGTGGGGGCGGTCAGTGCCGGGGGATGACAGTCAGTGTGGGAGGACAGAGGTCAGTGAGGGGGGATGGTGGTCAGTGGTGGGGGCTGGCAGTCAGTGCAGGGGGAGACGGATGACTGGGGGGCCCAGAGGGTGAGGTCTGAGTGAGGGGTGGAGACTCGATCCACTAGGCTGCTCACACCCCTAACCCTGGACAGGGGTTGAGGCACAAAGCCAGGACATACAGAGTTGCAGGTGCCACCAAAACTTGTTTCCATTCAGAGGTGTGCTGGGCACCAGGCTGGTCGTGTCCCCCAGCAGGACTGGCCCCAGGCTCAGATCTCACTGGAGGTCGTGCTGCTCCCCACACGTTCCAGCAAAAATGGCAGAGGAGTCACCTCCGCCACACCCCAGCTTTTGCCCCACAAGGGGATGGATGGGACTCTGGTGGCCCCCAGTGGCTGGGGCATGGGGGTATGGTTGATGGCAGTCTCGGGACAGCAGTGACCAGGGGTGACTCGACCACCTGACTTCTGGGACGTCGTCAGGACAGCCCAGAGCTGGGCTGAGTGCTGACCCACAGGGCAGGCAGGGCTAGGGGCTCCGAGGGGAACAGGGAAGCCTTTCTGAATTCTCCGACCGACAGGCCTACGGAGGTTTCCCTTGAGTGCCTGGCCGAGTGCCCTGGACTTCTCAGCTCAGGGGTCCCGCAGACCACCTTGAAGATCTGCCCTACTGTGCTCTTACACTAAACCTCAACCACAAGGACCGAGGACTGCTGCCAGCCAGCCTGGGCAGGCAGGAGGCCGGACGCGGCCTGAAATGGATGTCAGGAGGAACTGGGCCTCCTCACAGAATCTGATTTCAGCACAGAGCCTCAGATCATTAGGTCAGGGGCTCTTCCTGCTTCTTATCATTTGCTACATTTTAAATCTAGGACTTATGCAACCCTCTCCCAACCAGAGAGCTAAGACTTCAGTCTGGTCACAACAGGGTTGGGCGGTGCGGGCAGCTCCTGGGGAGTTGTGGGAGCTGGTCCACCAGCACCAGATGGCCAGACACTTGTCTGAATGGATGCATGGATGGGCAAGGAAGGATGCGGGTGCTATGACGGTGGGCTTGGACTCACTCCCTCCCTCGGCTTACTCCGTCAGGGTCATGCCTGAGATCTCACCTTGGCCTCCCTGGATGGTCAGCCCTGTGCCAGGATGCACCTGGGCCCCTCACCGCAGAGATGTGGCCCCTTTATGCCTCCTGGTGGCTTGCTCTGCTGGCCAGCCCATGCAGCCCTGAGGTGCCTTCATTCACACCACCCAATGTTCTCTCCTGCCCCCAGCCCCCGGCTGCCTGACCTCCCTGTTTTCTCACCCACCCAAGGGTTCCTTGCCCGCTTTTTGTTGACTCTGCCTCGCAGTTTCAAGCATGACCTTCTCTATCACTTCCTGGCCAAGCAAATACATCCACACAGCACCTGCTCCAGAGCTACGAGCCAGGCTGTCAGACCTTCCAGGGGCCGTAGGGTCCCATGGCGACTGCAGGGCGGGAGTGAGAGGGGCACGGAGGAAGTGGCTGTGTGGCAGGAGCCCCAGGCCGGGGGCAGGGTCCTGGCAGGGAAGGAGGCGCCCGCAGAAGTGGAGCTAGGGCAGAGGCAGTCTCAAGGGAAACTTGACGGGTGGGGCCGGGGCGATGTGTCCATCTGCCTTCTGCATCTGGGGCTGGGGGCAGAGCCGGTCAGGAGGGATGTGGGGGTCCCTGCTGTCCTGGTCTTTCCCACCGCAGAGTGGACCCCACTTCAGGGCTTCCCTTGGCACCCTGACACCCCACATCCCCATCCTGCCTGGACAAAGCATAGCCCTGGGCCGACCCCTGCTGACCCCACACTGACCCCGTGATGACCCCACACCTCCCTGGCGTGGCCCCGCCCCCAGCGCCGCTCACCAGCGTGTGCCGCTTCATGTGCTCGCGCCTAGTGAACTTCTTCCCGCAGATCTCGCAGGGGTAGGGCCGCTCGCCAGTGTGCGAGCGCATGTGCCGCTTGAGGATGCACTGGTGCATGGCCGAGAAGCTGCAGTAGGGGCAGCGGAACTTCTTCCTGATGACCGTGAACTCGTTCACTGCAAGACAGACAAGACAGAGGGCTGCCGGTCAGCCCCAAGCCCCGCCCAGTCCGCCCGCCAGGCCTGGGCCCGGGCCAGAGGGGGCTGTGCCCATGCTCTGAGAAAGTGTGCTTCTTAGATCAGCCGGTACCTCCCACATCAGCCCTGAAACACACGAGTCCACACGCGCGGCATCAACAGACCCATCTCCACATGGTCCACACCTCCACATGGCCACAACAGGGTATACGGGTGCTGCCTGGTGGACGCAGCCTAGCGAGAGGCTGCCAGCCCCCGACACACAGCCAGCAGCCGGCCCCACTTCCCCTCCTCATGCTTCAGGGAGTGACACTGTGGGCCCTAGGCTGGGGCCACATTCTGGGCGGCTCATGGGGGATAGTCCCACTGTGTGAGGCCCACCAGGCACTAGGGAAGCTCATCCTGAGTGACATCCCCTGTGCTGGGCAGTCGCAGACACCACAGTCACCTCCCTGAGCCAAGGGGCACCCCGTACCCAGACCCATGGCTCCTGGGTCGCTCACCCGAGCTCACCAGGGTTTCTGGGAGGCCCTCCCAAGTCCTTGGTGGCACTTCCTCCCAGGAGGGGAGCCCAGGATGGACATCAGTCTCAGGTGTCTGGAATAAGCCCCCTGGCCCTCAAGCCACCCACAACACTCATCCACTGCACCCCAGGACCAGCACGCAAGGGACAGACCAAGGGTCCTGACCATCAGGCCAAAGGCAGGCAGGTGGAATGAATACCAGCAGCAGCAGGACCCCTTGTCAGACCCTGCCAAATACCCGCACTCAGCAGGGCCCAGCCATGATCACGGCTGCCCCTGGAGGCACCAGAGGGAAGCAGACGAGAAGCCAGTGGCCACAGCATGACACAGCTAGCAGGGCGAGGAGAAGCTGGGGAAACTACGGTGACTGAAGCTGGCCTCTCTCGCCCAAGAGAGTCGGCCAGGCTGCTGGACACGTGACAGGACGGCTCCATCCAGCCCAGTTTCCCCAATCCCAGGCCACCTAGCATATCACACGGATCAGAGCCCTTGCCACCATCTCCATGAGGGGTGCCCCAAGCCACCCATCCATTCTGCTTCTCAGGCCCTGGCCCCAGGTGGGTCGCCACAGAAATGACGCCCAGGGGATGGTGCAGGACCGCAATACCGAGTCCAGAGGCCCTGGACACGCCTATGTCTCCACGAGCATAGGGAAGTGGGTGTTCACTCTGCACCTCTGGCCCTGAAACACACCAGGCAACAGGGAGCAGGACATTTTATTTTGCTTCTTAAACAAGCTGTTACTTTTCTGACAAAGGTCCGTATAGTCAAAGCTATGGTTTTTCCAGTAGTCACGTATGGATGTGAGAGATGGACCATAAAGGCCGAGCATAGAAGAACTGATGCTTTCAAACTGTAGTGTTGGAGAAGACTTGAGAGTTCCTTGGACTGCAAGGAGACCAAACCAGTCAATCCTAAAGGAAATCAATCCTGAATACTCATTAGAAGGACTGATGCTGAAGCTGAAGCTCCAATACTTTGGCCACCTGATGCGAAGAGCCAACTCATTGGAAAAGACCCTGATGCTGGGAAAGATTGAAGGCAGGAGGAAAAGGGGACGACAGAGAATGAGATGGTTGGATGGCATTGCCGATTCAATGGACATGAGTTTGAACAAGCTCCGGGAGATGGTGAAGGACAGGGAAGCCTGGCGTGCTGCAGTCCATGGGGTTGCAGAATCGGACACAACTGAGCGACTGAACAACAACAAAAATCAAGCCATAGATTTTCTCCTGAGACATCTTAAAGGGCATCTAAATAATCAAGCGGCCAGATGCCTTTATTTCCCAGAACACGGTCAGTGAGACTGTCCGCAGGGCCTGCTGGGAGCCTGGCTGACCTCATGGACCCGCACTCTCCCTCTGTCATCTCCCGCACCCCATGGAGTCAGACACCAGGGACACATTGCCCAGGATGACCCCTGTCCACGCACAGGCCGACAGCTTCACCAGGGGAGGCCATCACAGCCCCAAGATGGGCTGTGTGGACATCATCACAGCTCAGAATCCATGCTACCCCCGGGCTCGCCGCCTGCCCATGTCTGTACACATAGAGGGGCTCCACTGTCCACCAAACCTGGGCATGGCCACCAGGCCTCTCTCAGCATCCAAGCCCGTACTAAAAAGTAAGGCATTTTCTCACGTCTAGAAACTTCCGACATGTGTGTGGCTGGTAGCTAGGGTGGACGGGAAGGCGCCAGGAGGGAAGTGGGTGAAACCAGGCGGTGAGAGGCGTGAACAGTCACCATTCACTGTCCCTTCACACAGGGGGCCACAATAACATCTGTGAACTACATTTTCACGGTATGATTCTTAACTGTAGGTTCTTAAGTGTGCGGCTACATCACTATTTATTCAACAAACATGGAAGTTGTTTCTATTTTTTTTACCCTTGCAAACAGTGCCTCAATAAGATGCCTACTAGAGAACCTTTGCCCCTGGAGAGAAATCCTGAGAAGCCGCTGCGCCTGCTGTCAGGCCCTGTGTGCAGCAGGGGCCAAGGCCATGGTCCATACTGGCTCAGAGGGCCAAGGCTACTCTCTGTACACGCGACACAGACCGTGGTTACCACTGTTAGCAGTACTGCTCCCGGCAAAGCTGTAGGCCCGGGTCTCAGACGCAGGCACAACCAGAGCATTCGGCAGCTCTTGGACCCTAGAGGAAGCAGCCCTTCCTGAGCAGGGCTCCAGCCCCACACGGAGGGCCATTGGACAGGTGGGTCCAGGTGAGGGTCCAAGATAGGACAGAGGGGAGGGCACCCAGCCTGGCACATCTGGACAGGCCACACCTGGCAGCTCCCAAGGAGGAAAACCTCCCACTCCATATCTCTCTTCCCATCTGAGCACCAGGCCCAGCCTAACCCACCCCTCGATGAGGCAGTAGCAACACAGCCACCCACATGGGCCTCTGGGCTATTTGGTGCCCAGCACCAAACCAGTTTTCACATTGCATGGAACACAGCAAGTGGGCTACCTGCTCTGAGATGGAAAAGGAGCGCGAGGAGACAGCTTTTAGGTTGTTTTATTTCAAATAACCTGAGTTATTTTAGACTTTCTATTCTGCTTCTATAAACATAAAAATTAAAATTTGAGTTATTCATTCTAGCTTGCATTTAACAATCCAGACCTACATGTTAGAAAAAATACTTATCTCTGTACACAAGTGCTGTATTTTTCCCCTAGAAAAACAATTTAGTTGCACAAACATGTGACCCCCATCCCCAGGCACACTGAACCTACCCACGATGATGCATTTTGTGGTTTCTTAACCTATTAGTTGCCTGCTAATATAAATGTCAACAATCTGGGCATCTTAAAGCATCAGACACCTGTTGTTTCTATCTTGGAGGACAGATGCCTGAGGTCAAGGTGTCGCTGGGCTGCACTCCCTCCCAAGGCTCCAGGGGAGGGTCCTTCCTGCCTCTTCCAGCTTCTGGGGCTCCAGTTCTCTGGGCTTGCAGCACCTCCCTCCCGTCTCTGCTTCCATCTTCTTGTAGCAGCTCCTCTGTGTCTGTCTCCTCATCTGTCTCTTATAAGGACACTGGTCACTGGATTTAGGACCAACTGGATATTCCACGGAGAGCTTATCTTAAAATCCTTAATTAAGTCTGGAAGACCTTTTCCCAAATAGGGTCACATTCACAGATCCCAGGAATTAGGACATGCACGTGTCTTTGTGGGGGGCACCATGAAACCCACTACTTTCATGAACACTGCTGAGAAAAATGTTCATTGACTGCTGTAATTAAAATAACTGTACAGGAAAGAAGCTAACACTTTCGTAACTTGTAGTTTACAGCCTATGTATCTTAGAACACCTTTATACATCATGGAGTTTGATTCTCATAAATACCAATAAAGTCTTAAAAATGCAAACAGTGAAAACGTAATTGAAATAAATGAAAAAACACAGATAGCATCAAATTGAAACAGACACTCTCTACCAATCCACCCTGAAAACAGAGCCCTTTTGCCTGGAATTAAGTGGACAAGGCGAATGGCAAGCTTGAAAATGAGGAAGCGAGGTCAGAACTTGGCACCAGATTATCTAAAGTATGAAGTTCAATAACACGGGGCTACAGTTTTGCAGAAATGTATCTACAAAAGTACCACTCAGTGAAGCAGTGTTAGAGGAAGCCACGTCTCCGCTCAGCCCTGCAGAGAATCAGACTTGCGGTAAACTCACTGACCAGGAAACATTCCAGAACCATTTCAGATATCGAACTCGCGCCCCCTGCATTGGAAGTGCAGTGTCTTAACCACTGCACCACCAGGGAAGTGCCCAGATCCACATATTGAGAACTCCACCCACCTCAGCTTCCCCATCAGAGTCTGCTCAGACCCTCGTCCACGGCCTCTTTGCCTATCCCTCTTGCCTGCTGCCAGGCTGGGCATCTGCTCTCTCCTCTTCTGATCTCCAATGACTGTGTTAATCCCTCCCCCAATTTCTGTATTCTGCAGCATCTGGGGCCTGTGACTTGGCCTGGGCTGCCCTCCTCGTGAGGGAGGGATTTCAAGAGAAGGTAAATAAACTGCCCGTGAGCACAGCTTTCATACCGACCACCCAGAGCCACCCCCGTTCTCCTCTACCAGCTCTCAAATTTGGGTCATGGTCCCCTCCATGATCACCCCATGGCCAGACCAGGGATGGCTCTATGTCCCAGCATTGCCGATTTGGTTCAGAGCAGCCAGTCTAAGCCTGCTCCCTCCACCCACCGACGGCCCTGGGGCATCCTAAAATGCTCTGTTTGATATACTGTTTTTTCAGGAAATTTGCCCATTTCCTCCAACTTGTCAAATGTATTAGCACAAAATTGTTCACGATGTTCCCTTATTATCATTCTAACATCTTTAGTATCTTAGTAATGATTTTTTTATACCTATTATTGACAATCAGCTTTCCTCTCTTCTTACTGATCACCGTGATAGGAGTTTGTTTTACTAATCTTTCAATGTATTGGTGTTTGGATTGGTTCATTTTTCTGTTGTCCATCTGCTTTTTATTTCATTGACATCTGCTCTCTGTTTCACTCCCTCTGCTTTCTGTGGGTTTAATTTTCTATTCTTTTCTCCCTCCTGACTTCTCAAATTAAACTTACTTTATTTTTTAATAAGTGCAAGAGCTATAAATTTCCCTTAAATAGGACTTTAGATGTAACCTACACGTTTTGATGTGTCATATTTTCATTATCATTCAGTTCAAAATATTTTGTAATTTCCATTGTGACTTACTCTAGTATCTTTCTGCTGCTGATTTTTAAAATTTAACTTCACTGAGATTAGAGCACACACTCTGTATGAGTTCACTGTTTAACATTTGCTTAGATTTCCATTACATTCCTGCTTGGTCTATTTGTAAATGTTTCCTGTGCACTTGGAAAGTTTATGCACTTGTTTGGTGTGATGTATGACTTGGTTGACCATGTTGTTACAAGCCAATACTTCTCTGAACAAAGATGCAAAACTCCTGAACAAAATAGCAAGCTGAGTCCAACATATAGGAAAAGAGCAGCATCTTGTGACTCAGTGGGTTTATTCCAGGTTAATATTTGAAAATTGTGTTCAAATCTTCTCCATCCTTGCTGATATTCTGTCTGCTGATCTATCAATTACCGAGGAAATCTGTTAAAAATCCCCGCTCTAACTGTGGACTTCTTTCTTCCTCCTTTCAAAGCTGTCAGCTTTCACTCCATATATCTAAAACCCCAACCTGTACATCCAATATTCACATTTCCCTCTGAACTGACTCTCTTGTCCTGTGTAGCAGCCTCTGGAGCAACACCCTTCCGCATTTCACTTTGTTTGATACCGATAAACCTTTTTAGGCTGGTGTTTCCTTGGTTTCTCTTTTTTCTCTTTTTGTTGTTGTTCAGTCACTCAGTTGTGTTCAACTCTTTGCAATGCCAGGGACTGCAGCAAGCCAGGCTCCTCTGTCCTCTCTATCTCCTGGAGTTTGCTCAAACTCATGTCCATTGAGTTGGTGATGCCATTCAACCATCTCATACTGTCTCCCCCCTCTCCTCCTGCCCTCAATCTTTTCCAGCATCAGGGTCTTTTCCAATGAATCGGCTCTTCACATCAGATGGCCAAAGTATTGGCGCTTCAGCTTCAGTATCAGTCCTTCCAATGAATATTCAGGGCTAATTTCCTTTAAGATTGACTGGTCTGATCTCCTTGCAGTCCAAGGGACTCTCAGGAGTCTCATCCAGCACCACAATTCAAAAGCATCAATTCTTCGGTGCTCAGCCTTCTTTAAATTCTTTGCTTTAAACCTTTCTGTGTTCTTATCTGTAACACATGTTATCTACAAACAACAGATTTTCTTTGAAAAGCAGGCTGGTAATCCTTTCTTTTTCCCCGTAGTGTTCAATATGTTGGTAATAACAGGACTATTGGTGTATCTGGGTGCTGTTTGCATCTTGCTACGTATGTTCGATTTGTCCTTTTATGCTTTTTGTTGCTTTAACCTTCCCTGCTTACCATTTTTTGAAATCAATCAAGTACTATTCCACTTTTCTCTTCATAAGTCTTTGAGCTTTACACGATGATTTTTGTCAGTGTTTGCTGAGACCTCGTAGAGAAGGCGAGACTCATTCAGACCCCACAGTTGCCCACCCTCCCACCATTTGAGCTGTTCATGCAACGTGTTACTCTGCTACTTGAGTCAAAAATCCCACAAAGAGCCATAAACTTTGCTTTAAATGCTCACAGTCTTTGTACAGAGGCTGTTCTCCAGTCTTTCCTGTTGGGTGACAGTGCAGCCCCTGCTTTCTGTTTCTCTGGCAGACGTTGTCTTCATGTGGCCCTGGTCTGTGAGGGGTACATCTGCTGGCTATAGGATTCTGGTCTCGGAGTTTCTGCAGCGCCCTAGAGACTAGCGGCATTGTTTCTGTTGCAAAGTCAGACATCAGTCTTGATGTTGTTCCTTTTAATGTTCTCGTTTCTCAGGCTGCTTCCAAGGTTTCTATTTTTGTCTTTGGTTTTCAATAGTATGACAGCAGTGTGCCCAGTTTGGGTGTTTGGTGGTTGTTTTATTTTGGTGTCGTTCTGCTTTGGTTCCCTGAGCTTCCTGAATCTGTGGAAGGATGTCTTCCATCATCAGTTTGGGAACATTCTCTGTTGTCTCTCCTGACACTGCTCCACTCTGTTTTCTCTCCTCTGGGCCCCAGTGCACATGCACTGGACATTCTCACTGTTCCTCAGTGTGTCTTTGCTTGTCCCCATGCTTTTTCCCCAAGTTTAAGCTGGATCCTGTCCATCACTATCTTCCAGTCCCATGCCCTGTCTCGGGTGGTACTGACTGCTCTACACTACTCACGCATCCTCAACCTTACACTTTGTATTTTCAGTTCCAGCAGATTCACTGGATTCTTTTCTACAGATTTTTCTGTCCCTCAAGGACTGCAGCCTTCAAGTCCCACCTGCTCTGATGACTCCCCAGGATGTTGTGTGTGTGTGTGTGTGTGTGTGTGTGTGTGTCTATGTGTGGCTCTGCCATCACCACTGGCCACCTGGACCCAATGCCAGGCTGCCTGCATCAGAGAGGCCCACACCCAGGTCCACCCCCATGTACCAAATGCCTGTTCCAGTCTGGCAGCCTCAAAACCCATCATCCACAGGTGTCCATCTCTTGGGGCTCCTTATCTGACTTCAGGGTGGAGCCCTAGGCAAGTCCACCCAGGCTGTGAAAGTGCTCCTGGCCATACAATGAGCCAAAAGGACACCCCGGTCATCCTGGCTAGGCCGGTAGAGCCTGTGGAAACCTCAAGCCCCAGCTGGAATCACCTCCGGAGGGGCCAGTCCCTCAGCCCAGGCCTCTAGGTCCGGGGGTGTTGACCTAGGAGAGACAGATGAGTTATGGGCCATGAGGACGTGGCCGACTTGGGGAGACAGTAGCACAGAGGCGTGTACCTGCTCACCGGGTCCCCAACCAGCCACCACAGGATGACCATCACACTTCCAGAAAGGAAGCCTGAGCGGACATGCGAAAAATCCACATCAGCACAACACCAGCTCCTCCCACTGAAACATCCTGGTTTCAAATGCACAGAAATAGCATTTGATTTATTTCAAATTACAAAACATGTGCTTAAACTCTCCCTCCTTGAAGATTTTTTCTTCAGGGAAATACCGGAACCTAACAGACTTGTCTTTAAATAACTACCTGAGACATAGGAAGTGGGTCTCAGACGCCTGGTAACAGACACACAGCAGCCAGCACCGCAGCAAAACCCGCTTGAGACCAACCAGCACTGCTCAGGGCTTTTAACCCACTGCTGTAGGAGTCTGTACACTGGAGAAAATTGCCCCTTAGAAGCATTGTAATTTGAATATCAAAGCTGATTTAATGTCACAAATGTTGCAACTATTACTGCAAAGCCGACATCTGCATCACCCTGAGTGACACGGGGCCGAGGGGATTGTGGGGCAGAGGGTGGATGGAAAGCAGCCACAACCACATAGGCTCACCCAGGACATGCTGCATGTGGGTTCTGGGCACTGGGCCCATGGGGATGTGCCCAGTGGACAGGCATCTGGCCGGCAGCCCTCGCGTCTTACCTGGGCTGGGGAGGCGGCCGGCTCCCTGGGCTCCGTCTGGCCGGTCACCAGAGCGGGCATCCGGGGCTCTGAGTGCAGGAGGGCGAAGGGGCCGGAGGGAGGTGACTTGGGCTGGTGCCAGGTCCTGGGGACACAGGAAAGGAGTCTCACCCGCGTGAACGGACACCAGCTGGCAGGCCGTGGAGAGTTCGGGGAGTGTTGTCCTTGGCCATCCTGCAGTGAGCCACACGCTGCCATGTCATGAGGCCTGGGTCTCACTGGACGAGGTTTCTATCTGCTCACCACTCCCAAGCACCTGGGTCTCCGCATGTGCCTTGTCTGGGGGGTGGTCTGGCTACGACGGGGTATTCTATCCAGAAAGTCAGAACCCGCGGCAAGGATACACCACATGCCCAACATTGCCTGGAGCGAGGCTCTTCTAGAAAGTCCTTCTAGGTGTGTGAACCTAGCTATTTACCTATAAGGGTGGTAATACCTAAGTCAAATGCCCTTTCATACATAGGAGAGTGTTTAAGGTCCCATATTAAGCCAGACTCAAGTGAAGGTCCTTAATTCATGTAAATACCAGAAGGAAATATTCTTTAAACCACAGTCAGAACAAAACCCAGCTGCTTCCCTGACCGACACCAGGGGCAGTGCACGGAGAAATGTGGGCGGGGCGCCTGTGGCTGGCCGTCCAGGGTAGACCCCGCCTGCTGCCAACCCAGGTCTGCATTCTCTCCTGTAGGAGCACATCCTTCCATAGAGACAGGACAGCACCGCCACCACTGTGAGGAGATAGACACTCGTGTGTTCCCAGTAGCCACGACGGCGACATGCACAGGACGTCGGGGTTTCTAGCAGGTTGGGGACGCATCGCCCTCGGGCCTCGGCCTCCAGTGACCAGAGCAGCTGCTTCATCTCCAGTTCGTTCCCGAGAAATAAAGGTTACTTGTGTTCTCATGGCATTTTTCAAAGTCCCTCCCGGATCAACACACACCCACAAACACAGCTCAGGAAACAGCACGTTTGGCACCACAGAGGTGCTTGCCATGGTTTCTATTCAGTGAACAGAGACTTTTAACCAATGGGATGTCAGCCTCCTACTGCAAACATAATAAAAGCAAAAAAAAAAAAAAAAATCAACTTAAACTGAAGCAAAATGAAAAGTACACAAGTCCTCTCGCAGAGAAATCAGTTAAACAGTGGAGATCCACCAACGAAACCATCTGTGGAGCTTAACTGCCAAGCCAGATGTGATCAGGTCTGGGAGAACAACTGAACTCAGTTTTCTTGGAGGCTCCAGAACTGTCCAGAAAGGGCCTTCAGTCACTGCTAGGCATCGCCTGCAGATCTGATGGTTCTCTTAATTAAACATGTGCTGATACCACCCCTTCCTTCTGCAACACTGCGTGTCCAGCAGGCCACACTGACCACAGGGCTCCCCTCTGGAGACTGGGACAACCTGACAGGGCCCAGGAGTCCCACTCAGCACACCGCATACCATGGAGCCACCCTTGTCAGACACCATGATGAAGACGTGCCCTCCCCCAGCTGCTCCAGCCATGAGCTACGGCTGCTGGGATGTCAGCCCAACAAATCCCCCAACATCACAGAAGGCTTAGGCCCAGAAAAATCTCATTAACAAGCACCTCGAGGAGCCTAGGGGTTAGAGTCGGGAAAGAGACCCTACAGCCCCCTCATACCAGACCAGGAATGAGGGACTCCCAGCACCGCGGCACAGGGCCCCATCTTCCTTCTGGGCCTCCCTGGATGAAGCATGGTGGCCTCTGTGTGTCTCTGCATTGCTATCAGTGGTGCCCAGTGTGAAGCCATGCTTCCCTTCCAATGTGTTTTTAGGTCCACAGCGCACACGCCATCCCATGCTGCCCAGGGTGGTGGTCTCCGGGGGCTCAGGCCCGTGCTGGGTGGCACCCTGGAGGGACTCTCCATCTGAACAGGGGACAGGCCCGTCCCTCCTGTGACCACATGGTTCAGCACAGAGGGGCTGCCCCCACCTCCTGGGGCCTCTGACACACGAGGTTCACACACCAACTAGGAGAACCCCAAAAAAGCCAGAACAAATGTACTGCCCTGCAGGGGATGCCCCCACCTCCCCACACCCTACCCCAAGCTGCTCCTGCCACGGCACCCACAAAGCTGCCAGCTATCCTTTCAGCTCCTGTGGACTTGCCAACTCTAAACCCCAGATGCTGCAAACGCCCTGGGACCACTTCCTCAACTACCGGTTTTTGCCAACACATTCAAGGTTTGACCTGAGCGGGGAAATGGACTGACGTTGGGGAGTGTTTGTCAGACTGACTTGGTTTATGCGTCCATGTTTTATATTCACAACAGCTGTATAAGTGACACTATTCCCATTTCTCAGATGCAAAGAAGTGAGACCTAAACATATTTTCAAAAGTGTGTTCATCAGCCTTGGGGGATTCAGCCCTGGGTCTGACTTCACAGCCAGGTTCTTCGACAGCCCCAACAACTACCTTCCTCGGACTCTGGCAGGAGAAGCAATGAGAATGGGCACGCTGCTCTCCACATCGGTCTTTATTAGGCACAAGCAATTTCCATCACAGATACTCAGGATATTTTGGTGCCCGTGAAAGCAAAGTTGTGAAGATATTGTTTTTAAAATTAGAGTGAAAATTAAAGACACTCCACTGATGCCCAAAACCAGCTGCAGCTTTTCCTTTGCTTCTTTCAGTGGTGCTCAGGGACCACGCATGGCCCCGCCAGCCACACACACTTGGACTGTAGGACCCTGGACCGGCCCCTTGCCCACACCCTCTGCATTCAGCACTGCCCTTTCTGGGGTGTGTCATCCTGCCCCGAAAAGGGAAACAGGGCCACACCTGGCTCTTCCTCACAGACACCAACCTACCAGGGTGGCTGGAGACATAGTCACGGTCCCCTGCGCACCCAGGACAGGGGATGTTCAGAGCACCTGAGCCTAGGGGAAGCAGCTCCCGCCCAGGCTGGCACCCCCCTCGGGGGCTCAGCCAGCACCGCTGTACCTTATGGGCTTCTTGGGTCACTCCGTCATTTGCTTCCGAGCAACTGGAATTCAGCAGGAGACATTTAAGGTGTAAGCACAACACCCAAATCCTTTCCACATCTGAGGCGGGGGCAGCAGCACTGCCCGGAGAAAGGGGATCCGCACGCTGGCCACGCCCCAGGCTGGACGAGGCGGTGCCGGCGGGGCGTGGCCAGCAGAGGGAGCCAGAGTTCGGCCGTCCGGAGACCGCCCTGGCACCCGTCCTCGGCCAGGCACAGCGGTGCACTTGTCAGCTGATCAGGGTTTAGGGTTAGATGCCTGATTTCAGGGCTTCCCAGGCGGCGCAAGTGGTAAAGAACCCGCTTGCCAATTCAGGAGACATAAGAGATACGGGTTCAATCCCTGGCATGGCAACTCACTCCGGTATCCTTGCCTGGAGAATCCCATGGACAGAGGAGTCTGGCGGGCTACGGTCCACCGGGTCGCAAAGAGTCGGACACGACTGAAGCAACTTAGCAACCACGCACGCACGCCTCGACTTCAAGCATGAAACATTCGGAGAAGCACACGGCTGCTTCCCAGTGCCCCCGACAGCCCCCCATCGCAGGCCCCGTGACCCATCGCGACCCGCACGTTCGCACGGCACCCTCAGCACCGTATCATGGGCTGAGGCTTGTCATTCCCGCCGACTCTGGGCGCCGTGGCACTTACGGGACAGGGAATGGGCGCCCTTGGGCAGGTACTCCAGCAGCAGGGAGCTGTCTTCCCCGAGCACGTCCGCCTTCAGGGCCAGCAGGCTGTTCTTACTCATGAGCGCCGCCCGCAGGTTGGCCACGGCGGTAGCCTGATGTAACGCGTCGTCCTTCTCTGGGGTGAGGGGCGCGCCTAGGTAGCTGCCTTCTCCTCCCAGGAGCCCCTCGTCCACATGCGCGAGGAACTCTGGCCTCTCCCCTCGGCTGTCCGAGCTGCTGGCTTCAGCGATGGTCAAGTCCGCGTCTGGGGAGGAAGACACACGTTAGAGACCTTGCAGGCGACTCGAGGACCTTCGGAACAGCCAGCACGCAAACGTAGGAAAAGCTGGAGCCAGGAGCTTCCCGGCCCCCACCTGCTTGTCATCAAGTCTGATCCCGTCCTGCCATGAGGTCTCAGGGCAGCGGTGATGTCATAGCCAAGACTTCGGATGGGGTTCAACCCAGAACACGGCGGGTGGGGGAGGGGGGAGCCCACCCAGAATAAGGGGTGTGCTCTGAGTATCTGTGTACGTTCATCTCTCAGATAAGGGGCGACCGTCAAAATGGATCAAAGAGCCGAAAAGATACAACCCTTAGGAAAGCTCCAGCCTCAGAACTGGGCCACAGTCTCAGTGGTGACACCAAGGTGAGCACTGAAACAGATTAAACTGAACTTTGTCAAAATCAAACCTTCAGAGGCCTCCAAGGACACCGTCAGCAAAGTGTGAGGACAGATCAGGAGCAAATCCCTGCAAACTGTGCCCCGACATGAGATTCCACCCAGACTCTGCACAGGAACCTCAGAGCTCAGTAAGAAGACAGACACCCCAGTTTCAAAGATATTTGAACAGATACTTGTCCAGAGAAAATGCATAAACGGCCAATGGGGGTGCTCAATGTCATTTGTCATCAGGGAAATACAGCTCGGCACATGGAGGCCCCTCACTCCTACCGGTGCCCACGGGCGTGGGGTCCTGGAGCCCCCCGGGCTGCTGTAAGAATATAAAGTGATGTAGCCTCAGTGCACGAGCTCAGGTCCTTAAAAAAGAGCGGCCTCATGGCCAACATTCCCATTGGCAGGAGGACGTCCATGCTCAGAATGACAGCACCCATCAGGGTCAAAGGTAGGGCAGCCCGAGTGCCTGCCTACATGTGAGGGACAAACAGGGCGTGGTCCATCCACGCAGTGGAACGTGATGGAGCATAAACAGGAGTGACGCTCTGGCACAGGCTACAAGGCAGATGAATCTCAACACGTTACATAGGGTGAAAGCGAAACAAACACTGTCCTCTGATTCTGCTCACGTGAAAAGAGGCAAACCCATGGAGAATGAAGGAGACTGGGAGTTGCCAGGGGCTGGGAGAGATGGGGGGATCTGGGGGTGACTGCAGGTGCCTCAAGACAGGCCGGTGCCAGATGGACCCCAGGGAGAGCTGCTGCCTGGCCAGGGCTCCCCAGGAACAAGTGGCTACTCGAGAAATCAAAATAGAAACAGGAAAGCTAGTTCCTTCCCGAGACAGAGGCAAGTAGGGGAGGAGGGATGGGCCAGCTTCTCCCACCCCTGCACTGTCCTGGGGGATGGCGCTGGAGGAAGACTGGGTCACCTCAAACGTGAAGCCGTGGGGCAGACACACAAGCTGGTCCTTGAAATGACAGGTCCCTCCTCAGACCCAGGAAGCAGGGGCCAAGTGGAAATCAGAGACTTGGACCAACTTGAGCATCACGCCCCTGATAGGGACATGGCCTCACGCACCTGGGAAGTGGGGGCAGCAGGCACCAGGCCGCACCACAGGGGACCTCCACCTGGATGGGTCTAGCCCAGGGATCCAGACACTCAGAGCCACTGTCCAGGGACCCTTCCAGCTACTGCCAACAGAGGTTTCTGAAGGATATTTTGGTTTTTTCAAACTATAAATCTTTTTTATATTTTTTTTGCCAGTTCTTCAATTTTATATCAGCACTGACTTTGCATTGCTAGCCACTAACTGTAGGGATTAAATAAATTGAAATGAAAGCTCTGTCTCCCTTAGCCTGGCTCCTGGAAAAGACTTAGGTGGTTCTTGTTCCTGGGGCTGGAAGGGCCAGGATCCAGGACTGACAGGGTGGTGGGAGCCTGCTTCCAGCTTGCAGACAGCCACCTCCCCGCTCTCCTTGCCCTGGCCAGTATGTGGAGGGCCTCTGATTACCCCAAGGACTTGCTTGCTGGCCCCACCTCCAAACATAAGGATTCAAGATATGGATTCTGGGGACAGAAACATTCAGCCCACAACAAGCTGAAAACTAAAAAAACACCAGATTTCAAAAACAAAATTTATTGAAATTATATTAACAATTTAAGTTCAAAAGCTTATTATAAAAGAAATCAAAATAAGCTGAGAGATTCCTGCCACATGTGAAAAGCTAAAGGCTGGGTTTTGGGGAAGGATGTCTGGCAAGTGAGACCTGCAATGAAACAGTGAATCGGCTTCCAGCTGCAGTGCAGTGGTTGGTGGGGGGGCGGGCGCAGGGCGGGAGGGGCTGGCGAGCTCTAGCCAGACACATCCCCGGGGTGACCACCCTAGGATGCTTGTGGTGAGCGGTGAGGGTCCACAGGGTGTAGGGCGACAGTGAAGGAGATTAAAGTCATCAATGGAGGATTTCTCTCACGAATGCTAAAGACTCAGAAAAGGCACCACCACCGGCCCAGGAACGCAGTCAGCCCACCTGTGGCGGCTCGATGACCTCACCTAGAGTCCTCACAGGAACACTGAAGAGCCCACAGCCCCTAGCAGTGTGACAGGTTGAGCAGAAACACCTACCTCCCAAGTCCTCCAGTCTTTCTGCCGGGCACCTACCCGGGACATCTCCTAATATAAGGACCAGGTGGCGCTAGTGGTAAAGAAGCCTCCTGTCAATGCAGGTTAGACATAAGAGACATGGGTTTGATCCCTGGTTTGGGAAGATCCCCTGGAGGAGGGCATGGCAACCCACTCCAGTATTCTTGCCTGGAGAATCCCATGGACAGAGGAGCCTGGTGGGCTACAGTCCATGGGGTCATAAAGAATTGGACAAGACTGAGCAACTTAGCATGCATGCAAGCACCATTCAGTGAAACATGGAAGGAATGGGTCTATTCTGAAGACAGGAGTCATGAAGGAGACCGGGGAGGACGAAGGGTCCCTGACTGTCCAACATCACCTCAACGGTCAGCTCATGGACAGCGCGGCCTAGGATGTATTGTTAAATTGAGAAAGCAGAGCAAAGTGCCCAGAAGGCAGCACGTGAAGCCTACCCTGGGTCCAGGTCCTGAGCCTCCTGCTGGGCAGATGGGCCAGGAGCCTGGCAAGGGGACAGGGGGCCGGAGGTGGAGGCTCAGGCCCAAGAAACGTGCTTATGCCTGCAGGGCTGAGCCAGACACCAGGAGGGAGAGCAGAGCCCCTTCCAGGCCCTTCTAGACCATAGCTGGATTTAAAAAAAAAAGGATTTAAGATGAGGTCAAAATGAAATTCTACAAACAGAACAGGAAGTTGAAAGCATTGTTTACACTGCAACAAATCCTTTCGTAGATAAAGAGTCTGATGTCACTTAAACCCTTGAAGCAGGCTCTTACTGTTATCAAAAAGCTAAAATCATCCCCAGTGCCCTGGGGGTGGAGGGTGGGGACCTGTCAGGAGCATGGCTTCTGTGGTAACTTGATATTCACCGGTTAGACTCAGAACACGTTTCATGCTGCTCTGAGGAGGATCCCAGCTGGAGCTGGTAGAGCTGGGGCGCCAGGCTTGGACCCGAGCTTCAGGGAAGGCCTCCAGCCCAAGCCACCGGCAACCATGCATGACAGGACTATCCCCAAGTGCCCTCCGGGCAGGGACATCTCCTGAGCGAGGATCTGAGGACCCTGGGAGTCCTTCCTTCAGCTGCTGGAGCTCCTCCACCAAGTGACGACCCTGGAAACTCCTCACCTCACATTTCTCCTCTGAAGAGCCTTTTGTGGCAAACTTAGACTAGGTGACTCAGAAAAAAGCCTTAAATGGTGACGTTAAAAAACTGACAAGCCAGGAGCCAGGCACGTGATGGCCGCCTGGGCTTGGCTGTTAGTCGTGGGTGGTGGACCCCGTCCGGGCCGCCTGGTGACACCCCAGCACCGTTCTTGGACACAGCAGCCCACAGCGGCACTGCCCGGAGCTGGACAGGGAGACCAGCCGCCAAGACGAGGGACAGAGAGTGTCCAGCCTTTTCACACACCTGTGACAGCAGGAAATGTCCCCATGCCAGCCCCTGGGCCAGCAGAAAGCCACTCAGGGCTTCTTCCCCAGCCAAGCTCTCTCTGATAAACAAGGCAACCAGGACAGAAAATATCAACATTTAACTGTAAAAGGCCAAGTGTTAAAAGTAAAGATGGATTCAAGAGCAGAAGACAGGGGCAGGGTTGTTCCTTCTTCCTATAAGTGATATACTATAAGAGTTGGAAATTTTCACTCAACCTTTAGCTGAAACAGAAAAGAGATCATAATTAAAACAAGCAGAATTTCTAGACAATTAAATTAGATGATGCAGTATGAATTGCAAAGGACCTCTACGTATATATCTATACACATAGACACATATAAACATATACGTACATATGTGTAAAGTGTTGTCACTACCAACTACCTCTCATTGGTGTGTGGTTTAACTTCCCACATAATGGAATACTGTATCCTGTTTAAAAAAAGATAAGGAAGGTCTTTGTGCACTGATGCTGCAAATCTAGCAATAATAAAATAAGTACAATGTGTGTACAATATGCTACTTCCAATGTAAATAGGAAAAAATAATATATTCGTTTCTTTTTCATTCACAAATTCTTGAAAAACCCAAGAATAACTAACAGTGATTTCTGATCTGATAGGTTGGCATCCAGGCAGATGAATGTCAAGGACAGCTGGAAGATATTCATGATATACATTTTTATACTTTTTGGTTTTTGAATCACTCCATTAAATTAGAAAATAAGAAACATCTTTTGAAAGACAGTGCTGAAAATATATGGACATAATACCAATAAAGATACCGCAAAAAAAAAAAAAATGATGAAGCAGAGGGCACATGTCCAGGGCCTGGGGTGGGGGCAGGGCCACCCCGCCACTGGGGCCTGGGCGCACAGCCGGCGTTCGGTTGCTAAGATTTCCCCAAATCTCATGCTCCACGATTCTCAGAGCTGCTACCCAGCTGCCTGTCACAGCCCTTCTGTAGATGCCCAGCCCCACCCAGCCCAACCCGCCACCTCTTGTCCAGGGAACAGGCGCCTGCATCCGCGGCTGTGCACACAGCAACGCGGCAGAACCTTCAGGACAAGTGAAAAGGCCTCCGCAGAGCGGAGACCAGGCCTTACAGCTCAAACCAGACCTCAGTCCTAACACTCGCTAGATCTCATGAACAATATAAAAATAAAGTTAAAAAAACTAATTATGCACCTTGTCCAAAATTTACATTCTTACTTTATGTGTCTAAGGTGTATTATTTCTTAAGTGTCATGCTTTTTATCCATGTTAAAATCAAGTTACTTCATTTTCTATCACTATCCAAAAGTTTCACTTCATAAAAGAAACTCTCTTTAATTAAAAAAACAAAACCCTATATAGTCAGCAAGGTAGTTCCATGGGCAGATGATATCAGAACAGCTGGACACCACATGGAGAAGGTGACCGTGAAGGCTAATCCATCACACCCCAGGCCAGTGGTCACACTCAATCCTCCGGGAAAACCACAGGAGAAATCTTTGTGACCTGAGGCAGAGGTTCCTTGGATTAGACCCAAATAGCATGAACAACAGAAAAACAACAAAAAAAATTCACACACCAGACTTCATCAAAATTTAAAATGTGTGCGTGTGTGCTCAGTCGCTAAGTCACGTTGTACCTTGAAACCCTGCGGCCTTCCAGGCTCCTCTGTCCATGGGATTCTCCAGGCAAGAATACTAGAATGGGTAGCCATTCCTTTCTCCAGGGAATCTTCCTGACCCAGGGGTCGAACCCAAGTCTTATGTTCTCCTGCATTGCAGGCAGGTTCTTTACCACTAGCACCACCTGGGAAGCCCCTTTTCAAATACGTACGCTTTTCAAAAGACACTGTTACCGGAAAACACGAGTCAGAGACTGAGAGAATGTTTTCAGAACGCATGCCTAACAAGCAAACAGACACCTGGAGGACAGTCCGCTCAGCCAAAATGCTTCCCCAGGAGGAGGGTTGATGTCAACTCGGATGCTCATCTTTGGGGTGGGACTGCGGCCAGTGGGATCCCCGGAGTGCAGCGTGCTGGATGGCCCAGTGCTCAGACCTGCCACCAGGCACCGCCCTGAGCAGATACCCCTCAAAGGCAGACGGGGAGGCTAGTAAACCCTGAGAAGACTTCTCACCCTGAGAAGATGAAACCATGAGGAGTCACCCCCACACCCTCCAGAATGGCTAAGGTTTAAACACGAACCCAAACCACTGCCTGAGTGACACTGGCACAAATGTGCCTCACACCACTACCTGGTTCCTCGCACACACACCACCTGACAGCCCAGTCCGGGAGGCATCAAGGCAAATCACACCAAGACTCGTCCTGGGACGTTCAAGGCAGCTTGAGCATCATAGCCGGAAACCACACAAACAACTACATGTCCATCGGCAGTTGTGTTACAGCTGAGAACAGAACACCGCTTGGCAGTGAGAGAATCATCTGAGGACTCTCATGGAGGCTGGAGCAAACTCTGAGAACAGGTTGGCAACCACCTGGACAGACCAGAGGTTCCCTAGGCTACGGAGGGAAGCAGCCCAGGATCCTCCGGCAGTGACTGAGCAGGACCAGGTCAGTGAACGGGTCACCGTGTGACATGCTCGCTTGTAGCCCCCAGGCTGGCATGAGATGGGTGGAAGGGTCCAGAGGCTGAGGGGATGTTTTGTCATCAAAAGGCACGTGAAAGGTGTGGGTCCCAGCCTCAGAAATGCGGGCTCTGGTGAGAAGCTGGCTGAGAACGCTGAGCTGAGGCCCTGCTGTCTGCTGCTCCCTCTGAAATGTGCAAACGAGGTGAGATTGGATGATCAGACAGATAAACATGTAAACACAGCAAAACATTAGCAGATAGAGAATCTCAGGTGGCAGGTGGGCTCACGGTCCGTTTTTTCAACTTTTCTCTGAGTGTGAATGTCTCCCCAGTGAAATGGCCAGGAGAGAGACAATAAACTATTCAAACCTTACAGTTAGAATCTGTGTAGCTCACTGAATGTATACCATCACTGAAACAATAGGAAAGGGGTGGTGGTTTTCTTCAAACACCTTGGTATTATTTGTCCCCCAACTGTCCCCAGGTGACTGGGGACTCACCTCCAAGACAGTGAATGTGTCACCTCATATGGCAAAAGGGACTTTTCAGGTCCTTGAGATGGGAGATCACCCTGACCCTCCCTGTCCACACAAGCGTCCATCTCAGAGGAAGAGGGAGGCGGAAGGGCCAGAGCTAGTGAAGGGGACACGGCACCAGAGCTGAGATCTGAGGGATATGGGGCCCCGAGCCAAGGGTCGAGGAGCCTTTGGAAGCTGGCAAAGGCTGGGATTCACCCCTGAGCCCAGACGCCAGCCCTGGGGACCCACGGTTGCCGTGTGAGGGCGAGAGAGGCTATGGTGGGGCTGTTTCCACCACTAAGTCCATGGTCAGTTGTCACAGCAGCAGCAGGGAGCAGCCCCTCAGAAACACCTCGAGGTCGACTTCAAACACACAGGCACCAGCACCGAGGGTGGCAGCAGAGGGTCCCTCATGTCCCTCTGGTCAGGACAGGGCCCACGGCTCAGGAAGGGCCCCCACCACGGGCTCCACCAACAGCAGACTGATCAGGAGAAACCAGCACCCAGAGATCTGGGGAGGGGTCCCCAGGACAGGTGTGGGGGTGGGCATGGGGGTGTCTGGGCGTGGGTGTGGGGATGTCTGAGGCTGTGGGGGGTGTATGGCGGGGTGGTGTAGAGGTGGCTGGGGGTGGTGTAAGGGCGTCTAAGGGGGTGTGGGGGTATCTGGGTGTGAGTGTGGGGGGTCTTGAGGGCTGGGTGTGGGGATGTCTGGGACTGTGGGGAGTGTCTGGGGGGTGGTATAAGGGTGTCTAAGGGGGTGTGGAAGTGTCTGGTTGTGAGTGTGGAGGTGTCTGCGGGCTAGGTGTGGGTGTGTCTAGGGCTGTGGGGGGTGTCTGCAGGGTGGTGTAGGGGTGTCTGGGGGTGGTATGGGGTGTCTGCAGAGGTGTGGGGGTCTCTGGGGTGGGTACGGGGGTATCTGGGGGGCAGTCAGGCCTCTGCCAGCTGAACAGCTGTGATACGGCCTTTCTGATGTGTATGTTCTGCTTCTGTTTTTAAAAAATTTGAAAAAAGCAGTAGCATAAAAGTTTTCAAATGAACAGTTAAAAAAAATAACATTCACAACTCCTTTTAAAATCTTCATTTAAATGTAAGCTTCCAAGCTGTGCCTTTAAGTGCATATATATAAACGCACATATACACCACTGGGCATTTCAACACAACCAGAGCCCCTTTGTCTCCAGGATCGGGGGGGCGAGGGCAGTGGCTCAGACCCCACCCTGTTGGCACCTAGGGGCATCCCCATCACAGTGTCCAAATACCAGAAGAAAACACACACATGGTTAAGAGGACAAAACGCCTCAAGTTCAAATCAAAACAGGACTCATCAAGATGGCAGAAAAGGCAGGTGGCCTTCCTGTCAGGTCAGCAGTGGTGCTGCCTGAGGGTGAGGTGACCTGAGAGCAGGGAGAGCAGAAACACACCCTTGGAAGCTCCCAGCCAGCGCCGGCTGTGGAGTGTCCCCAGCCCAACCCCCGCACGTCTGTCCCGAGTGGAACCTTGTGGGTCCCGAGAGGAACCTTGTGGGTCCCAAGAGGGACCACTGGCCTTGCTCACCTGTCACCCCCAGGGGCCCTGCCATGTCCTGATCACCCAGATCCAGACCCTGCAGCTCAGCTCTTCACGGGGGCAGCGGCCGCAGGGTGACCAGCCTCCACTTCCACATTTGGAAAGATGAGAAGCCTCAGGGCCTCCGTCTTCATGAACTTAATCTTCTAGAAAGTCCAAGAACTGCTGTTTTGGCAGAAACAAAGCTCTGTTGGCCTCTCAGTAAAGCCATGCCCACGGTGATGAAGGCTTAAGTCCAGGTGGTAACTCAGAAGTGTGGCCTTGGGCCAGGGTGAGCCAGCCAGTGAGGCACAGGCCAGGGGTCTCATGGCCGAGCCCTGCCCCACTCGGGCCCCCTCCACAGTGCCCCCGCTCTGCTGGGTCAGCACTGGGTCCCCCAACTCCCTTCTCAGCAGCACGTCTTCCCCTACGTTCCCAACTGAATGACCTGACGAAGCCCACTGCTGAGGTATCCAGGCACCAGCAGCCCCTGACCACGGCTCTGAGGTCGAGCAGATGGATTCCAAGCAATTCTGCTCATTCCTGCAGGGAAAACCTCTGGGGGCCCAGCCAAGGGAGAGGCCACTGGCTTGGAGTTCCGAGGGGCTAAGAAGCGACCCCTCTGACCTGGTCAGGGCAGGCCGGGCCCTGGTCCCAAGCATCTGCTCCCACCCTGAGCTGGATAGCAGCCCTGGGCTCAGAGCAGCCGCGACAACCTTGGGAGGCCACCTGCACCCCTGAACCTGCTCTGCAGTTCTGACGCGCCCTTCACAATCCCGGGATGCCAGGTCCACCCTTACCGAGGTCCAGACAGGAAGGAGTCCCTCACAAGACCTACACACTTTACTTCAGCTTAGAACTTTGCATCTGCAGATCCTCTTGGGAACCAGTGTGGGATGTTGGGATGGGCTGGCCGGGCTCTCCTGGCACAACCTTTGAACTAGCAGCTATAAACCCACCACGCTGAAGGCTTACAGCCTGGGGATCGCGGAAAAAGGGGTGAGGCAGGAGCCTGGCCTGTACACATTGTACTGGCTTGTTTAAACGCTGTTCCCCACAAGCCATCACACAGACAGGCTGTGACCCAGAGGCACATTTCAATGGATGTTTTCTTGGAAGCTGCTGGGTTACAAAGCCTGCTTAGAAAAATCACTCTTAAACACTAACAGGCCCCAGGGTCCCCAAAGCCGAGGGGGACACACAGAGGACAAGGTGGTGGCCCTGCTGCAGGACTGGGCATCCAAGCATCTTCACCAAGGACCCTGAATGATCAGCAGGAACCTCCTGACACGTTCCTTGGAAAAGGCCTGTTCTCCTATAAACGGGGTGAGAATAAACAAAAATACTCTCTTCTAAGATGTAATATCTTTAATGACAGCAAACCCTCCTCCATCAGAGATCGTGATTTATACTTCCAAGCCCCAGCCCAGGGCGGGCGGAGGAATAAATGGCCACTGTGATGGGCAGAGCCGTCCCACGCAGCCCACACCTCAGGTCCTCATCTTAGCAACTCGGGGGAAATCTGGCAGTTGCCTTGGTAACCCGAGGGATTTCAGACAGCAGCAAGAGTACATGAGCCGAAATCACTTGTTGGATTCCAAAAACACCTTCTGCTCGACAACTGCTTTTAAAACATCAAACCCACGGGCTCATAGAGCGCCCTCATTCTTAACTTGTTGAGGAACTCTTTGATCTAGAGGCCTCCATCCCTGCTGCCCACCAGTGTACGACAGGAGGGGAAGGCTCTTCAGCTCTGACCCCAACAAGATTCCTAAAGTCAGTCCCCGTGGACGCTCCTCTCAAGGCTTCAGTCAGAGCTAAGGGACATTTACTCGTTACCAAGGGAGCCGACACAACCACCAGCAGGGCGATAAGTGGCCTTTCCAGCAGCTCAGAAACTTAACCTTCTTCTGATTTAGTTCAGTTAAACTCCACTGGTTCTGGAGGGCTGCCCATCTTGGACACAACCAGGGGGTGGGCACTGTTGGTATCCTACAGACCCCAGGACCCCACCTTGCACGGAGCCATCCCTCCGAGGTGGCAACAGACTGAACCTGCAGATGCCTGGCCCAGCACTCAGGGCTGTAAGAGAATGAGAACCAGGGAGACAGGCCACTGTGTCCAGGGGCGATGAGAAAGTTCTGGACACAATACTAGTGATGTATTTAATGCCAATACACTTAAAAGTGTTAAAGGGGTAACATCTATGATACATATGTTTTACCACAATAACAAAACCAGTGTATCAGGAGCCCCAAGGGTTGCCCTTCTGCTGGGGTGGCAGCAGCTGGTTCCCCCAGGACGCCCACCCACCCAGCATAGGCCTAGCATCAGTGACATCTTTCAGGGCTTATGTCCACATTTTGCTGCCTTCAGTCCACCTCTGTCCAGTCATGAGGCCCCTTCCTGGAGAGGCCTCCCAGTTGAGAAGCCTCCATCCTGCCCTGCCCCACCAGGGCCTCTCCGCACCCTGAACACAGCCCTCATGGCCCAATGTGCCATTCGGGAAAGCTCGGTGCAGCCGCAGTTATCACGAGCTCCACACCAGGAAGAGCACCCGGCATCTAGTGAACATTTAATTTGTTTACTAGCCTGTCCATGCTAAGTCACTTCAATCGCGTCTGATTCTTTGTGACTCCATGGACTCCATCCTGCCAGGCTCCTTTATCCATGGGATTCTCCAGGCAAGAATACTGGAGTGGGTTGCCATGCTCTCCTCCAGCAGATCTTCATGACCCAGGAACTGAACCCACATCTCTTAAACCTCCTGCATTGGCAGGAGGGGTCTTTACTACTAGCACCACCTGGGAAGCAGGTGGGAGACACCTAGCCTGGAAGACAGATAAAACCGCCCTCCAGAGGGCGAGGACAGTGTGAAGGGAGCTAAGCTATGAGCCCTCACCACTGATGGACTGGGGTCCAGGAGAGCCCCACCCCCAATGTGGTAACGACCCCCGCCCCTACTGCTCTGAGTGTGGACAACCAAGCCCACACTTGTTAGCAAAGAGGAAATACCCCTTATTGGGATGGGAGCTGGTGGCCTCAAACTCTCACATCCTCCAGCACAAAACTCAGGCACGTGGGTTACAGCCCACAAGCCTGGCCTGGCCTTTCCTTCCACCTATGCCACTTCACTTCAAGGACTTTTTCATCTCTTTAATGCTGTGGTGTTTCCATCTTTAAAAATTAAGGTATCCCAGCCATTGCTTATGAGGCTCCCAGTGTGAGGGAAGTGGCCCCATACCCCACATTGGGCTCCTAGGCGTCACCCCACTTCTCCAGCTCCAGACCCCCTGCTTCAGAGAAGCCCCACCCCAGTTCCCTCTGTGTGTAGGCGGCCCGGGCGCAGCACTGATAGTGACACCAGGAGGTCACCACGGCCGCATTCTAGCTCTCACACCTATTTACTGCAATAATCAGAGAAGCCGCTTATGTGAGCCTGGAAAGGTGACACTTTGTGGACAAAACGAGTGGCCCCAGGGTCACTGACATGCCACGTCTTTGTGCTGCCGTGGCCCCAGGGTGCCTGAGCCCGCCTGTAACAAAGGAAAGGCTTACTTGAGTCACGGCTGCTGAATGGCCACCCGGACGTCGGGAGGAAAGATGGCAGTGGGGAGCCGGCCCGGCTGTCCTCCTCTACCTGCTGTGTGATGTGTCGGACTGTGTCTTTGTTTTTCCGATTCTTCCTCCGGCCCGTGGGCTGCCAGCCATCCCCGGCAGTCTGCTCCGAGAAGGAGTTCTGGATGGTGCCATCCATGGCAGAAGGTGGCTCGCTGCCCCCATAGTGGGCCGGTGAGAGCGGCTCCTCCTTGACGTGCAGGGGCCCGCAGCCCACGTCGCCAGGCCACAGTGGCTGTGAGGCAAGGTCGTCAGGGCCTTCGGTCTTGGGCTCCTGATCCTCCTTCCCGTAGCTGCTCCCGCCCTCATGGCAGCTGGCAATGGCTGAGTCCCCGGAGGAGTTGGCGGGGCTCGTGCGCCGGGCCAGCCAAGGGGAGATGCTCCTCCCAGCCATTACAGCAGAGATGAGGGCGTCCGCACCACCACCGGGTGGGGCGCCCACCTCAAACGCCTCGAGCTCATCCGAGGCGTCTGGCTTGATGCTGATGTCCAGCGCGGCCTTGATGAAGTCATGGCAGGCCTGCACGATGTCCGTCATCTGCAGGAAGCTGGCCGCGGACATCACCTCGATGACGTTCCTGCTGGTGAGAGCCAGGTGGGCAGAGTACATGAAGTCGATGATGGCCTTGAAGCCCTGGGCTGTGACGATGTCCAGGTGCGTGACTGTGGCCTGCTCAGAGGTCTTCTGCACCTGGCAGTAGAGAGTCTTGAAGTAGCGGCTGCTGCCGAGCAGGACGTTCTTGTGGGCCTTGAAAACCTTGCCCTCCACCACCACACACACGTCACACAGCACTCCGTGCTGCCTCTGCTCATTCAGCTCGCGCAGCAGGTGTCGGTAGTGGGACGCGATTTCCATATCTTCCTTCCGGTTGTTCATCTGGGATCCTGGGGTGGCCTCCTCTATGGACTCTGTGGGGTGAGAACGGAAGGGTTACCCTCATAGTCATACACGCACCAAGGGCTAAAGAGTGTGCAGAGGGAGGCCGCTGGACACAGGGCACCTGAGGGCGGCACCTGAGCCAGCTCCGTCCTCCTGCACACAGCGCTGTACATGCTGCAGCTGACCCTCCAACCAAGCAAATATTCCAGAAAGGAAGAGAAGGCCCATCCGCAGTCAAAGAGACTTTTTTACCCAAACAGAAAGTCTAGGTGAAGAGAACCAGGTGCGCCTTTACCCCCACCCTTGAAGAAGAAGTGTCTTTAACGGCAAAACGACAGCAACATCCTACAGGGTCCGGCCCGCGGGGCAGGAAGGGCCAAGGCTGAATGCCCACAGGCCAGTCCAACCCAGCTGCAGAGGGAGGAGGCCCCTGACTACCTCAGCTCCCCAGGAAGGTATCCAGTGGAGGAGGGACCCAAGGTGACAAGAACCCCCTCTGTTATCCCGAGCCCCCGAATCATTTCTCAAGTTGGGCTCCACCGTGCTGCTCCCCCTGGTTCTGTTTCCCAGCTCTCTGCTGCCCCCAAAGTTTCTGGGGCCACCGGAATGTGTGGCCGAGATAAAAGCACTTCAGTGCTGCCCTGTCAGGAGGTCACAGCCCGAGGCCGTGGCGTGGGCAGGGGTCCCTCTGAAAACCACGCAGGGGATGTCCCGGCCTTTGCTGCTGACCAGCAACCCTCAGTGTCCTTGGCCCGTGCGGCGTCATCCCCCAACCTGTATAGTGTCACTGCGCGTGTCGGTCCCAACATCCCCCACGAGGACATGGTCATATTGGACAAGGCCCCTCCCACTTCAGTACAAGTCCCAGCCCAACCAGGTCAGGTTCTGAGGTGCTGGGGGCGAGGACCTCAATACACGAATTCTGGGGCCGTCGTCACTGCGTGAAACCCCCCAAGGAAGACAGATCTTCCTTTTAAACTCACCCTTTCACAGCTGGTCAGAGGTGGGGACACCGTCCACCTTTCCCACGGGGAGCAGACAAAAGGCAGGCAAGGGAGGGGAGGGTGTGGGACACTTCGTGGTGGAACAGCTTTCCCTGGACTTCCAACACATTTCCCAACGTCACCTGGGCTCACCTGCAGATGGCTGCAGTCCTCACGCCAGGAGAACAAGGCCAGGGAGACTCCAAGTCTTTTGCTCCTTCATATCTCTCGACAGTCCACTGGGCACTGTTCCTGCCAGCCCCCACCCCACCTCAAGACCAAAAGTAAACAGGCTACTTCAATCGTGAGACCAGTGGCACCAGACCCCAAGGATGGACCCTGAGGAGGAGGGGGAGTGGTCAGAACTGGCCATGTTGGGGGGGGGTCCCCACACTCACAGCTGATACTGGGGTGTTTGACCCTGGGTGCATGGGGGCCCCCCAAGGGCAGTCATCACCCAGTCTGCTCTTCCTCCAGGGCATGCGAGGAGGGGAGGAGAACAGACAGATCATCCAGGTTGGCTTCACCCCACAGCTGGCATCACACTCAGGTTAACCAGACACTGAGGGAGGACTGGAACACGTGTCAAGAAATCAACCATCTGAGTGCAAAACATTGGCTTCATGCCTGAGTCCACAAGGAGCTCCTGGGCATGTGCAGGGGATGGTGGTGGGGTGGAGGGAGGTACTCAGGCACCTAAGGACCCTGTATTCAAATTAGGAAGATGCAGGTTTCATTACCTGACTTCCTGTATGAATAATAAATCTCTTTATTCACCAGTGAAGCATATCCTCTAAGAATCAGGAAGAAAACCGAAAAGGGGGAAATGCCAGAGCCGTTTACAGAAGCAGCAACTACCTCACAGGGTTTGCATTTCTAAAATAATTTCAACTTATATGGGAAGTTCTAAAATAAATTATTATTCAATCAGAGCAGCTTAAAAATCAGTTATGTATTTTACAGAGAATCTGTTGTAAGAAAATACAATTTTCATTAGGGAAAAAAGCTACCTGCATGCTAAAAAGAAGATGAATCTAAAGGAATGATAATCAAAAATAGATTATTCAGGGTCTTCTCTGGGGGGGCCAGTGGTTAGGACTCCACCCTACCACTGCAGGGAGCACGGGTTCAATCCCTGGTCAGGGAATTAAAATCCCGTGGGCCATGTGGTACAGACGAAAACAAACAAACAACAGATTAGTCTGCTATGGAAACACTAAGCATACACATAATTTATCCAAGCCTACTGAAACTTTAGGGGAATGACTGAATTTGCATTACAAAGTGAGAACATCAGTGAGACATTCATGGGGTCCTGCCCACCTGACCGCAGCAGAAGAGCTGCTGCCCAGTGGCCGTGACCCTAAAAACAGAAGCTTCCTAGTAGTCACATGACACAGCAGTCTGACCAGAAAGACGCATGCTCACAGAGGTTTTTATTTGAGGGCTAGGACAGCAGAGCATCTGCCCTGCCCCAAAGGAGGGTCCTGCCTAGTGGAGACGCACCTGGCCGTGGGACAAACACCTGCTCAGGGAGCGCACGCCAGTGGACCCACACTTGTTCACAGGACACACATGCTAAGTTGCTCAGCCCTGTCCAACTGTTTGTGCCCCTATGGACTGTAGCCCACCAGGCTCCTCTGTCCAGATTCTCCAGGCAAGAATACGGGAGACAGTTGCCACGCCCTCCTCCAGGGGACCTTCCTGACCCGGGACTGAAACTGTCTCTTACGCCCCCTGCATTGGCAGGCATGTCGTTTACCACTAGTGTCACCTAGGAAGCCCCATCGCACACACGCCTGTGGACAGATAACCTGACTGTCCTTCTGAATCACCTGTGCTGCTGCATGGACCACAACATGAAATGTTGTGCATTTCAAGGTCCACATGGGCAGTCCTGTGAGGAAGGGACCCTCAAAGAGGAGCCTGTGGCCCTGAAGGGGCCCAGACGCCACTCTGTCAAGAGAAGCTCAGGCTAGTGAGAACAAGGGGGCAGACGGGTTCCCTGCTGCCATACCAGCACCTGCAACTTTGTTAGTGACCCATGTGCCACCTGGAAGCCACTCCATCTCTACACAGGTTTCATGTCTCCTGGGGTCCCTACTCTCTGTTTTATTTATAGCTCGCTGATCTCAAGACACTTCAGCCTCAGACAGAATCACTTATGACCACCTTGGTGCAAATACAAGTTGAATCCAAGTTCCAGACTAGACTCCAAAAGTGTGCCGATCTGCACCATGCAGATTTAGGAGCCACCCCCAAAGACATAACCCAGGACACGGGGACCATGCAGGTGATGGCACGGCGAGTGATGGAGGGGGCAGCCGAGGCCCCATCCTGCCTGGTGGGAATCTTGCCTGATGCTGCCAGAGCCATTTCTAATACCGACGCCTCTGGGAAAGGTGGAGGTGGTCTCCAAGCTGCCTGGCAGGGAACCTGAGTCTAGCCATCCGGAGCCACCGAGCTCGTGTTGGGTGCCACAGACCTGCCCTGCCCCAAGTCTCACAGTCCCGAGCCAGCTCCCACGACTCAAGAGACACGAGTCTCGACTCTTCATTATGGTGACCTGGGGTCAAGGTGGGTGTTGAGGTCTCCCCTAAACAAGTTGCACTCAGACATGAGCATGGACCTGCCGTGTCAACCTCCTCTGTGAGCATCAGGGGCAGATGTGATGTCAGGGGCACTCCCGTCTGTCACTTCCAGGGTACAGAGCCCGCAGCACTCCAACCCCAGGGTACCTCATGAACCTTCTCCCCACAGCATCTGAAGGTAAGGAGGTTGCAACAAAGAACCATCTTCAAAAACTACCAGCAGGAGGCCCGTCTCTTATTCATCCAGCTTGCCCATGAGACCATGGATGCTCCACTGGTAAAAGTCAAATAAACTGCCAAGTCTTGAAAATCACAAGAAACACAAAACGTGCAGACTGCTCTGAGTTTATTTCATTTGCTGCACTGTAGGTTCAGATTAGCAATTCTGGGAGAAGCGGGTATTCATGTTTTTTCTCTGGTCCCTAAAGAGCTCCACCTTGAAGACAATTGGTTCTAATAATAAGGATGCAAAATAGTGAATGCATTTGGACTTTGTATCCAGCTGCACTCAAAGAAATTCCAGGTGTGGGCATGGATCGGGAGCCCTGGCCGACTGGTCCCTCCCCAGGGTCGGTCACCGAGTCCCAGTACAGAAAAGCCCAATGCTAAGAGGTGAGTGCCTCAAACACCCATGGAACCTCCTCGCCAACCCGACTTCACCTCTTCTCACTCTGTGTTTCCACTGTGCTCCATTTACACTTTCTTGAAATTTTCCTGGAAACATGACCTAACAGGTGAATATTGTTTTAAGGTGGAAGCAACGTACTTTTAGTGCTAGAACCAGACCACCCACTCCTGGTCTGCAGAAGCCAAGCTGCTGCCTGCAGGCCCCATGAAGCCCCATCTCCGCCCTTGCCTGGCCGGCCGAGCACGTCTAAAAGGCCCTTCCAGGTGGACACGGGTGAGTCTCTAGATAATTACACTGCGTGAAAGCAACCGGACAAAGGAGACAGTGCAGTAATGCCTTCCATGAAACTGGAAACTGCAGAGACCTACATGGGCAGGAACAGGGGCTGCCTGGCCTGGGGACAGCGAAAGACAGAGAAAGACAGAGATACCGCTGTGTGCAAACCCACCCATTTACCCTCCTCCAATGAGTAGCTTATTGTACGCAAATTATGACCATGTCAACTACAAAACTACTTTTATGGAAATATCCTTGCTCGACTACAAACCAGTGTGTACCCATCACCATTTGCCGTGGGTTGAACCATGTCCCAGACTCACTTGTTGCACATGACCTTATTTGGAAATGGGGTCCTTGTAGATGGAACTGGTTAAGACAAGGTCACTAGGGTGAGCCCTGCTCCAATGTGACTGGTGTCCTTAGGGAAGGGGACCCTGGGACACAGACCTTCATGGGGAGACAGCTGTGTGACAGAAGAGATGAGGCCATGGCCAAGGAAGCATCAGAAGCTGGAGGGATGCCTGGGACAGGTCCTCCATCCTGCCCAGCACCTTCAGAGGAGGTGTGGTCCTTGTTCTCTGACCTCTGCCCTCCAGGGCTTCAATGGGATACATCTCTGTCATTTAAGACACTCAGCCCAGGGTTCTGCCAGAAGCCCGGGACACACATGTCTCTTATCTACCAAAGAACCCACCAACACCAGTGGGTGATACAGTCCATATGGTAAGTGCTCGGCTTTTCCCACCAAGGCCTCTGCCCATGGGCAGAACCCAGCCCGCCCCAGGCCCTCCCTGTATGGACACCATGTCCCACATCCCAAGGTTCTGAAAAACCCAAGATCCAAGACACTGAGTACAGGGAACCATTTTATAACCCACACTTTATACACATTGTTTTCTCAGGGTTCCTTGTTGCCTTTTAAAATTTAAAACTAAGCTCCTGACTAGGAAGAAATGCTCCACATTCAGTAACAGAAATCATCTTTAGGTGCCCGGGGAGGGCAGCTCTGCCTGAAGTTTCTCCAGTGACTCACAGCCTGACCCTTGGGTGCTGCAGACCAGGGTGATCTCATAATGCAAACCCTTGTGGGCCAGGGTGGTTCCCCGCCCCCAGCCCCTGCCCAGCCCCACGCCACCACCACCCTCTTCCCTGTCACAGCCTCTTTCGGTTCCCTTACCTCCATGGGACCAAGAGTCTCCTCCGCCCCCCTCCCTGGACTCTCCTACCTGTCTAGATGTCACTTCCTCTCAGGATGCACACACCCTGACCACAGAGGGCCAGATGCACCCTGTCCCCGCCTGCTTGGCTCTGGCTCTCAGTGTGGAATGACCCACAGAATTCCAAGGTCATAGCTGTGGCCCAGACTTAGTCCCAGTGTGATTCCATATCAGCCCCTGAGGGTGTCCAGGAGCCTGGAGCTGTGCTGGGCACTGAGCTCAGGCTGAGGACTGGCCCCCCCGCCAGGCCAGAGCCAGAGCAGCACAGAGGTGCTATGAGGGCTCTCAGGGAGGGCTTGAGGAAGGGGCACAAGCAGCGAGACTAAGTGAGTGGGGCCTGAGTATGGCCACCCCAGAGACCTGGCCGAGGCTCACCCTCAAGGTTCCAAGGCACGGAGCCACCCATGCTGGCGGCCCAGCCCAGCCTGGAGGACTGCGGCCCAACCAGCATCACGTGGACAGAAGAACCACAGAAGTCAGCCCAGCACCTTGGGACACAAGAGGCCTGTGTTTCAGGACGGTCGAGGGCATCGAGCTATGGCCAACACACAGGCAGCCCAGGGAAGACACAGCACCTCGGCGTCTGACGGGAGAGCTTGTGGGACACAGACGGGACGGGGCCAGTGAGAGAACCACAAGGAGCCGGGGTGGTGCCGGCCTGGACCTCAGGGTGGTTGGGGCACCAGCCACCAAGATGGGGAAGCCAGGGGCTAGTACATCAAGGGGAGACACGGGCTCCCAAGAGAGAGCAGCCCCCCAGGGGTCCCAGATGTCCTGATTGGCAGGGTGCCTGGGGCCCCAGAAACAATTGCAGGGGCAGGGAGAGAACAGAAGAGACCAGGCAGGGAGACCCCCCACGAAGCCGAAGCAGAATCACGGCCCCAGCCAGGCATCGACCCAAGAGCTCTGTCGCTTCTGCTGGTGGGAAGCCGGTCCACAAGTTTGCTTTGCGGGGTTGGGGAGAGCAAGGGGAAGAGGTTACGGCTTTACCTGTGCCCCCAGGCACCTCCTGCTACACTCGACCCTCACTGTGGCCCTTTCCTCTCTAAACAACGCACAACTGTAATGGGCAGCTACCAGCTCCCTTCAGTTTAGTTCAGTTCAGTCGCTCAGTCGTGTTCAACTCTTTGCGGCCCCATGAATTGCAGCACACCAGGCCTCCCTGTCCATCACCAACTCCCGGAGTTCACTCAAACTCATGTCCATCGAGCTGGTGATGCCATCCAGCCATCTCATCCTCTGTCATCCCCTTCTCCTCCTGCCCCCAATCCCTCCCAGCATCAGTCTTTTCCAATGAGTCAACTCTTCGTATGAAGTGGCCAAAGTACTGGAGTTTCAGCTTTAGCATCATTCCTTCCAAAGAACACCCAGGACTGATCTCCTTTAGAATGGACTGGTTGGATCTCCTTGCACTCCAAGGGACTCTCAAGAGTCTTCTCCAACACCACAGTTCAAAAGCATCAATTCTCCGGCACTCATCCTTCTTCACAGTCCAACTCTCACATCCATACATGACCACAGGAAAAACCATAGCCTTGACTAGACGGACCTTTGTTGGCAAAGTAATGTCTCTGCTTTTGAATATGCTATCTAGGTTGGTCATAACTTTTCTTCCAAGGAGTAAGCGTCTTTTAATTTCATGGCTGCAATCACCATCTGCAGTGATTTTGGAGCCCCCAAAAATAAAGTCTGACACTGTTTCCACTGTTTCCTCATCTATTTCCTATGAAGTGATGGAACCAGATGCCATGATCTTAGTTTTCTGAATGTTGAGTTTTAAGCCAACTGTTTCACTCTCCTCTTTCACTTTCATCAAGAGGCTTTTTAGTTCCTCTTCACTTTCTGCCATAAGGGTGGTGTCATCTGCATATCTGAGGTTATTGATATTTCTCCCAGCAATCTTGACTCCAGCTTGTGCTTCTTCCACCCCAGCGTTTCTCATGATGTACTCTGTGTATAAGTTAAATAAGCAGGGTGACAATATACAGCCTGACGTACTCCTTTTCCTATTTGGAACCAGTCTGTTGTTCCATGACCAGCTCCCTTAGGCTGTGATGAATCATTGGACAATACAAATGTGCTCTTTTTAACAGGTGGATCGAAAGGCATATCCTGCCATGGATGCAATCCCCCCAGCTGCTGACAAGCTGTCTCATCCTGGAAGTCTCCAGGGGCTCCTCCTACAACAGCACATGTGGTGCCTCTGTCAATCAAGAGATACTGTTTAAACGTCCCAGCTTAGCTCTTGGTAGAAGCAGCAGCGGACAGCACTTTCCTGATCCTGGGTGGGCCTGAAGGTCCCACTTTCACCTCACTGAAGGCCATGACAGACAGTGAGGCCATGGACAAAGGGCCTCTGACCAGCCCCATGACATCACAGGACCACAATTCAGAGCTGACACCACAGGTGTGGCTGAGAGGTGGGCTCTGATGTTCTCCATCAGTCACAGCTCACAGTAAAGGTGGAGGATGGATACAGAGTTACTTGCTTTTGTGGGGTGAATCGTGTCCCCAGAAGACAGTACCTGTGAATGCAACCTTATTTGGAAACAGGATCCTGGTAGATTTAACCAACTTACGATGAGGTCATAACCCAGTGGGACGGGTGTGTCACAAAAAGGGGAACTCTGAACCCAGACATGCAGAGGGGGATGGAGGTAGAGGTGGGGCAGGGGGGACGTGGCCACAGCCCAGAGGTGCCTGGGCCACAAGAGCTGAAGAGGCGGGCAGGACCCTCTCCCAGAGCCCCCGGAGGGAGCACAGCCCCACGACCCCTGTTGGGGGAACATGTTTCTGCTGTGTTTGCCACCAGTCTGTGGCACTTTGTTACAAAAGCCACAGGAAAAAGCCACACATCCACTTAAAAATTTTAAGTTTTTCTTAAAAAGAAAACTGATCGGCCTAAGAAGGCAGAAAAATTATATCCAAAGGTTTTAAATCTGAGCTATACTGACTTGAAATGTTAACTCTAACACTTGTACTCCCTCTGCCAAAGAAAAACATCAAATCTAAACAGGAAAGGGAAAAAAACCAGCACCTAGTTCTCAAGCAACAGGATGGAATCCTCTGTAGTCTTTTAACTTTTGTCTTTGAAACACTTTCCAACAGAAGGAAAAGCTGCAAGAATGATTCTTGAGAGAACTCCCTCCTAACCCTTAACCAAATACACCAGTTCTTTAATATTTTGCAACATTTGTTTACACCAAGCAAATGCTAGAATCTTCAAGCTGTCTTTTCTATTCAAAGTTGCATTTCTTGAAAACAAGAGGATCCAGCCAACCCTCTAAGGTGCTACCTAGGAAACCCCATCATATAGGTCACTGGGTTTGGACTGGGGCAGAGAAATGTAATGCCCGACTCCCCGGCTGGTGGTGGGAGAGCCCCCATACAGGCTTGGACCAGAACAAACGTTTGTTCTGGCATCTGACACAATTTTAGCTGCTAATCGGACGTTTCCAAGTCCCCACTGTCATTCTGCATAGGCCTTGCAGACGGTAAACACTCATTAGATGCTGAATAAATGAAGGCTGGGTGGACGGGTGCCGAGTGAATGAGGAGTGTGTGTCTGCAGTAGCAGACAGGCACACACCTGAGAGAGACTCTCACCTTCTCAGGACGCAGAAACCAGGTGACAGTGAGGCGTGAACCCCACTTCCCTCACCAGCTCAGCCAGCGTTCTCCTCACGAGAATCAAGCCCCCTGCCCCTCGGCCATGCAGCTACTTCATCAGCTGCCATTCAAACAGAGGGGCACACGCTCCAGACCCAGGGTTGGCTGTGGATGAAAACAATTTACCTAGTAAAGAACTATGGCAAAAATAGCTCATGGCTCCAAACAATCACTAAAATATTCGAAAGAAATGATCTTGCCAAAAAATTATGCTTACAAAATTCCAAGATGATACTACACTTTATTAAATCTAGAATTTTTCAAATAAAACTTACATAGGTGATAATCATTTTGAACAGATTATGTACAGATCCTTAACAGAAGGTACAAGTATCTTTAAAAGCAGGCACAAAATATAAAAACTATTCATTTTTTAAGTCAGAAATTCCAATGCAGACGTCACTGTCACACTTCAGACACTGAGTACCAGACACGCGGTCCCGGTTGCCTGGTCCTCGAAACAGGGTGGGGCTCCTAACGGTCAGAGAATGCCACCAGCCAGACCACCGTGTGGGACCAACAGGTCTGACTTTTCAACAAACAGCCCAAAACAGAATAAAGCAGATTCCAGAGCCACCACCCCAAGTGCAACTTCTCCAAATGCAACTCCTGGGTCTGTCCCGACTGCAGCTCAAATCAACCAGTAGTAAAAACTTGGAGGATGCCATCCCTAAGCCTGAGCCCCAATTGGGGGGCCCCAGGAGGTACTCACGGAACCACCCACATGAAGGAAAGCATGGGACAGTGAGACACAATGTCTGTGATTTGCTTTAAAGTAGTTCAGAGCAAAAACAGAGGAACTCAAATGTGAGAACAAAAGGGAATTACTGAAGGAAACACACTTGCTAATTCTGTGTGTGTTTGAAAACTTCCAAAGTAGGGATCTGAAAATACAATGAGGTTACGAAAGAACAAGATCACTTTTACAGAATCAAGGGAGTTTGTGACTAAGGAAGGCTGGTGCTAAGAGACGATGCTTCCCAGGTGGCGCTGGTGGTAAAGAACCCACCTGCCAGTGCAGGAGATGGGAGTTCGATTTCTGGGTTGGGGAGATCTCCTGAAGGAGGGCATGGCAACCCACTCCAGGACTCTTGCCTGGAGAATGCCAAGGACAGAGAAGCCTGGCAGGCTACAGTCCATGGGGTCACAAAGAGTCAGACATGACTGAAGCAACTTAGCACACACACACACACATATGTGCTGAGAGACAAGGCTGGTGCCTGGCCTGCAGACCTGAGTCCAGGACTATGCATGCCAACACAGTGGGGGGGGGGGGGTGTGTGTCGCACAGCGTGTCTGCTACAAGAGTCACAAGGGTGTGCATAGGGACCTGGCCCCTCCCACCCCAGCAGGGGAGGGTCCTTATCCAGGAGGTGACCCTGGGAGGGGATCAAAGAGACAGCCGTGACCTTGGCCTTCAGAGGGCCTCCAGAGGGTTCGGGTCCCACAGATCAACAAGAAGGGGAACTTCACCTGTGAACGTGGATGACATGCCAGGCATACAACAGCCCTGTCTATACCCACAGCCTTTACGACCACCATGGGACACTCCCATGCTGGTCACTGTAAGAATTATGACTTTCAGACCAGTTACTCAATGAATCTATTTGATGTTATGTGAGCCTCCTCATGTTACTCTTGCATGAAAGGTTTTCTAAATTTTGAAGACTACGTTTTGTTTTCCTGCATCTCCTACAAGAAGCAATAAAAATGCTGTCTAGAAAAGGGGCCCCTCCCGCTTCCCAGGAGCAAGAAAGGCCTGGGTCCACCTGGGGGGCAGATGGGCACATGGGTACCCAGTCCTGCAGGGGGGTCAAAGGAGGGGCCGTGTCCTGCTATAGCGCAACGGCACTAAACACCCACCCCAATGGCCCCACCGGACACCCTGGGCTCTGCCTCTGCCCCCACCACACCCTCCCTCCAGGCCCAGCTGCATCTCCTCTCCTCTACAGGCATCGACGTCTGTCTGCTCTGTCACCTCCCCTCTGGGGACATGCGACCCAACACAGCCAGGACCTTGTTGGTGCCTGCGTCCTTGGACCGAGAGCCCCTCCTTGCTGAGAGCGTGGGGCTGAGTGCAGATTTGTGGGGCAAACTCACTAACACCGTGGTCACTGGCCTCATTCGCTCAACCATCAAGGGAAGGGTAGGTATGAGTAGTGATTGCTGGAGATGAATGGGGAGCCCTCATGAAACCCTGGCATTGAGAAATAAATGTGGCAACGTGTCAGGAGAACACAAGCTGTAACGGTGGAGAGGGCTGAATCCTTTCCCCCAAAATGATCTCCTCACGTCTTAACCACAGGAGAATATAACCTCACTTAGAAACAGGGCCTCTGCAGGTGTAATCAAGTTAAGATTAGATCATCATGGTGGACACTAATTCAAGGTGACTGGCATCCTAATAAGTAGAGGCAGATCTGACACCAGGGTGACAGCCATAAGGGCAGGATGGGAGGCATGAGGGACACATCTTGGCTGTGAGCACCCAGGACTGCCAGCGGCCACCAGAGACTCAAAGAGGCAGGAAGTGTGTCCTTCCCTGGAGCCTCTGGAGAGAGGGTGGCCCTGACCACACCTTGACTTAGGACTTCTGGCCTCCAGGTTGGGAGAGAATAAACCTCTGTTGTTTTAAGCTCCCAGATTAGTGGTCCTTTGCTCTGACAGCTCCAGAGAACTCATACAAACAGCAGACTAACTTACACAGATTGCTCCCTGGTCAGATGGTAGGAAGGCTCTCTGAGATGGGCCTTGAAGGGTTCCCAACCAGGATCCACACAGTCCAATCCACCAGCCTCCCCCGCACCTGACTCAGCAGCTTGTGGCAGGGCTGGAGGTTGTATCCAGATGAAGCTCACCCCATCAAGCCAGAAACACAGCCCACCACTTCCTTCAAGGAAGCCATATGGCAAGGCCGCCCATGTCCAGAGTCTGGAACACGGACAGGTTTCACAGCAGCTCAGCCTCACCCCTGCACCCTGGGCCTGGTGCTGGCCCCCTCCCAGCAGGTGGCAGAGGGGTATGTGGGTAGTTCCCTCGAGACAAAGGGAGAATCGTTGTCTGCCCTAATAGTCACATGTCCGCTTCAGTGTGTATCAAGAAAAACATAAGTGAGATGCCTGACTCATGACTTCATGGATATTCTTGCTCCTTAAGATGAGGCAAAACAAAGGTAAGTAGATGTGAGGTTGGTGTGACCCTCAGGCAGTAGCATGGGCAGCATCGAGTTGTGCTTGCCCTGCGTGCTCCTCCAAGGCTCGGTGCATCTCCTGAGCTCAGAGGAAGACACTCTTTGAGGGACCACCTGAGACTCAGTGAAGCGGATCTGCTAGACACAGTGCAGGTAGGTCCCCTGGCACTGACCCTTCCGATCCTCTTCTCAGGCTCTCAAGGGCATATGTACACCTGGAAGTGCTTCTGGCTCCCTGGCCTCCTGAGTGCCCTGCTCATCACAGAGGAACCATGGTCACTGCAGCCACGCAGTACACCTGCTGACTGAAACTTCTGCCTTCTCTCTGCTCCTAAGTCCAGGCACTGGGCTTCCACCCCACAGCAGAATCAAAAGCAGCAGATGACAGAGAAGCCAGAAGGGAAGAGGTTTAAAAGACCCCCCCACACACACCCCAGTGTTTTTCACATCGTCCAGTGGAGCTCAGTGACTTTAATGGTAAGGTGGTCCAAGGACAGTGTCACCTTATCACTCCCTGTTCTGACCTCATTCTGCCAACAATGTTAGAAAGAATAGGAGGACTTCCCCAGTCGTCCAGTAGTTAGGACTCTGCTTTCACTGTTGAGGACGCACATTCAATCCTGGTTGGGGAACTAAGATCCTGCAAGCCACATGGTGCAGCCAGAAAAAAAAGAAAAATAGGAAAAGTCAACGTACCCAGTATTAAAGATCACTTTTCTCAGGTGTGCAGCAGGCCTGTCATGATACATGGTCACTGCCCCCGTGAAGGGTGTGTCTGCTGCTAACTCATGAAAAGTTCTTCAAAACAACGCTGAAGTTGAGGGAGTAAGTCTTCATATAAAATAATAGCAATGAAATAACAATGTCTCTATATCACCAGAGGCAATGAAAAAACACCATGTCCTCATGGAAAAACCTGGAAACTTCCTGCTTATGGAGTTTTCCATGTATAACCAAAAATGAAAGCAAAAGTGACAGTACACGGTAACACACACACTTTAATAATATAATCCTGAAGAGAACTCTAAAAGTGCCAGGAGGGAGCTGACCGGAGAGGTTCCACTCACCGCAGACGAGATGCTCAGCTCTTGGCCAGTTAGCGTCCAAGTGGTGTTAAATGTCCTGCCTCCTTTAGTCTCTATTTGGAAATTAAACATTACGCATGGACATAGCATCAGCAGCAATCACCTCTCATCAGAGGATTGAGCTCCTGTGAGACATTGCTGAGAATATTCAGAAGGTAGGCGACCGTAGCCGGAAGCTCGGGTCTCTTCTTCAACAGCAGGGACTCACGTCCTCAGCTTTCTCTTACCTGAGGAGCTTTGTAAGGGAAATTGCCACTTTTAACTTTCCCCTCATTGCCAGTTCTTACTATTAACACTTTAGAGGTAGATGGAGAACGATGGTCAGTGGAGAGGGGTCTGAGACGGGCAGTGGAGGCTGCACTCAGACCACTAGCCACAGAAGTCATGCTAAGGCAGTTTTCATGGGACAGGACAGGAACAAAAAGAATAGCTCTGTCCACTCTTCTTAAACAACCCCTGGGCCCTGCCAGTGGGGCCTCACCTTGTCTGATTGACAGGCCCCAAATGAGACCATGTTGGAAGCTCTGGGACCCTCCCCTCCAGGGCTGACAAGCTTTCCCCAGTGTCCTGGGGTCCCAGGGTTCTTGGCCTTGGAGAGGAGAATGCAGAAGGCTTCCCACGCTTTGATCACAGGAGTTCCTAGGCCAGCCACAGACATGGGGCCCCGTCCCACCGGACGGGCGGTCCCCCAACCCTGGTCTGGATGCGAAGACCCACTGGAAAGTCAAAGGCTGCTGTTTAGGAACAGCCAGAGTGTCAGGGACCTCAGGGTGCACACAAGCCGGGTGTGGCCCCCTGCTGAGAAGTGTGAGACGGTGGAGGGGACAGCTGGGGGTGGGCTACAGACTCCAGGTCACGGCCCCAAAGCTCTGCCACCTGAAGCCACTCCACGCTCACCCCAGAACAAGCATTTGACTCTGCGCCCCGCTTCCCCACGTGACCTTTCCTCTGGGGACCTGGGACGTGTGGCCCGCCAGCCTGCTCCACTTTTCGTGTGAGAGAGGATGTGGGCCACAGAGCTGGCTGCCACAGGACTGGCAGGAAGGACTGGCCTTCAAGTGCAGATGGACAGCTTCTTCAGAGACCAGAGGTCAGGGTGGGGCCTAGGCCAAGGGGCCCGATTCCCTGGGAAAGGCGATGGCCACCTGTGAGCGAGACTCTGAGTATCGGGCGTCTCTGACTCAACCTCGCCTGAAGCACAGGGGATGTTGCTGGTCCAGGAACTGAATGTAGAGGACCCGGCTTGAGCAGTCAGCTGGCTCTGCAACTCTGAGACTGCTCCCCCCCAGAGTCAGCCCTCTCCTGCCCCGAAGGAAACAGTAGTGTCTGAGCCATTTTCAAACTTCCTAAAGAAGAGGAAACTCCGGTCCTGAAGCTGCACTGCTTAGAATGGGATGGGATGAAAAAACACACCTGTTCCAGACATGAAGGCCCATTTGAGGTGCCCGCCTGACTTGCTCACAGGGGCAGCCCATTTGCCCACAGCCCTGAGCTCCTCCAGTGACCTGGCCCCTCCCCTCGGTCTACAACACACCTGAACGGACACCCGACGTCATCCTGCCCGCCCCACCCTGGGCTTCTGGGCCAGCCTCCTGATGGTGTTTTCCATCATCCATCACTGAAATCAACAACCCAGTGCACTGGTGCTGCCCCTCTGACCAGCGGGCCCAGCCGGGCGTCCCTGAGTGGGTTTCACGAAGCCCATCTCTGTGCATCCTGACACAGTGCCCTTGCACCTTGGCACAGCCACCTCAAACTGAGGGCAAATCAGCACCCGGATGTCAGCCTGGAGAACAGCAAACCCAGCCTTTAGATGGGTGAGGGGTGAGTGGCCAGCCTGAGGGTCCTTGCTCCCCAACCGAGTCCCTGCTGGGCTCTCCAGCCCCAGGTCCAGCCGAGGGACAGTGTTCAGAGTGGCCTAAAAAACCTAGGTCAGACCCTCTGCGTGCCAGTGACACACCGAGAGGGCAATCTACCCAAAGCCGCCCAGGCCCCACCCGACATGCGTCCATCTTCACGGCAGCTCTGGTTGCTTCAGGTTTTCAAATCCTCTCTCGAAGACAGAGGCATCTTCTTTCTGCTCCACAAAGAAGGGGTTCCACCCCAGGTCCACTCAGACAAGCAGGGCTGGGCTGCCACTTGGGAGCCAGGAAAAGGACAGCTTCCCTGAGACTTTCCCCGTGAGCGTGACATTTAGGAAGGGATTCGTGTGCTGAAACACGGGCTTTGGAAGGCATCATTTGAAACTACATTGCCTCTCACCCCCAACCCCACAGCCAATCAGCCCCTAAAGCTGCCTGGCCCCAAGGTTTCTGCTCTCTCCTTGGCTACCCACTCTCCATGAAGCAGAAGTTAGAAAATAATTTGCCACATAGGTACTGGAACCAGGGGCTGGCACCACAGGCCCAACCTGGGCCAGGGGAGGGGTCTGCATGGACACCCTTTCCTCCAATAGTCTTCAGAAAGGCCACCAGGTGGGCCACACCCATCCTTCTCTGAGCTCCCACTAGCATCTGTCACCCACATCGGTGGTTCCTGTAGTCAACAGCCCCACTGCAGGAATTCTGTCTCCAATCTGGCCCACAGCAAGCTCTCAATCAGCCAAAAATCATCATGAATAAGAAACTCTGGGAATGTCTCTCTAATGTGACTCAAAAAACACACCTGTCAAAACACAGAACATCTATAAATGCTGTTGAAAAGCACGCTAACACTGTTCCTCAACTTTCTAAAGTGCCTAAGTTGCTAACTTTTTATATCCAAATAATGACATTTAAAAAGGTTTAGTCATTTCAAAATCTCAATAAGAGTTAAACGGCAGTGTTGAGAAACACTGAAAGGAAAACTTTCCATCAATCACCCTAAGGTCAGACCTGACTGGTTGAGTTTGTCCTTATCCTTCACTAGAACAACTTTTCAGCTTGTTAGAAAAAGTTGTTTTTCTTTTCCATGATTTCTCCATCTACAAGCATCTGTCATCACCAGAAAACCAGAACCCAGAGCCCAAGTACACATGTGTCAGGCACATACCATACTGAAGCTCGAAAGGCAGAAAAGAGGGAAAATGCCGGTGAACCCGGGGCTGAAGACCCCAGCTGTACTGGCCATTCCAAAGTCAGAGCCAATGGCAGAGGACACAGGGGCCAGGGTAGGACATGACAACTGCGTTGCAAAGACTGAAATGAGTCTTGTGGTCTCAACAGAGATTTTCAAGCATTGTTTATTCTCAGGAGTTGGGCCATTCAAGCACACTTGTAGCAAAAAGAAGAATCTTTTTTGTTCAGGGGAGTGGGCAGGTTCACAAGGGAATTCTTGATAGCCTACCAACACTCAACAGATTTTAAGTAGAATATGTTCTATCAGAGAGAAGGAAAAGCCTCTGTTTTTATGAGTACACGAAACCCCCAGAACAGGGCACAAGAACCCTCCGCCCATATTAACACAGCAGTCAACAGGGCACCTGGGCACAGGAAGCACCAGCAAAGTGAGGCACGAGTTCAAGTTCAAGTTCACAGCTCCAGGCTCTCGGAAGATGTTTTGCGGGGCCTTCGCCGCTGGTCCAAGACCTCTGGTAGAGCACAGCAGGCGCACAGCTGCCCCAGAAACACAGACCACAGGGACGCAGTGGCCCAATTTCGCTTAATTTGAAAAACCCCACAAAAGGACAATGTTGAAAAGTTTGTAATATTTGGTTTAACATGTTTGCAAATAACACATTGTCTGACTGTAAAGTCCTTCCAGGTCCCCAGTGGAGTCTCACCCATCCTCAGTGTCGACCTCACCTTCCAAGTGCTTATGTGTGACCAAGGCGGGGGCAGCCCCCTCCCCCTGGATGGTCGAGTGGGGACACAGAGCACCCAAGAGGGTTGGAGCCCCTGCAGCCGACACTCCACCAGTTCTGAATACCAGAAACTAGACGTGGAAAAAGAGCTCATTTTCAAATCTTAAACAGCTAGAGCTGAACAAAACTCATCTCATCCAAACAAAATTCTTTCATCCAGGGTAATGTCAATGAGACCTAATGAGATCCTGTCCTGAGGCTGGCCTCCAAGAAAGGCTGACCTTGGGGTTTAGCCTAGAGGTGAGGCTGGCCTCCCAGAAAGGTTGATCTTGGGGTTTAGCCTAGAGGTATCGATTCCATACCCCCTAAACAGAACTCTCCCCATAAACACCCACATACACCTCCTTCACTTCAGTAAAGGATATAAAAATAATTACTAGTTTTCTAGGGAAACATAGTGTCTAAGTCAGACTTACACCTAGTAACTTCTGCCTCAACAACCTCTCACTTAGTCCTTTCCGAAACAGCAGGGAGTCTCAAAGTTTTCAGTTCAGAGTATTTATCATGAAACACACCAACTAGAAGCAGTGCACTATAATACTGTTGTTTACTTCATCATTCATGTGAAAAACCCTTCCATAAGTTTCCCTTTGGGAAACAAACTATTTCCCCCTCCCGATGAGTGAAAACACTGCCTTCACAGGCTACACGCAGGCCAGCGATAGACCGAATCTACAGTCTGCTACCCAAAGGGAAGTTAGCTTTGATGATAAATCCAGTATGAAAGATTCTACAACTGACACAATTAAAACGCACTCAAGGACTCCGCACAGGTGTCTGAGCCCAGCGGCTCGCCAATGTGTTGCCTGATTAGCATTTCTTTAAACAATGCTGATAACAATCTTGCCTCCGCAATCCACGACAAACGCTTCGCTGAGATTGGAGCAAGGAAAGCGTAAGGAAAATCGCTGAGAATCTCAGTCAAACTTTCTTTTGTTTGTATTTCCTCGGTGACAGAAAATACCAGTTCTTCGCCCCTTTGGGATATACCCAGGTTCCTCGGTCTAGCCCTATTGTGCGTGGTCCGTTAAACCTACAAATAATGAATTTGTCAGCAGGGCGAGAGGAACCCCAACTAGCCTGAGCCCTCCTCCTGGTGCAGAAAATCGCCCATTTGCCATCCAGATTGAGTTGTCAGACATTGACTCGTGCTACCCTGCGAAACTGACATGTCTATTTACAGAGAAACAAAGACGCGGCTTGCGGCGGACCCCGCTGCCTCCGCGCGCCCCGTCCGCTCCGCGCGCCCCTCGTCGCTCTGCGCGCCTCGTCCCCTCCGCGCTCCTCTAGTTGCCCGGCCTCGAGGCCCCTGCGCCCTGGTTCAGCCAGTAATTAAAATGGAGACGAGGCCAGTGCTGGGCTTCAGGGGGAGACAATGACCCCCAAGGCCCGGCGGAGAGCGGGGACCCGCCGCGCCCACCTCCCGCAGTTCCGACTCTTGGCAAACTCGGCGCGGGCGGGTCCGGGTGCGGCTCGGAGGCGCGGGCGGGGGGCGCGCGGGGCGGCGCGGGCGGGGGGCGCCAGGACGCCCCCAGGCTGCCTCCTGGGGCCGGGCGTTGACGCAGCAGAAATTACCAGCTGGAAAATTCCCCTTTCGGAGGTAACGGGGGAGGGACCGCGGCGGCGGCGGCAGGAGGCGCCGAGGACTAGGGGCGCGGGGCAACCCCGTCGCCGCCTCCGCCTCAGCGCGCAGCCCCGCAGGGACCCCGCGTAGCCCTCGCCGCCCCGCCCCGCCCGCGCCACCGGAGCTCAGGGACCAGCGGGGACAGGGCGGGGGTCTCTACCGCCGCCCCCAGAGCTGCAGCCGGGCGCACCGATCGCCGCCGGGAGGGCGCCCCCGCGGGGCGGGGCGCGGCGGGGCGCGAGGGGCAGGCGGCGGGGGCGCGCCCCGACTCTGAGCGGCTCCGGCCCGGAGCGGTCCGGCCGGCCTGAGCCCCGGCCCCGCCGCGATGCGCCGGCCCGGCCGCGGACAATGAGCCGGCGCCGCTTACCTGTGACCCCATGGGGCGCGGGCGAGGGCGGGCGCCGCGGCCGCCGGACCAGCGCCGGTGATCGCCGCGGCCGCCGGGCGAGCGCTGCGTCCGGGCGGGTCCGAGCTGCGCGCTCGCCTTGGCCGCTGTGTCCGTCTGTCCGTCCGTCTGTCCGTCAGGCCGGCGCGCGCCCCCGCGCCGCTCCAACCCCGCGGCCCCCGCCGCCCGCGCGCGCGCCCCGCCTGCGGACCCTGACCCCGCCCCCCGGCGCGCGCCCGGCCGCTGCTGATTGGCCCGCGCCCCGGCCCCGGCCCAGGCCACCGCCCCGGGCCCCGCCCCGCCGGCCCGGCCGCCGCCCCGCCCCTCGGTCGGCCGGCTCCGCTAGCCGGGCGGAGGGGGCCGCGGCGAGGGTCGGTGCGCCTCCGCCCCCCCGTGGGCGGCTGGACAGCGGAAGTGCGGGCTGGAGCTCGCTGGGCATTGTGGGAAGCCCCCTCCGCGGGGCTGGCGGGGGGCGGGGGTGGCGCGGCGTGGGGTCTCCGGGTGCCCGCGCCCCTTCCCACGGGGACCAGCACCCGGCAGACCATCCGGTCGGACACGTGGGTCGGGACGAGAGCACCCCAACTCTTGCCCGACCGCGCACCTGGCGCTGCCCACGCGCCTATCCCCCGGGCCACAGGCTGTCCGCGTCCCCCGACGCGCAGTCGCGCCGCACGGGTCTCGCAAACTTCGCGCCTTCCCGGCGGTTTGTGCGGCCGCGCGCGGTAAAGCGAAACAGCGGTCCCACAGCGCCCAGGGGCTCGGGGCCGCGCCGTCGGGGACCTCGGCGTCCCCGGGGAGAGGCGCACCTCAGGGCAGGGGCCACGGGACAGTGCGTGCCACAGGGCTTGGATCTGGCCAATGGAGGCATCAGCGGCCGCGCGCGCGTCGGTCCTTCCAGCCGCGTGGTATGCCCACGGCTTTGCCGCGCTTCCCCCGCAAGCGATCTCCAGTCCTGCTGCCCGAGAGCAGCCCCGTGCGTCCCTTCTCGCCCCTGCTGTCCTTGAGTCCTCGGGCAGACGGAATGGGAAGCGTGGCCCCGCATTCCTGGCTGGCCTGTGCGGGGGCAAAGGCCACCTCGCTTCCTCTCCCGGCCGCGACGGTGGGAAGGGAGGTGAGCCTGTGGCTGGCCAGCCGCGCAGGGGAGTTGAGCACGACCTGGCCATCCAATGGGAAGGCGCCGCGGACCGTCTGCGCCCTACCTCCCTGCGGGCCCAGCGCCGCGGAATTCCTCGGGAGGTGGGAGGCGGCGGGCCATTATGGATGCTTTCTCAGGATGTGTAAGGAGGCATTCACTGGGCTGCTGGGGGAGGGCAGCCTGGGGTTGGGTGGGGGGGAGGCGGGAATTCTCCTTGAGTGAACAAGGGCGGCCGCGGTCTGGCAGCCAGCGATGAAAAGGCTGGGACACTCCCTCGCTGCAACCGGCGCCTGAAAATGGCCGCAGACACCCGCACCCCTCTCCTTTCCCGCTGCCTACGCAGGAGCAACCCCCTTCCCCGCAAGACTTACTCCTGGAGGACCCAGGCCTGGAACGGCAGGCCCAAGTTTCCTGGGCCCTTTCAGGTGGGAACTGGGCACAGTCAACCTTAGAAGTGTCTCTTCTAGGCCTCCAGGAGGTTTTGGCTGGTCATTCTGTCCTCCCTTTGAGGGGACGGAGGGCACTGTCTCGGGGTCCTCCCCTCTCACCTGCCTGTCTGCCTGGAGTGCAGTTGTAGCCCATGGAGCAAATGATGCGGGGGAGATGGAGAAGTGGGTCTGCCAGACTGGGGAGGACCACTTGCCTGATGGCTGCCCCTCCCTGGACACTCTCCGAGGAGAGCAGCATTGCTGGAATGCTGCGGAGGCTGCCCGGCTGGGGCACACAGTGGTGCTCAGCCGCTGCTCAGGAGGCCTGCCCAGGAGAACCGAGCCTCTCTCATCAGCACCAGGGTGCACCCCACCTACTAGCCCAGGTCTTCTGGTCTTGGTAGAAAGTCTCACTGAGTCCTGGAATGTGTCCCTGGGGCCCTGGAACTCTCTCCACACTCCCCTCCCCTACATGATGATGAATCAATGCCCCCTCCCCAGCATCCCTGCCAGTGACTGGGGACTAAGACGCCCATCCTTTCTGTTCCAAGAACCAACAGAAGGTTGAGCAGCCTGAATGAAGTTGGTAGACCAAAAAGGCAGCACCAAGGAGTGTCCCAGAGAGCTCTGATCAAGCCATGCCTAAGATCAGAGACAACGAGGCTTCTGGGAGTTAATAAACCCCTATCATAGGAAGGAAAAAAGGAAAGAAATAAAGAAGAAACAAAGGGAAAACAAAAGAAAGAGGAAGAGCCAATAGCAGCAGTGGTGGCCTCTCAGCCGAGCCGGGAGGACAAGGGTTGTGTGGCTGGACTCCCCGGGGCCACCTTGGTGTATCTGCTCTGACGGGGAGAGGTGGCAGCACCCCTAGGGGCCCCATGTTAATCAGTGCCCAGGCTCCAACTCACCGCAGGCAGATGCCAGGCTCGGTCAGAAAGCCTCTACTCTTGCTGGGGTTCCCTGAGCCCTGGTGCAGATGCCATGCACTGCATCTCACCCCTGACGCTGGCACTGACCCTAGAGGGATCTGCTTTGACCACCAGTGTGTCCTTCAATGTTGGTAGAAGGGCGGCCTCTGTGAGGCAGCTCTACCCAGGGATGGCGCTGGGAACAGGTGACGGCCGAGGGTGTGGGGTTGGCCTCAGTGGCACTCTTCAGCCTTGGAACCTGGTGTCCAGAGGCAGGGAGGCCAGCAGGTGAGAGGGCCCTGGGAATAAGGGGCCTGAGATGCCACCATGACCCAGACATGGTTCCTGCCCTCACTTGGCTGGAGGACAAGACAGATAAACAAATGGGTGGAGAGCACTCTGCACTGGTCCTGGCCACACGATGGTCCTTCTGGAAGTTCACCGCCAGCCACACATGTGAGTGCATTTGAAGCTCGCCCAAGAGACACCTTGAGGCAGTGAGGATCTGAGGACTGGGAGAGAATGAACAGCCCTGAGGCCAGGGCTGGGGAACCAGGGTCCAAAGTACAGAAGCTGGCCAGGCCCACAGGTATACTTGCCGATGGCCACCTTTCAGAGCACACTGCCCCCACTCCCACTGATAGACCTTGGGACCCTGAAGGACAGTTCAGTTTCGAAAGCTGCCTGGCTGGCAGGGCCCCTGCACCACGTGCTTAGCCCTCCCTCCACCTGCCCCCACCCCCACCATGTGGCTTCAGGGGGCAAGGTGGTTGGGAGGAGATCCAACCCCACTCCAGGTCTACTCCTGTGAAGCAGAGCCCCAGAGGTGCTTTAGGAAGAAGACAGAGGGACAATGAATATCCGTTCTCGTCTGCCTTCCCAGCACCCCCCTGGACCAGTCCCCTCGCCAGGGCTTGCAACCCCCAGGTAGCGCCTCCCCATCCACCCCAGCCGGGTCTTCTAGGCTGTCTTCACGGCAGTCACTGGTCAGGAAACCTGCCTGTTTATCCTCCAGCCAGTGGTGTTGCTCGGCCGTCCCTATGGCAACAGCCCCGGGAGTCCTGCCCCTCTCGGGAAACTGCCCAGAACCTGTCCCTGCCCTCTCCAAGCCCCTGCTGGATTCGGATGGCCGGATGGGGAAGGGGGGAGGCCGAGAACAGGGTGGGAGATGCGCAGCTAGTGGGCCTGAGGGTGCTGGGCTTCGCAGCAGGAACCGCCCTGTGCGCGTCATCCTGGGCCCTGCGGGTGGACCGGAGGCCGGCCCTGGACTGCAGCAGCCCCACCCTGGGCTGGGGGCCGCCTGGCTGAGGCTGCAGCTTGCTCCCAGGCCTGGCTCAGCCAAGTCTGCTGCCAGCTGGCCCTGCCCTCCTGCTGGGCCTCCCCGAGACCTCCCTCCAGAGCCAGAGGCTACCTGCCAACCCCATGGCTGCCCCACCCCAACTGTCCTCCAGGCCCGCGCCCCTGCCAAGCCCCACTGCCGCTCCAGCTGCCACCGCCAACTGTCGCCCCGTTCCATTCCAAGCACTCACCCCCAACCGTCCTTCCAAAACGCCACTGCCAAATGCCAGCCCCTTCCTTCCTGAGCCCCCACCCCCTCACCCCCAGGCCGGGCACCAGGGCCCTGCATTCCAGACCTTCCCTCCAGCCAGAAGCTGGGCCACACCTGCTATGTGCCCGGGAGGGGCTGGTGTCAGAGGGCAGGGGCAGAGAGCTGGGGTGGAGGTGGGGGCTAACAGGGCTGGAGTGAGAATGGGGCAGCACAGTTGGGAGGGAGGCAAGGGCAGAGCACTGTCCCAGTGTCAGCTGCACAGCCAGGCTGGCACAGGGTGGGAGGCAGCCAGGGCCACTCCCGTGCAAGCTGTGGGCTATGGATGAGCAGGGGTCTGTCCCTGTGGGTCTGACCATCGACCTTGGCCTCTCCTGGTTAGGAGGCCACTTCGCCTCCTGCCCCACCAGCCCTCCCCAGTCCCAGGTGAGGCCAGCTTAAGTGTGGAGGGTGGCACTGGGCTCCCTCCTGTGTCACTTCCCCTGCTCCCTGGAATGGCCCCGATCCCTTTACAATCTGAGCCCATCGTCCTTCTCCTTGCTGCCCACCCCCACCCTGAGCCCCACTCTCCCCGTTCATCCTGTGGTCCCTGTGGTGGCATTGTTCCATGAGGGTGCTTCCGCGGCCCCACCCAACAGGGATCTCCACAGCCCCTGCTTCCTCTGGGCACACAGCAGGCACCCTACCCGACTGGGACCTCACTCGGCCTGTGGAGGGAGGAGAGGGGAAGACAGGGCCCTGGGAGCTGGGAGGCAGCGCTGCGCCGCAGGTGCAGACCTGGGGCTGTAATTCCATCTCAGGCGGGCTCGGGAAACTGGGAGGCCCGGGGGAGCAGCCAGTCAGCACTGGAGCAGGGCGAGGGGGCTGGGGGCCTCAGTCCCCGCTGGAGAAACGCAGCTGCTCCCTGGGGGCCACAGCCACTGAGGCTCGCGTTGCAAAAGCTGGTGATGGCTGCAGATAGCGACAGGGCGGGATGAGGGGGCAGAGGCTGAGATGGGGTGCTTTTTCTGAGCCAGGAGTCTCCCCACATAGGTCACCTGGCCCAGCTCCCGTGCTAGGGGCTGAGGGCGAGGAGGAAAAGGAGACGATGAGAGGCCCTGCCCCGACCTTCCCATCAGAGGAGGGGGTTCTGGGTCCCCTTGGTGGATTCAGAAATGCCCCAACCCTGTGCAGTGCCAGCCTCCTCCGTCCACTCATTCATAGCTTATTCAGCAGCATTCATGGAGTACATCGATCCTGCCGCGTGCCGGGGACATCCCAAGATTGGAGAGCAAGACAGGATGCCTTGTCTTCTGGGAAAGAGCCAGGCAAGCAGGTTAGCCGAGAGGCTGGCTACAGCAGACCTGTAAAGGGGGTTCCTTGGAGAAACGGCTGGTGCAAGGATGATGGGGAAAACACAGAAGCGTGTGGCAGTGCTGGCAGGACAGAAGGGCTCAGAAAGCAAAGGACAGGGGGACATGGAGCCGATGGGAAAGGTGGCCAGAGCCAGGGCCACCTGAGCATCAAATAACATCCTGCTGGATACAACACAAAGCATGACGTGAGCTGGCTGACAAGCGTGCAGTGGGAAGGGCCTGGCGCCCTCCCTGAGATGGGACTTAACTCCCACATACCTTGAGTGCGGTCGCCTTCTGAAGAAGAAGGTGCAAAAGGAAACGTGAGGGGCTTTACCGGGGAGACCCAGCAGGCAGCCCCCCGACCAGGTGATCAGGGACATCAAGGGACATCAGGCTTCTGACCTGAGGTGACAGGAAGGGTACCTCACCTCTGTTACCATCTCCCCCAGCTCATCAGCCTCCCTGGTACTCCTTCGTGTCCTACTCAATAACCTTGGTGTCTTCACGAGAAGACACATCAGATCAACCCTAACTGAGGGTTGTGCTACGAAACACTGGGTGGCCACCTCAGGATGGTGCTGGTCATCAAGGGCTATGGAGAAGTGGTCCCAGCCCAGAGGAGCCCGGGAGTCGTGTGGACCCTGCATGTGTGCCCTGGATGGGATCCTGGATCAGAAGAGGAGCGCAATGGAAAAACGTGTGGATGAAATCCAGGTAGGGTCTGAGCTGTGCTGAGAGAAGCAGCCTCAGTGATATTTGGTGGTAACTTTGTGGAAAGCTGAGTCAGGGGGGCGGTGTACACAGGAGCTCTGGGACTTCCAAATGCCCCTGCTCTTCCATAGACCTGAAATCGTTCCAAAATATAAAGACCTGACCAATCATCGGACAAAACTTCCTCCTTCGGGTCTGGGGCTCGTTTTCATTTTTGGATCTGAAAGCTCCACAGATTCCCAGCTTGGCCCACCTTCAGGGCACAGGGACCGAAGGGTTTAAACCCTGGATTCATGAAGGACTGGCCCTACCACCCCACTGAGAGCCTCAACCCACCTCATCCCAGCCTCTGCCTGCATCCCCCATGTCCCCAAAGGTGACCCCAACCCCTACACTGTCTTTGCTGAAAAAGTCCCAATGTAGGGAACTCCCTGGCTGTCCAGTGGTCAAGACACTGCTTCCACTGCAGGGGGCCCAGGTCTGATCCCTCATCATGGAATGAAGATGCCTGGATACAATGCAGTGTAACCCCCCCAGAAAATCCCAGTGCTGCCAAACCACTGAGCGTGCTATGTCCCAGCGAGTGTTTTGCTGTTCCACTCAGCCCTCTGTGACTTCCCTCCTTCCCCTGTTCTCCCAAGACCCAGCCTTCTGCATCTTGTTTCAGCTGGAGGGGAGCCCCCCCCTCCGCAGTAATTACGTGAAATCCATCTCGCTGCCTTGAGGCCTGTCCAGTGCTGTTCTCTGGACAGCTGGCATGAGCCTTTGCCACATCTCTGTGCTTGCACACATCTGTGGGCTCTTCCGTGTGTGTGTTGGTGCACGAGTGTCCGTGTGTGTCTGGGTTGTGTGTTTGCTCATTCCCAGGTGGCTGCTCAGGCTTGTACAGGAGTGTCTGGGAGTGTGTGTCCTGGTTTGCTCTCTGCAGAGGGAACCAGGCCCAACTCTGGACACTGGGCAAGAGCTGATCCTGCCAAGTCTTGGAGACTTCCCTGGCAGTCCAGTGGTTGAGAGTCCACCTTCCAATGCAGGGGATGAGGGTTCAATCCCTGGTCGAGGAATTAAGATCCCGCATGCTGCAAGGCAGCTAAGCCCATGTACCACAACTAAGACCTAACACAGCCAAACAAACAAATAAATACAGAAAAATGGAATAGAAACACACTCTGGGTGGGGAGGGTGGAAGAGGCAACTGCAGAGACGGACAGAGTGCAGATTGAGTCAGGCAGGAGAAATCTTTGCTGGGCCGAGCCCAGGTGCTCCTTTGGGGAGATAACCTCCAAGGCCACCTGGGTCCACGTGGTGACCACCAGGTGAGGGCTTCTGGTGTTTTCCACGGGCTATCAGGTGCTGTCGCAGACTTTTGAAGAGGAGACAGGTTGAATCCAGAGAGGTTAGGATGAGAGCTGATGAGCCCTGGGTGGAACAGACATGGTAGATGGGCGGTGGGGTGGGGGTTGCTGCCTCTCCGACTGACAGCCGAGTGTCGGGTCCCTGTTTAGGACAGGAGGCCGAGAGCAGATGTGGACACGGCAGACGTGCGGGTTTGCGGAGCGAGGCCAGGGCTGCAGGTGCCCCATGGAGGCAGGGAGGCCTTGAAGGATAGAAGCTGGCTTGGGTGCCTGACACATCTGCACTGGCGTCAGGGGAGGCCGAGTGGCAGAAGGGTGACTGCAGGGCACTCCTCTTTCCTGCTCACTGGAGTTTCAGAGGTCACTTGGGCAGGGGCCTGGGCAGAGCCGCACCCTCAGGACACCTGGTGGTGGTGGGGTTCCCACAGCTGTGCCTGGAGAACCACCCTGGCTGGGACCCCCTTCTCCTACCAGCCTCAATCTCAGACTCTGAGAGCCCACCCAGGACTCCCTCCCCATCTCAGCTGAGGGATGGGACACCAGGGTCCATTCTCTGGTCTTGCCCAGCGCCAGCTGCACTCACCAGTACCCAGACATGACGGCTTTTCTCCCCCTGGCCATTGCACCTTTGCACCTGCTGTTCCATAAGCCTGGAATGCCCCTCCTGTTCCTACCCCCTGATGGCCCTTGGCTGTCCTGAGGACCCACTTCCAGCCCTGCCCCCCACTGCCCACTCTTGCTCAGGAAGAGGATCCGCATGACGGGGCCCCACTTTGACTCTAACACCTGCACTTTCTGATTGTCCTTCGCCCCCCTCCCCTGTGCTTGTTGAGGGTATGGCCATGTCTGATTCCCTTGTATGTCCTTGGTCCTAAGGGGCCAGCCTGGCCAGAATCTGTACCCGCAGAGTGATTTGGGGTAAATCTCTTAATTCTCTGCGCAACCAGTCCACACCTCAGGAACCCACCTGACATTGCCAAGTGGACTGAGCAAGATGGCGGGACACAGAGCCGCCCAGGTGGGGCCTCCCTTGTCGGCATTGTTATCACAGGAGTTTGACTGTCACCAGTGCCAGCTGGGCACTGAGAGTGGGCTCCTGGCTTTCTGTCGCGGTTTCCAGTCTTGAGTGTCTTGTGGGCATCTTCTTCCTGACAAGATTTGGGCTAACATCACCCGGGGATGCCGCTGGGACCCCAGGCAGAGCGGACAGGCCCCTGGAAGTGGCTGGGTTTGCCTGGGTTGGGATGTGAGAACTGCAGGGTGGTTTTCCTCCTCTGGGCCTTCAGCCCCACACACCCAGGATGGGGGAAGGGTAGGGGAAAGCCCAGGGAGTGGCCTGGAGGGGGCCTGGGGCTTTGGAAAAAGGGGCTGCCCCTGCCTGGTTGGAGCTGCTGGAGGAAACGGGAGGAGCTTGCATCCCACCTAGTCTGACCACCCCGCCTCACAGCCCCCACACCCAGCTAGGACCCTCAGAGCCTGTCCCTGTGGCTGCGCAGGTATCTGTGTTTCAGGAGCTGTCTTGGAATGTGACAGCCCGGTTCCCCGGCCCCCAGCCATCGTGGGCTGCGTGGAGCTCTGCTCTCTCCTCCCCTGGGGGTCCTGGTGCCGGGGTGGTTTGAAAACCAGAGCCTGGAGGCCTTATCAGACCACAGGCTTTCCTGAGGAAGGAAGGGTGGGTGTGGGCCTCCGGGATGGGGCGCCTCCTCTGGGCGTGCCCGGCCAAGTGGAGGGTGCGCGGGCGCTGCCCTCCTGGGGGGAGGACAACTTCAGCCCAGGAGACCCCAGCCTAAGGTCCAGCCCAGTCAAGGACAAGAGACCCTAAGATGGAGAGGTCCTAAACCAGGGCTCAAGTCTCAGGAGCCCTGGGGACACACCCCCTGAAATCAGGGGCAAATTCTAGCATTTCTGAGAGTGTCCACAGGGCTCCTGTCAGACCCTCAGACAGAACCACAGCCATCAAAACCACAACTCTAGTCCTGGGGGCCCAAGGAAATACGTGCTCAGGTTCACAAAAAAGATTTACCAGAGTGTTCAAAGCCGTCCTCTTTCACTAGCCCCAAACTGGACAACCCACTGCCCACCAGTGGCAGAGTATATAAGCGAAATGTAGGGTGTCACACGGGACACTGGCCGGCCACCTGTGACTCCCAGAGCCACTGTAGCCTCACTTCCAAAACAAGACACCTTCAGAAATGGGCAGAACAGGTGGAGCCAACAGTATTAAAGAGAGATGGTTTCTGCAAAGTGGGTCCAAGGGTACCTCCTGGGCTGGCCGAGTCCTGTTTTGCTCCAGGTGCTGGTGACAACATGCGTTAAATATTTACTCAAGGTATGTGCTCTTTTTGTTATGTATATGGTACATCAATAAAAAGTTATATGAAACCCCCCAAATCCTCACTGACCTCTCTCTGAGCGGAAGATGTTTCCCTGGGGCTGTTGGTCTTCATTCCTCCCTGCCCCGGCCTCCCACCTGGGCCTCCAAGGAGGTGGGGACCAGGAGAGGGTACGAGGGCAGAGAAAGCAGCCCTGGCAGGTGCTGGACAGGTCCCGGGGGCCCTTCCTGCTTGTGGGGACTGAGGCTGGCCAGGCTGACTGTCCCAGGCCTCCTCAGCCTTTCTCAAGGGCAGGGCCGGAGAAGCCCCAGGTTGGGGGTCGCGAAGCCTCGCAGGTGGGGAGGGCGGATGTGGGGCCCACCCTGCTGGAGTCAGGCTGGCTGGCCTTGGAGTGCTGGCAGGGGCCGGGGGTACCTCCCTCCCTGCACCCTCCCCCTGCGGGTGCCTCTACCCCTTCCGCTTCCAGAGGCCCCAGGGCTATTTTTAACTCGCCTAAGCTGCTGAAGGTGGACAGAACCTGGGGGGTGGGAGAGAAGACCCAACAGCTACCTTCCTGCCCCCACCCTTTCTGGGATCCAGGCTTCCTGGGGGACCTGGTCATTCTTGACCTTAGAGGAGAAACAGCACTCTGCCCCAGAAATATAGACATACAGGAAGGCCACATGGCTATCCCAAGGTTCACACATATGCCTGGGATACAGTCAAACACACACGTACACGTGCAAGTGCAAACACATGCCACAGCCCAGGGACATCCTTAGAAACACACCAGATGCACAGAGACTCGAGGGACAAATAGACGGTCTCTCAGCCTCCCCAGACACCTGGAAACACACACAGATCGACACACACACAGACAGACACACACATGTGTAGACACACAGGCAGATACATACAAGTGCAGAGACACAGGCAGACATACACACACACAGGCACACTTTACACATGGGCAGACACACACACAGGCAGACATAGACATGTGTAGACACACAGGCAGATACATACAAGTGCAGACACACAAGCAGACACACACACATGGGCGCACACACACATGGCACACAGGCAGACACACATGTACAGAAGCACACACGGGCACACACACACATGCACACACACACGGGCAGACACACACGTGCAGATATACACATAGGCAGACACACACATGGGCACACACAGGCAGGCACACACAGGCAGACACACACGTGCAGACACACATAAAAGAGACACGCGTGCAGATATACACCCAGGTAGACACACACAAGCAGACATACACACGGGCACACACACATGCAGATATACCCACGTGCAGATACACACACAGGCAGGTACACACACACACACATGGGCACAACACGGGCAGACACAGAACAGATGCTGGGGTGCAGGAGGACCTGCAAGCCACATTCTAGACTGATGGGGGTGGGCCCTGCAGGAGGGGTGCTCAGCCCCCACGTACCAGCCACTTTCCCTGAAGCTGACTGGGCCTGAGCTCCAGGGGCCTCTTGGCACCTTCCCACCCAAGAGGCCCACTCCACCTCATCCTCCCCCAGGATGGGGAGCGGGCCTGTGACTGGAGCCATGAGCAGACTTGCACCCTCTTCCCCCACACTCTGGCCCTCGTGCTGCTCAGGACAGGAAACCCGAGAGCGGGAAGGGGGCGGCAGCCCACGGATCTGTGGTCTCAGAGCCTCCTCTTCCTAGCCCTGCTCCCCACTTCCCCTCTCCTCCCTGGGCCTTTGTTCCCTGGAGCAGCCATCCCCCCACCCCGCGGGGGGAACTGGAGTGTGTCCTGGAAAACCCCAGGTGCTGGACTGGGGGCCTCTGTCCCCTGCATCCGGGTCCAGGGGAGGAGGGAGCCAGGAGGACAGACGGGGCTCGGGACCCACCAGTGGGGGCGCAGCCGGCTGGCTTCCAAGTCCCCTCCACCCCCACACCCCCACTGCTGCCCCTGGAGGCCCCAGAGGGATGGAGGAGGGCGGAGAGCCGGCCTGGAGGACAGGACATCCTCTTGGCAGGACACAGGACGCCAGGCCGGAGGTTCCCAGCCCCAGTCAAGGCCACGGGGGGAAAAGGTCACTGGGGCCTGGGTCTCACCAGTTCCAAGATGGGCCAGCGCCCTGATGGCCAGTCCAAGTTGCTTCATAAGTGAAGACAGCAGACCCAGTAGCAATGAAACACCCTTGTCTCTGATCCCCCCGCCCAGGGCCCTCTGGGCCAGGCAGGATGTGGACCTGCCCCCACCCCCATCCCTGGTGGCTCCAGGCCCAGGGCCCCTTCTCAGGGAGCCCCACAGAGCACAGGAGAGAGGAGCAGGCCTGGGGGGCGCTGTTACTTGCACCGTGGGGAGCCCACCCCAAGGGAGGAACCGACTCCTCCAGATGAATCTGGGGCCCACTGCCCTAGAGGCCAGATTTCACACTGGCCCAGCCCTCCCATCCCAGGACAAGAAGCTCATAGACAGTTGAGCTGGGGTGAAGGCTGCAGAGACCCCTTGCTCCTGCACCCCTCCCCCTCCTACAGCAAAGCAGCAGAGCATGGCCCCCAAACTGGCACCATCGGCCTGTGGCTGGCAGTCCACTGGTCTGGGAGCTGAGGGTCCTAGGAAGTCACCACATCCAGGCTGGCTAGGGTGAGTCCAACATAAGTGCCGGCTGGCCATTCCCTGACACAGCTGCCAGCCGGTTCTGGTTCCTTGGGTGGGAAGCAGGTAAAACAGTCTATGAAAAGGAGTCTCCTCAACACACAGTTTGAGTTTGGACCTGCTTCTGCTTCACTGAATTAAAATCACCGATGGGACTTTGCTCAGGACCCAAGAGGAACGACCCCTCTGCCAAGGAGCCAAGGCCAAAAGCAGCTCTTACCTCTTACGCCAAGCTCAGTCCCCGCCCTTGGCGCCTTCCCTATCACCTGCCTTAGGTTCCCTTGATTCTGATTCAACTCACAGTCTTTACCTCTTCATAAAAAATTAGGCTTTATTGGAGTATAATTTACATACAGATATTCCCCCATATGAAATGTACAGTTTGATGAGTTTTGACAAACCTATCCTCATGCAACCACCTGCACCATTACGAGATAGAACATTCACATCACCCACAACACCTCAGCCCCTTGGCGCTCACTCTGCCCCCGCCGGCTCTGCCCACCACTGATCTGCTGTCACTGTAGTTTTGTCTTTCCTGGGATTTCATATAAACAAAGCCACACGGGAAGGGGTCTTCCAGACCCGGCTCCTTTCTCGTTCTGTGCATCAGCCATCCACTCCTCTTCTTTCCATCCACCAGCCGACAGACTTTTGGGGTTTTCCAGTGTGGGGCATGTGACTGATGCTGCTATGAATCTGAAGACAGCCCTAAGTGTGAGCACATTGCATTGCTTTGGGGTAAGTGCCCAGGAGTGGGATTGTGGGATCCTTCTGATGCTGGTTTTCTAAATCTTTGTATGTGTCTGTGTTAGCTCTACCCCACCAGGCTGTGAGCTCCCTAGGGGGAGAGATGTCACCTGCGTTGCTCACTGCCATGACCAGAGCCCAGTGCAACTCTGTGCCAAGACTGTATTCGCCACGGCTATTTGTCCACCATGTGAGTGAATGAAGCAGTAACGGTGGTGCCTGGGATGGTGGGTTTGGTGATGCTGATGGGAAGTGATGATGGCATTGAAGGTGGTGAAGGGGATGATGGGGATGGAGGTGACCAGTTGGGGAGAGTGACAGACTGCTGGTGCTGATGGAGGTGGTGTTTCTAATGGTGATGCTTAGAATAGCTTCCTTCACCCTCCTTGGAGATGCAGTGTCCCTCTTTGAATGTCTCCTCCTCCTCATCTCCAAGACCTCCAGTCCCCCATGCCAGAGTCACACCTTGGAGCAGGCTATCAGGCAAATGCACACCCATCCTGAAGCGACTCTTCCTACTGGCTCCCAATATGGCCACACCCACACTGCCCACAGCTGTGACATCTCACCAGGAGCAACCCTCCTTTCTCCCAAACACTCAGCACCCCCCTTTGGCTTCCGTCTTATCCTATTTAGATTTCATATTTTCTCTCAAAACTACCACAACTGTTAGCATCCCCATCCTCTCCTGGCTTCTCTCTATCCTTGCTTTCACCTAAGCGGCTGCTCTCTACCAGAGAATCCACCAGCAGACCCTGGACACACCTGGTCCGCCTGCATTCCTCCCAGGCCACTGTGCCCTGCCTACTCCCCACCCTCCTTGTGGCCTCCCTGCCTTCTGGAACCTTCCTCCAGCTCGAGCCCCAAGCCTGCCTCCAGGCCTCCTCCACAAAGCAGTGACCGCTCAGAAATGCAAACGTGAGTCTGGAACATTCCTGCTGAATCTCACTGGCTTCTGAGTAGTGGCTTCCTCTCAAACCCCTCTCCCCAGTCAACCACACCCTACATGATCTCCATGAGCTCCGCCCCCTCCTCTTTCCTGTCCTCATTTCTGCCCCTGCTCCTGGGTTCCAGCCACACTGGTCTCACTTTTATTCCTCCAAGATGCCAAGTTCCCTTCGGCCCTAAGCCCCTCCCAAGGCCAGGCCCCCACACCACAGTCTAACTCACAGTGAACTCACCACTTTCCTGGTCTCAGCGCCTGCCCACTCTCCTGCCCTTCCCACTCCAGGTGGGCGACCACTGGGTGTTCCCTGCTGAAAAGCCCTTCTTCACGCTAAGCCCTTACTTCTCCCCAGCCAGCACCCTGGGGGCAGAGGTAGACCGCCCTATCCCCAGCCACTTCGCAGCAGACCCTTGGGGAATAGTCCCTGTTGAGAAAGTGAGGGGGGATTGGAGGCCAGTGATTCAGTTCATCACCAGGCGCACAGGAGGTGACTGAGGAGGAAGAACTAGCTTCCTCTGGGCCTCCTGGAATCCAAGGCAGGACACCAGGCCAGGCCCAGGCAGTGGTCATCACAGCCCAAGGGATTTGAGAGACTCCAGCTCGAACGGGTTCCAGGCACTGCCTCGGACTTTCCAGGGGGCTTTGCCATGGAGGGTGCCCGGGGCATTTCCTGCCCAGTCTCACTCCCTGAGGCCCCAGCCCTGTGGCCCTGCTCCTTCCTCCCCCGCCAGGGGGGTTTCCACCCAGTCTGAGCCCCGCTATTTTTAGCTCAGGGAGCAGGACCAATCCTGGCCCCATCACTTCCCCCAGGGAGCCTGGGCAAAATGGGGGCTGGGCACCAGAGGCTGGGGAGGTGGCAGCCTGGCAGCCCCTCCCTTCCTTGGCCCCCAACTCCCCAAGTCACCAGCGTACATCTTGGCAGCCCAGGTGGCTAGTGCATGGGCCCCATAGGCAGGGGCTCTAGTCCCCTCGGGTGGGGTGGGTCCAGGGCTTGGGTGGGCTACCGCCCACTTCCTGCAGCCTCGCCCCAGCACTTCAAAGGCCGCTGGCAGCCCTGTGGTCACTCCCGGCTCCCACGCAGCCCAGCCGGAGGGGCGGGCCGGGCACAGGAGCCCCGGCAGCCGAGTCCTTCTCGGGCAGCTTCAAAGCGCTGGGTGGGCAGCCCTGCGGTTATATCCCCAGGACAGGCGGTGTCGGGGGGGACAGGAAGGGGGAATAAGGGGCCCCTCTGCTTCTGTGTACTCCCCACTCCACTGCCTTCCTGGGTGGGCTCCGGGTAAAGGCCCAGACACTCTCCTGGCCCCGGATCCTGTCCTGGGGCCTGGATGCCTGGGGCGGAGATGCCCTGGTGGTGTATGTTGTGTGTGGGGCCCAAGTGGGCTCACCCTGGAGTACAGCCCCCCTAGAGAAACCTCAGGAACCAAAGTGGGGGGCACCCCTCCTGGACTCCTCAGGGCCCTGGCTGAGCTAAGGGGATGCGGCGGACAGCTTTTCCATTCTCCCCCGTCCCCCCTCCCTTCTCGCCCCACTTTCCTGCCTGAAGCGGGGGCAGCTGGGAGGGGAGGGGACAGAGGGAAGAAGGGCCTGCCTGTCTAGGCCTTGCAGCAGCCCTGCCCCCACCCTCCACGGAGGTGGGCTGGCTGGGCTGCGGTGGGCTTGACCTCGAGCCAGCTCCCCAGGGACCCGAGAAGTGAGAAGGGTGGGGGAGCCAGAGCCGGGAGCAGCAGACTTTGAGAACAGAGAGTGCCTGTGCGCAAGTGGGGGAGGAAACTTCCAGGGTCCCCTGGGGTCAGCTCCAGGACAGTTGCCATTTTTAATCTACACAAGAGACTTAGAAGGAGCCGCGAGGGCTGTAACCTAGATCCGCTCCAGCCGCTCCCAGCAGTGCAGCCCAAGAACAGCCCCCTCCCCCTGCCGTGTGCCCAGACAGGCTGAGCAGACCCTTGTGGAGACCCCATCCAGGGTCCTCGGGGGCCTTGCAGGGTCCTGCCTACTCTGGACTGGATTTGTGCCCCACCCCCAGTCTCCAGACTCTTCCCCTCCTCCTCCATCTGGGGTGTAGTGGAGGGCTCATGAAAGAGCTCCACTAGTGAGCCCCGAGCCCTGACACCTGGCCTAAGCAGAAGTCGGCTTCAGCCCACCCACTCAGGCAGGTGGGAGACCCACACCCCAGGAAGGATGGCCTAAGGCCACCCTTAGGCCTAAGGACGGCTACCCCTACCCTCTCCACGTCCAGGCTGCCTCCTGCTCTCCAGAGGAGAGCTGAGGGCTCAGCTCCTGAGACCCCACCCTCCTACCACCCTTCCAGCCTCTTTACTCTTGGGGTGACTGCCGAGACCCAGGATGCTGCTGGGGGTGGAATGGGGGCTTCCCGGTAACAGTTTCCAAAGAGGAACTGCCACACCCCTGGGGCAGCTGGAAGAGGTGACCAGTGCTGGGGTGGGGACTCCAGCTCCCTCCAGTTCTCAAGGACCTCTGCCTGGGCCACCCCTTTGGAGACACCGCCCCCATTCTGTCTCACCACCAGGAGAAAAATGTTGATAGTTCTGTGTGGAGGAACCAGGAAGCAGAGGCAACTTCCGTGCCCTCTGGGGACCTGGGCCCGCCCCGCCACAGAGTCTGAGTCCCCAGGAGAGACTCTATGCGTGGGGACCAGGGCTCCAGCTGGGGAGGCGGCTGGGGCAGGTGGATGAGGAGCCATCTCAGGCCCTCCACTCTGGTCCCCTTTCCCACCACCACCACTGGTTTTCAGGGGCCCATGCTGAAAACGTACCACCCCAATCGCCAAAACCTGCCTCCCAGGCCAAGCGTACCCCATCCTTTCCATCACCCCCAACCTGCATAATCTCCCCTTGCCAGAGCCACGGCTGGCTGAGATCCAGGCCATGGTTTCCATCTGGCCACCATGAGAGAGGCTGGCCAGTCTGGAGGTCCCACAGGTGAGGGGCCTCCCAGGGGCAGCAGGCAAAAAGCAGGGCTGGATTGCCTGACTAATGGAATGGCTCCTGGTGCCTGGTCAGCTGGTCAGTATCAGTCAACATTCATTAAGCTTATAGATACACAGACCGGCAAATACTGAACCACCACACTCCTGGCCATGCTGGGGAGCTCCCTACATGACTCAGGCCAGCACAAGCTTTTGGAAAAGCAATCTGGCAACCCCCCCACCCCCCGGCCCCGAGGCACACTCTTAGGACTCTGGTGTGGTGAAGAAGCCCTGAGAGGCAGGGTCCTTGGGCAAGGGTGCTGCTGGCAGCCACGGCTGAAGGGAAAGATCTGGAAACCTGGGTCCCTACCAGCAGAGGGGGCACTGGGGCATTAGTGTCTCACGGCGGGAGGAGTGGCGGCTGGCATCTGCAGGCATGCAGTGACGCTCATGAGAAAGGCCACTGCCCAGCAACGTGCACATGATAAAATACCCCACTAGCCGGGCCGGTGGGTGGGCATGTCTGTGGGCAAGAAGAGAAGGTTATGGTCTCTGGGTACCAGAGAGGAGACTGGTAAGGACTGTTCCCTTTCCTGTGCCCTGCATGACTCATGGCAGGGAGCCCATGTGACACTGTGAATAACATCATGTAGCTGACACCTTACATCAAAGCCTGTGCGGGGGCTGCAGCACTGGGGAGGATGAGCCCCCCTCCAGGGGCTCCCAGCCAGCAGTGACACTGTACCTGGAGTGTGAGGTGACGTTCCCACTTGTGCAGGGGACCCTGGGGACCATCTCGGGAGCCGGGCTATGTGTGGCCTGTGCACAATGCAGCCCCCAGGGGTGGCTTCTTTACCCTGACAGGGGGGCAGTGGGAGGGGAGGCTGAGACTGACCTGCAGGAAGGCAGGAGAGGGTGTGGGCGTGCATGGCTCCCCACAAACCCCGCCATCCGTGAGGGCGCCGGTAACTCTGTGACTCCAGATGTTCAGCAGCTGTCTTGGCCATTTCCGCCCTCCTCTGACCCCGCATCCGCCAGGAAGCGTCCCCTCCTGGCCTCAGGCTCCCAGCCACCCCCCACCTTCCCTGCACCCCATTTCCTGAGCAGAGGCGTTTGTGCAGACTCAGCTCCCCTCCCGCGGGGCAGCGGCAGCTTTCCCAAGGACAGTGCTGCCTCAGAGCCTGGACGCCCCTGTGAGGGTTCTGATTCCACCCCCGCCACTCCAGCTTCTGGGACTGGTTTTCTCTCTCTCCTTCCTTCCTTCTCTGAGGTTGGCAGCCTATATCAGGGCCTCTGGGGAAGCTGAGCAGAACTGGCCAGGAGGGAGCCCTGGCGGAGGCCAGAGGTCACAGAGCCCAGCCGTCCCAGGCTAAGGGGGTGGGGGAGAGTGCATGCTCAGATGTCGCCTGGTGGACACTGCTGGGTGGCCTCTGGGCCACTGCTGGGTGGACACTGCTAGGTTCACAACTCTACCTTCCCTGAGCAACCTGGACACAAGAGGTCACTGTGGCTACAGCTGGTCCAGTCTAGTGGGGTCTCCTGGAGAGGAGACAGCTGGAGGAGGGCTTCTTTCTTGTCATGAGCCTTCCTGTCTCAACAAAGCTGGTGGTTCTGGGGCATTTGGGCTCCCGTGGGCTGGGGGCTGGGCTGGGGGTCAGGACTCAGGCCAGACACAGGTTAAGGGCTCTGCGGGCGGGGTCAGCAGCTCCAGCCTGCTGACCTCTGCCCCCTAGAATCTAGTCTCTGGCTGCTCCCTCTACTCTGAGCCTCCTGCTCCTCCGGGGGAGCCAAGGGCAGGCATGTGGGCCTGGCCAAAGGAAAGCCTCTATTTCCAACCAAGATGGGAGGCTGCCCCCAGAAGGATGCTGCTCCTCCGCACCCAACCTGTCTTTGCAGGACCATCCTGCAGTACACCCCACTGCATCCTCTGTGTCTCCTGGGACTCGGACTGAGGACGACACAGGGCCTCTGCTCTGCTGCTGGGGTTGCTCCTGAGGGCTCACAAGATGAATCTGGAGCCTCTGAGTCTGCACTTTCCCCCCACCCACCATGCTAGGATATGTGTTCATGAAAGAGGTTCCTAGGAGAGGAAATGCCACATCCTCCTCAAGGTCCCATCTCTACCTCTGACCTCAGGGCTGGGTGGACAGCTCAGGACGGCTAGGACCACCCATCCCCCAGACGTTCTGCCCATCACCTGACCCAGGTTCCCCCACTGCCCCTGCTGCCACCCAAGACACAGGAGAGAGGCGAGGTGGTTACAGGGCAGAAGGAATAGGAGCGGAGCCCTTGCCAAGGGGGACAGTGGACCCTGGGCCACCCTCTTGGGTCTCAGGACCTAACTGATGAGTGAAATAGCCCAGAGTGGGACAGGAGATGGATGATCAGGAAGATCTGGACCTCAGAGCCTGGGGGGAGGCGTCCTGGGGGTAGAGTTTCCAGATTTAGCAAAAAACCAGGATATCCAGTTAGAGTTGAACTTCAGATAAGCAATATTTTCATATGAGTATATTCCATGCAATGTTTGGGACATACTTATACTCAGAAAGCTTCAGTTGTTTGCTTGAAATTGAACTTTAACTGGGTTTTCTGTATTTTACCTGGCAATGGGGGTGGAGGATGGACATTCAACCCTCTCAGCTCACTCACTGCCCATCGACCCCTCCTGCCCACAAACCCCAAAGGACAGCAGTGATCCTCAGCTCTGCTTCCCAAGCCGGGTGGGGGCTGACTGGGCCAGCAATGCCTCCAACTCAGCTGCACAGAGCATTAAAACAGAGCGAACTTGGGCCTGGAGCCCCTCCCAGAGGGCTGGGCTCCGGGCCTCCTGGGTTCCAAGGAGTGGGCTGGGTTTTAGGTCCATGCAACTGTTGAAGGCGCCCCTGGAGCCTGGCTCTTCCCTGCCTCCCTGCCCACCAGGACTCTGTCTCACCCTCATCAGGTGGGCCAGCTCTCACTGGTGCAGGACAGAAAGGAGAACCCAATAAAGCCCTCCAGAAAAGAGGAAGGGACAGCTTGTGGGGTGGTTTCTGGGGGAGGAGGGCTCAACCGGGGGCTCAAAATGAGGAACACTGGCCAGGAAGGACCCACCTGGAGAAGGTCATTGCCTCTGCAGGCGCCAGTGGAAAGAGGATGCAGAACAGGCGGGGGTTTCCAGCCTGCACTCACCCCTTCCTGGGAAAGAAGATGCGGAGGGCCGGGGTACAGGCAGTGAGCAAAGAGCCCCAGCAGCCATCCTCCACTGCTCCCCCAGGGACTTCATGAGCTTTGCCCCTGCCCCTGGAGTGCTGGGCAGAGAACTGCTCCCCCAACCCACTCCCCTCTCCCTCACCCTGCTTGTGGGGGAGGCGGGGCCCATGCAGCCTTTTCAGACTCACAGCCTGATCCCCAGGGCTGCTTCCTCCTGCCTCTGGTCCCTCTCCCACCAGGGTGGGTACTTGGGGGAAGGAGGGCGGGTGGTTCCCACCGCAAGCTGGTTCAAGGGGGTGGGCGGCCCTGCATTTTTCTCAGTGAGACCCAGGAAGAGGTCAGCACTGTCGATTTCCGACCTGTGTGTCCACCTACAGTTCAGGGAGGAGGGTGCGGGGCGCTGCTCAGGCTTAGGTGGAGGTGGGCTTGCCCTTAGGTGAGAGGCTAATGAAACAGAGAAGGCCTGTTGAGGGTGTGGCTGCGCCGAGGTTCTGAGGCAGTGTCCGGGGGGGGCGGGGCAGAACTGGGTCCACCACGCCTTCGAACCCTTTGTGTACAGGTCTCTTCCCAGGCAACGGTGACTCACAAAGCTGGTCCGAGCCAGGCAGAGGCCGACTTCCCTGGGCCCCAGCGGGCCCAGGTCACAAAAGCCACGGGGGCCAAGCCCCAAAGAGACGGCCTGAGGCGGCCTAGGGCGCGCCCACCCCTGCCGCCGCCCGCTGGGCCGGGCCTGGACCTCCCACCGCCACCGCGACACCAGGCCGGCGACTGGGTCTTAGGGCTCGGTCAGCACTCAAGGCCTCGTGTCCATGTGCGTGGTCTGCTTCGTGAAAGCGCTGGTGCACGTGTTCAAGATCTACCTGACAGCCAACTACACCTACAACTTCCGAGGCTGGCCGGTGGACTTCCGCTGGGATGACGTGCGCGCCGCCGCCGGGAGCGGCAGCAGTCACCGCGCGCTGACGTGCGCGGCGGCTGCTGCGGGAGTGTGGCTACTGCGGGGCGCAGCGCTGGGCGAGGACTCGCCGGTTCGGCTGCCGCGCGCGGCGCGCAGCCAGGCGCAGTGCCTCCTGCAGCAGATCCGCGAGCTGCCCAGCCAGCTCGCCAGCTACGCCCTGGCCCACTCGCTGGGCCGTTGGCTTGTGTACCCCGGCTCCATGTTCCTGATGACGCGTGCGCTGCTGCCGCTGCTGCAGCAAGGCCAGGAGCGCCTGGTGGAGCGCTACCGTGGCCGGCGCGCCAAGCTGGTGGCCTGTGACGGCAACGAGATCGACACCATGTTCATGGACCGCCGCCAGCACCCGGGAAGCCACGGCCGCGGCCTGCGCTTGGTCATCTGCTGCGAGGGCAACGCCGGCTTCTACGAGATGGGCTGCCTATCGGCGCCGCTGGAGGCCGGCTACTCGGTGCTGGGCTGGAACCACCCGGGCTTCGGGGGCAGCACGGGCGCGCCGTTCCCTCAGCATGATGCCAATGCCATGGACGTGGTGGTCAAGTACGCGCTGCACCGCCTGCACTTCCCGCCCGCACACGTGGTGGTCTATGGCTGGTCTATTGGTGGCTTCACGGCCACGTGGGCCACCATGACGTACCCGGAGCTGGGCGCGCTTGTGCTTGATGCCACCTTCGACGATCTCGTGCCGCTGGCACTGAAGGTCATGCCCCACAGCTGGAAAGGGCTGGTGGTGCGCACGGTGCGTGAGCACTTCAATCTCAACGTGGCTGAACAGCTGTGTCGCTACCCTGGGCCGGTGCTGCTGCTCCGGCGCACACAGGACGACGTGGTTAGCACCGCGGGCCACCTGCGCCCCCTGCCGTCGGGCGTCGTGGAGGGCAACCGCGGCAACGAGCTGCTCCTGCGCCTGCTGCAGCACCGCTACCCCGCTGTGATGGCGTGCGAGGGCCTGGCTATCGTAACCCGCTGGCTGCGCGCCGGCAGCCTGGCGCAAGAGGCCGCCTTCTATGCGCGCTACCGCGTGGACGACGAATGGTGCCTATCCCTGCTGCGCTCCTACCTCACGCACTGCGAGGACCAGCAGGAGGACGAGGAGACCTGGGGGTCGCATGGGCTAGCCTTCCCCTGGCTAGTGGGCCAGGGCCTGAGCCCGCGGCGGCGGCGGCAGCTCGCGCTATTCCTGGCGCGCAAGCACCTCAAAAACGTGGAGGCGACCCATTGCAGTCCGCTGGAACCCGAGGACTTTCAGTTGCCTTGGAGGCTGTAGACGGTGCTTCTGCAGGTCCCTTCCCAACCCCCACCCCAAACCAGTAAAGCTGGCCCTGCCCTGGATCCCGACCTGGTGTCTGGCGGAGGGTGGGGGAGTGCAAAGGGATCTTGCACTCTCTCGCTCACTGGGGTGTTCCCTCTCTCCTGTCTCTTTTTCTCTCCAACACTTGTGAACCCTTCCAATCTGCTCCCAGCTGGTAAAGGGAATGCAAAGATTAACCTGACCCAGTTTATGGCAACCCTGTGTGATGGATGCTTTGACACCTGGAGAGGATGGTGGGAACACAGGCTGTGGGATGCCAGGAGGCCTCCTTCACCTGGCCTGGGTTACAGGATGATTGGGAAAGATGCATGTTGAAGGGTCTGTGAAAGTCACTCGTAACTATGAAAGGACATTGGCTTTGGAAGGCACTCCTCCTCAGGAGTGCAAGTGCAGTGCTGCTGCTTCATAGGGTTCCTCTACCCCACTCCTGGCTTCTACAGGATGGGGTTCACCTTGGAACCACTGATTCAGAGTAAGTGGCATGTCCTAGTGGGACTACAGACATACCTGACTGACCACTCATTGCTTTGTTCCTGGCTCAGGGATGCCATACAAAATGAAAGACAGGCCCTCTGCCCACCACCATCTGTAATACAGTTGTTTCCTTACCACCTCCCCTAAATTGCATGAAGCAGGGACTACCAGCTGTTCGCAACCACTGGGGATAGGAACTGGCCAGGGTGGGTTCAGCTGGAAACTGGAAAAACTGAAAGAAGGTAAGTGGGGCAGGCATATAATTGACAGCAGCAGAGCAGGACCTGGCCTGGATGCACCTGGGCCAGTGCAGGCAGAGGCAGGTAACTAGGGTGACCTAAAGTACCAGGAAGACCTGTGGGGAAGTGAGCTTTGAACTGAGACAATCAGAGTTACCCAGGTAAAGGAAGGGGCTTCCTTCCTAGGGATCAGTACATGCAGAGTGACTTGGCTGTTAGGTGGAATGCTGTCCAGAAAGGTCAGATCCTTGAGGGTTTGAATACCACTAAATGGTTGCTTGCAGAGGCAACTAGGTAGCCAAAGAAGGGTAGTTGTGGGACTTGTTTTAGTGGGACCGGGTTGCCTAACGGCTATATACCTCTCCTTTGACAAATCTAGGAAACTTCTCCAGAGTCATCTGGAGGCAACTCAACTAGCTGAGTGATGACAAGTAACTCTGGCCTCAGTTTCCTCATCTGTAAGGGTGAGGGCCCCACCTGGCTCCAGCCCGGAGAGGGAACAGGTGGTCATGCCTTTTTCCACGCAATCCCCATATGCTTAAAAATCTCTACAGAAAGTAAGGACTCGAAAAAGAATCCCAAAGTCAGGGGGTCAGGTCTCAGAGCGGCCTCAGTCTGACCCGCCAAAGTAAGTGAGCTGGCAGTGGCAAACAGGCTGGGGACCTCCAACATGCCCAGCTTCAGACTCTCATAGCCCGATGAAGCACGGTCCTCCCACTTCCCACCTTCCTCGAGCTCCTCAAGACCGTTCTACCTGTATGTCTCGCTGGTGGATCGACCTCTGTTTCCGACTTCATCCGCAGCCTCGGCCAATCAGGTTGAAGCGGGACGGGGCCAAAACACTCTCTCGTTGGACACTGCTCGTAGGGGGCGGGGCGAGGGCGGAGCGCACGTCAAAGCGGAAGTGGGTCGTCGCGCTGTTGATTTCGTAAGCCGCGGCTGCTGAGGAGGTTCCGCTGGCTGCTGTGTACGCGGCGAGTTACACCTGGTGCGGCCCACTTGGCTCCCACTGCGCCCGCAAACCGGGTCTCAACGCCAGCTGCGGCCGGGTAGCCATCTAAACATGGACTCCGCCGGCCAAGGTACGTGTGGGCCTCGCCTCGCCTGGTGGGCTCTGGGCCTCTCCGCCTGCGCCCTCCTACCCCGCTGTCCCTCTTCAGCTCCCAGGCGCCTGGCCTAGAAGCTGCTGCAAGCAGGCGTTCCGCCCCCGGCTGGGACTGCTCCGAGCACTGGTTACCCGGCGCCCTTGCGTCGCCCCTGAGTCTTGGGTTTCGTCACTACACCCCCGCCCAACGCTTGCCCGGCGGACCGCCCTCAGATCCTGCGCATGGCCCTTGGGGACACTCCATCCGGTCCTGGACGCTGGCCGAGGTGCCGAGCGGCGCCGGGGTGGGGGGAGGGGGAGGGGAGGCAACGCCGCCCTCGCGTTGGGCGCAGCGCCCCTTGGGTGGCAACACTGCTCGGAGCCCAGCCTACCTCGGAGTTGTCTCGAGGAGGACGGGTGCAGTGAGTCAGGGGCACACCCAGCATACCAGGCCTCTTTCCGGAACAGACATCCCAGACCAGTTTGAGGTGGCCGCGGCGGGTGTGGAGCGGGCCCAGAAGCTTGAGATTTTGAGGACGTGATACAAGTCTGTCTTCCATCCTGGAGCTCTAGAGGGTGTGGTGATTAAAACTACATTGATGTAACTTTACTGGATGATTTCAGGATGTTCTTCTACTGTTTGACCTGTATGGGCATACTAATTAAACGTTAGAATTCGTTACATGCACTGGGTTCTGGTCATAAGAACGACAGAAAACACTTACTGAACACCTGCTATGTGCCAGACATCATACCAAGTCTGTTTCTGAGATCTTTTTCCATTTCAGAATAACCTGTTTAGATTGGTCCTTGTATTACCCCCGTTTTGCAGATGATTATACAGGCTGAACTGCGACTCACCCAGGTGAGGGGCTAGCCCCCATTGTTGCCTACTGCACCAGTCAGTGCTTGTTCTCTGTAGGTCCTTTGGTAAGACACTTTCCTGTCTTGGTCTTCTGTAAGTCAGGGGGTCTTCCCCAGTGACTGGGCAGTGCCCAGCATAATTGGTGAGTGTATAGTTTCATCTGGGGGTGATTTCCGTAAGATCCAGTTTTAGATTTATAGGTAGACACTACCTGTCTGTGAGCGTTGGTTTTTAAAAATAGAAAAGTTGTAAAGACTTTAAAGTATTTAATGAATTTAAGAGTTTAGTAGGTTCAACATAGCAGATACAAGTGATGTAAGTAAAACCACATTGGTTGATCTGAGTTAAAAATTTGGGTCAATTGATTTAAAAGAAAACAAAACACGCTTAATTTAGTGAGCATCTCTAGAGCACCATAGAAGTGCCTGACTCCAGCTGTGTGGACATGTGAAGGGAATGACACAGCCAGCTACATAGAGCTTCTTTGCTTTTAAGTGCATTTTATTTTTAGCAGACTCTAGGATTTCTAAAGTAGATAGTCATATCTGCAATTTAAGACAATTTTATTTCTTTGCAACCTTTATGCCTTTTTATTTATATATTTACGTGGCCAAGCCAATTGACTTGTATCTTAGTTCACCAACCAGGGACTGAACCCAGGCCCTCTGCAGTGAAAGCGGAGTCCTAACCACTAGACCACCAGAGAATTCCCTTTAGTTTACTTTTAAGTGTGCCAAATACCATACAGAGCTTGTTTGTTCACAGAACGTGCTGATCGAAAAGGAAGATGTTTTCAGTGTTGACTGTACGACATACTAAATGGTGGTCATGTGTTTGAATTGAGAAGAACTGATATAGACCTATTGTTCTTGTAAACCTCTGGTTCATACAGGAAGATGCATTTAATATGAAAAAAACATTTGATACAGGGATTGAACCTGATCTGGATGTAGCAAGGTATGTGAGGTAGTGTTCCCCCTGTGCCTTGCTGCAGCCTCCATGCTGCGGGATGCGGGTTGAGGATGAGTTAAACTGGTTTTGTTTTGGTGACTCCCCACAGGGCCTGGATGACTGTGTTTCTGTGTGTTAGCCTGTGCCCTGGCAGAGCAGCTGATTGGAAAATGATGCTGACTGTATTTACAGCTGTATTAAGTTCCTTCTCCTTTAAAAAAAAAAAGGAAGATCTGTTGGCTCCAGCTGCTTTGTTTGTAGCAAAGATTTTCTGCCCGTGAAGAGAGTATTCTACAGGAGGAGCCAGATTTAGGGAATGGCTGCCTTGTGCCAGCATTTCTGGAACCTGAAGAAGCAATTTACATGGTCTGAGATGTGGCTGCTTTTTGTTTGGTGGCCACAACCATCATTGTAGAACCTTTCAGAGAAAAGGCATTTTCTCCAAATCCTGTCTTGTCCCCCTCCCCAGGGGGAGGCGGAATCTCTGCCCACTTTATTCGTCTATGACTTCTTACTTGATGCACTCTGACCACATTTTGTCTCTGGCAGATATCAACCTGAATTCTCCTAACAAAGGTCTGCTCTCCGACTCTATGACGGATGTCCCTGTGGACACAGCGGTGGCTGCCCAGGCTCCTGCTGTCGAGGGTCTGACGGAGACCGAGGCCGAGGAGCTCAGGGCGGAGCTTACAAAGGTGCTGTGTCTTGGCTATATGCTCGGGGTTGCTGTGCGGTCCTCTCTGCCTAAAAATGAGCTGGAGTGCTGACTGTGCTCCAGGGGAATTGCCCTGGGAACCCCACAGAATCTGTCCTCTGCAGCCTTGGCTTGTGTGTGTCTGGCACTTTGCAGGCTCTCTGTGAGGGGAGTATCCACATGGGCGGCTGCTCTGAGCACTCCATCTGCTGTGGGTTTCCCTTTTGGAATAAACATGACATTTTCAAGATCCCACAGATGTATCTGCCCCTGGATCTTCATTTTCCTTCTTTTTCATGTGATCTTTTCAAAGTGAGAGTTATTTAAGAAGAAATAGGAATTAAGAATAAAAGTCTCTGCATATAATTTTTATTCAAACCAACTGCCAAGAGTGTTTCTTTTTATGATGTGATAACAGAGCCTGATAGTGATTCACTTGAGATTCCAGAGTCTGGGGAAGTGCACTTGTCAGCATCAGTCAGGCAGGGGCTGGAGCACACTTGTCGCAGTTCTCTGCTTCATCTTGGGAGACAAGCCAATCCTGATAACATCCTGGGTCCAGGCTTGGGTCTGAGCAGAACTGGTCTTGTGAATGAACCTGGCCCCAGGACCAGATTTTAGAATGCAGAGGAAGCCACCCTTTCTGAATTGAGCAGAGGTTAAAGGAGAAACAGCAGGAAGTCCCAGGAAGCCTGTGTTTTGCCCTTTATTTCAGGACATACTGGTTTAGAGAATAAAACCACAATGTCTTTTTCAGAGGTGAATTGTAAAGTGGAGACGCTCTCATGTTAAAATGTCAGCCTGTGTGTCCACAGGCTGTTAAACCCATGTGCCCATGACACCATAAACGGAAAGTTAATGTCACCAAGTGTCACTGCTGGAGTGACTGGTAATAGTTTGGCCTTGGGTGATCCTTGACTTTGAATTGTTTCTTTCTTCAGTATTTTCTAAAGCAAAATCTAGTGATTAGCCAGATAGGGCTCTAAGCGGCTGTTAATGCCTTAATCCAAACAGTCACTTTTTAAAGAAAGGATGGTTTTTTAGAGTAGCTGTTCATGTAGAAGCTGAAACTATTGAGAATCTGAAGCAGAATGGCTCTAAAGGCTTCTTTTTGTCATCCACTCTTTAAGACATGAGAAAGTTCTTGTCTTTTTTGTCAAGATTTTTCCTGTTGTCCTCATACTACACTCATACTCATACTACACTAAGCAAAAAAGAATTTTCTTTGGACTTGTGTAAGTGGCTTTTGCCAAGGCTTGCAGCTGACCTTGGGAACACAGATGTCCTAAGGGTTGTTTCTTTGTCATGTGGGTCTCTGGCCATCCGTCTGTCAGCTCTGCTTCCTTCCCTCTGTGTATGGAATTCCCCCTGGGTGCAGATGCGGCTTGCCTGCCCACCTTTCCACCTTTTGTTACCTATGTCCAGACCTGGAGCCTAGACAGAAAGGGGCTGCTGTCTTTACACACCCAGTTCAGAACTCTGACAGACCTGGCTTGCCATCTGTGGGTAGACACTCAGCTGAGGGGGGCAGGACAGTTCTCCAGAGAAAGTTGAGGTGCTGGTACCAAATACAAACAGAAGCGATGGCCGCTGTAGACTATTCCTAAGTCAAGTTATGTTTCTGTAAATGGAGAATTCTCATGTGATTCTGAGAAACTCTCTTTGTAGTATGCATAAGGATGTCAGTCACTTCCTGCCCTAGTGGTGGTTGAAGCCTGGTAACTGCATGCTTTTGCAGGTGGAAGAGGAAATTGTCACTCTGCGCCAGGTGCTGGCAGCCAAGGAGAGGCACTGTGGTGAGCTGAAGAGGAAGCTGGGCCTTTCCACCTTGGAGGGCCTGAAGCAAAACCTGTCCAGGAGTTGGCATGACATGCAGGTCTCCAATGCGTGAGTGTCCGCCTGCTTGAGGGGGCCTTGAGTCCTGGGGATAAGGTGTGCCCCCTGGAAGCTGCCCTCTCAGGGCACTGAATCCTTGGCAGCAAACAAATCTGAATTTGGTTTACTCAAGAGTTTAGAGTCTGCACATATGGTTTTAAAAGGTGGTGAACATGCTAGTTGTCCCAGCAGAAATTGACAAGAGTATGTTGCAGGGTCTAAATTGGAGAGAATACCAATTAGGTGCTTAATGAGACTGGCTTTCCAGTGGTCCCCATAGGTCAGTGTCTGCTGAAGTGGGCATGAGTCCTTGTGAGTGTGACATGATCACAGCCCCAGAACCTCTGACCCAGCTCTGGATTTGGGGAGTGCAGACGTGTGGCTCCTCTGAAACATATTCTCCAAGGAGGTGGGGTGGGGTGGGTGGGAAATGTTTCACATTGTCTGAGAAGCTGTGTCCCACTGAAAGACCAAATCGAATTTCATAAATCTCACTTATGAAAAACCCAGTTCTCTGTCTTAGAAACTTGTAGGCTTTAAACCCAAAAAGGTGGCTGTCAAGAGTTGTTTTTGGGGCCGTGGCAGTGCCCTTCATGCTCCTCACAGCTGTTTCCTGAGAGACAACTTCTGCTGAGTGGGCAGGCCTGCCTTCGGCCTCAGGAGGGCTAGCCAGGCCTGTCCATGCCTCCCTGGCCTCACCCGGCCCGCTGACCAGGTCCTGAGCAGAATCAGGCTGGAGAGCCAGTCTTCCTGCCCCCTGGTCCTTCTGTTTTCCTTGGAATTTCATCTGCAGTTTGAAACCTGCGTTGAAGTAGTTTTTCTAAATAATTTACCACAGACTTTCTGTTTTTAGCTACATGAAAACTTCTGAGAAACTCGGAGAGTGGAATGAGAAAGTGACCCAGTCAGACCTGTGAGTGCCTCCTCCCCTCCTGACACGGCTTTCAGGGATAGGAAGGCCGAGCACACTCAGTTCAGCTTACTAGCTGTGGTGTGTCTTGGCTGTTTTATTTTTCATATAATTTTATTCTTCTCAAACATAAAATATCCTTTTAAACTCTACTGGAGAAAAGTGCAGGCGCAGAAGCAAGTTCACTCCCAGATGGCGCTGGGAACCCCCTCCTGACATGTGTCCCTTGGATAAGAGCCCAGAGCGGGGGTCAGTCTGGTGACGGATTGGTGGTGCTCCCCTCCTGCAGACCTGGCTCCAGCTGTGGTACTCTGGGGCTTCACCTGCACTGAGGGGTGGCTCTGGAGTCAGCACAGCATGGGCTGTGTGGGTCAGATCTTTAAGTAGGTCCTTTGGCCTGAGAGGCAAGCACAGAAACACAAAGAAGCAGGGCATGGAACCTTCATGGTGGCTCTGTCTGTCAGAGCTTAGGCTCAGAAGGACTCCTGGCATTTTACCTGAGATCCGTGAAATAGATAATGGCGCTTCATTTGTACTCTAGTCTGATTATATCCTTTGAACTGGGTGGTGCAGTGTTTTAAAATCGTTTTCTGGGATGTCTTGCTTAGAAGGAAGAACTGTGGTTGCCAGAAGGCATGGGCAGAAAGCCCTTCTGCATTGGGCTGAAAGGAAACAGTTGCAACCCAGCTTGTCTTGGAGGTGTCTAGAAGCCCAGGTTGGCCGGCTCCCCATGGAGCCTTTGCAGCCTAGGCTCGTGAGGGCAGCCGGGCACCAGGTGGGTCTGGCAGTTGGAGTTCCCATGCTGTGGCTTGGTAGGGTGGCCCCTGGCTAGAGGCAGGCTCATGGTGCTGACCGAGGCTGAGAATCGTTTTGGGAGGTCTTGGTGCTGTTCTGGAAAGCCAGCTGCTGGGGCACTGCTTCCTCAGATCACAGTTCTGACTCCTCTGAAGGAACTCCATGGCTCTGGGCCTGTAAGTGTGCCTGGCAAGATGGGCTCTTTTCACGTGCTTCGTCAGGCAGTGAGGTCTGAGCCCCAGATCTGTTGGGAGAGTTGTCAGGCCTGGAGAAGTCTCTGCAGTGACAGCACAGGAGGGGGACAGCATGAGACAGCTGTTCTGCAGTCTCGAGGTGCCTGGCTTGTGGCTGCAGGAGGCCATTACCAGGGTTCCTTGCCCACAGCCTCTGGAGGGGATGGTGTGGCTTGAGCTAGCACCCTGTCTTCCCTAATTCTTGTGGTTGTGGATCCCTTTTAGTGAATGGAGCGTGGCCAGGAAGGGAGGAAGTGAGGTGTCTGCAGCCTGAGTGCTTGGCTCTGGTATAGCGATGCGGTAGTGAGTAGGTTGATGCCACTTGGGGTTTCAACCCAGCTGTTGATTCAGCAGCCATGCTTTATTGGTCATGAAACCATCACCTCATGGGATCCTTTCTTAGGTAGATCAAATTAAAATCGTGCTTAGAGTGAAAATCAATGAATTGCAGTCACTCATTGGCATATTAACCTATTTGGTTGCAGGTGACAGAAGGTACAGCTAAAGATAGTGTCAGCTTAGGAGGGGTAGGCCTCATCTGGTGAGAAACCACCACTCTAGGCTGCCCGCCTGGGGCTCTGACCAGCACTCCCAGCCTGTGTCACCCTTCTACCCTCCCCACAGCGAATTTGTTCTCAAGCAGCTCCTCTGTGGTCAAAGGGGCCTGGTGAGGCAGGACCGTATCTTCCCATCCTTGTAGCCCAACAACAAGGTGGCCCAGTATGGGAGTCATTGGGCTTTCACTGGGGTCAGGGAGCTCACCTCTGGCCAGTCTGGGATCATGTGCCCCCACTAGTGGGAGGTGGGGACAGACCCCCCCAAGGGAGGATCCCGGAGAAGGAGCATCCCGCTGGTACCTCCCTCTCACCGACAGTCAAGCAGCATGGCATAGCCTGGTGCTCTCAAGCACAGGTTGGGCTGAGTTATTGGACGCAGACACATCCTGGCCTCTGCACCACATCCGTCCCAGCGGGGTGCTGCCCCGCAGAGTAGCCCGGAGTGGCCCTTGTGCCTGAGCACCCTTGAGTCGCCCTCTGGACGCTCCACTTCTGTTGCCATGTCTTGCGAGACGCCAAGACAGGCCATGGTTTAGGGGGCAGCTCTGGGTGAAGGCACCATCGGGTTGGGGCACTGGAGGGAACTGCCGGACAGTCCATTTGGAAACCCTCTGAGAGGAGGGTGTGGACTGTGGGTTTTAGTGTGAATCAGCTGCAGCCTAGAACAGACCTGTTCCTCCGCTGAGGGGAGCTTGTCCAGGACCCAGTTGTCCAGATCCTTGGGTCACTGGGCAGGTTGGTTGGATGTTGAGTTCCTGTTCATTTTAATTCTGAGATTGTGTCAGACTGTCACTGGGGGAGGAATTTTTGGGTGTCAGATTTTTTAAGGCCTAGAGTGAGAATTAGACATCTTATTATTATTGAATTTAAAAAACCCAGAAGCACAGTCTTTAGCAAGGATTTTGGAACTTGTTTTCTACCCCCTGTTAACAGTATGTTCAAGAATTACTGATCTTCCTGGAAATTAAGATAAACTCTACACCTTAGTGACTTCAAGGTATTTCCAGACTTGCTGGGAAGCAGCTCATGCTTTGAGGCCCAGGCCCCGCTGTGCTGTGAGGGGCCACTGCCCAGAGGAGGCCCTCCAGGGTGCTTGGACCAGGCCATCCCCACAGGATGAGGAGTGCAGGGGTTGAGGCACAAGGCCAGCCTGAGGGATGTGAGCAGCAGGTGCTCATACAGAGGCTCTTGCAGGCAACGGTTTGGGGTAGATGTGGAAGGGGGCCAAGAGCCCCCAGCCAGTGCCATCCAAGCCCACCCCTGTGACTCCAGGAGGGCTGGAGTTGGTGGGCACCTCTGCCATGTTGAGCTCTCTTTTCCTTGGGGTGCCAAGTTGGCTCGGCAGGAGCCTCTGGGTTTAGGCTGCTGTGTCTTCTGTTTGTGGTGGGGGCTGACGGCTCAGAATTGGCCCAGGGGTGTCCATTTCGTCCCTGTGGCCCAGGTACCTCACTGGTGCCTGTCCCATTGCTATTGAGGTCACAAGCCATCTTGTGGGTGGGTGGGGCAGGAGATCTCCACGGGGTGCCAAGACCACCTCCTTGAGCCAGAACAGTGGCATGAGGTGGAGATAGGTCTCCCCGTTTTCAAAGGACATGGTAGACATAGAACAGGAGGGCTGGAGGGGCTGCTTGGGGTCTGAAGGCCGGCTGGGCACCGCCCGTTTGAGCTGCCAGGCTCAAACCCTGTGGGTGCAGTCGAGCTGTTATGTCCTCGGAGGACTGCCTTGGATAAGAAGAGAAAAGAGAAGCCATGTGAGGCCCCTAGGGGCTTGTGTGCCTGGGCTCTGTGGGCTTGTTTGCTATGGAAGTCGGGGAGGTGGGGAAATGAGTTTCCACAGGGGGAGGAGGAAAGCCTGCGTTATAGGAAGAACAGAAGACAGGGTTATTGCAGGGTGGGGGCAGTCATGACCTGGCAGTGCTGCTCTGTATGTATGCAAGTCCCCTCCCTGGGGGCCCGGGTTACTGGCCCAACCGCCCCCTCTCTTCTCTGATCGCCTTGTCCCTGGCATATGGGCTGTGGCTGCACCTTCTGTGTGGTTCATTTAACCACTGTTTCTCCCTCCAGCTACAAGAAAACCCAGGAAACCCTGTCTCAGGCGGGACAGAAGACCTCGGCGGCCCTGTCCACCATGGGCTCTGCCATCAGCCGGAAGCTTGGGGACATGAGGTGAGACTCGCTGGTCCGACACCTCTGCCCTGAGACCTGGGCCGAGCAGGTGGGGTTTTAGGGTGTTTAGATCCATTGGAGGGTCTGGTCTGCAGGAAGCCTGCCAGAGTGGGCAGATGCACTTACCTCAGGTGCTTCTCAGCACCCACAGGTGTGGCCATACCAGCCCCAGACCGGTTGGTTCACAAACCTGCCTCTACTGGTTGCCTCTTTGTTATTCCTTTTCCTTGTGGTGAGGTGTGGGAGGTCCCTGTGCCCATGGGTGACTGTACTTGGGGTTGGTGAAGGCTGTGGTTCTTGTTGACGTTCCATGGAGGACAGATGATTCTGGCCTGGGGGCAGTGGCAGCCTGGACAAATCATGAACAAGCGTGGTGTGTTTGCCTGGCTTGCTCTTGAGAGCGTGTGGCTGCACACTAGGGCCCCCAACCAAGCAGTCTGCCTTGGAATTGGATAAGACCATGGGGGCTGCCTGAGTGCCTCTGAAGCAGGCCAGGGGAACTGGGGGCCAGCACGCAGCAGTGCCTGCCCCAGCCTGATGGCCATGACACTCCCACACCAGACTCCACCCTGAGTTTCCTGCTCTGGGCTCTGCTGCTGCCCCTCAGGCCTTCCTCTGGGTTGTTGGGGTGAATCAGTGAGAGCAGCGGGCATCATGGGTCAGCCCCCTCGCCAGAACCCTGGACTTGGCCCTGGGTTCTGCTGCCAGCCGTGCCCTGTCCCCTCATAGCTGATAATCCTATGGGGTTGCTGTGGGCCTGGCCTGGGGTTGCTGTGGGCCTGGCCTGCTGAACTTGGTGTTGAGGGTCCACCCAGTCCTGACCCTTCACTTCTCACCCTTCCTGCCTGCTTAGAGTAGGCATTTCCCCACCTCATGGCCTGAGGTTGCCTCCTGGGCCTCAAGGTGGGAGCCCTGCCCTGGCCACTGGGCCACAGGCACTCACCAGCCCGGGACCCACCCAGTTGTGCAGAGGACAGCTGGTGCCCAGAGCCATGATTACTTTTTGTTCTTAATTGTTTGATATCATTATACCTTTTCACTCCCTCACCCCCAGCTTTTTATTTTGAAAAAATTTAAACCTTTGGAGAAGCTGAACAGTCAGTAGGCAGTCCATGCCTCAGGGGTGCTCCCCCTGCACTAGGGGTCCTTGCAGACTGCCCTCAGATGCAAGTTTGGCCCATGGTGACTGTGACTCGGACACAAGAGGGACCCCCAAGCGGGGCTCTGCACAGCGGCCAGGAGGGCCTGTGGCCATCACTCCCCTAGGCTTCGCACTGCTCAACATGTCCTCCTGGACGAGTCTCACTTGGTGGTGGGTGGGATGCCCGTTGTGGCCACCTGAGCTGGGCAGAGGAATGCCTGGCAGTGAGCTGGTCACATGCCCCTCGTGGCCTGGCCTCGTTCCCAGGGGGGCCAGGCTGATGATAGAGCACCTGAAGCAGGTGACAGGTCTGCTTCGTGCTCTTCTAGGAACGTTACTCTGACTTTCGGTGTCATGCCTTTGTGTTCAGTATTCTCACTGTCGCATGTGTTCAGAGCATCCTAGGTGGAAGTCAGGCGAGAGGGTAGAACTGCTTGTGCAGGCGAGCCAGCTGGGCAGTTCTCACACACGTGGCTTCGTTCTGGGAGGACAGAGCTCAGTGTGCCCCATTCTGCTCAGAACCCAGGGTGGCCATGTTGTGGCTGGTGCTATGCCCACTGTATGTGAGCCCTGCTAGTGGAGGAACCAGCCCCTGGTCACGGTTCCTGTTGGCTGGCGTCTCATCCTGAGGCCCCATGTGCCTGCTGCTGCCTTTGCTCTTGAATCCCAGTGCTGATGCAAACTGAGTCTGAGGGGCCTATCCGTGTGTCCCTGTTGCCTTACCATGTGGTCTTGGGTGGCTTGAGGTCGAGGCCCATTAGTCTCTGTGGTTTGGAGCTTGAAGCTGACAAAGTTCTCCACTTCTTGACACAGAGAACCAGGCCCAGGGGGTTTCCTTCGCAAGTTGAGGGTCAGGTGCTGCTCTGTCCTTCAGGACAGCAGTCCCCCGGGTGTCTAGAGGGGCCCGTCCAGGAGCAGCCCAGTCGAGGGGCTTGCTGCATCTCCAGGGGCAGGGAAATGGATTAGTGCCAGAGGCCCAGTTAAGAGTGAGGTCGGGCCTCCATCCGGCTGGGTGACCTTTGATAGGACACGCACCTCTTCTCACTATGAGGCTTGTTCTCCCGCCGAGCGGAGTAGGTCCTGCCGCCCAGCAGAGCACAACAGATGCCTCAGGCCATGTGACTGTCACTTCTGAAACGATCTTCATGTTGGGGTGGCCACCAAGGGTGGGGGGGAGCCGTGGCCCCTTCCTCCCCAACTCCAGCAGATGCCCTTGGATATGTTCTGGTTTTTTGGTCATCTTCTGTTATCCGTGGTGATGGAGCCAAAGCATGAAGTGCTTGGGGGTGTTGCAGGCCCTGTCGAGGTGCGGGGGGGCACACTGGCCCAGCTGGAGTGTAGGCTGATGGGGTCCTGGGTCCTGGGTCAGGTACGGACCCTGGGGGCAGAGAAGCGCCTCACGTCCTTGCTCTGCTTGTTTCTCAGGGTTCCTTCTCTCCAGCCTGTGGTAGAGTCAGTCTCAAAGGTCCCTCATGTAACTGTGTGAGGGAGAGTGGGGCAGAGGCCGGACAGGGACACATGTCCTCCCCCGGTGGGGTAGTCTCGAACACAGGGCCGGGGTGGGACCGGATGCCCCTCCTAATGCTGCCTCTCTTCTCTCTTCCTGCTGCTGCCCCTCAGGGCTCGGCCCTTCTCACACTCCTTTAGGTAAGACTGACACTGGATGCGCCGGGCCGGGCTATCTGTGCTTCAGGGCTGGGAGGCTCTGGCCGGCCCTAGGGGGCTGTGTGGATGGTGGGGGCAGCACAGCAAGGCAGTCACCAGTGGCGAGACGGGTACAGGGCTCCTCCCCTGGTTATGTGGCTGTCTGGGCACTGTTGCTGCCCACTCTTAACTTGGCCTCACAGAGTAGCCATTGGCCCACCCTGACTCTTCCTGGGAGAGGCTGTGCTGGCCCTTGAGCCATTGTGTCCCCGTGTCCTCTTCCCCTAGGAGTGGTCCTGCCTTTGACAGGGAGCTGGTCTCCTTTCTGCGCTTGGGTGCCTGGGCCCCGGTCAGACAGCCTCCTGAGTGTCCTTTAGCTCATGTTGATCAAACTGCTCCTCCTGCTTGGAGGCCAAGAACTCCAGAACAGTCGTGACTTTTGATATTCATACTTGTCCTGCTTGTTTGTCTGGGACTTGCTGTGAAATCAAATGGGATGCTTGGTGGCTCTTTGCACCAGAAACGTTTTTAATGCCTAGGCTGAGGGCATCTTAATAACCCTGTCCTGGTGCCTTCCCCCTACAGTGCCACACTTCTGGGGCCATGCAAGGGGCACCAGGGTCAGTTTTCCTGGTTGGAGGGGGGTGCTTGTGAGGCTTCTCTGTTCTTCCCTGGTACATGGGGTGGGGCTCAGCTTCCTGCATGGGGAGCTGGTCCTATCCTTGCCTTAACTCTTCCTTCTCTGCTCCTCCCATGCTTCCAAGCAGCAGCCACTCCATCCGCCACTCCATAAGTATGCCAGCCATGAGGTAATGTGCTCCTGTGCCCCATAGCTGCCTGAGCCTGCCGGGACCCCACTGGGAGGCCGGTGGGAGGGGGTGGCTCTGGCTGGTTCATTGCACATCCCCCACACCCCTGACCAGGAACCACCTTCCCCTATCAGTCTCTGGCTCAGATTTGGGAGACACCCCTTCTAGGCCGCAGAGCTGGTGGGGGTGAGGCCCAAACTGGGCTCTACCTAGGATTCTCCAGGGCTGCCCTCAGGTTGGGCTGGAAGGGGCAGGGAGGCTTGCACACACCAGCACCCAGGAGGCTGCCAGGGGTCTCCAAGCTTTTTACAGAGACTGTTTATCTTGAGAACAGCCAGAGCCATGGCCTGTTCCTCCTTGAAGCCCCCACCCATGCTCTCTCCTGCTCTGTAGTGCAGCCTGAGTCCCCACAGAGCTGTCGTCGTCCCAGAAGAATCTGCTCCAGCTGCTACCTCCCCTCCTTGAGCATGCCTGGGGGTCACTAACAGGCTGCCTCTGGTGGCCTGGGCACAGGGAAGGGGTAGGGCGGGGAACCTGGGCCTGGCCTGCTTTCTTCTCTGCCTCATCACTCTCTGCTCTTAGAATGAGCCTTAGTTTTCCTCTTGCTCAACTTCTGTGAGAGATCTGTGTGAAGAACACATGGAACTTTCAGTAACCCCAGGATGTGTGCATTTAGGGGGCAGTGGAATCACGTGCCCAGCATCCCCTGCTGTCCAGTCGAGGGTTCTGTGGTTCGCCCACGTGAAGTCTGGATCTCACCAGCTGCTGGCATGCAGATCCTCTGTCCTGCAGTTGGTGGGTGTGGCTGGTCTCAGTTCTGTCCTAGGGGAGCCCTAGTTCTGTCCTAGGGGAGCCTCTGGAACGTGTGTGCCCCCTCTCCTCCTCTTGGCTTGTCATGTTTTTACAGTGAGACCTGGGGATCTCTCTAGGGTCTTTCCAAAGGATGACCCAAACCCCAAGGCCCTTCACATTTAGGAGGGCACACAACCACATGTTCCTTACAGTACTGACATCTTTTTCTCTCTTTAAAGGAATTCTGCTACCTTCAAGTCGTTTGAGGACCGAGTTGGGACCATCAAGGTAACTGGCCTGGACCTGGGCTACCCAGTATGCTGGCTCACGGCCTGTCACTAGTCACGTGGGTTCACGTGCAGTCACAGGAACTGATACTGAGAGCCCTTGTACCCTGTGCGGTCTCCTGTGGTGACATCCAGCAGTGTCACAACCAGGAGAGAACGCTGTTGCAGTCATGACAGGGCACAGTTCATCCCCACGGAGACCACAGCCTGCCTTCCCCTGCCCTACTCTGGGCAACCCCTAATCTGCTCTCCATTTCTGTCGTCTTGAGAAAGTCATACAGTACATGACTGCGTGCATCAGTGTGCAGACTTTGGGGCCTTGCTCTTTCTACTCTGATTCCTCATGTATCAGAGGAATCATATGCATGAATTACATACATTCCCATAGAGATTGACTCTTTGAACTCTTAGGAGGGACATAGGTAGGATCTGTCATGTATGTGCCCTGTCTCATGCTTTTCTCTCTTGGTCTTTCCCTATCTGTAGTCTAAAGTTGTCGGTGGCAGAGAGAATGGTGGTGACAACCTTCCCTCCCCAACAGGGAGTGGTGACAGACCGTTGCCCGATCACATACCTTTCTAAGACTGTAGCGACTTTGCCTGGCCACGGAATAAGCACACCCTCATCGCCACAACTGCAACTTCGAGTGGTGTGTGTGGAGAACAATTATGCCATCCCCGTGGAGACGTGGTCGCATGGGTCAGAGAACACGCCTTGTCCACAGATGCCTACCCCTGTGTCAGATCAGCAGATCATTTCGCCATCCTGCCTTAGGGCAGGGAGTGGGCAGGGTGGTGGATACCAGGGTGACTGAGCCAAAGCCAGGCTTCTGTTGGAAATCTCTTAGTTGGTCAGCATGTTTAAAGGGGGGGATGTGGTAAGTGTAAAATGAGCTGTTTTCCAAAGTCTTTCCGTAAGTCACAGAAGGACGAGTCATCCAGAAAGCCCTGCCTGATCCGCAGTTTAATTTCAAAATGCTAAACAGGAAAACTATCCATTTTCTGAGACCTAGAAAGAAGCTGATTATCAGCTGCTGCCTAATTGTTACACTAACAATCTAGCTTTAACAAAAGCAAATTCTTTATTTTCTATACATGCAGTGGGTTTTTCAAAAAGTAAAACTAAGCGAAGCAGCTTTAGCCTCATAGTTAGAAAGTATTTCTTTGGACTCTAGCTGAAATGCACGCCTTACATCGCCTTATGCTTTGTTTATAATGTTTTTATATACAAACGAGGATTCTTCAGTGGGTTTTGAGCATTATGTAAAACCCTGCATCCAGCCAAGGGGCAGCACGGCTGTGCCAGTGCTGTGTTTTATTTCGTGAGTGCACTCCATCCCTGTGTAGAAACTGGCTTCTCTCCTCTTGGTGACCACAGCAGCATCTGCTGGCCAGTGGGGATGGAGGCAGGAGAAAGACCAGCCCCTCCATGGAGGGCCGGCGTTGCCCTTGCTCAAACCAGCCTTGGCTGGCTCCTCCCCGGTCAGTGGCTGCAGCCTGTGGGTATACCACATGCTGGGGCCGGCAAGCAGCAGGCAGACCCTGCAGGTAGGTCAGGGCTGGGGCTTCGGGTCAGCTGGGACTCTGCTGTTGCCTTTTCTCAGGAGCTACAAAGATCTTTTTCTCCTCTGATGCTGCCACAGCCCAGCAGCCTCACCCCTGGCCCCATGTCTGGTGCATCTGGAGGGGCAGCTCTGTGCCTTACAGGCTCTTGGTGGGCAGAGACCTCGACTGCCTGTGTGTGCTTTTGAGGGGGAGGAGCCATCAGCTTAGTGTCCTCTCTGCTGGACTGTGATGTGCTGCCTGGTATCTGCATGTGCTGGTCACTTCAGACACTTGGGGGGTAGGGGAGCTGCAGTCCACGCTGTGCCTTGGGAGGAATGCTGCTTCATGCTCTTTCCCTGGTGGTGGAGTCTCAGATTGGGTGTGTTGGGAAGGCAGGATGCAGGGATAATGATTGCATCCTGGGTTTCTCTTTTCCATAAAGTAAATAATGGTGATTTGTCAATAAAGCATTTCTTTGGGGGAAAACGGACTTCAGCTCATGTGATGTTTCTTACTTGAAGGTGGCGAAAGAGTGGCCAGGTAACCGACCAGATCCCTGTTGTCAGGAGCCTGCACTTTGGGGAGAGGCAGGCAGGAGACAGAGGGTCTCAAATGCAAATTTCATATCTTCAGTGCCATGAGAGAGTGTGTTGACAAAGCTGGGGAGTCTCTGGGGAAGGGCTATGGAGGATGGGGAGGAGCCAGCCAAGCTACAGTGAGTCCATGCCAAGCTTCCAGAGTCATGCAGGTGGGCACTGCAGCAAGAGGGTGGCAGGCCAGCCAGCATTCACACACTGAAGGGCTTGGGCCTGAACTCCTGAGGTTGTCCACTTGCAGCTGTAACCGCAGTGGTGTTTCAGGAAGGGCACATGCATCCTCGACAGGTTGGATACCAGGCCGGCTCAAACCCGTTCCCTGCCCAGACCCCACCCATCTTCCAATAACTCTTCACCCTCCTAGTGCTTTCTTCATGCAGAAACAAGCACATGTGAATATGTATTCTCATTCTCTTGCCATTCTTAACACTTCCTGTGTTCTGCTTTTCCTTCTTAATGCTGTGCCCTGGAGTGCTGGCTGCACCTCCCCAAAACTTCTGGGAGAGCCTCCATCTGCACTGCCTTAGTGCACCGTGCAATGCCCCCCTTCTTGGATGTGCCCAGTGGGAAATCCTTTTACTGAGAGCACTGGACCTCCCTTGGGTCAGAGAGCATGACTTGCCCCAGATGCAAAGGCAGGGAAAGTGAATGACTTCAAATTGCATGTGAATTGTATGTGACAGACCAGCACTCCACACCACACAGCATGACATGTGAGGTGTGAAGCTGCGCCAAGTGGAGAAAGCATCTTCCTCCATTGCCTGTGGTCAGCATTTACCCTCTCTGATGATGAAATGGGTTCCAAGTGGTCTTCATTTATTTAGTATTTAAATGTCTTGTGGGTAAGAGTTTGCTAAGCCTTGTGGGGGACAAGGACGACCCTGACATGGACCTAGCCCTCAGGTGGCTCCCCTAAGTAATTGACCCATGAGATGAGCTTTGAGAGCTTGAAGGGTTGTAGCAAGTGGTGGGGCTGGCGTTGGAGGGCAGCTGTGCAAGTTGCTTCCATGAAGTCCCAGTTTCCTCTCAAGGTGAGGATAAGGGTGCCCACCTGATCTCACTAAAGGGCCTGTGAAGGGCAGGACTGGACTGCAGCCACTGTCCACAGTTGACAGTATTCCTGTCTTATCTCCAAACAGGTTGACTTATTTTATAAACATATTTAACATATGCATTTTGCTCATTTTACTTTCAGGAGCTCTTAAAAGGATTTTCAATGCTATTAAGTAACTTTGTATACATTTTATAATTATATTGTTTCATTTGAATGTCTTTTAGGTTTCCATTTTTACTATTACAAGAACAGCTTAGTGATGTACTTTTTTCTGTATTTGGGAATATTTTCTTAGAATATACCTAAAGAGGAGCTAGTAGGTCAAGGAAAGACTCACTAAGGCCTGCTTCATTCATTTGTGCAGTGCCCAACTCAGCTTCGCTCTGAAATAGGTACCAGGTCTATTGCTTCATTCATTCTTTCAGTGCCCAAGAAACTTCACTCTGAAATTGGTACTGGGTCCATTTGATTCTCTCCTTGCACCTTTGATTGTGCTTGGAATCTTTGATCCTCTTGAATCAAAGGACATAGATATGAATCTGGCCCTTCTGCTTCTCGGTTTTCATAGGCCTCCTCTTTCTGCCTGTTTGATGTTGCACAATTTAACAACTGCCAGGCGACTTCCTGAGCTCTCTGCCACTTAACAGGCACCAAACCTGGGACAGACTGGGCAGTTTAAAGCCGGCAAGATGGCGGAGATGTAAGAGGATAGAGGTAGAGGAGGCTGGAGCTTGTTGGCTCTAAGTCTGATTTTACTCAATGTGTCATCAGAGGAGCCTGGTGGGCTACAGTTCATGGGGTCACAAGAGTCGGACACGACTGAGCAACTAACACACAATGTGTCACAGGGAGCCTTGGATATCAAAATTTCTGTGTTAAGAATATGACTCTGCTGAGTGGAAAATGGCCAATGGGCAAGTGTGGGAGTGAGGAGACAGAGGAGTACTGCCCAGAGAGGTCTGTTGGATGGCTTCTAGGATGGAAACTGGCACACATACCAGTGTACCACGTACAGAGCAGGCACTCAATAAATGGTAGAACTTTCTGACATAGGAGCGATAGGGAAGGGTAGAGAGCAGGTGTCCCGTCCCTCAAGGGGTCAGTGAGATGAGCAGGGGTCGAACCTTGGGTGGCAGGGGAGTGAGTGGGAGTTGGTTCAACTGCCCTTTTGAGTCATTGTTTGCCTGTGGTTCTGGGAGGGGCTGGATAATGGCGGTGGCACTTCGGTGATTGGGCAGGCAGGCAGGAAGTCGCAACTCTGCGCCGCAGGGATGAGCAAACGTCAGTCCCTAACAGTGGCTCAGCGGCCGTCGGCCTCCGGGTCATCTCCCACCAGCTCCCTCTCCAGTTCTTTGACGAGATCAATTACGATTTCTCAGTCTTACGTAAAGCACGGGGCAAACTCAACTGCGGGACAAGTCCCCCCACGTCCTGTTTTGGCGAATCTGGCCTCAGTACCTGCGGGCGCACGGGAGAGCACCTGACGCTCTGGCAAGCAGGCCCCACCCCCGCCGCTCGGCCCCGCCCCTGCGGAGCGGTGGAAACTTCCGACTCGGCTAACGAGCTCCGCCTTTAGGTCCTGGGGCCCCGCCCATGGGCTGTCCGCTGTGCGCTCGGGAGCCTCGGTCCACTCCTGTCACTCGGGGCTCCGCCCCATGGGCGGAGCCTCCGTCCAGCGCTCTGGGCGCACGCGCTGCCTGCCCAGCCCGCGGCTCCGATCCGCCGGCGCCCACGTCCTCCCGGGAGCGCGCGCGCCGGTGCGGGTGCGTGCGTGAGCGTGCGCGCCCCCGCCGCTTCTGCCGGTGCTGCTCCCGCGCCCTCTGCCGCTATCCCCGCTGCCGTCGCCGCCGCCGCCGCCGCCGGGTCCCGAAGCGCAGCCCCGGCTGAAGAGCGCGTCGGCCGGCTGCCCAGGAGCGCCGCGCAGGGAAGAGCGGAGCCGCGGAGTCGGCGGGCGGGCGGGCGTGCGGACAGGTGAGCTCGCGGCGGGCCGGTGGCCTCGCGTCAGGCCGGGCAGCCGGGCAGCCGGGCAGGCGGGCGGGGGTCTGGGTGACGGGGACGGGATAGGCGAGCGGGGGCGGGGCGCGAGGTGAGGGTGACGCGGGGCCGGGTGAGGGGGTGCGGGGTGGCGCGGCGCAGGGCGTCGGGCCGCGCGGCCGCAGCCGGAAATGGCGGCGACCCCCTCTCCCCCTTCCTAGCCCTCGGGGCGGGCCGGGGTCGGCGGTACGGCCTCAGAAGCGGCGGGAAGGCCTAGGCCGTGCGCCGCGGTCGGGCCGCCGGGCCCTCACTGGGGGCGGCCAAAGACCTGACATGCGGCCGCCGGGCCCTCCCCCCGGGGCAGCTCGCGCTCCGGGACTGGGGTCTGTGCAGGGCGTCCCCGCCTCGGGGAGGGTCTTTCCTGTCCTGCGGGTGAGAAGGGGAGCGCCACCGGTTCTGGAGCCACGTAACCTATGTCTGGGTCATTATGTTTATAGCTCACGGAATTGAGCTTTATTCCTTGACGCTGTGTAAATTAATCTCGCGGGTGAAAATCATCCAGTTTGTAAGAAGAAAACGCTTTTCTGCCTCGGCGGGACATCATTTGAAGCGGTGCCTGTGTTGCAGTCATACAAGAGAGGGTCAGGATCTCATCCTTGCGGGTTCGAACTTGTTTGCGTTGAGGGGCTGGATTAAGGACTCGCCTTTTCTTGTGCCTGAGAGATGAGTTCTCAATATTTGTTCGGTTGTGCTATGCAGGGAAAGGAAGCGAAAGTTTCCGGGTTTTTTTGGTTTCCAGGTTTAGGCTTAATACGGGTCATAACTTGAGAGGTGGCTCTGTTGGATACCTTTGTCCTTACTAGTTGTCTGTTTAAAAACTATCTGCTAACCTAACAGTTATTCTGCCCCATCTGTAATTTGGTTGCCTCAAGGCGGAACTTCAGCCAAAACTCTTGAGATTTTATGTTTATTGATTTGCTTCTGTCTTGTTAAACGTGGTGCTGAGTTTCAGGATCAAGGCACCTGTCAAACTTTGAGGGATGAAATTATGAGGCAGGACTCACAGGCTTTGAAAAACTTCCTGCCTGAGAGCTGCACAGTTCTCCTTCCACCTGTGTCAAGGTTGCAGAACTTGGGTTGCCTCGGATGGGACTTCTGATGGCGTGTGGCCAAGCCAGGGGCTGGGTAGCTGTTACTTCCAGCAGCATGGGGCTGTGAGGGGCACACATGCTGCTGGAGCCCGTTGCCTGGACCTCTTAAATGTGGTGAAGGCAGAGCATCCAGGGGGTTATCTGATGAGCAGACACTTGGGAGGCGCATGGAGGAGGCTCGGCTTTGCTGAGGGGGCCTCAGCTGTGGACCACTGTGGCCTGGGATGGGGACTCTTGTGGGCAGAGATGCCTGTCAGTCCACTCCCAGCCTCTGTAACCAGTCTCCTCCCTCTGGCCCCTGTCTCATTCTGACTCCTGCCACAGTGGCTTCTCAGCCTGTTTCTTAACAGACTTCCTTGCTCCTTCCTGGCTCTACCTAGATCACTGGCATCGTTAGCCTCAGGGCAGGCAGCCCTTCCCCAACCCCCTGCCTGCTGTTTCAACTCAGTTCAGTTCAGTTGCTCAGTCATGTCCAACTCTTTGCATCCCCGCGAACTGCAGCACACCAGGCCTCCCTGTCCATCACCAACTCCCGGAGCTTGCTCAAACTCATGTCCATCAAGTCGGTGATGCCATCCAACCATCATTCTCTGTTGTCCCCTTCTCCTCCTGCCTTCAGTCTTTCTCAGCATCAGGGTCTTTTCCACTGAGTCAGTTCTTTGCATCAGGTGGCCAAAGTATCAGAGCTTCAGCATTAGTCCTTCCAATGAATATTTAGGACTGATTTCCTATAGGATTGACTGGTTTGATCTCCTTGCAGTCCAAGGGACTCTCAAGAGTCTTCTCCAGCACCACAGTTCAAAAGCAACTCACCACCTCCTGTTCCCTGTTTTCCTTCCTTGCTTAGTTTTCCCACTGCACTTCATTCTTCTAATGTCCTACTTAATATATTTATTATAACTTAATCTTTCACTATGAGGTAAAGTCCACAGGGAGCCTGTTTGTGCAGAGAACAGGGGCTGGCACGTGCTGCATGCCTGGGAAATACTGACAGAGAAAGTGGAGGTGACGAGCTTAGCAGCAGCCCGCGTCTCTAGGAAGTCACTGTGGTGAGTGTGGAGTCCTTGAGGTGCTGGCTGCTAAGGGAGGTCTGGCAAGTTACCTCCCCTTTGGGAAAGCATAACCAGTTAGCGGTGGGTCAGAAAGATCTTTGGACCTCCTTGTAAACCTTTATGCAACTTTTAGTCTATAGTTAATCCAAAATAAAAAGGTTTTTGTCAGCTCTTGTCTTCAGTTAACTTCCCAAAAAGTAAATCCCACACATTGGCCTCAGATACTCAGTGACATTTGTTGATAAAATGAGTGAGGTGGAGTAACCCATTAAAACCACATGAAAATGAGCTGTCCCTCAGGCGTGCTCTGAATCCTCCTTTGTGACGGAAGGACTCAAGTCATTTCCAGAACCTTCACTCAGTGAGTTTATGTTCTTGGTTTTCATTCACTGTGTTATCGTGGTACCGGTAACACAGATACCACGCGTCTCTTGGCCCTTTGTGTTCTTGAGCCCCCTTGCTCTCAGAGGGTGGGTGCTCTGTGCTCCAGGCTGAGCTACCCTAAGGACTAGTGTTTTGTTCCGTCTCAGTCCTGGACTTGGAGTCAGGCCTCTGTGCTGGTTCCTGTGCTAACTTCCCTGCCACTGCCACCACTAGGCAGAATCCCTGGCAAGCTGCTGATGGCACATCTCAGAGCCTAGGCATGACGTGCTTGCCTTGGTCATGGGCTGTAGTTGATGCTCAGTGGGTGTCAAATGAATGACTAAAATGCTGTACAGCAGCTTTGCGGGGGTTAAGGGAACAAGGTGGAGTTTTATACAAGGTGAGAGTTTGCTTCTAAATTCAGGGACTAAAATGAGCATGATTTGTTCAAAAAATTTATTGGGGTGTAATTGATTTTACAAATGATTTTTTTTTTTTTGGCCACACCACAGGGTACGTGGGATCTTAGTTACCCGAACAGGGACTGAACCCACATTCCCTACAGCAGAGTCGCAACCACTAGACCCCTAGGGAAGTCTGCAAATGATCATGATAGACACAGATATAATCACCCTTGAAAAAAATTCCCTAACTCCTTTTAAAAGTAGTTTGTACAAGGTTTAGAGTATAGAGTGCTGTAGGTGAACCATATCTCAGCCAATGAGGTCAACCAGTTTTCCAGGAAGGAGACAAATTCCTGTGTCTTCAGGAGACAGGTGTGGCACATGATGACCAGCTCTTGCACAGGCAGTGTGGAGGAGACTCTTAGCTCTTGATGGCGCCCTTATGGGTCTCCCGGTGCTCCCCACACAGCAGTTAAGAATGCAGTGCTTCCCAATAGAGCTCCCTTTTATGTTCTTGTTGGCTGGGCAGAGCGGAGCATTATTGAACTGCAGACTGCCTCTTGATCCGTCACACTCCTTCCCTATCTGTGTTGGCAGGGCCTGTGCTTGAATTTCCTTCCTGAAAGAGGACAAGACTCAGGCTCAAGTGCTTGACCACTGAGATGAGGGTCGTGGAACCTGCGCTTACTGCCTGTTGGGGAGTACAGGAGATATAAGTAGGAAGCTGTGTCCTCAACTGCTTCCTAAATACAAGTGACAAAGATGCTAAAAAATGAGAATATCCATATTTTACGAAGATGCTACTCCTTATTTAAGAGAGGGAATGAAGGAACTGTTGGGACCTCCTTGGCGGTCTGTGGTTAAGACTCCATGTTTCCAGTGCAGAGGGCATGGGTTCCATCCCTGGTCGGAGAACTAAGATCCTGTATGTCAAAAGGGGTGGCCAAAAAAGAAAAGAGGGAACTGCTAGGCCTACTGTCCTGATGGTAGGGCCACGCTTAGATAGTGACATCGCCTGAAGAGGATTAATAGCAGTCTGTTACTGGTCAGTCGAAATTCAACCCAGAAGATTTAAGGATTCGATTACCAGAACAGCCTTTAGTTTCAATTTTGTCTTTTGTCACCTTTGCATCAGTTTTGTTTGAGGATGTTATATTGGTGAAATGATACGTTCTGCCTTAGTTCTTGGCACTGGCAGACGTTTAATAGATTTTGTCTTTATTAGGTAAGAATTGTTTGCAATTCCAAGAGCTTTGCAGACATATTGGTAATTCACATTGGTGAGACCATGCATTCAGTGGATGTCATGAAAATGCCCTCATGTTTCCTTTTCAGGGGTTGTCTGTGTACTTCAGAGCTCCACTTTACTCACGAATCTTTCACCTTTGTAGGTGTGCCCCTGTGACTGGTTTTTAAAACTTGGTTCTGTGACAGAAACCATAGTCCTTTATTCATGACACATTAAACCCAGCTACCCAAGTAATATTTTTAAATTGTGTGATACCTTATGAGTGATCAGTGAATATTCCTTGACTGTATGAGTATAAATAAGCCTTATTCATTATGAGTTACTTACAATTTTATTGTCCTTTTAATTTTTCTAGACTGAACACAGAGCACTGGAAAACATGGTGGTTTACAAAGTGGAACGTACAGTCTCCGTTGCTGTGTTCTAAGGAATTCTATTGGAGAAGGAAATGGCAACCCACTCCAGTATTCTTGCCTGGAGAATCCCATGGAGGAAAGAGCCTGGTAGGCTACAGTCTATCAGGTCTCAAAGAGTCCCACAGGACTGAGCTATGCCAATTGGTTACAAAGTTGCAGTCCTGAGAGTCAGAGGATTGGAATGCTGACTTGCTACCCCTATGGGCTGTGCCCCGCCCTGGCTATCTCTGGGATGACCAGCTTCTTTCTTAGAGAGCTCTCCCTAGGGCCCTGTGCCTCCGTTCTCTGGGCGGGTGGAGTGGAAATGTGCTAGACTGAACTCACCTGTCCTGGCCTGGCCTGTGGTGCCTCAGAGGTAATGAATTAAGGGCTGGGGACCAAGATCTTGGGCCCCTGACACAGCCTCAACTCAGCCAGACTGGGCTCTGCACAGGGAGCAAGTGCCACCTGCCTGGCTTTTAGTTTCCCTTCTATTATTGGAAGGGATTAGCAGCATAGCAAATGTTTGATTTTTAGCTAGGCGGTCCCATTGAATTTTTCTTTATTAAGTAATGTCTTTCATCATGAGAGGGTATCTCTAAGATAAATGGAAAATTCTGGGTCAGAGAATACAAACTTTATTGTTTTTGCCACATATTACCAGATTTGTATACCCTCTGGCAGGTACAAAGGATTTTAACACTTTTAATATTTTACATTTTGCTGCTCACTTAGGTACTGCTCTAGGGTTTGATAGTAAAATGTGAGGATCTTTTTGACCAGTTGTAATAAATTTTGCTGTGTCCTTTAAATTAAGATTTTTAAATAGAAAAGAGTGATAGGTTTTGTGATAGACTTTTTCTGATGCATGAAACCAGGACACATCTGTTTTCTTGTTTTGTTTTTAACTGAAAAAAGAAATTGTATTCCAGATAACAATGTTTACTGGGCTGTTTTGTTCAAATTATTTATTTATGTATTTTGGGCTCTGCTGGATCTTTGTTGCTGCACAGGCTTTTCTCTAGTTGTGGTGAGCGGGAGACACTCTCTGGTTGCAGTGCACGGGCTTCTCATTGCAGTGGCTTCTCTTGTTGCAGAGCATGGGCTCTAGGAGCACAGGATTTGGTAGCTATGGCACACGGGCTTAGTTGCTCCAAGTCTTGTGGGATGTTCCTGGACCAGGGATTGAACCCGTGTCTCCTACATTGGCAGGCAGAGTCTTTACCACCAACCCACCAGGGAAGCCATTTACTGGACTGTATTTACTTTTGAATCACGAGGCTCATCACATGTAAAGTTAAAATTTTTAGTGCAGTTTAATGACTCAGTTTCATTTTAAGATGAAACTAGAATCTCTGTACTTTAAAGATTATCTTTGAAGTGTTTTTTAACTGTCTAGTTGTATTTGTCTTCAGTGTGAAGCGGTTTGTTCTCCTCTACAGTTCATGTGGAGGAGGCTCTTCCCCCCCCACCACCCCCCCCCAGCTGCAAGCCCTCTGAAGCGATCCGCTTGAGAGGCAGCCAGGCTCCTTACTGTGCATCCGCCTTAATCCCTGGGACAGCTTGCATGGGTAGCTGTTATCCAGTTGCGTAGATAAGGAGGCACAGTGACGTGCTTGGTATTGGGGGTTAAGCACAATCAGTGTTGTCACCCACCTTGCCATGACAGCACGGGATTTCCTTCTTAAAATGCCGTTTCTGTTCGTGCCATTTTCTCTTGCATCATTCTACCTGGTTGGGTGATTCTAGCTGACTGTTACCAGCAGCATCCTACTCCCTGGTGTGTGTACCAGTGTGACGCCCACACTTGTTTCATCTGTCCCTGCCCTTTCTTTTATTAAAAATTGATCCATGACTGAGGATAACTGAGGGGGCTGTCCTGGCGGCCGAGTAGGCCAGCTGTCCAGCCATCTCATCCTCACTCAGGCTGGCTGATCGCAGTGCACATAGGTGTTAGGGGCACTCTTGGACCTACTGGCCTCTGGGGGTGCTATGCAAACCTTCATAAGCATCTGTGGTCTACATTTTTCCTTTTTTTTTTCAAGGCTGGACTGTGCAGCCTGTGGGATCTTAGTTCCCTGACCAGGGGTCTAACCCTGCCCCCTGCATTGGGAGCACAGAGTCTTAACCACTTGACTACCAGTGAAGTTCTTATGATCTGCCTTTTACTTGTAGCATTCCTTAAACTGCTCACAGTATTGCACTGTCATGAGGTAAACCTGTCATTTCATTAGACCCCTGTGCTGCTCTCTGGAGTGGGCGGTGGTCTTTGTCCTGTCCCCACCCTAGAATGACCATCCAGCTGATGAACAGCATGCCCCTTTGTGGTGATCACAGGGGCAGAGTGTGTCTCAGTGAGCAGCAGCTCGATACAGCCTTACCTGGTCACATGCTAGCCCCCTAAAGCCTTGAAGGCAGGTGTTTTCTTATATTTTTAAAAGGCAGATGACAAGAAGGCAAATTAGTGAACTTTGGATTTTATATCAAAAGTATATGTAGCAACAACAAAAAAATGGATGCAACAGTAATGTTCAAGCTGAGAGTTTGAATATAACCTTCCTAACTTTAATTCACCATTATGAACTTTGTCTGTCTGTGTAGTCTTCTCATCTGTAAATTGGAGGCCAAAGTAGTAATTGCTCATGTTTATCATGTACCCAGTACTGTTTTCCTCAATTTGCAGGAGCCTGCTCACAGACACTCCATGCCAGGCCAGCTCCAGCCCTACTGGATGAAAAGGAGGTGGAGGTGTTGAGTAACTGCTCGGGTCCCTGAGCCCATAAGTGGCAGAACCGGGCTTCAGCCCAGGCAAGTGACCTGAGAGCTGCCCTCCCACCCCTACTGGACTAGGTACCTGCCCCACAGACCTCTTGGTCTAGAGCATGTATGCCCCAAATGCCTGTACATGGTGAGCACACCTAGACTGTAACTGCCGTGTTGGTGAAATTTCTATGATAATCACGAGGCCTGTCACCAGTAAAACTGCAACAGCACGTATGTGTCTTGATGCTCACCTCTGACATCAGACGTCTCTTTACAGATGGCTTGTCACCGGGTGGTTGGTGCAGCTCATACTTGGTTTCGTGCTGGATTTGACAGAATGGTTGGTTTTGGTTCTGGCTTCAGGGAGCTGGCCCACTGCTTCTCAGAGACAGTCAGCCCACAGTGGGAACCCTGGGCTGGCCAGCCCCAGGGGGCGGCCCTGGCTGGTGAGACACAGAAGGCATCATGGCTGCATCTGCCACGTTTTATGGACTTTCACCCACTGTGTGTGTCTTAAGCTTCCATTCATTCTGGAGTTGGAGAGTCCAGTCCACTCGCTAGGGGTGGCGCTGCCCCCAGGGTGATGGGTCATTGGGTTGTCAGTGTCATATCCTGCACTGCTCAGCCCCCGGGCTCTCTTGAAGCCATAAGTAGGTCTCTTAGCCTGCGCACTTCTGAGTGACTGATTTCGGTCACAAGCATTTTCATGTGATGTTCATAGTTGAGGATTTGAATGTTGTGAGGATCCTTCCTGGTGGTCATTCACAAGAGTGGCCTTGTCCCTGAGCCTGTCTGCCTTTTCTGTCATAGAACACGTCCCTCCTATTCTTCAGTCTGCCTGCTGACGCACAGCCTGTCCACTGAAAGCCAGGGGCAGCAGATGGCTCCCTGGGTGGAAGGGGTCTGTGACTTCAGCCCTCTGAGATTGTCGGCGTTCTGAGTGTAGAACACCAGCACCCAGAAAGCTCTGCTGCCCATTGCTTTTATAAGAAACACTTTTGCCTTCCACTGTCTAGTTTCACATTCAGCTTTGGGAATACATTAAGGTTTTCTGGAAATGTTTGGTCATAGCATGGTCCGCCCAGAATCTCTTGCTGCAGCCTTGTGCATAGGTCGCACATGTTAGCTCCAGTGCTGAGATGGCGGGTATGTCTCTGTGACTGTCGGTCATGCTCTGGGTGTGAGGGTTCTAGCTCGCTTTAGGCCCCTTTACACTGAGGCAGTGTTGCCCTGCTGTTTGCGCCTCAGGGACGCTGACCAGGAGGGCCAAGGTGGAAGTGAGGCACTGCCATCCACACTGGGCCGTCGGCAGCCTCCTCTTGGAGTCATAGGCTTTTGAGAATGTTCGACTCTCCTTGTATTCAAACATGTAAGTTACTTTGATCAACTTCTGACTTTTTCCTTTTGACTGAAAGCATTAGGTTATGAAAGAAAATCATTTGGTTTCTGGACATAAGTCACAACCGATAAAATTAATTCCACAAACACACTGACCGCTCTGCCAGGACTGAGGCAGCACTCGGTTTATTCCTCAGAAAGGCTTCGAATGTGACCCTGCTGGGGCCTTTCCATTTCCCCCAGGGGTGTTGCTAAGCCCATGCCGGTCAGCCTGTACAGGAGCACACGCACTCAGTGAGCAAGCGTGGCTTAGCTGCTGCTCTCTCATGGGTTGGTCCTCCCTTGGACACTTGATGATAGCATTGAGTCCTTCTTAAAGAGGAACCTGTTTTACTCACTTAATTGTCTCTCTCTGTTCTAAGCTTGCATCACTGTTACTTTTTATTATTCTTAGAATTAAGGAAGAAAGGTGTCATCTTTAGAAGTTGCTCTGTTTTCCTAGCCAATGTAGAAATTCTGTACATTTGACATTCATTTTAAGTTAGGAACAAAGGTAGCAGATGACCATGATACTCGGCAGCATCTCTTCCACATCTCCCATGTTGGCTGATTCTGCTTATAATCAGGTGCATTTCTTCAGATGCACCTGTGGTCATCGGTGGCCATTTCTCCTGCTCTGCAGTGTACTAACATTTTCCTGCTGGAATAGATGATGAGCTCAGGGTTACACGTGCAGACCATGGGTGTTCCTGTGTATCTGTCCCTGCTCTGGGGAAAGCTGGCCCTCCCCTGCCTGAGGAGGTGCCCCAGGTCCTTTTTTCCAGGTTCATCATGGATTGTAAAGGAAGATCCCTTCAGAGAAGAGGGGTCAGCTGTCTTTGGGACACCAGTTGTGTCTCATCTTTAGTATTTTTGTTTTCAGTGAAGTTTTTTTTCTGAGGGTCGGGCCCTGGGTGGGGGGAGGTGCGCACCAAAGCAGCTGTCCCTGAAGTGCTGGCTGGTGGTCCCTGTCGTCACCTGACAGACCCTTGCTCCTGCTGTCCTGACTGAAGCTGCAGCGTCCTTGTCGTCCTGCCCAGTGTAGTGTGCTCCTGTCCCCGTGTGACAGACTTTGTCCTGCACTGTCATCTTACAACCTGAAGGGCATTGGCCTCTATTCCCTCCTCCTCCCTCTGACTTTTCTTTGTCCTTTTACCTTTATGCTGTCAAGGCATATGTTTCCGTTGGTCTGTAAGTTTACTGTTGAAAATCCGTAAGTTATTCCCACTTGTGGAAACACTGTTTAAACAGAGCCTGGTCCCTGCCCTGATGAGGTTTCCTCGCAGAGTAGTGCCTCTCTCTCCCCAGATTCCTAACAGCCATTCTTACACTATTAGCCTGTTTCTTAGCTCCTTTGTGTTCAGACTGCCCATGATATGATGTGTTATTTTTGTGGCCTGGAACTTGCCTCTGGGCACTCCGTCCTTCTGCCCCTGGCAACACAGCGGCTTTCCAGGCTGCCTGTCCAGCCACACTTCTGGGATGACCAGAGGTGGGAAGGCTGCAGTGCCCATGGCAGCCCTAGAAACTGCATCTCAGGGGAGCAGAGACAGTGAGTGGCCCGCTATGGCCTTGCCCCACTGCCTGCCCCTGGAGGATCACAGAGCACGCCTGTCTGCACACTGGGAGGTGTTACTCTGGGGATTACCTGCTCAGGGCTTTTTTTTTTTTTTTAATTTTTGGCTGTGCTGGGTCTTTGCTGCTGTGCAGGCTTTTCGCTGGTTATAGCCAGTGAAGGCCACTCTCAGGCATGGCCTTCTTGCTGTAGTGGCTTTTCTTGTTGTGGAGCACAGGCTCTAGGGCTTCAGTAGTTGTGGTGCATGGGCTTAGTTGCTCTGAAGTATGTGGGCTTTTCCCAGATCAGGAATCCAACCTGTGCCTCCTGCATTGATAGTGGATTCTTTACCACTGAGCTACCAGGGAAGCCTGGCCCTGCTCTTTTTTAAAGACAGTTTTTTTAGAGCCACCAGGAAAGATATTATCAAGGCTTTTAAATCTACCTTGTTTTCATAGTAGGTGCTTGTGTTAAAACATGATTGTTTTAATTATTATGTAATGGTATGTGTAGAAGTAACAAAGAATTTGTAGCTCTTGTAGGAATTTTTGAGACTACCTCAGGTAATTTTGAAGGTTTTTGAATACAGTATCCTTGGAATGAAACCTAATAGAGAGCCTCCGCACTCCTCCTCCCAAGACCTCTCAGAGAGAAATGCTAGTGCACCTGCTGGGCCCAGGGAGAGACGGGCCGCTCTTCAGGGCTTCTGGGACTGGCTGGCATCACTTGGATGAGTGGAGCTGGTCTGTCTCTCACGCTCGCTCAGGTTAACTCCAGGTGGAGAGGTTACCTGTGGGCAAGGCAACAGAGCTTTAGAGTGCAGTGTAGGAGAAGTCACTGTGGATTAGGGGATAGAGAAGGATTTATTGAACAAAAATGGGGGAAAATAGATCGATACATTTACAAAGATTTGATATATTCAGTTACATAAAGATTAAGAGGGCATTTCCTGGTGGTCCTCTGGTTAGGGCTCCACACCTTCCCTGCCGGGGGTGAGGTTTCGGTCCTTGGTCGGGGAGCCACGATCCTGCATGCCTCGGCCGAAAAATAAAGAGTGAGAGATGTGTTACAAGGTAATGGGCAAATAGATAACATTACTGAGTGGTTTGTGTAGGAATGGGTAAGGTGGTCAGTCTTACAGCTTTTACCACAATTGATAAATGTGTGAACTTGAATTCATGATAAATAAAAAGAGAGGGGTGGGAATTGGGAGCCCTGGGGTGCCCACCTTTGCGGGGTGTGGTCGGCCCTTCTCTCAGACCCTAAAGTCCCACTTGTAGGTACACATCCTGCAATAGTTCTTCCTTACCTGTTTTTGGTGAAGGACCAGATTATATTTTTTGTAATTTCCAGTGTGTTTACAGGCTGATACTTTTGTGAACTACAACAAAAATGATCAGCTAGAGGAATAAGTTGCAAACCAAACAAGAAACACAAGTCCAGATTTTTTTTTGAAATTTTTAAAAATAAACACACAGTAAAATGGACCTTTTCTTGATGTAAGGTTGTCTTGAGTTTTATTTTATTTTTGATAGTTTATTTATTTTTGGTTGTGCGGGGTCTTTTTGTTGCACAGGCTTTCTCTAGTTGTGGTGATCAAGGGCTGTTCTGTAGCTGCAGTGTGCAGGCTTCTAATTGTGGTGGCTTCTCTAGTTATGGTGCACAGACCCAGTTGCTCCATGCCATGTGGGATCTTCCCAGATCAGGGATCAAACCCGTGTCTCCTGCAGTGGCAGGTGGACTCTTAATCACTGAGCCACGAGGGAGTTTTGATCCATAGAAATTTTTGTGACCATCACTCTACTCAGGGTGTGGACCACACTCATCTGTAGCCTCCCCGGCGTCCATTGTTCTCTCTGTAGACGTAGCCTTGTCTTTTCGAGACCATCATGTTGGTGGCATCGCAGAGAGTACAGTGTCACCGAGAACGCTCCTCGTTGTATGGCAGGTGCTGCATTCCTTTCCAGGGATGTCTGTGGTGTTCATCTTCCAGTTTGTTACCCTTTCACAGGGATGTATGTGTTGTTCCTGGGTTTAGTTACTATAAATATTCATGTACACATTTTCTGTGTGAACATCAGTTCCTGTTTCTCTTAAATAAATGCTTAGGAGTGGGATTGCTGGGTCATGTGAAAGCCTATTTTTACCTTTATAGGAAACTTGCAAACTCTCTTCCAGAGTGGCTGCCCCATTTCCTGTGCTGCCAGCAGTGTTCGAGTCTAGCCTCTGTCACCCTCACCAGCACTTGGTATTGCTGGGTTATTTTTAATCTCTCTTGATAAATGTGTGTGTAAGTGTGTGTGTGTGAAGTGACTAAGTCACTTCAGTTGTGTCTGACTCTTTGCAACCCTGTGGACTGTAGCCTTCCAGATTCCTCTGTTGGGATTCTCCAGGCAAGATTATTGGAGTGGGTTGCCGTGCCCTCCTTCAGGGGATCTTCCTGACCCAGGGATCCAGCCCGAGTCTCTTATGTCTCCTGCATTGACAGGTGGATTTTTTACCGCTAACACCACCTAGGAAGCCCTGATAGGTGTGTGATGGTACCTTATTGTAGTTTTAAGTTGCATTTCCCGAATGGATAGAGAGGGTGTCTCCTCCTGTAGATACCTGGTGCTGTTCTGACAGTTGGGGAGTCTTGCTGTCGTGACCTGAGCCAGCAGGGCATCACCCTGTGCCTGGTGCTGCCCTAGGGAGACCTGCCAGCAGGAATTGTTCAGCAGGTTGAGGACCCAGTAGTAGCAAGACCTGGGAATGGCCAGGCATCCTCCAGTAGAGGAATGGATTGATAAGTTATGATTTGCCCCCAAATGGGATTTGTTCAGTACTAGGAATGCATGAATTCCTAGGAATACATCTAACGAGGAATACATTTAACATACAACTAACATACATCTAACATACAACTAGGAATACATCTAACAAAAACAAATCACAGAAGGCTGCATATACTGTATCGACCATTTTTTAAAGCTCAAAGAATTAAAACTAAATAGTTTTTAGGGAGAAATTATATGAGGTAAGTTTCTTTAAGCAAGAGATTGTAATGACACTGCTTCAGGTATATGGGGAGAATGCAGGACGTTTCACAGTTACTGGTAATTTTCTAGGTTTTAAATTGAAGGGTGGGATGGTGTTTTTTTTTTTTTTTTTTTTTCTCACAATGCATCATGACTTCCATGTGGCATATCTTCCTTTCTGTGTATCATAAAACATCTAAAAGAGATGTTTTCACGTCTGTTCTTTCGAAGTATTGCTTTTTCCTCCAGTAGTAGGTTGAATTCAATAACAACACCTCATGAACAGTCAGCACTTGCTGAGATCACACGGGGGGATCAGGAGTGCACGCCCCTCTCCCTTGAAGATGTTTATGTCTTCCCTGAGCTTGGTTGTGGCTGTGAGGATGGGGCTTTTTGTCTGTTCATTTGTTCACTGCTACCTCCCCAGGTTTGAGAACAGGTGCTTCATAAACATTTGTTGAACAAACGAACAACACAAACATTTGCTCAAGACCCAAGACAGCTCCAGAGGACTCAGTGGGCTCCGCTGCACATCGTGCGGGTGCCAGGACAGGCTTCCGGGACCTGGGTGTCACTGCAGGGTTGGGAATCTAAGGAGAGGCTCCACATAGGAGGGGGCAGGGCATTAGAGGACTCCGGGTGCTCAGGGTTAGCAGAGCGTGTTGTCAGGCCATGAGGCCCAGTGGGTGCAGTGGCAGGAAGAGGCTGGTGTCAGGCTGGGCCTGTGTCCAGAAGGGCCTTGTGGGACAGGCCGGGGCCTGGGCTCTGACACTGCAGCCACTGAGCTGGTGGGGAGGACCTGAGTGGGATGTAACAGGAGCAGAGCCATGCTTCACACACCATCCTGGTGACAGCCTGGGAGGACTGGCTGTATCCTCCAGAATCCTTACCAGACCCTGGCACTTGGAGTTGACGAGCTTGGACTAACTAGAAGGCTAACTTTTGAAACGTGTGTGAAAATGGTGAGAATTTTACATTTAATAGTTTTTATGCTTGGACAGCATTTATTCCATTAAAACATCTGTTTAAATCATGTTCATAGCAGCTGTTTTTTTCTTAAAGGGCCAGACAGTATTTTTAGCTTTCTGGTGACAGTCTCTGCTGAGAGTAGCCACAGAATGGAATGACAGGCACATGGATGTTTTTCTGTGTTTCCATGAAAGTTGTGAAAACAAGCACCTGCTCTGGCAGATTGGAGACTTTGATGTTTCATTTGGTTTTATGCTGCTGTCTAATTTATGTTGAGTCACCTTACTTACAGCAGGTGCTAGATTGTTTTTCCTGTTCTTAATTTTTGTATAAATGAAGTCGTTTTGTATTTAGCTTGTTTGTGTAACACATTGTGTTTGAGATTTTATTGCTTGTGTCAGTATGTCCTCCTTTTTTATTGATGAGTAGTGTTCTGTATAGATTAGACCAGAAATGATCAGTTCCCCTGTTGATGAGCATGTGTATGGTTTACTTTTCTTAGAGCTGATGTTGTCCACTTCACACAAGACATCTGCTCTGCCCCACCCCACTGCTCCTCTGTGCAAAGGGCCACATAAACCCCACAAGCCAAGACTGAGAATTCTGCTCCCAAAAATCCTGTGGTGGTGTTTTTTTTTTTTTAACAAAAAGGAAAAAAATCATCTATTACCTACATGCTTCCCATAATGGGAAGCCTGTGGCCTTTGTTCCTTCTAAAGATACTGGTTTCTCTCTGGTGTTGTTTGCCCTCCATCCAGGTAGCTCTTGCTGGTGTCTTGTATTTTAGGTTTTGTTATGGGTTTTGTCATGGGTTCTCTTAGTCTCTGCTGGAAACTGTTTTCACTTCAGCCTTTGTTTCTGAGTGATATTTTTGCTGGAAACAGAACTCTGGCCTGACAGGTGTTTTAGCTCTGCACCTTCACTTTGGGTGCCACCGCTTTCTGGTTCCTGTGACCTCGGTGAGGAGAGTTGAGATCATGGCCCACTGCTCTGTAACACGTCCGTTTGCTCTTGAACTCTGGTTTTCAGCAGTGTGGCTGGTGGGTCTTGGCTTGTTTTCTCCATATTCGTCTGTGCTCTGCAGGTAGGGGATCTTACAGTGGGCTTGTGTTGCCTGTTCCCCTCACAGTGCTCCCAGGCATCTGAGCTCATCTGCCTCAGCCACCGCTCCCTGGCCTTGGGGTGGAGTCTCCTGCCCAGCCCCCAGTGTGCATGTGAATACTTTTGAACCCTGTGATCCTGAAGAAGGGTAAATACCCTTTGCCCTTTGAGACAGATGTGTGTCCTGTGAGCAGAGTCCCCGTCATTGGCACCCAAGCAGAGCGCATTGGAATTGGTCTTTGTTGATCGGGCATAGGGCTGCACTGTTGCTGTGCCAGAGTCCATACCCACCAAGGTGATGGGAGGGACTTCTTCCTCGGGGCCAGTTTGTACTTCATCTCAGGGCAGAAGCTTGCAAAGGAGGGGTCTCACTTCCCTGTCCTTTGATACACGCTGCAGCTGGTGATTGGGGGCAGGTGTGTGGTGCTGAACTGTGGCTGGTTGTTTTGACATGCTCGTCCTCTGCCCGTCCAAATGCCTGGTGCCCTGAGCATGCTGAGCAAGTGGTGTGTGGAGCTTGGGAGTCCCAGCTGGGGTGCTGTGCCCCATGGGAGTCCTGGGACTGCACGGTGACAGTGGCATTGGATTTGTCTTGTTGGTTTGAATTTTCCCGCTTGCCGGCTGGCGGCTTTCCAGGCAAGTTGCCAGAGCTGACAGTGCGTAAACCATGATTGGAAGTAAGCAGACAGGATGACAGTGAGCACTCTGGATGGTTTCTGTAAAAAATGCCGTCACCTAGTCCACAGCTTTTCCAGCAATTTTTTTGTGGGAGTAGGGGTGGGGATGCAATGCTCTTGCTGCTGTCTGGCCTAATTGCTTCGTGTTGTGAAAAATTTGAGTTTTACCGTCTCGATTGGAAATGCATATTCATAATGTTTCTTGCCCACGTCTTCGTTTTACATTTATGCCAAGTTAACTTTGAGGACTAAAAAAGAGTCACAGTGACTACGCCTACACTTGCTCACAGCACACACATGTAAGCCCATTCACAAAACCCAACTTCCCTAAAATGAGTCACAAGAGAGCCATGATTTGACCCCTGGGGCAAGGGGTATGCCGGTTGCTGTCCTTAGATCTGGTATCTGGGTGCACACTTGTACCCATTCTCTTAGACACAGTGTGTTTTCATGCCTCAGAGGCAGAAACTTGCAACGTGGTGGTGGAGACTGTAGATTTCAGGCCCATAAGACAAGTATTTATTGTCTTGTCCTTTACAAAAAAGCTCGCATGCCAACTCTAGAGTGATGATAATCCTTTGACAAATAGCACTGAGCAAGCCTTGACGTTCAAGTCTGTTCTGCCTTTTACTGTACCCAGCTTGCTGAGACAATTAAATTAGGCTTGAGCTGTCCAGACTGATTGCTGTGCTGTCAGTGGTTTTATTCAAATACAAGGTTGTTTAGTCCCTTACTCTTAGTGTTTGTGATGCCAACTCTGATGATACAAAACTGGGTTGGAGGGAGTCCATGCAAGGATGTTCTTGGGTTCTTAGGAGGATTTGCAGTTGACTGGACCCTGGTTGTCAGGATCCTTCATTTACGGCCCTTTGATTGGCTCACAGCCAAAAACACATCCCCAAATGGACAGCTTGCTCTTGGGCGCTAATGAGAAAGGGCACTGTAGGGACTGCTGGAGCCTTGCTTATTGTTAGCACATGGAGACAGGTCCACACCCGTAGGGCTGAAGGCCCTGAGGACCAGGAAGGCTGAGTGCTCAGTGAAAGCAACAGCCCGGCATGCAGAAGTTGTGTTTCCTGGACGTGAGTCATGACAGGTGCCTCAAGTTCATGCAGTGCAGAAAAGCCTACAGAAGACCATGATTTAAAAAAACAATAGTATGGGAATAGTGGTAGAGAACGAAGTCTTTTATTTTTTTAATTATTTATTTACTTTTTATTTTTGGCTATGCTGGGTCTTCATGGCTGTGTATGGGCTTTCTCTAGTTGTGGTGCGCAAGGACTATTCTTATCAGAGCACAGGCTTTAGACACATGGGCTTCAGTAGTTGTGGCTCTTGGTCTCTAGGGCGAGGGCTCAGTAGTTGCGGCTCACCAGTTTAGTTGCTCCACAATATGTGGAATCTTCCTGGAATCAGGGATTGAACCTGTGTCCCCTGCATTGGCAGGTGGATTCCCATACACTATACGCCCCGGGAAAGTCCAAGAAGAAATTTTTTTTTTTTTTTTTTTTTAAGAAGAAATATTTTAACCTCTACTCCCTGGTGCTTCTCAGAAACAACCAGATCACCAGACACATTCTGAAGATATTCACATCGTCTTTTAAGTAAAAGTGTTTGTTCCAGTTTTCCTTGAATTTGGCAAACGAGATGGAGGTGATACCAATGAAATTGCTGCCCCCTCACCTTTACCCAGGGGCACCCATGGGGCTGCCCCACTGTATCGTCACCCCCACCATGCGGTCCAGGAGGTTCACAGTCGGCCTGTCGCTGCTCCTTAGGTGGGTTCTTGCATTTCTGTGCATTTGTCACTTGCCTGCAGACCTGTCACCCTGGCTTCCCGTCTTAACTGGCTGGATTTTATCACCACCTCGTTTTTTTGGAAGCTCTTGGTTCCCAACAGTCTTGATCTGTGTGAGCATGAGCCTGCTCTTCTGTGGGGAGAACCTGCCTGGTGGTGCCAGTGTCTACTCCGAAGGTCCTGTCCTGCCCCACCACACTCTGGTGCCCAGCGCCATAGGGGCTCCAGCTCCCGGTTGGGGAGGGGAAGCTGTGGGTACCAGGGACTCAGAACGTGGAACCTGGTTTTTAATCCCTGGGTTTGAAGAGATGTGTTTATTTTTTTATAATATTTTTATTTACTTATTTATTTGGCTGGGTTTCAAGAGGTATATGACAACCCATTCCAGTACTCTTGCCTGGAAAATCCCATGGACGGAGGAGCCCAGTAGGCTGCCGTCCATGGGGTCGCTGAGGGTCGGACACGACTGAGCGACTTCACTTTCACTGTTCACTTTCATGCATTGGAGAAGGAAATGGCAACCCACTCCAGTGTTCCTACCTGGAGAATCCCAGGGACGGCGGAGCCTGGTGGGCTGCCGTCTATGGGGTCGCACAGAGTCGGACACGACTGAAGTGACTTAGCAGTAGCAGCAGCAAGAGGTATATTTATTATTAAACAAATATTGGCCTTAAAATTTGGATATAGGTGCTGGCAGTTCACTGAAGTTAAGAAATCTAACTTTAAGGTTTTACTAGTCAGTGGTCTGTCTGTGCGTGAAGAGACAGGTGTGAACCACAGAGACTGGCTCACCCTGACTCATCCACGTGTGTGTTGTGTTTCCTCGGGGTGGTTTTGTCGTAGACCAGGAAATTCTGCCACTTGGTGCAGGAGCATGGAAGTCTCAGGCATTAGTGGTGCTGGGGAGTCTTGACTTAGATGCTAAAGTTTCACAGGGCCTTCTCGTCAGTCACATTAAGTAGCTGGCACCTCTTAAAACTCAACACTCAAAAAACTATCATGGCATCCGGTCCCATCACTTCATGGCAAATAAATGGGCAAAAAATGAAAACAGTGACAGACTTTATTTTCTTGGGCTCCCAAATCACCGTGAATGGTGACTGCAACCATGAAATTAAAAGATGCTTGCTTGGAAGAAAAGCCGTGACAAACCTAGATGGCATATTCAAAAGCAAAGACATCACTTTGCCAACAAAAGTCTGTCTAGTCAAAGCTATGGTTTTTCTAGTAGTCATGTATGGATATGAGAATTGGACCATAAAGAAGGCTGAGCACTGAAGAATTGACGCTTTCCAATTTCGGTGCTGAAGAGGACTTTTGAGAGCCCCCTGGACAGCAGGGAGATCAAACCAGTCAATCCTAAAGAAAATCAACCCTGAATATTCATTGGGAAGACTGATGCTGAAACTGAAGCTTCAATACTTTGGCCACCTGATGTGAACAGCCAACTCATTGGAAATGACCCTGATGCTGGGAAAGATCAAGGGCAGGAGAAGAACGGGGTGACTGAAGATGAGATGGTCGGGTGGCATCACCAATACAATGAACATGAGTTTTAGCAAACTCTGGGAGATGGTGAAGGACAGGGAAGCCTGGTGTGCTGCAGTCCATGAGGTCAGAGTTGGACATGATTTAATGACTGAACAACAACACAGTTGATGATGTAGTTAACTTCTGTGGAGCAGATACGAAAGTATTAGTTGTTGGTATTTTTCTGTGGGTGGGCTGTAAAAGGGTTATTCAGTAGGAACTGAGTAGCTGAGAATAAAAAGTAATTTGTCAAAGTTGTATTTTCTAGAACATTTCTCAGGACCAAAAAAATTACTTAGCAAGTAATAATAAACTTGACATAGTCAAGTTACTTCTGCTGTAGAGTAAATTCTTAGTAATGGAGACTTGACGAGAATATGCTGTCATTAACATCATTGAGGGTTCTGAGCTCCCTGCAGGCCCTGCCCTGGTAGTGAGGACGTGTGTCCTTGTTTCTAATCCAGATGAGGTAAACGCCAAGTGCTGCAGTGACCTGGCCATGCCGACAGCTGGAAGCTGTTAGAACTGGGCTTACCCTGGTTCCAGAGCCCATCGGCTCTGGATGGCAGTGAGGCTCGACGGTGACACACCAACGTCACAACGTTCTTTGTGCCCTTTGGTCTGGCTTGGGTCCTGACTGCACCTCTCTGTGCTTCTGTTTGTGCCTGTGACAGTTGTCGTTGTGCCTGGGGGAGCCTGGTCCCTGAGGAACCCAGTCTGGAGGGAGTTCATGTGCTTGTGTCCTGGTTGTGATCAGAAGTGACCCTCCTCTGAAGCAGTTGCCGCCACTCTTCTTACCACATGTTCTCCTTTTCCTGTTTCTTGATTTCCTTCCTCATTTTGCTGAAATGCTGTCCAGATCGTTGGTTCGTTCAGGATATGCAAGCTGTGCTTTTCCCAAACTCCTGCATTGATGGACTCTTAGGACGAAACTCCTTTATCCTTAGAGCTGGAAGCATGTTTTGTTTGGGGAAGTTCTCAGCGCCCAGGACATGGACGTTTGACCTTGCTGCTCTGCTCTGCGGGGCTGTAGTTTGCACACTTGTGTTTTCTGTCAGCACTAATTTTGTTTTTGGTTGACTATTTCTTTCTCAGTTGGCTGTATTCTCTGCCTTTCAAATTCCCACTAGATGGAGCTTCTCGTTTTCTACTTTGCATATGCTGGTTCCCTTCCGATGTTCCTTGAATCATGCCTCCTCTGTTCTCTGGCCTCTAGCTGTTACAGGCAGTTATGCCCTCTGCTTTGTTGACAGCTTCCCTGCTCAGATGGTGATTTCCGGAGCCTGCATTCTCTTTCTGTGCTCCTTGTGGTCATAGATTGCTGTAATTTCAGTCTCTGAGGATAGTAGAACTGTTTGGGGCAGTTTTAGGTTTACACAAAAATTGAGTACACTGTTCAGAGAGTTGCCTTGTACTTCCTGCCTCTGCCCCCAGTCCCAGTTTTTTGGCATTGAGTGGTACATTGTTTAGAGTGATGGTCTAACATTGATACAGATTAACTCAAGTCCACAGTTTACATCAGGGCTCACTCTTGGTGTTGCACATTCTTCTGATTCTGACAAATGTAATGATGATGTGTATGTAGCATTGTGGAATCAGAATAGTTTCACTGCAGTAAAAACCCTCTGTGCTCTGCCTGTTCATCCTCCCTGCCCCCAGCCCCTGGCAAACACTGGTCTTTCTACTGTCTTCATAGGTTTGTCTTCTCCAGAGTGTTAGACTGGTAGAATCCTGCAGTGTGTGTGTAGCTCTTTCTGATCAGCTTCCTTCACTGAGTTAAATGCATTTAGGCTGCTCTGTGTCTTTTCATGGTTTGGTAGCTCATTTCAGTCAGTACTAAGTAACACTCCACTGTCTGGATGTACCACAGTTTTTTATCCATCACCTGCTGAAGGACATCCTGCTTGCTTCTGAGTTTTGGCAACTATGATATATATATATATACCAACTTATTTTTAAGTAGTAGCTTATAATCACACACAGATTGTTACATTAGTAATGAATTTAGAAATGATGTCTGTCTTCTTTTCTTTGAACTGCATGCTGTTTCAAAGTGTATTGTTTTCATAGTAAACACTGAGGTTTTCCTAGATACTTTCCTTTTGGGTCTCTAATCTGTTCGTGTTGGGGACATACTGTATACGAGTTCAGTCCATTTAATTTTTTTTTTAATTTCGGGTGTGTGGGTCTTCGTTGCTGCACACAGGCAGCTCTAGTTGTGGTACACAGGCTTATTGCAGTGGCTTCTCTCGTAGCAGAGCACAAGCTCTAAGCTGCAGCTCAGCCGTTGTGGTGCACGGTCTTCATTGCTCCACAGCATGTGAAATCCTCCCGGACCAGGGATTGAGCCGTGTCCCCTACATGAGCAGGCAGATTCTTTACTGCTGAGCTACCAGGGAAGCCCTCTGTCCATTTAGATTTTTGGAAGCTTGTTTTAAGGCCCATCATGTAAAAGTGTAAGTTCTGTGGATGTGGGTGTCACACAAGTAATTGGGTAATGTTGGTTGATAGTGTTCTTCAGATTGTTGGCATTTTCCCTAACTTTGTGTGTGTTTCTGTTCTGTCAGTTTCTGAGAGAGGGGTGTTAAGATTTTTGTGACTGTGAAATTGTCTGCTTCTCCCCTTATTTGTCAAAACTTTTTTATGTATTTTGAGACCCTGTTTTTAAAGTGTGTCTCTTGCATTTTTATCCATTTGACAGTGTCTTCGTTTCACTGGAGCTTTTCATCTGTAGAGTTTCCTTCTCATTTTTCTTTCAGCTTTCTAGCTAGGCCCCCTTATGTTTTTACTTAGAGGTTGCTCAAGGGATTGTGGTAAACATACTTAAATTTTTATAGCCTACTTAGGGTGACAGTTGGAGAAGGCAATGGCACCCCACTCCAGTACTCTTGCCTGGAAAATCCCATGGATGGAGGAGCCTGGAAGGCTGCAGTCCATGGGGTTGCTGAGGGTCGGACACGACTGAGCGCCTTCACTTTCACTTTTCATTTTCATGCATTGGAGAAGGAAATGGCAACCCACTCCAGTGTTCTTGCCTGGAGAATCCCAGGGACGGGGGAGCCTGGTGGGCTGCCGTCTATGGGGTCGCACAGAGTCGGACACGACTGAAGTGACTTAGCAGTAGCAGTAGGGTGACAATATTGTAGCAGTCAGAAACTGCCCCTTATCTTAACGTGGGACCACTCCTCACTCCTTTCTGCTGTAGATGAATGTGTTGTATTTGTGTGTGTTGTGACCCTCACAGAGTGCTGTAATTTTTTGCCTCAAATAGAATCAAGTCTGTCTGCTCTGTGCTGGGAGTTTTAATCTGTATTTTCTGATATTTTCTCTGTGTTCTCCTTGTAGACTAGTGTGCCATGGCAGACCAGAGACAGCGCTCACTCTCTACCTCTGGGGAGTCCCTGTACCATGTACTGGGGCTGGATAAGAACGCAACCTCGGATGACATTAAGAAGTCCTACCGGTAAGAAGCCTCCACCCCCAGCAGCTCCTGCATGGCTGTCTTATATCTCCCTGTTTCCCTGGCCTACTTGCAGGGTCACAGTAGCAGTTCTATTGTATCTCATGATTGTTACCTTAATGTTTTCTGGGCAACAGAAAACAGTCCCTTGTATAAATAAATTTAAAAAAAAAAACACAGCCCCTTACATAAATAAATTTTAAAAACTAAACTAAACAGCTCCTTGTGGGTCATTTGAACTCCCTGCCCTGGAGTAGAGGCCTGGGGGGCAGGTCTGAGTGTGCTGAGCTGTGACTGTGGGTTAGTCTCCACACCCTGGGGCGGCCTTCCCTCTGAGCTTGCCCCACCCCCACCCCATGCAGTGTCTCTAAGACACTGTCATTGATGCAACCACCTGACACAGTCCTTTATGGTCTCCCTTATCTCCTTATCAGACACATTTAAAAAGCCTTTGCTGCCCAGTCCCTGCCCTTGCCTCCATTTGACAAATGTTCAATGAGCGTCCGGGACACTAGAGGGCAGCAGTAGGGCTGGCAGCTCCTGGGGGGATTGGAGCAGGCTGCTTGCAGGTAAGCTCTCACAGGGCACCTGCTCCTCTGTGGATGGCTCTGGACGATTGCAGAAATTTCTGTTGACCCTGGCGTTCTTGAGTTCTGTGGAAAGTTAGCAGGGGAGCTGGTGACGGGTAAATGTATCTCTGCTAGCCCTCCATCCAGTGGGTGAATACAAAATGCACAACCAGCAGATGGTTTTGGTTTGCAGGAAGCTGGCCTTGAAATACCACCCTGACAAGAACCCTGATAACCCGGAGGCTGCAGACAAGTTTAAGGAGATCAACAACGCCCACGCCATCTTGACGGACGCCACGAAAAGAAACATCTACGACAAGTACGGCTCACTGGGGCTCTACGTGGCCGAGCAGTTCGGGGAGGAGAACGTGAACACCTACTTTGTGCTCTCCAGCTGGTGGGCCAAGGTGAGGCTGCGACTCCCACACTCGCATCCTGGCGGGTGGGTCTGGGCATGTGGCAGGCTCCTCATCCCTGTGGATACAGCAAAGGTCCAGTCCCAGCAGCTTTCGCTGGCCTGGTGGCCTGCCTGCAGCTGACCTGGATGCACAGAGTGGGGCCTGTGCTGAAGGGTGGCATCCACAGCATTTTCTTTTATGCGTCACTGTGATAGAAACAGGAAACACACTTTTGTCATCACAGTGTGGAGAGATTTGTTTTTGTGATTGAGAAGATGTGTTTGAAATGTCTACCTTGAGAAACTTGAAAAGATAGTATTGTTTTATATGGTAACATTACTTGATTTCCTGATTTTATTCAAAGCATATGCCATGTAAGGCCCGAGGGTGTGGCTCACTGCCGGGCACTGTGCTGTTGGAAGCCAGTCCGGCGGCTGCCAGTCCCCCTTCCCCCCCGCCCCCCTTCAAAATTTACTCTTCTTATGTAGCTGGTCTTTCTTTCTGCCTTTCCTGTCTTAATGTTCTTTATTCTTCTTGATCTGGGAAAGAATCCACTGTTGGTTGTGGACCCCTCTGTAACTGGGGTCGGCGGGGGTGAGGGCCAGGCCCCGGCTTCCTCACACAGCCCTGTCCCCCTCCCCCCAGGCCCTGTTCATCTTCTGTGGGCTCCTCACCTGCTGCTACTGTTGCTGCTGCCTCTGCTGCTGCTTCAACTGCTGCTGTGGCAAGTGCAAGCCCAAGGCGCCGGAGGGGGAGGAGACGGAGTTCTATGTGTCCCCCGAGGACCTGGAGGCGCAGCTGCAGTCCGATGAGAGGGGTGAGTGCGCCCACCGCCCGGGTGGTGCGCGAGGGGCAGGCCCAGAGCGGGCCCTGAACGTGTCGCCCTGTCTCATCAAACAGGAGGGCACTGACACTGTGCGGGAGTGTTTGTGGTGGCAGCGGGACGGTTGAGGTGTGAACGTGGACGCTGGAGGTAAAGCAGGCTCGGAGGGCTGTCCCCGCCACGGACTGTGGCAGCCGAGTAGGCGGGGAGGGCCGAGGGCCGAGGCCGCTGAGGAAGGCCGTGTGGGGCAGAGGTCCAGGCAGCGTCACCCTTTCGAGTGCTTGTCCTACGACCTCTGACCCCAGTCGAGCCACCAGGCGGCTGAGTGTGTCACACAGTGTCGGGGGCCATGAAGCTCACTGGCCTGACCTCACTCCATGCGTGTCACTTGCTTGCAGAGGCCGCAGACACGCCGATCGTCATCCAGCCGGCGTCTGCCACGGAGACCACCCAGCTCACGGCTGACTCCCACCCCAGCTACCACACCGATGGGTTCAACTAAATCCAAGATCAGTCAGCACCCGGCCACTCAACCTTAGAATCATGAACTGTAGTCACAGAGATGGCGTGGGAGCCGCCCTGGCCCCAGGAGGGCCGCGCCGACCCGCCTCTGTGCCCGCCCATCCACCCCCGACACATGAAGTGCGTAGCATGCAGTATTTAAAGCAGTTTAGCTACGGTCTTCTTCATCTTCTGTTGTTTCCTTTTAATAGCATGTATGGGTTATGTCCATGTCTGTGTGTGTTGTGGGCGTGTTGCAGCCAGACTGCATTCACCGGACGTGGGGCTGCCTCAGGACTCTCAGGCAGGTTGGCGTGGCGGGTGGATGGCCCTTGTGGGCCCTCACCGCCAGGTGGGCTCAGGCGGGATGGGCACTCTGTTTCCTGTTTTCATGGGGGCCTGAGGCAGGTGCTGCCTGATGGAAGCTGTGGGGTCTGCTCCCTGCCCTGTCTGCCTACCTTGCAGCCACAGACAGGGCCTCTGGACTCACTTGACAGGAAGGAGCTGGGCCTGGCTCCCAGTCCCGGGGTGTTGCCCTGTGGTACTCACGCTCACCTCATCTGCTTCACCTCATGGCAGGTATTCCCGTATCTGACCTGAGGCCCCTGTGCTTCGAGTGTGCTCCCTCCCCTGCTGGGACGTCCCTGCAGCCTCCATGCTCCCCTTCCCTGCACTGCCCTCCACATTCCTTCAGGCCCACCTGGCCTCTTTGTAATCCTTTCTTGGACCTCCAAGAACCACAGATGGTATCAGCGGCCCAATTAATGGTGGTCAGAGGGGCTGAATCCAGGCTGCCGGTGGCGAGTGGGCTGCATAGCCCTCTTGCTTCCCGCCCCCAACGCACCTCCAATCCACTTTCCTCCACCTGCTCCCTTTGGCCATTGTGGATGGTTTGGGCAGTTAGAGATGTCGAGCTCATGGAGGAAGGACCAGCTGGACCAAAGGCACACTCTGGGGAGAGGGTCAGTCCCCAGGAGGCCTCGGTCCCCTTGGCTCATTCACCTGCAGCCAGACCACAGAAGCTTTCTCACCTGTCTCAGCACCACCACCTGTGGACTGTCGGAAGCCAGTCTGTCTTGTCTGCGTCTAGCCCTGGGGTAGTCCACCACTGTGAGGACTTGGAGACGTGCTTGTGCTGGGCCTGTGCCACACCTGCACCTCGAGACCTGTGTGGCCCAAGCAGGCCTGCCTGGTTTCTGCAGAATGAACCTAGTGACCACTGGACTCCTCCTCAGTGTCCAGTGGGGGAGGTTGTGGGCAGGGGCTGCACGTGAGGAGGTCAGACGCACCAGGACACCCTCCCAGAGCCACTGTCCCCCACACCACCTGCCCACCCACGGCCCCAGCTTACTCGCTGTGCTGTGCTCTGCAATCACCAGGTCCAGAGGCACTTAATGGTATTGTTTTATTTGGGGTTTTTGCCTGTGAAAATGATCATGAAGACATTCAGTGAGAGGTGAGATAAATGCACTGGTATTAAATTAGAAATAACATGCTAAAATCAGACTTCTTAAAAGAACAAGGAATCAGTTATTTGACCTGTCCAGGACCAGGGAGGAGGCTGGTCTTTGGTGCCAGCCCCAGGCAGACATCAAGAATTCAGCCTGAGAGCAGGCCCTAGTCAGCCATCCTGTTTCTGGAAATAGCTTAGGAAACGAGTTGTTTTTCCCGAGAATGGCCAAAAAACAAGTTCAAAGCTTGGACTCTAGCAAGGCAGGCAGCCGCCCCTTCTGCAGTGGGTGGGTGTGTTGCTTTGCGGGTGGAAGACTCCAAGACCCACCCCCCCACAAGTCAGGGTGAGTCCCTTGCCAGGTGTGTCTCAGTTCCGGAATCTTACTTCTCATCTGCTAGAATCGTGACGATCCCCTGGAGAGCAGGGTGCTGTGGAAAAGGGGCAGGTCTGCAGGTTTGTTGAACCCAGTCTCCCACAGAATTGCAAAAATCTAGTAAATCATGATGACAATGACAACAATTCTCCTGGTGATGGTAACGATTGCATGAGGCCCAGGTCCCCAAGGAGCCAGCACCTGCTAGGTCTAGACCACACCCCTTCACCTGACCCTGACTCAGACCCTGTGTATCCTGCGTGTCCAGTTTGTTGATCTGGAAGCAGAAAAAGTCTGGGAACCTTCAGGCACTCACCCTGACTGGAGACCTAGGCCCCTGGCTGTGTTTCCCTGGTGAGCAGGGTATTGTGTCTGGAGCATCCCCTGTTCGTGTGTTCAGAGGAGACGACCCTCTCCCTGCTGTGGCGGGAAAGGAGAAGTGCTGTGGCTAGTGCTGTGGTGCTGCAGGAGCATGGGAGTGGCTGAGGGGTGGTCAGAGGCTGGTAGCCTGTAGATTTCTGTTTCTGCTTGGTGACATGGTCTCTTGTCTTCCTTGGGCGTTATTCTGTTTTCAAACTGCTTCAGACGTTACCGCTCGTGTGTGAGCCTTCCTGCTTCTCTGATCAGTTGAGCAGCCAGCACCACGAGGAACCCATTAGGGAACATGGACATGGCGCTTCTGCTCTGGGTGGGGCGGAGGACCTGTTCCAGGGCAGATGGGCAGCCTCCCTGGCACCTGGTGTGAGACCTCCAGTGAGTGGGTGGGTGCCCAGAGCCTGGGGGCCCTGTCCGCCCTTCCCTGGCTCTCAGCAGCCCCGCCAGGGACACAGCTTGCTTGTGGGGTGTGGTGAGAGGGTGTGAAAAGTGATTGATCTCATTCCTTTCCCAGTATTCTGAGCTGTGAACTCATGTGACACAGGATTCCTGTTATGCTTTTTTGGTTGTGATTCCTTCTGTGGAATTGGCAAAAGCTACATTTTTACTGTCCTTTCAAGCACGGTTGGCGTCGTCTCTGCTGTAGGTGTGGGCAGTGTGTGTACATATGTGTATATGTATATATCACCCAGCAGCGTGACTGCTGCCGTCCAGGGCAAAGCGACAGTACAATAAATGTTGGCTCCAAAACTGCCTCTGGTTTCTTGATCAGTGGGCAGGAGCAGGGGTCTGGGCAAGCTGGCCTGCTGCGCACAGAAGGAAACCCCGACCCTGTTGTGTCCTGGGATAGGTGTGGGTGGCAGGCCAGGTGTCAGCCTCTGGGGGTGGGGGGCAGGGCTGCCTCCCTATCCCTGGGGACTCACCTGACCCCTGAGGTGAGTGTCTCAACCCCTCCCTCCTTTGAAACATTAAAACCCATTTTCTAGGCATCAGATACAACCAGTGACAAAGCCGCATTCCAAGGGGTCTCTCTCCTGACCCCAGACCCACCCAGAGGGTCCCTGTGAGGTAGGAGATGGGCTCCAGCTTGGACATTATTCTCCTGCCTCACCTCAGGGAAGAGGCTGGGCGTGGGTCCTGTGCTCAGCAACTTCTGGTCGGTTTTATCTCCTTGGAAATGGGATGGTGTTTCGGGTGGGCAGGGGAAGCAGTTTACACTGAAACCTGTATACGTTGTGGTTAGAAGCTAAATGCGGGTTCATGGACCATGGTCGTCCATGTGCTGGTTTGTCCTGCTGCTGGGGTCCGACCTCTGTCCTGAGCCCGTGCACACACCTGGGGCTAGGCTGAGGGGTCACGGAAGTTTCCCATGGTGATGGTCTCTATGTCTGAATGTTGACCTATAATAAAGATTACTTGTAAAAAATAAATGTTTTCACTGCAGACCAGGTGTATGTCTTATTTAATGATCCCTGCATAATCCTATTTTGGGGGGAGTCTTACACTCTGGGGGCAGCTAACCTCCTTGGCCCTCCTGAGGTTGATGGTAGGGAGAGAGGGGCAGGTGACATCCTGTGCCCCATCGGGCACCCCTGGACACAGTACAGGCAGCTGCCTTTGTACCTGTCTCCTCACCCCCAAGACAAGCATCCAGTCTTGGGCTCTTGCAGGAGGCTCCATCTCTGCCCCGTGGTGTCCGTGTCTGGGCGTTCATGTCCACCATGTGTGCCTTCTCACATCAGGATGGCTCAGACCCTGGGGACCCTGGCATTAGGTGACAGAGGCCACCCTAAGCCACATGGCCCCTGGGTCTGACTCCCTGGCTCCACAAGACGGTAGGGAGCAGCTGCCTCCAGAAACACCAGTCTTCGGCTGCAGGTGTCACCTTCCACGTCGCAGCGGGTATTGGCCCCTCTTGGCTGTGCTCCTCAGGTGGGGGTGCTGATCTTTCTTCTGTGTCTTTGGTCTTAGTGAAGAGCAAGGCAGAAATTATTTGAAAAAAAAATAAAGCATAAAAATAATATAACAAACACCTGGAAGCACTATTTGGACATAACAAACATGAAGTAATTTAATTTAGATTTTCCACAAAAAGATAGGGACTTCCCTGGTGGGCCAGTGGATTTTTTTTTTTTTTTTTTCCAAAAAGAGGATTTCCTTGGTGGCACAGTGGATAAGAATCCACCTGCCAATGTAGAGGACATGGGTTCAATCCCTGGCCCAGGGAGATTTCACATGCCATGGTGCTACTAAGCCTGTGTGCCACAACTCCTGAAGCCCGCACACCCTGGAGCCTGCACACCAAAACTACTGAGCCTGAGTGCTGCAAGTACTGAAACCTGTGTGCCTAGAGCCTGTGCTCCACACTAGAAGCCACTGCAATCAGAAGCCCGTGTACCTCAATAAAGAGCAGCCCCCACCCACCACAACTAGAGAGCCTGTGCAAAGCAAGGGAGATCCAGAACAGCCAAGAATTAAAGGGAAAACATAATAAAGACCCCTTTGTACCTCTCTCCCGGGGATCCAGAGGTGGCCACTAGGCACTTCAGCCCACTTCTGTTTATGGTTTTAAACCCTGCCTACCAGTGTCAGGGTAGCTGACGTTCCAACACTTTGACCACCTGATATAAAGAGCTGACTCTGGAAAAGACGCTGATGCTGGGGAAAACTGAGGGCAAGAGGAGAAGGGAGTGACAGAGGATGAGATGGTTGGATGGCATCACTGACTCAATAGACATGAGTTTGAGCAAACTCAGGGAGACAGTGATGGACAGAGAAGTGATGTTGCAGTTCATGTGGTTGCAGAGTCAGACACGACTTAGCTACTTACTGAACAACAACCAGTGTCAGCATCTGGAATGTACCACTGATTTCTAAGATTTACATAAACTGTACAGCACTAAATCACTGTGAGTGTTCATTCAATGTAGGTTTTTTTTTTTTAATCCATGTGGCTACATCTGGTTATTTTAATTTCTGTACAGCATATATCATATGAATCAACCACAAGTGGTTGGTGGTCTTGTCACTTGAGGACACAGGTGGTTTTATTTCCTGGCTGATGAAGCAGAGCTGCGCTACCCTGGCCAGGGACTACCACTGGGCAGGCTCTGGAAACCTCCCCGTGATTGGTGGCCCCAAATGCCCTGCACATTCAGAGAGGAAGGCCCCTTCCTACTTCCCTGCCAGCCTGAGCATCCTCAGACGTTTTTCCTCATTTTCAGTATTTTCTACCTGAGATACTGACAGAAATAGGACGTGACAACACGAAACCAATGTTTAATGATGGGGATGCAGAGTGGTGGGCAACGGGACCTCCGCCCCTCCTGGCCTTTGTTTAGGAGGACTGAGGGTCCCGCATGGATGAAGTCCCCCCAGTGCCCTTTGCTCTTCTGTGCCCAGTCTTAGGACCCTGGGCTCTTAGCAGAAGTCGTGGTCGCAGCGTGTGGGTACGGTCTTAGGTACACCTCCCGCTTCCCTTCCCTGTCCTACCTCCCACACCCCCGGGAAGTACCGAGAGGCAGCCCCACCCAGCACGTGTTCGGCGTGTGGGGCCTGGCCACGAGGAGGGGCGGGTCTGCCATGGGGATGTGGGCGGTGGCGGCGGCTCACGTCTCCCCACTCGCTCCCGGCAGACCTGGCGCAGGTAATCTGCGTCCAAGTAGGTTGAGCGCGGGGCCGTATCGCGCGGGCTCCCCTACGCCGGCTCCGAGGCAGCCCGCCCCCTCCCCCGCCTACGTTGCCTTCTACGTCACCGCGTGATGAGCTTTATTCCAGGAACCCAAGCGGCAGCTGCAGACTAAGGCCCCGCGACGGGCCAGCGGTCCCGGGAGTTCTCCTGGTTCAAGGAAACCCGGCAACAACTTGGCAAGACGCGGCCCGGAGGGGAGCGCGGGCCACGTGGGCTCGGGGGGCCGGACGCGCCCGCAGTCACGTGCCCTCTTGGAGTAGCGTCTCCGGTGTCGGTCGGGCTCGGGGCCCCGAGGACCCCGCGCGGCCCGTCCCGGCGGGAAGATCCCATCGCTATGCGGTAACCCCTGTCCCTGGCGCGACCGGTCACCCATCCTCTCCAAGTCCTGAGAACTGGGCTTCCTCGGTCTCAGGGAGGCCCCCTTCTCAGGCTCCCCAGAACTTCGGGGGGCCCCGAGGCAGCACCCGCGGCGCCCTGGACCGCGGCTCCTTCCAGTCCTGTCCATTCTCTTTCCGTCCCGGAGCGCGGCCCCCAGCAGGCCCGGGCCGGGATACTCGGCTCGCGCTGGGACTAGGGGGCGTGGTGGCTGTTGGGGAGGGTCCAAGCCAGCGCCAGTCCCACCCCCAGACACGTGACGCCGGGGCGGTTCTCCGCCCCCAGTTGGAAGCCAGCCGGTGAGCTCCCGCGCCCAGGGCCTCGCCAGGGAACTAGGCCCACCCACCTGTCCGCCGCCCCAGCGGATGTATCCTCGCTCTGCTCTCCAGGGCTCCCAACCAGGGCCCTCCTCGGGGTCACACACCTGGGTCCCCGCGAACCCCGTTGCTAGTTGCCCTTTTCTCACCGTTCTAAGCACAGCTAAAACCCACCTGCTGCCCCCTGCCCTGTTCCTTCAAAAGTGAATCCACGGCCCCCTCCCTTCCTGCCCCCGCCCCAGCTCTCAGCTTGACCTTGGAGGGTCTGGAAGTGTCCCAGCACCATGCAGCCTGTCGTGCAGCGTCTCTGGCTGCCTCGTACAGGGGCTCAGCGCTGAAACATGTACAAACGACTAACTGGGACTCACCCTGGAGCACTTCAGGCTGTATCAAGCCAAACCCAGGACACTGGCATCTGGCGGTTTCTTCTTTACTCCTGGTGTCCCAGCGGAGAACTGAGACACTCTGATGGGTGGAATCCTTACCCAGACAGTACACACCCTTCTGCTGGAGTCCATGTGCCCCTGGCTGCTGCTGGGGAGGGGACGGCACCTTGCGGGCTGACAAACCTGAGATTGTCCCTGGATGCTCACCATTCTCAGGTTGGACAGTCCTGAAGGCACCGCCCAGGCGGCTGACGGGGCTTTCGAAGGCTCATTATTCTTTGGGGTTCCTCACCGCGTGTCCCAGGAGCCTCTGGACAAGTGAGGGAGGGGCTCGGGGTCTGTCCTGGCCCAGGCTCTGAGGGTCTCTCCAGGCTGCAGGCCCACCCTCAGCTACTCCTCAGGTTCGTCCCCCACCCCCTGGCCTCTCCTGGGGCCACAGCAGCCCAGGTGCCCAGAGAGCAACACAAGGGGCCACTCATCAGTCCCAGCTGGCACGAAGCCTGAGCGGTTTGCCTGGGGATGGGCTTCTCTGGCCCCACCAGCACCACCCAGCTTCTCCTCATGCTGGAAGTCCCCAGTGGCTCCAGTCCTGGACCTTGAACCCTGGTGCTGTTTCTGTGACTGGGAGGCTCCCTGAGGCTGGAGGAATTGCCCCTTTCTCCAGTGGCACCCCAAAGACCCATTCATCAGGTCTGTTTGGAAGGTGACCACTTCTGCCATCCCTCAGGGTCCTGGCAGGATGTGGCCCAAGAACCCCCCTAAGCTGTGACCTTGTCTCCGGGAGATGTCTCTGGTGAGGGACCCTCAGCTTGAGGGAGTAGGGCTTGGTCCTAGGCCACCACTGACTCTGGGGAAGTGGGAGGAAGCTGTCCCACCCACAGGCTGGTGGCTGAGTAGGGTGAGAGCCCTGAGCTGCATCACACATGTGTGTGTCTGGGGCCATGTGCTTTTTGCACACGCATGAGCAGGTGTGGCTTTGATATCTTCTCTGGGAGCTAGTTAGCCCCTAGATGGACTCGGGGGCCCCTCCTGGGATGACCTAGTTCCTGCCCAGCTCATCAACTGTCTGCCTCATTTCTCATCTGGGAAGAGCTGGCCAGACAGAAGGGCATCTCTGCCTCCTTGCCTGTCAGCACTTGAGCAGGGCCAGGCCTGCTGCAGGCTCCAGGCACTAGAGCACAGGATGAATGAATGAATAAATTTGGCCCTGGAGACGGGGCTGGAGCGGGGAGCTGTCCACTTACCAGGTTGTGGGGGAGAGGTCCCTTCTGCCGACCTTAGGGCTGTGTCGCTCCTCTGGCCCTGCGCCTGACCACCTCTGGACCAAACTCCCGCCTTTATCTGCTGCCCTTCGCCTGGCCCCCACCCAGAGACTTCCTGTCCCCGCCCCACAACTAGCTTTTCCATGACATGGCCTTTGTGAGGGGGGGCGGGGAACCAAGAGAGACCAGGAGGGCAGGAAAGAGTGAGACCAGGCCATGAGGTGGAGGGGACATCTGTGTGGGGGCTTCTGACAGCCCACCTACTGCAGCTGGGAATCTGCCTCAGGTTTGTGAGCCAGGCAGGTCTGCACCCTAGCAGGTACCCTTGCCCAAAAACTGTGAAGGCAGGGCCGGACGTGGTTTCTGGCCCTGACAATGTGGCCGGCTCGCTGAGGCACCGGCGTCTCCCCTGCAAGTGGGGCCCCTGTGGCCAGCACGAACTCCTCACTGCTTCCTTCAGCCACCCGCACACCAGTCTCCTCCCCCCACCCGCTCCCCCTGCCGTGGGACAAACATGCGGGGTGTGGGGGTGGCGGGGGTAGTGGTTGTAGAGGCTGCTGACACCTTGTAAGACCCAGAGCCCTAGGTCCAGGCCAGGTGGCCACCAAGGGCCTGTCTAGCAGGTCCAGGAGCTGCAGGTCGAGCTCTGCCCTCTCCTAAATGTGGCCGAGCCTGGACACGAGGAAAGTTAAGTACAAGACCAGGACCCCTTGTCCTGCAGGGGCTGGGGGCGGGAGGAGGCAGGGCCCTGGCCAGAACCCAGTGGAGGGCAGGCTCCCTCAGTCCTCCAGTTCCATGGGGGCCTCAGAACTTGAGGACTGGGGCAGCCCTGGGGCCTGCTCCCCAAGCCAGGTCCAGGTGGGACAACAGTCCTGGACCCTGCTCACCGGCTGCGGCTTCCTTTCCCTAAAGCTTTATTTTATAAAATGTTTAGACAAGTTACATGGGTAACACTTTTTTTAATTAAAATAAATTAACATCTCTACTCCGAGCTTCAAGGGAGACAGGGAGGCGTGGGGAGTTGGGGCAGGTGGGTGGCTACCCAGTGGAGCCGCCTTCTTCGTCGTCGCTCCCGTCAGGGACGGCATCAGTCCCAAAGTAGCGGTCACCGAAGTTCCCTGGGGGAAAAAGCAGGTCCTTGTGGTGGGGTCTCAGGCAGGCCCATCTGCCCACCCCCTCGCACCCCACCCCACCCCTGAGCGCCACTGAGGAGGCCAGGCAGCCTCACCGATGCCAGGGATGATGCGGAAGAGGTCATTGACGCGTTTGTCTACTGCTGTGGTGATGATTCTAACGCGGGGGAAGGCATAGGCCACCGAGTGGACGCCCATCTCCGCCATGAGCAGTGACAAAAGGAAGATCTTGTCCTCCGGCACGTCGTGGTCCTGTGGGGTGAGGGGCTGAGCTGCGGCCCTGGACCCGCCCGGCCCCACCACACACCCACTCCTCGTCTCCCCCTCACTCACCAGCAGCACCCGCACAGCCATCATGGCTGCCGCGCCCGTGGACACTGTGCAGTCCATCAGGATCACGTGGTCGTCACTGATGTCCTTGGGGAGCCGCAAGTAGTGGAGCTGCAGGAGGCCCCAGGGTCAGGAGGTCCCAGAAGGCCCACCAGGGCTCTCGGGGACTCCACCGCCACCCCCTCCTCTGGCTCCACCCATACCCCGCCCTCCCCGAGGTTCCACTCCCTCACTCCCAGGGGCCCCTCACCTCGGGCTCTCCAGTTTGTTGGTTGGTCTGGATGAGGATAGTGCCAATGCGCACGTCCTTGCATACGGCCCGCAGTGCAGGCTCCATGGTCTCGCCGGCCCGCAGGATGGACACGCCGGTGATCTGGGGGATGAGGTTGAGCTGGTCAGACCCTGCCTCCCCAGTTTCCACCTATCTCCCACTGCAGGCCAGGCCCCTGGTACCTGCTTCCCCGCATAGCACTTGCCGGCGTAGTCCTGACCCTGTGGAGTCTGCACCACACAGTCCTGTGCAGGGCAGGATGGGGGCATGAGGGTGAGGAGCCTCTTCTCCCCCTCCCTGCTACCCAGCCTCCCCCAGCCCCGTCCTCAGACCTGGAAAGGCAGGAAGGAGAGTGCGTGCTCGATAAGCAGCCGCATCAGCCTCTTAGAGTAGAAGATGAACTCGTCGCGGCTGGTTTCCCGGTCTCTGTGGGTGGCGGTCATTCGCCAGGTTAGGGAAGGGCAGCTCGCCCGCCCGCCGTGCCCTGAGGGGAGGGGGTGGCTCACCTGATGATGGTGTGCATGCCCCGCACCTGCGGCGTGCTCTTGAGGACACTAAGCGTCCTGGGCAGGGGGTGGCACTGGTGCGCCGAGGCCAAAGCAGCTCTGAGGACACAAACCGATTGGGAACTCAAGGAGGGCATTTCCCCCAGAGCCCTACCCTCCCGCTGCAGGCTGGGGGTCGGGGGGCAGTAGTGGTGCGCACCGCAGTGTGTCGGGTGGGGGCTATCCTCCCCGTAGTTGATCTGGAGGAAGGCCCCTATTCCCGGATGCCCTCCCCCATAACAGCCAGGCAAGGGTTAAAGGGCACGGTGGAAGGCAGAGCAGCTGACTGTTAGGCTGGAAGCAGGGGTTTCGGGCGAGCCTCCCTCCCCGCTCCAGGTGCCCTCCCGGTCCGGGTCCTGGCAGACGAATCTCTGCCCCCAAGCTGGGCACCTGGTCCCCAACCTCAGGACCCCTCTTCCAGGGGAAACAGCCGAGCTTTGAGGCCAAGCCCCGCCTAAGTTTCCCCAAGGTGATGCGCAGCCCCCTCGGGAGAGGGGCAGAGCTGGCTTCACAGCCCCTGCTGCCCCGGCCTGGAGCGGAGAGGGGCGGGGCCTGCGGGGGGGGCGGGGCCTGCGGGCGCCGGCACACAGCTCGCGGGCAGCACCACGGCCAGAGCACTCTGTCCTCACAGATCCCAGCGCAGCTTCCTCTGCCCGCCAGGTGAAGAGGCGAAGAGTAGGTCAGGGAGGGAACAAGGCAGGAAACCCCAGGGTTTACAAAGAGGAAAAGAAGAAAGAGAGAAGACCACTTAGCGGCAGCACCGTGGTCCCCGCAGCCACCAGCTGGACTGGGGAAGAGCAGGAGGCTGGGGGAGGAGGCAGGCGGGGCGGTGGCAGGAAGACCCTGCAGCTCGCACCCCTGGGCCTGCGAGCACCCGCCAAGTCCACAGCAGGCGGCCCTGCAGGTCCTTTCCACCCAAGGCAGCCACGCTTCCTGGAAACTTTTATGTCTCTGAACCAAGGCTTCCGCTGGAGCCCTGGGCTGGGTGAGAGGCAAGCGGAGACTGATGCGTGGGCAGGAAGCTGGAGGCCGGCGACCGGCCTGGAGGCATTTCCAACGCAGCTGGAGCTCGGGGCTCGGTCTGGTGCTTCCGGGCTCCGAGACTGCTGCATAGGGATGGGGCACTATCTTCCGCCTTGTGGGAGGAAAGGGCACTCAGCCCAGAACTCCTGAGGGCTCCACCTGGCTCTCTGCGCCTTGCCTCCAGCCCCAGGGTGGGCCAGCATCCCACGGGGCAGGGTGTGGGGGGGAGTGGGGGCGCGGAACGAGAAGGGGGGAGGTGCCTCACCACCGCTTAGGGGAGGAGACTGGCTTCTTGGCTCAAGCAGAGAAGGGGCAGGCCCAGGCCCTCAGCTGCAGGACGGGCTGGTGGCACTGCCCTGGGGCCCAGGAGTGCTGGCTCAGGATAGCTGTGCCCTGGAGTCGGACCATATACAACCAGCCCCAAGTCAGATAAAAGCCTCCAGAGAGGTCAGGGTACTATGTGATGTTGGGCAGGTCCTTTGACCTCTCTGGGCCTGAATTACCTGGCAAGGGCAGGTAGAAGCAGTGTGGGGGCCACCACACCACCCCTTCTGTGCCTGGGGCAGGGCCACCACAGAGGGTGGGCATGGTGGGAGGGGACAGCCCAGACTCCGAGCTCCCTGTGGATGTTGGAAATGCCTCCATCTGTGCAGACAGGTGTGGGAACTCTTACCTGACACTGAGCTCACGCTGCGGCAGCGACAAGGAGACACAAGGGAATGGGGTGGGTGTCAGAGACGGCAGCACCGCTCACCTCAAAGTCATGGGACGGCATGGCCTGTCGCCACCGTGTGCCTCAGCCAGCCGGGCCACCCCCACCCAAGAGCAGACACACCATAGCCCCGGAGGGGAGGGTCATAGGGGCTGCCTGCCATGGGAGAGGGTCAGCTTCCTGTGGTCTGACACGGTTACCTCTGGGCGGGATGTCAGAGCCAGGACCCCTGGAGCTCTGTTCGCAGGCCTCAAGCACCCCACTGTGAAGCCAACCCCAGGGATAGGTGGCCCCCATGGCCAGCCTGTGGTGTGTGACCTTCTAGGATTTTGGGGACAAGGGACCCAGTGCCAAAACCCCAGTCACCCAGACGGGCTGGAAGGGATAGGCTGTACCCGTCCCTGCAAGGCCCACACTCCCTCAGGGAGCCCAGCTGCCCCTGGCCAGTAAATATGGGGCTGCTTGGACAGGTAGCCCTGGGCAGTGGCAGTGGGGGCTGGCTGGTAGGGCTGTGGGGTGTGGGAGTGGGGCCAGCTGTGGCTCACCTCCTCCAGCTGGCTGTGCACGTGCTGCACAATCAGGTCGATGGCCACTGTGTTCCCGCTCCCTAGGGGTGAAGGAGGAGGGTGAGGTCCAGTCCCTACTCTTCAGGGGAACAGGAGGGAGGATAATGTCTGGCTGTGCCCCCCATCCCCGCCTCCCTGCCAGATGGGCCTGCAGGCTGACCCCGGGGCACCACGATGTCTGCCACACGCATGGTGGGCTGGATATACTGGTCGAAGGCGGGCTTCACAAACTTATTGTACTGCTTGATGACGCCCTCGATGTCCCGGCCCCGCTCGCTGATGTCACGGCGCAGTCGCCGCACGAGGCGTATGTCAGAGTCCGTGTCCACAAAGATCTTCATGTCCAGGAGCTATGGAGGGTAGGTGCAGTGAGCAGCTGAGGGCCAACACTGGCAGGGCAGCACAGGCCACAGGGGATGGCCTCTGGCAGAGACCCTGGCTTGGGTGTGGGCCCAGGAGCGGACAAGGCCCTCAGGGCTCCTCTGGGGTGGGGAGGGTGTGGTGTGGCTGAATGTGTGTCTGGTGTGCATCATGCGTGGAGTGTGTGTGTATGCACAGCAGGCAGTGGGGTTCCCAGGGCCTGAGCAAACTCACACTCGGGACCAGCACAAGCAGCAAGGCCTAGGGCAGAGCCAAACATGCAAAGACCTCGCTCAGAGCAGGGAAGGAGCCATCCGCAGCCTGGCTGGAGGGTGTCACCTGCAGGGCAGCTGCCCAGAGGACAGGATGCCTTTGCGGACAGCGCCCACATGGGAGGCTAGTTCCCTCCCAGGTAAGAACACACATGTGCGCACACACACGTGAACCTATCCCACACAAATGTGGCTCTGACCTTGGCAGCCACGTGACGCAAAGGGGCTGTGTGAGATTCAGGAGACAAGGCAGCTCACCCAACCCTGGGCCTCAGCACAGGACGGGAACTGGGATGGAAGCATGCTTAAGGCCAGTCCTGCAGGAGGACCCGGGTCGTCCACCTGGAGCCTGTTCTCACCTCCAGCAGCGTCTTGTCAGCAAAGGCCATGATTCCCTCGAAGATGATGACATTTGCACCGTACAGAGTTTTCTGCAAAGGAACCGTGTGTGTCAAAGCAAATCGGCCTGGGGCCCCTGCGCCAGCCCAGTGCAGCTGAGCCCACGGCCTACCCAGTCCTTCTTCCGGCTGTGGGTGGTGAAGTCATAGATGGGCACCTTGACGCTCTTGCCCTGCTTGAGCTTCTTGAGCGTGGAGATGATGAGGTCGAAGTCAAAGGCATCTGGGTGGTCAAAGTTGAAGTTGTTGTGGGCAGCCTGCTCCTGCTGCTGCCTGGTGAGCACCTGCGGTGGAGGGGAGGGGAGGAGCTGGGGGCAGCTGCAGGCTCAGGCCCCAGGCCAGGGCGGGGGCCACGAGCCTCCCAGAGGCAGCCTGCACCACAGGGCACCCGCACCTTATAGAAGGAGTCCATGGACAGCAAGACCACCCAGGGCACATCCAGGGCCTCAATGATCATTCTGGCCACGGTGGTCTTCCCAGAGGCACTGCCACCTCCCAGACCTGTGGGTGGGGTGGAGACCCTGAGCACAGTGGCCCAGCCCAGCTCACAGATGAGTCCCAGTGGTGCCCGCCACTCCCACACAGCCTCTTCTGACCTGGACCGAGGGGCCCAAGCAGTGCTAGTCACAAGACACCAGCACAGGCGTTGGACATTGAGGTGGGTCCCACCCCTCTACTCGGGGGTCCCACCAGATGGTAGCTTTGGCCCACCCTTCCTGCCACAGCCATGCTCACCAATGGCAAAGGCCTCCTTGGACTGGGTACCATGCTCGTTGTACCATGGCGGCCGCCCTGCTGTGTAGATGGTGCGCTTGCTCGTGCGCAGGAGGGGCGGCTCAGACTTGCACTGGCTGGTGGTACGCTTCCTCGGTGAGCGCCCCGCGCCCACAGGTGGAAGCAGCCTGTCCAGGGACTCCGCGTTGCTGCTGTGGGGAAGGGGGACACGGTCGTCTTGGCCCAGGGCCATCAGCCCCCAGCCACCCCACATCAGGACTAGTGCGACTAGTCCATGTGGTGCCCCTATGCACGCACGTAGGCATGGTGAAAATGAGCAGACTTGTGTAGGGGTACAGCACACCCGGCTGCAGCCCATCCATCCAGGGGACAGCGGGGGACACCAGGGGAGCACTGTCCTGGCCCAGCTCTTCCTCCCACGTGGAATGGGCATCAGGGAGATGGGAGGTGGTCACGCCAAGGACAGTCAAGACCCATCAAGGACTGTGTTCCTTCCCCTGACACACTCGGGGCAGCCCTCTCCTTTTGTGAGACCCAGTCCCTGCCATCCTTCTGGGCACAGAGGGAAGGGCTCCAGAGAGAGAGGATGGAGCAGGAGGGAGACCCAGGGCACCGTGCCAAGTACAGGGAAGAGGGTGGAAAGGCTGCACTTGAGGTGGGGTGGAAACCTGACCTGGGGGAGGGAGGCAGACCCCACTGGGGCCTTTTCCAGTGAGCAGAGCTGTGCTGACTTCTTGGCAGATTTATACCCCAAAGGGGCATGGACATGATGGTTGGCTCGAGGCCCCAAGGCCTGAGGGGACAACAGGGGAGGCTCAGGTTGTCAGCCTGGCCGAGCGATCAGACGGGAGACAGACTTGGACACAGAGGCCCGTGTGAAGGTGGCCCTAGGCACAGGACCAGCTTAGGGAGAAGGCGCTTCAAGTCACTGCCTGAGAGAGCAAGTGGACTGCTCACAGCGTCAGCTTGCAGACCTGCCCCAGAGACGCCGAAAACAGGCTGACAATCCAGGCAAGGAACCAGGGCACTCTGGACAACCCGGGTAGGACATGTCCACCTGCAGCCAGAGCCCAGTGATGGATGTTGCTCAGATACGGGTCAAAGCCTGAGAAGGAGCCACACACTGAAGACGTCCTCGATGTGCCATCAGGTGAGAAGGCAGAGTGCCACGAGCCATAAAGGCCAGCACACGCCTGTCAGGTGGAAGCACAGACAGCAAGCTCCGGCCTCAGACACCAAGGTCAGGGGCAAGGACTTCAGGTGTGTGTGTTTTATGAGCACATGCCCCTTCATGATCAAAAACCAAACCAACCCTTGGTCTGTCCCTGAAGCTCGCCGTCACTGCTATAGCCTGCCATCGTGGCCAGGATGTGGCCAGGTACAGGGCGCTGTGAAACTGGCCTTGGGGAGATGTCCCCAGGAGTGCAGGGCCGTCTGGCTCACTTCAGGATAACCTAGCATTCCCCTGGCATTCCCAGCTGTGTGGCTCCCAGTGCACCCAGTGTTGCCAAGAGGCAGGAGGACAACGTCTGTGCCCACGTGTATATGGAGGGGGAGGCGGGGAGAGGAATTAGCTCAGGGCTAACACGTGATGAGTCACACCAGCGGCTTCCAGGGCACAGAGGGCCCTGTCAGCACAACTGAAGCAGCTGAGAACCGTCAGCTGGATGTGACAGGAGGTGCAGCGTTGTCCCAGGGGACACAGAGCGCCGGGCTGCCTTGGTGCTCTGTCATCTGGATGGTGTGGGTGGGGAGCAAGCCCGGGTTCCCTGGCCTCTGCCCCCAGTGTCGCCTCTGCGGCTCTGAGGAAGCAATTACGACGCGTCTGTGGAGCTGAGCACAGAGCATACAGCAGGACACCCAGGTGACGGGGCAGGGCTGGCTTGCCCGGTGTCACACTCCTCCAAGCTGGATGTCTCCAGACCCTGGTCAGAGGGCACCGCTGGCCATTCTGCTAGCTGCGCTTGGCCCCCAGCAGTGAGCACAGGGCCTTAGGGCTCAAATATAGCTGCCCCCAACCTGCGAGCAACCCCCAGACCCTGGAGGTGACCTATGGCCCGTAGCTGGGGAGAGGAGCTCCACATGCCCCCAGAGGAAAAAAAGTCCAGTCTGTGCCTTCTACTTGAAAAGGAAATGCCAACACAGAAACCTGGGTTTGCAGAGGGGCAGAGAGGCTCTGCCAACAGACCAGACATCGTGCCGAGCAGGCTCTGGGACAGACAGGCCGCCTTGCGGGACCGGCGTGGGACAGGAGGCCTGGGCGAGTGCTACTACCGTCCCCCCACTTTTCCCTCCAAGCTGGGGCCCCAGCAGGAGCATCACCTTTCTCGGTGACTGACCCTCATCCCACTGAGGTGACGATGACCGCCACCACCACTGCTCCCGAGGCCTGCGGTACTGACAGCCTGGGAGGGATGCCTTCTCAGGGAAGAGCTGAAGGTAAGCAGGGGTGACCTTGCCAGAAAGCCGCCCACCGAGGGCTGGCAATGGGTCTGAATAGCATCCAGCCGGCAGCCAAGTCAGGCCCCACCACCTCCCCAAGTGCCAGGCTCTCCATTCACTGCACCCTCCAGAGCAGGCCTCTCCCCACTTTGGCAAGAAAACAACCTTTGATTTGGAAAGTCATGCAAGGCCTCACCTGCCTGCTCTCAGATGTCAGGGTGCTGCCATCCGCAAGGACTAAAGGCAATGTCAACCCAAGGGATTACAAACCATAATGGACAAAGGTCAGCCGATAACTGAGAGCCCCAAGCAAAGCTGACATTTGCAGGTGGCAGGCCTGCCTAGCTCCCTGGCCTGTCTGCCCTGGTGTCTACCAGACAGTGCACGGGGCTGGGGGTAGCCGAGACACAGTGAAAAAAGGAATCCTCACCGGAAGACGGCAGGCCTACCACTCACCTGCCTTCTGCTCCAAGGGTCCAGCACCCTGACACCCGGATGCCAGGGTAAGCTGGGGGGCTGCTCATGGCCAGGACACGAGGGAGACTGGGATGGCAGGATGACCCCAGGTGTGTGCAGGGGTGTCCCTGCACTGCCTCTTAGGCTCCCAGCAGTCCCTCAGGACAGCTCAGGAGCCCCCTGAGCTGCCCCTCCATGGGTGGGCAACACAACCAGTGCGGAGCTGCAGTGAGGTCCGAGCCCTGATGGGAGAGGCTGCCCACTGGGAGTCGGGGGGCCAACGGGTGAGAGGCCCCAAGAGAAGCAACAACACTCACCACCAGCCTCAGGGGCCGAGGCCACAGGCATAAGAGGATCACCAGCTTGGGGCTGTGCACTGGCCTGATATTAATAGCACTGACCCTGCCGAGGAGAACAGCCAGGCAGACTCAGGCCAGCATCAGGGTGAGCTGCCCCTCCTGCGCTCAGGCTGGCATGCTGCCCAGCCAGGGCTGGCTAAGGAACCCCATCCGGAACACCCTGGAGAAAGTCCCAGACCCCACCTCCCAGGGGCCGCAGGGCGCAGGGCCCCCAGCCCCAAGACAGGGAAAGCAAAGGTGTCTTTAGGCTGAGCTATCAGCACAAAGCCGAGCTAAGCGCCCCACCCCTGCCCCAGGTGCCTCCTGAAAGCATAAACAACCTGAAACTCTACCCCCCTGAGGCCTCCTCCAAGAATAACTGCCCCCTCCCCCAGGAAGGCTCCAGCACATCCCTCAAGGCCACCATCAGTGCTCAGTGCTTAACTAGGGTCACAGCCACGCCCCAGGCCAGCAGTAGGAGGAAAAGCAGGCCCTCTGGTGTGTGGCCGCAGTATTCACTCACATCCCAGGTCCCCAGCCTCCTCCCTGTGATTTAATGCAGTCCATACATCAGCTTTTCTACTCTGTTTCAGGGCTCAGAGGAAGCCCCTTCTGGGCACCACCTTGGGGTAACAGGTCTGCCCCCACCCACCAGGAGCTGCTCCCTCCCGCCCCCACCCTACCTGCCCTGCTCAGTCTCAGGGCTGCAGAGGGGGCCCTGAGCCCCATCCTGCTTTAGGAGAATTTCCTGGGCGAGTGAGTAAAAGAAGTCAGAGGAGAGAGCAGCTGGCCCACTGGGGCCTGGTCTGGGGGTAGGTGGCCCAGACAAGCTCAGGAACAGAAATCTGGGCAGACAGAACTGGGGCCGGGGGGCTGCAGTCCTGAAGGGGTACAGAAGGCTCCAGGGACTTGCAGTCACCACTCCTCCCACTGGGAATCCCCCTACAGGACCCTCTCCTTCCCGCTGCTTTGAGCAAGTAGGCCAGCTTCCTTCCACTAGCCCAGTGGCAGCTCCCAGACCTGTGTCCACCTGGACCCCACCAGAGACAGCCCAAAGGGTGCTCACTAGTCCACCAGCACCTCCAGTGCAAAGGGAAAGTCAGTCCCTTCCGGAAGGCCAGGCGCACAAGAAGCCTTCATGCAGACCACAGAAGGCAAAGTGGAGCCGAGGTCAGGCGAGAGCCTCAGTGCGGAGGCACCTGCACAGACACCCAGACAAGGAAGGGAGGCAGCTCTGGTACCTTCACCAAGGGGTTGGGGGGCAGGGGGGTGTGCAGGGACTGCGTCAGGGTGGAGAGGTGTGTAGGGCTGTGCAGGAACTGCGGGGGGAGGGGAGCACGTGCTTGAGGAATATCCCAGAGAAGAGAAGGCAGGGTGTAATGAGAAATTCCCCGAGATGTCCAGAAGCTTCAGGGCCACTCCATGAGGCTCTGTGGGAGAATGTGCTAGTCTGTGCTTACTGCCCACAGGCCCTGGCTCCCCTCCTGTCGCCTGGGGACCACGCTTTTAGGAGGAAGACCACTGTCACCCTGGCCCTGCCAGGGGCACCTAGGTCCACTACTCCATCTGTGCACCAGGCAGGGCCGCCAGCCGCTGCCAACTGGTGTCTGCAGAGGGCGCTCTTTTCAAGAGTTTATCTGGTCTCCGACACATCAGATTCTCTGGAACTAACAAGTGTCACAGATTCAGGTCCCTCATCTCCCACCCTGTCATCCGAGCCAGGATCTCAGTCACTGCTGACCAGGAGGCTGTGAGCCTGGAGGGACACCAGAGGCTCCTTCAGGCGCAGGGGGCCTGAGACCCTCTCCCTGCTTGCCCAGCAGCTCTGCTGGCAGCTCCAAGTCCTGAGCAGTCCAAGCCATGGCACTTTGGCACTTTCCAGACACACCGCCAGGCTGAAAAGTTTTTCTTTGGACCCAGCCTGTGGCCAGCGCTGGGTCAGGCGGGGAGGGGGGGTGGGGCGGTGTTCAGACCCGGAAGTGAAGAGCCAGCCCTCCCCTGAGCGCTGCTCTGCCTCCTGGGTCCGGGCCCCAGAGGCTGAGCGGGAGTTGCCTCCCCAGCCAGGGGACAGAACTCCGCCTCTCCGCCACAATGTCCCCTCCTGCAAAGTCCCCAGAGCCGCGACTGTCCGGGTGCCTAGGCGGGAACTGGAAGACACCGTGCCCCGCACCACCCAGCATCACGACCTCTGGCCTCAGCTGGGAGGCCGAGTCTGTATGGGTCCTGGAACGAACTGACCACCTGGGAGCATCCGGCAGGCTAACAGTCCAGCCCAGTGCTCGTAGGCCCGGCGCCGCGTCGGCTCGGGACAGAACGAGCCCCCATACGGGCCCTGCCCGCGGCAGTCCATGAGGGCCCTCCCCCGCCAGGCCACGGGGACCGGCCACGGGGAACGCTGGCTGGTCCAGGCCCGGATCCCTGGGCCGCTCCTCCCACGGAACACGAGGGGCGCGCCGCGCCTACCGGTCCTCGCACGTGGTCTCGGTCTTCCCCTCCGGCCGGTCTGGCCCGTCTCCAGCCGCGAGGGGCGGCGGCGCCGGTCTGGGGGCGTCGGCCGAGGCCGGGGGCGCAGCCATGAGCTCGGGGGCCTCTCCGCGGGAGGGGTGGGGCGGGGCTTGGGGGACGGCCGCTCAGGCTGTCGGGAGCTATGGTTCAGGGCCTGGCGCCGCGCGCCCTCCAGCGCGCTCCGCGGACTACAAGTCCCACCAGGCCGCGCGCGCCCCGCAAACTACAAGCCTCACGAGGCCTTGCGGCGGGTGTGCAGGTAAGGACCCCAGCCCACGCTTTACCACAAACTCGGCTACACAAAACCGCTGAAAAAAAATCAATAAACATTTATTTGATACAGTTATTTTTAATACATACAGTTGATGGCCCGCCCCGGGCCACTCCCGGGACCGGGGCGGGGACGAGGACCAGGGACAGATGGTCACAAGGCGGGCAGGGCCCGAGCTCACCGTCAAAAACATCTTGCAAATAAACACTTTGTAGATAGAATATATATGTATATATATGGTTACAAGTGATAGCTGGAACCTCTCTTTCAAAATGCACTTAATACGGAGAACTGGCATTAAAAAACCCAAACCAAGAAACCCAAAGTACAGGCAGGAGGTGCTGGCTCCCCCAGAACCCCAGGCCTTCAGGACAGCTGCCTGGAGCCCACGGAGGACAACACACAGGGACTCTGTGGGTCAGGGTGCACCCATTCTTTCCCTTCCAAACCAGAGGGACAGGAGGGGGCTATGGCCGGGAGGGCCATCAGTCACACCAGGGGACACTCATCTGCCCTTGCATGAGCAAAAAAAAGTGCATCCTATTTTGTGTGAAGTTTCGGTCCCTTGAGTCAACCCTTTCCTGTTCTCAGGGCAAGGGGGGTGGGCTGGGCCAGAGGTAGATCTTTAGAAAGGGACCTGGCATTGTGCCCTGGGCCTGGGGTCTCAGGCAGGGTCCATGCCCACCACACGGAGGGGGTTGTCTGCCACTGGGTCCCTCTCACTGAAGGTGTCAATCAAGGCTAGGTGACTACCTGGTTGCACTCCCATCAGAATGCGATGTAGACAGATTCCACCAAGCCACCAAGGGCTCCACTGCCGTGGGAGGAGGGCTCAACAGACCAGCTTGTCACTGCCACCCACCAAGCCAGAGCATGGACCAGCAGGGAGGGAAAGAGGAGAAAGGGGCCCCCACCCAGCAGTCCCCACACCTTAAAGACAAAGAAGGGGGTTAAAGTGCTAAACATCAAGTTACCCAGGACCCCACTTCTTCCCACACGTCCGGTGAGGTTCCCACATCAGAGATCGCACGTGGATGGCAGGGGTGACAGTGAAAGTAATCCCCCAACCAAAACCAGCCCCCACTCCCCAAGGGCCAAGTACCTGAGAGGCCGGCCAGGCGGCCATCCCCTGCCGAGGTGCTGAGGTCCAACCTCTTCCCACCATCGATGACAAGGACAAAGTGCAGGTGGGGCCCCACCAGCGCCTATTCCCTGGCACCCTCCCACAGCTGCCCCTCTGGTGGCTGCCCACCCACCTCTACCTCCACCAGCCATACACCAGCGACACCCAGGAATACAGGAAGGAAAGCCCTCCTGCCTGAAGCTGTACTGCCTGCCTCAATATTTGATGCTGGATTTCCTGCCCCTGCCCAGGCCTCTACCTGCCGATCAGATCAGGTGTGTGTGAGTTGGGGGAGTCCACATTTCCACATCCCCTCCCTAGCACACAAGCCAGGACTGCCCAGGGTCAGAGCACTCCGGTCAAGCGAAGAAGCTAGAAACAGGCAGTATAGCGCCTCAGCCCCCAAGCCTCCTGGCAGCCGTCTCCCTGGTGCAGGGTGAGGAGAACTGAGCCCACACTGGACCCTCCTCTCCAGGGGTGGGATGGGGACAGGAGCCCAGGGGCAGGCATGCCCAGTTAGCACTGCCTCCCTGAGCAGGGGAGGGACCCCAGCCCAGCCCCTAGATCCACCGTCGGCACCAGGAAACCCTTAGCACCAAAATGTTAGATTGTGGTGAGTTTTTGTATAAAAAACAGAATTAAAAAAAAGGTTTGTTACTTGTCACAGCAACGAGACTGGCATCCACTACACCCAGGAGACACACGCACACAAGCAAATATCAAAATTCACATCATCCAGGATCGGCAAGGCCAAGCCCTCAGCCCACCCCCACCCCCCAGTAGAAAACAGCCTCCGTCAAAACCTACAGCTCTGAAACCCTCCCTGCCCCACCAATGCCACGGCGGGAAGATGTGGCTGCATCCTCAGTGCCCTGGACTCCACTTGACCCAACCTACAGACCTCACTGTCCTCAGGGCACCGAAGGGAGCCAAGACAGAGCCCTGATGCTGCCAACTTATGTGACCTCGGCCAAGTTCCCACCCTGGCCTTCGGCTCTCACATCAAAAGGCCACACAACCAGAAATGAAAGAGCAGGTAAAAAGGAGGAAGGAGGCTTCCACGGGAGCTTGGCCATGGGTCAACCCAGGCCAGCAGACTGAGGCTGCTTCCCACAGTGGTCACTACTTAAGCCAGGCCCCAGGTCCCCACTCCACAGGCCTATGGGCCCCAGGTGACCCTGGAACCCAGACTGGCCCTCCCTAAATCCATTGGGCTATGTGATCTAGGCCAGTGGCATTAGCAAAGCTGGAGGCTGAGGCCAGAGCTCGCTTCACACAGTCCCTCAGCCCTGCTCAGCAGTTCTGCGATGGCAGAAGAGCCTCTGCTGGCCTCAAGCAGAGAGCACTACTGGAGACTGTGGAGCAAGACAGCTTCCCCCATCACGATGGACACAGGCCAGTGGGGCAGGGGCCTGAGCACAGCAGGGGTTGCACAGCAAGGGAGGGTGGGCCTAGAGAGGTAGAGCGCAGAAGTGCAGGAACCAGAAGGCAGCGGGGCACGGGTGGGGTGGGCCATCAGGTCAGCACGGTAGTTGTCAGACTTGGGGTCTGTCCTGGGAGGTAGCTGGGGGTGCTGGGGTTCCAGTGTTGGGTCAAGAGGCGAGGCCGCTCACGTATCCTCATCAGCCCAGAACAACGGGCTACCCAGGGACCCCCTGAGCCTTGGACTCAAAGCAGATGGGGCATAGAGCTCATGTGCCAAGGGCCAGAAGGCCATATGCCTGCTCTGCAGTACCCACATCTGAAGCCCAGGCTGTAGCCCTTCCCCCACCGCCCGTGATGGTCCCTCCAGACTATTGCACTCCCAGCTGCCCGGCCCTCCTGGGAGCCCCAGCCCAGGGCATCCTGCGGCAGCCTGCATGGGAAGGGGCTACCTTCAGGGAGGAGAGGACTGCCCACCGTTGCTGAACAGACAAACAGGTGGGGTAGGGGTGGAGACCTGGAGGGCAGGAGGCTCTGGTGCCCCACCCCAGACACAGGGGCCGGGCCAGTGTGGGGGCCGGGCCCCACCCACCTGCCAGGCTCCAAGCTCACTTCTCAGGTGCCTTGCCGGCTCCCACCTTCCGGCCAGTGGAGCCCCGGGCCCCCTTGTCTCTGCCTGCTGGGGGCCAGTCGTCTTGGTGGGGAGGCGTCCCGGGGGCCGGCTCCTCGGAGGGCCGCTCTTTGGGCTTGCGGCCCCGCTTCTTCCCGCTGGCTGGACTCTTCTCTTTCCTGGGCACAGGGGAGTCCACGCCCTTGTGTCTGGGAGGCGGGTCTGCCGAAGTGCGGAACCAGTTCTGAGGAAAGAAGCAGCAGTGGAGACCCTGGGGTCTGGGACACTGCAAGGCAGAACAGAGGGACCCTAGGGTCTTGGGCACCCAAGATTCCAGGGAAGCCACTCTGAAGAGAAACCAGAAGCTTCCTCAACAGTGGCAACTTGCTCAAGCAAAGGCAACAAGAGCTGTCATCCCGACCCCCTCCTCTGCCCCTCCACGGGGCCAGTCCATCCAGCCGCACCTCCGCATGGGTCTTGAGGATGTGGTACTTGACGCCGCTCTCGGAGCTGAATTCCTTGGGACACAGCAGACAGCAGTACTTCCCCACCAGGTGGTCCCCCTGTAAGGCACATGGCAGTCCAACCCCCAGAGGTTGGCCCCCACCCTGGCCCTTGGAGGACCAGAAGTTCCCAGATGCAGCCGGGGCCCCCACACTTGTGAGGTTTGTCTGGATGGGTGCCCACTGGGCAGGCTTCACAGACCTACGAGGCTGCTGTGACAGGACCACCAAGGTGCCCTAGCTGCAGGAGAGAGCACAGCGAGGGTGGCAGGAGGCAGGTGCTCCAGGGAAGGGTCACACCCCACTGCCGAGGGTGTCAGCCCCAACCCTGGGTTGACCACCCACCTGTATCAGCACAGATGAAGAGCCCATAAACAGGACCAACCACGACTGACTGACTTACGGCTGGGCTGAGGCTGGGGGGAGAGTGTCCTGGGCTGCGCTGGCCCTGGACCCCAAAGGGTCAGGGGGACACACAGGATGTATGGGACCCTGGGGAGCAGCTGGGAGCACCGAGCACACAGATGAGGGGAGGGCCTGGGCACTGACCTTGCTGCAGCTGGCCAGGTGGGCCTTGAGGCCGGACACGCTGGAGTAGATGGCTTCACAGCACTGGGGGTGGGAGGTGACTGTGGGGCGGGCTCTCCAGCCTGAGCCCACTGCCCACTGTGCACCCCTTGCTCAGCCCAGGGGACCTGGGGCCCATCTGAGGCAGGTGGGTGGGTGTGATCCCAGAAGTCAGAGGGTGTGACAGGCTGAGCTGCTAGGGCTGAGGTCAAGGCCTCTGCCTAGGAAACTCGGGCCACACGGAAGTCTCCCCCAAGGCCAGCCCTGGGCCCTCTGTCCTGAGTCCCAGAGCTCCCACGCCTGCCCAGCCTGCCCAGCTCACATCGTTGGGGCAGTTGACGTGGCCTTTCTCCTTGACCTCATTCTTCCATGCCTCCAGCAGCTCGGGGTTCAGCACGGGAAGGCCTGGCCGTGTGTAGTTGAGCTACAGACACAGCAGTTGACAGGGTGAGCTGGAGGTGACCCAGACATTCCCCTCCACAGATGGGAGGTCTGCACCCAGGAGGCGGGTGGACTGCCCAGGTTCCTCCCGGGGGCCTTACGCTCAGAGACAGGGAGGAGGGCTCACCCGTGCAGTCTCAGGCACCAGGTCATCCTTCATCCGCCGCTTGGTCCAGTCTCGGGCCAGCTCGTCCTCTGCGATCTCCTGCAGGTGGAACACAGCGACCTGGGCCGATGTGCGGCGGATACGGCCGCTGGGAGTCCGCTCCACACCCAGTGGGTCCTCAGCCTCAGAAGCCTTGTCGGAGGGCTCCTCAGGGGGCTGTGGAGGGGGAGGCTGGGTGAGCTGGTGAGTCACATGGCATGTGCCACACAGAGAACACAGGAGAAAGCAGGCTGGGGACACAGACGCCCGTCACAGGTTCATTCCCCCGACACACCAGTCCCCCAGAAGGGAAGAGGGAGCCCACAGGGCAGGTGCCTGAGGAACGAGCGCCCAGGCTGTGGCCACTCACCGGGGCTGTGTGCTCTGAGCGCACGTGGTAGTCATGACCTGCTTTGGAGCGGTAGGGCTTGCCACAGTGGGTGCAGGGGAAGGACGGGGTCTCCACTTCGCAGGGCGGCTTTCCACAGCGTCGCTGATGGTACTGGTAGCCCATGAGACTAGAGAAGGCAGCCCCGCAGCCCTGGAGGTCCGAGGGGCAGGTGAGTGTAGCGAGCAGCCGGACCACATCCACCTGGCGTCCACACCTGCAGGCCCACTCACCTCTTGGGGGCAGCGCAATCGGCCCATCTGCTTCAGCACCTTTCGCAGCCGCTCCCGCTCCTCCTGCTCGCTCCCCTCCGAGGCCTCGGCATCAGAGGGCTGAGGGGCAGGCCAGCCTCAGTGCCCCTGCCACCATGGGGCCCGCCCCTGCCCAGGGCCACAGATGTCCCTAGTCAGGCACGGGAGCCACTAAGCTGTGCCAGTGAGGCCAGTGGTCAGAGCCAGGCAGGTGGGGGGAAGGAGACCCGCAGCCAGTGCACAGCATGGACGGCAGCTGGGCCCGGGAATACCTTGGTGCTATGCTCAGCCATGGTGTGGTAGTTGAGGCCGGCCTTGGACTTGAACTGCTTCCGGCAGTGCTGACACTTCAGTGCATCCTGCAGCTGCAGATGGGCATGTTGGTGAGAGGTCGGTTCTGGGGTGCCTCCCCTCCCGAGCCAGGGGGCAGCCCTACCTTCTGACACACTTCCATGTGCTTCTTAAGCCCCACGAGGGTCTTGCGGGTGACCACATTGCAGGTGGGGCAGACAGCCTCCCCCCGTTCGTGGATGGCCCGTTGCCACTGCTCCTCGGGGCCACCTGCAGGGCAAGGCCAGGGCCTCAGGTGAGGGGCAGGAGCTCCCAGATGACCTTAACACCAAGCACAGAACCCAAAGCCCACACTCTGTCCCCGTCCCCATGGTTCAGGACTGCCCCCATTGTCAAGACTTGGCCTGTGCCTCCCAACTCAGCAGCCCCTACCTGCGGCTGGGTGGGTCATAGGAGCTGGCACCTCCTTGCTGACAGCGCTGGTGGGGGCTGGCCCCTTTTTCCGCGTGTCTTCAGGGCCTGGGCCCTCCTGCTTCTTGGCCCGATGGATGCGGGCTTTGTCTTCTGCCTTGGCCAGTCCTGTGCGCACAGGCAGGGAAGGTAGGTGTCACCTGAGGGTGTGGCCACAGCGTGTGTCCGGCCCCGAGGGTGCCTGGCTAGTCTAGGCCTCACCTTTGAGTCCAAAAGTCCCTGAGATGGACGGCTGCTCACCCGTAAACTTCTTGGGTGTTTTCTGTTTCCTTCCTGACTCAGGAGAGAGAAAACAGAGGCCAAGGCTCTGGTTAAATAACCATTGGTTAGGTTAGGCCGGCTCACTACTGGCCTCACCCTGGCCGCTGCCTCCCAATCCCATCTTACTGTGCTTTACGCGCTCTGCACCCTCCTCAGGCGGGGACCCGGGGCCTGGAGCCCTCGGCACCTCCTTGCCCCCTGAGGGCCTGCTGCCCAGAGAAAGGGGGCTGCTGCTGGGGTCTGTGCTCAGCTGGAAGGCCGAGCTCTGCTCTGGGGTGGCCGGGCCGTACTCTCCGTTCTCTGGCCTCGCATGCTTGGGTGGGATGGGGCAGGTGTCCAGGCCATCCGCAGTCCTGCAGGGAGCAGGGAGTAAAGACAGGAGGGCCTGCTCTGGGCCCTGTTACCCCTGGACTGCCCTGGGGACACCCAGTCCCAACCTGGCAGGAGCCCCCATACCTTTTCTTACCGCTGCTCCTCCCTGCAGCCCGAGGAGCTTTGTTCTCAGACTTGGTCAGCAGCACCACCTTGCAAGGTGGTGTGTGTCTGCTGATGGCAATGGGCCTGCTGACCGTCACTGGCTTACTGACCACGATGGGCCTGCTGACCGTCACTGGCTTCGCAACTGGCACGGGTTTTGTAACTGTTACAAGCTTTGTCATCGGCACCGACTTGTTGATAGTCACTGGTTTGGTGACTGGCACCGGTTTGTTGACTGTCACTGGCTTGGCAATTGGTACAGATTTGGTGACTGGTATAGACTTGTTGACTTGTACGGGCCTAGTGACCGGGACAGCTTTAGTGACTGGCACGGGCCTGCTGATCGTCACTGGTTTGGTGACTGGCACGGGTCGGCTGACCGTCACTGGTTTGGAGACTGGCACGGGCCGGCTGACTGTCACTGGCTTGCTGATGCCAATGGGCTTGCTGATAGTGACCGGTTTGCTTACTCCAATGGGCTTGCTAACCCCAACCGGCCGACTGACAGTGACTGGCCGGCTGACTGGCCCAGGCTTGGGGGCAGGCAGGGGTCGGTCCATGTGGTTCCAAATCCGGTGCTTCTCCAGCTGGGTCTTGGAGGTGAATGCAGCCTCACAGAAGGGGCAGGGAAAGGTCAGCCTTTCTGAGATGGCACCCTGGTGGAGAGGGCAGACATGGACACTCCCAAGCCAACAGCCAGGGCAGGGTGGGCCCCAGGCTTCCCCTTCCCCAGGCTGCAGTCCCTTACCCCTTGGCACCGCTGGTAGTGGTACTTGAGCCCGTAGATGCTAGGGAATTCCAGCCAGCACCCGGCATTTGGACACTTTACCCTTGAGTGCGCCTTGAACTCGTCTTTCCATTGGTTCATCAGGGAGAGCTAGGTGTGGGAAAGGCCAGGCTGCTGACTCTGCAGCCACCCAGGCCTCTACCAGCCAGCCCCAGACTCATTACTGTCCCTAGGCCTGCAGGACTCCCACATGTGGTCCACTGGGCCCCGTCTCGAAGCCCTCGCGCACAGAGCAGCAGGCAGATGTGGGCAGATGGCTCAGCGCTAGACCCACAGCAGGCAAGCCCGGCAAGGCAGTGGGCTTCCAGGCACACCTTGCAAGAGCCCACCCAGCCCTTGGGGAGCTCACAGGAATGTCTCGGAGTGCCTGATTCTCAGCTTTTGGACGCCCCTTTTTCTTCCCTTCCGTCCTGTCGCCAGCTGGACTTTCCAGGTCAAAGCAGAGTGCGGCCTGGCTGGGCACCGTCTGCCCAGCCCGGACCACTGGCAGCCCTGCAGCACACGACACATCAAGCCTCAGAGAATGCATTCCCCACAGCCTCATCTGCCAGCCGGGGGGGCTGGTCCTGCCTGGAATGAGCCTCATGTCCCCTGCACTCATGGAGACAGGGAGGCAGGAGGCTGTGGTCCGCTTTGGTCAAGAACCCTGGGCCCCGGCTGCTCCCTCCCCAGGAAGCCTCTCAGGAGGCCAGGCTGGGCACCCAGGAGCCTGACATCCGGGGAGGCCTACACCCAGCACTGGCCACCCAGGACCACTGGCCGCCTCCTCTTACCCAGCTTTGGGGGCTCATGGAGCACAGGAAGTCGGACCTCGTTCCGGCTGCCATCCTTCCCAGGCCCACTCCTGCTGGATCCTGGGACCCGGCGGCCTCCTCCAACACAAAAGGGATCAGTCATCTCTGCAGAGCAAGTGGACAGACCCGCCGGGCCCACTCAGGACCTGAAAATGGGCTTCCCTTGATCCCACCCCCGGAAAGGCCCACACTCTGGCCTGAGGAGGGGGAGCCTGCTGGCCTGTGCTTTTAGTCACAAGGGAAAGGTTGGGGGTGGGGGGGGATTAGTTCTCTTTTAAGGGAGGGGCTGCCCAGCCAAAGTCTCCCTGGATGGCCAGGAGACATCATCAGCTTGGAACAATCTAGCCCTGTCCTGAGACCCTCACCTGCTCCAGAGGGCTCCCTGTCTCCAGACACATCACCCCAGACAGCCCCAGGGAAGGGAGGTCGAGGACACCCCTCGGAGGCCAGTTATGACACCAGTGTGGCTGCAGGTCACAGCTGTGCTGGCCTGGCACCTAGGAACACCTTCCCCCACAGCCCCGCCCAGACCCAAGGCCATGCTTGGGACCTGAGCCGACACCCTTGCATTCTTCTCCCCAGGACAAACAGCCAAGGTGGGAGCTAAGGGCCCCCACCCTCCCTAGCTGCACACATACCTTCTCCAGTCCCTGTGCCAGCAGAACTGCCCTCCCGGAGCCTCTGCTCCACCTTGTTTCCAGCCGCAGCCCCTCCAACCAGATGGACGCCTCATGCTGGACCCCTCCATCACTCCTCACCTGACTGGCCTCCTCGCCTCCACCCTCAAGAAATGCTGTCTCCAACCTACAGGCCCACCAGCCCCACTCCAGAGACCACAGACTCTGAAAGCTGGAGCGACTCTGAGTCCAGCCCAGTGGGTCCTCCCACAGGGACTCTCAAGGCCACAGAAGGTGGTAGGGGTGTGTGGGCAAGTGATCCTTCCCCTGATGATTTCTAACTTCTTTTTGTTTTTTTCAGGTCACACCTCATGGCACGTGAGATCTTAGTTCCCCGACCAAGGATGGACCCTGAGCCCCCAGAGTTGGAAGCGTGAAGTCTTAACCACTGGACCACCAGGGAAGTCCCCTCACTAACTTCTATCAGAGGAAAACGGGAGGATCTGCTGTGCCTAGGAGGTTCAGAGGCCCTCTGGGCAGGATGAGGTCAGAGATCAGGGCAGTCACTGCCCATGGCCACAGGGTGGCCTGTATCCAGAGCCTGAGGGAGGCGGGTAAGGGTCCAGAGAGCTCTAAACAAACTTCTCTAGAGTGCTCACACTGATGTTTCCAAGAAGACAACCCAACAGCAGTCACCCCAACCCCACGATGACCCCAGCGGCCAGCGGTGTGGGTACCTGCTGAGCCCGGCCTTTCCAGTCCTCCTCCAGCCTGGGTGGAGAATTCAGAGTTGGGTGGTCGGGGGCCAGAGCTGGCCTAAGAGGCAGAGACCCTCCTTCCATCCAAGGCCTGTGACTCGCGCTCCAGGAGGAGAACAGGCTTCTACCCTCCCTGAGGAGCCAGCAGGGTCGCAGAGGTGGGACCCTCACTGGGATGGAAAGGAGTGCCACGCGCTGACCGCAGGCGACGCTGGAGGCGGGACTGCGGTCCAGGCCGCTCACCCCGGGACCCCGGCCTAGGCCCGGGCGCGCGGATGAGGCCGGCCAGGGGACGCACACCTGGAGGCTTGCCTCGCCACCCACCTGTCACCTGCGGGGGGTGCGGGCCCGTCCTGGCCCCGGAAGGGCCGATCCCGCGAGCCTGGGGGGGGGGCCCAAAGGCAGTGAACCAAAATGGCGACTTTTTCTGGAGAAGGAGGAGGCAGGGACGCGGCGCCGACGCGGGGCGCAGGGCGAGGCGCGGGGGTCCGGGCGCGGCGGGGGCGGCGGGCGGGGGCTCGGGGCCCGGCCCCCCCGATTTGCGCGCGGGGTCAGGGTCGGGGGCGCGGCCGGCGCGGGGGCCGCCCGGGGGCGCGGCCGAGGGTGCGGCGGGGCGCTTACCTGCGGCGCCCAGCAGGCTGGGGCCGGGCGCAGGCAGGGGCCGGGCCGGGCCGGGCCGGGGCGCGGGGCGAGGGGCGCAGGGTCCGGGCGGCGCAGGCTGCGCGCCGCGCTGCGCACATGCGCGCTCCCGCCCCTCCCACCTTTGACAGTTTTACTGTTGGGGGGAGGGGGCGAACTCTCGCGGTATTCCTGCTGCTGCTCGGCGACGGGAGAGACGGGTCGGGGGAGGGGGCCTGTTCGGCCATTCCCTAGCCCCGCTGCCTGTCGGTCCCCTGCGTGGGCTGGGCCGTCAGAGCAAAGTGGCCAGTGACGCCTCCGTCGGCGGTTTTCAGGCACTGGGGTAAACTGAGGCATGGTGGGGCGCTGGGTGCTGTCCCAAACCCAGCACGCACGGATGGAAGCGATTAGGCATCTCTACCACCTGGCCCGGGGAAGGTGTGGCCATAAAGGCCGCGCTCTTCTGGGACCTTGAACTCCTGGCCCCGGGGGGCCATGAGCCTGCCAAGCAGGATCCAGCCTCTTTTCCAATCAGCCCTGTAACCACGTCTGCCTGTGGCCACCCTGGGGAAATGGCCTGGTTCCTGGCAGTGCCGGAGCAGTTTGAGGCCTGTGGGCTTTCCTGGGGTTGCTGATCATCTTCTTGCTAATCTGGGGGGTGGTCCTAGACCAGCCACCAGTGCCTTGCTCCTCTGTGCCCCAGAATTGGGCCCTCCCCGGGGCTGCTGGTATCAGGTCTGGATGTGACAGCGCACCCACCTCACTATGACTTGTAATGAATGAAGTAGAGTAGGGGAGTAGTTTGGAACCGGAGGCACAAGGAGCTCCCCTTTCCCCGAGGCCCTTTCTGCCTCCTCTGCTTGTCCACACTGGAGCAGGTGTGGCTGCACTTGTGGGCAGGGCGCAAAGCTCTTGGGCAGATGTGCATCCTGTTCTCCCAGGGACCCTTTGGAGCTGCTTCTCTCAAGACATGTCCACTCTGGGGCAGAGGCAGGGCGGAGCCCTCTGTGGGGGGGTCAGTCAGTCCTTCGCCTGGAAATCAGAGCTAGAGAAGCCTGGGTGATCCCTCCTTAGTTCACTGTGCCCACCCTGGGGTCATGACCTGCAGGATTTTGCGAGGTAGTCACTGTGTCTGCTCTGATGCATCCAAGGCTATAGCTTTCCCTGTATAAGTCTGCATGTGTGGCATGTCAACCTCTCTGTGTAGGTGTGTCTACGTGACCACGTGTGTCAAGACACCAGGGTGTCAGGGTGTGTCTGTGTCCTATGCTAGGTGGGAAAGATGCCTGTTGTATGTTAGTACCCAAATGGTTGTCCAGGTCTTAGTGAATGTGTGTCCAGGCCACAGGGCAACATGTGATGTTGTGTGTATTGTGTGTGGGGGGTGCACTGTGCCTGGTGTTTTCTGTGTGCTAGGAGGTCACAGGATGTTGGGACCCTGTGTGTCACTGTGTTGTACATCTGGACACAGGTGTCTATATGTCCGTGTTTGTGCCTATGTGTCCAGCTGCAGGGGCCTGTTAGTATTTGTGTGTGCCTGGTTGCTGTGTGGGTACGTATGGGGGCATGTACTGTGACCCGTGTGTTTCTTATGTCAGGGCATTACCTTCTGTGAGGGGCTAAATGGGGACCCCCCCCCAAAAGACAGCCATTTCAGGTCGCTGGAACCAATGAGTGGGACCTTATCTGGAATGAGGGTTTTGCAGACGTGATTAAATTAAGGATCTTGAGATGACAAGATCACCCTGGTTTATCCAGGTGGGTCCTACCTCTCAAGACAAGTGTCCCTGTAGGAGAGAGATTTGATAGAGAGGTGATGGGACCCCAGAATTCAGGATGTAATGGTGTGTCCATGAGCCCAGGGATCCCATGGGGCAGCCCCTAGAAGCTGAGAGAGACAAGGAGGTGTTCTTTTGTGAGTCCTGGAAGGAGTGCTGCCCAAGGATTTCAGACTTGTGGCCTGTAGTACAATGAGAAAGTTCGTTTCTGTTAAGCCTCCTCGTTGTGTCATTTGTTAAGGCAGCCCTAGGAACCTAACACACCTGTGTCTGTGTCTGGGTGCAGCCCACCTGGCAGCCAAGGCAGGCAGGGTCTCGGTTGGGGTGGGACACCACTGCCCCCTAGTGGCCCCAGCTGGAGGCAGGTGCTCAGGGCACCCACTCCTCCCAGGCCCAGGCTTGTGCCCCCTACCAAGGCTCTGAGCAGCACCCCACATGCCTGGATGGTCTCAGTCAGACACCACACTCCGGGCACTTGAGAACCAAGTTTATTTCTGATTCTTTTGTCAGAATATAAAAACGCAAAACAAGGAAGACAAGACAGGAGCACAGTGAGGTTGAGGGGGCAAGACAAGGAGGCACTAGGGGAGAGAGGAAGGATCCCTAGAAAGGGTCATGTCATGATGGCATGAGGTGGCTAGGGATATTCAGGGCAGCCTGGAAGGACGAGGGGCTTCCTATGGTGGGTGCACAGGGTGGGAGGCACCAGGCCAGTTGTCCAAACTTCATGTGAGACCCCCAACAACCAACCTCCCATCCTGAGGCCGGCTCAGGGCACAGCTTAGGGGCTCATGGCTCAGCACCAACTGACCCGAGGTTTTCAGAGTCCCCTTGGGGAGTGAGTGGGCAGAGGAACAAGAGGTGGGGGCTGTCTCGACCACCCTAGCTCTCCCTCTGCTTGGCTGCACCAGTCCCAAATCTGGGGCCCTCTGACCCACTGAATGGTTGCATGGGTCTCCATTCATGGTTGCATGCTGGCTGGGTCTCCCCTGGGTGGGCAAGGGGCGCTACTGTCAAGAGATCTCTTGTGTGGATCCAGGTTTCCTGGAATGCCCACCCATGATTAAGCCTGGAAGGCAGTCTCCATGACCCTGGGAGGACAGAGCCATCCCGCAACCTAAGGCCAGGACATAGCTGAGCCTGGTATTGGTGCTGGGTGTGGTTCTCCTTGTGTCTGTCAGGTCTTGGGTGTGAGTCCCAGTCCCCATGAGTAGATGGAATAAGGGTTTCAGAAATGAGTGAGAGCACTTGACATGGTGCCTGGCTGGACCTGTGCTGATGACCACTCTCTGGGTGGGAACAGGGGAGGGGCACACACCAAAGGGAGCCTTGGCAGTTCATTCCACCTGTGCGGACAGTCCTCTCAGGGCTGGGGAAGGGTGTGACTGGGGCAAAGGGCAGACCTCTGGCCCTGGGAGAGGGCAGGGTGCCTAGAAGACACATGACTCAGCAGGCAGTGGAGGGCGGACATCAACGCGGGTGAAGGGAATATAAATAAACAGGCTCCCTGGGAGTCTAGGGGGATGTCGAGATCTGCTCTGGCTCCAGGTGGCTGCCCTGCATGCCGCCAGCAGCACCAGGGGGTGGGCCTGGGCTCAGGTCCTGGTAGGAAGGACCCCACCCGGTAGGGGGCCCTGCCTACCCGCTCACCCCACTCCCAGGCAAGCCCGGAGTGCACAACCAGAGATGGTTGGTGGAGGCGACGCTGGTCCCACCTGTCCACTGGGCTAGGTTTGGCCACGCAGGGTTTGAGGGGCTGCAAGGCCAGCTCTGCTTCTTCCTCACTGGGGCTCTGGTCACAGTGCTGGGGTCCGGATTTCAAGCCTAGGCAGCAGCTAGGACATGTTTCCGAAGGAAGCTAAGAGGTGGATGGGGGTAAGGAGAGTCGGGGGCCTCTGGCATTGTCCCCTCTGCCTGGGTGCAGGATGGCCCTTACTGAGGTCCCGGGCCACCCTCCTGAGGTCAGTGTGCCCACCCTGTACTCCAGGGCTCCTCCAGGCCCAGTCCCCCACCCCCAGGCCTGTCTGAGCAGGTTGGCTCTCTTGGCTCCTCCCACTGACCTTGGCTGAGCAGCTGCAGGCTCCGCCCCTCCTCGCGCACCTGCAGGTGCAGCAGCTGCTGCAGTACCTCCTGCCGCTGCGCCTCCTGTGCCAGCCCCATCCGCTGCAGCTTCTCTGCGTTCAGCCGCAGCAGCGCCCGGCCTGGGAGGGAGGGGAGAGGAGAGGGGTGGAGCCCAGGTCACCATCCGGGGCTTCAAGAGCAAAGGTGGAGACAAAGGAAAACAGGTGGTGTGGGCAGAGACAGAGACTCAGAGAGAGACTCAAAGAGACAAGGCAAGAGAGGGAGAGAGGTGAAGGGAGGGTAAGGATGAATGGAGACTGAGCAGAGCAAAGCCAGGTAACAGCAGAAACAGAGAGACTGGGAGAGATGACAACCCAGAAGAAACCGAGAAAGAGAGGATGGGGGAGGAGCCCCACGCCCCTGCCACACCCCAGTCCCCACCCCCCAGGCACCAGTGATGGCGTGCTGAGAGAAGGCCTCCACATAGACGAGGTAGTTGTGGGGACAGTGCTTCTTGAGCCACTTGCAGACGTCCTGCTGACTCCACAGGACCACAGGCCTCGTCAGGCCACCCAGGGACGGACTCGTGTGGTATAGGCCATAGTGGTCAGAGTACAGCCGGCCCTGTGGGGAGAGGGGTGGCTGGTGGAGAGAGGTGGTGAGCAGGGCAGGTACTGAGGTGGGTATAGTGGGTGGGTGGATACCTGGGGGGCCTCGGTGCCAGGCTGCTGCAGGAGCTTGACTGGCCGGCCGCCAGCTGCCCTCTGGCTTCGGGAGTCATGCCACGTGAGGCTGGTACCTGGTGTCCGAGGCAGGGGGCAGGGGATGTTCTCGGCCGACACCGTGTGATCCAGGAGGCTCCGGCAGAAGTTGAAGTGGGCAGTGGCTGCAGAGTAGGGGTACCTGGTCACAGCGGTCAGGGACAGGGGCTCATCTCCCTGTAAGCTGGCTTCCCACTGCTCAGCCCATCTTCCCTCCACTGAAGGGGAGAAGCACTTTCCCAGCTATGGGTTCACCAGCCCCCTAAACAGAAGGAAGTGTGCAAGAGCTGTCTTCAGGACACCACCTTTGGGAAGCACAGTCTGTGCTCTGGTGAGCTGGATGGATTTTTTTTTTTTTTTTAATTTGGCTATGCTGGGACTTAGTTGCAGCATGTGGGATCTAATTCCCCGACCAGGGATTGAACCTGGGCCCCCTGAATTGGGAGCATGAAGTCCCTTGTTGGATTCTATTTAATTAGAGTGAAACATGCTTGCCAGGGAGCTTCACACTCAGAGCCAGGTGAGGCACTAGCCTGGGTCAGCCCTGACCCCTCCTTGGACTGGCATAGCCACATCCGACCAGGATGCGCACACAGGACTTGCCTGTGAGGAAACGCTGGCCCGAGCATCCTGGAAGCCCCTGTGTGGTGGTGAGACCTCTATGGCTGGGCTGCCTGCCCACATCGTCAAAGGCACCCAGTCCCTGCAGCCCTCCCTGGCATTCCTTCCAGGCTCGGCCTCTTCCTGCTGTGCTCACTGGCTGTGACTCATGAACAAGAAGCTCAACTCAGGGCAAGCCTACAAGGTTCCTGTTCCCCCCCAATCCCCTGCAGGGCCCCAGCCCAGGGCAGCTCCTGGCACTCCTGCACTGGTCAGCACAGACATGCAGGCTGCAGCCATGTGCTCAGGGACCTTAGCTGACACCTTCTGCTTTCTCTTCCCACACCAACTTCATTACACTCACCACATTTTAGTTTTACGGTCATTTCTGTGCTGGTTGCTGACACAAGTCAGGGGAGGGCAGAGCCCCTCCCAAAGCCTTGCACAGGTCTTTGGACACAGGAAGTGCCCAGAAACATTGTGAATGACTGAATGGATGGATGTATGGTATCCACAAGTCAACAGTACCCTGGGGACAGACAGAAAGCAGGGCTCAGCCTGCCCCATTTTCCAGCATCCAGGCCTTGACTCAGGGGGCAGGATGGGGATCCCAGGCCGGGATTCTCCACCCACCCTGTCAGCAGGATGGGGTGAGAAACCCTCGTTATGACAGACACAGCTCCTCACCCCACTTATGGTTGGCTTCGGTGATGTGCCCAGAAGGTTTCAATACTGAGGGAAACCCACATCCTTCTCCCACTCTTTCCTTCCCATTCCTGCAACTTTCTGGAACTGGATGGCCACCAGTAGCTCTAAATTTGAGGTCTAGGGTCAGACAGCTGAGAAGGCAATGGCACCCCACTCCAGTACTCTTGCCTGGAAAATCCCATGGATGGAGAAGTCTGGTGGGCTGCAGTCCATGGGATTGCTAAGAGTCGGACGCGACTGAGCGACTTCCCTTTCACTTTTCACTTTCATGCATTGGAGAAGGAAATGGCAATCACAGAGTCGGACACGACTGAAGCGACTTAGCAGCAGCAGCAGCAGGGTCAGACAGACTGTGTGGCCAGTGTGGCCGCTGCCTAGCCTAGGTGGGTTCTAGTAGGGAGGAAGGAGATTCATTCTAAGCCAGCATCCTGAGGGAATGGGCGCTCGGGTCGCAGGGCTTCGCCTGGTGTGGCCTCTGGGCGGGATAACCAGTTGGAAGTAAGTCTCTGCACCTGTCTTGGGCCAGCCAGGCCCCGCCCATTTCCTCCCCACGCCAGGGGAGGGCTCTCCATCCGTCCGTCGGTCCGTCCCTCCCTTCCAATGTCAGAATTCCAGGAGGAAATGGGGCGGGGGCTCCCAAGCCTTCCGTGGCCTTGGCCCCCTCTGGGCCCCACTGCAGGGGCCGAGGGAGATTTACTCCGCGCGAAGGAAAAGGTGACCGCAGGGCGGTGCTAGCCTGGGGATAGGAGCCCCGGCGGGTCACCTCCCCCAAGCCAGGGCGCGCCGACCCTCAAGCCCTGACCACCGCCCCCGCAACCCCCGCCCTGGACTCAGCGCGGGACAAAGACATTGGGGACCCGGTTCGGCCGGGACGCGTCCCCTGTTCCGACAGCGGGGGCCGTTCAGAGTACGCCAGGACCCGCCCCTGTCCCTCCGGTCCTCAGAGCCCGCAGACAGCGATAGCCCCGCGCCCCGATCCAGCCCCGCTCACCATCCACATCCCGACGCTCCCCGAAGCCGGCGCGCACAGCCCCGGCACGGCCTCGCGGGGGGCTCGGCTTGGTTCTCAGCTCCGTGAACATGGGGCCCGCGAGTGCCCCGCCGGTGCACACGCCCCTCGCCGGGCGCAGGGCGGCCCTTGTGGCCGGCGGGGAACGCGCGCCGCCGCCCCGCCCCAGCCGGCCCCGCGCCTGAGCCGGTCCCCGCGCCCGGCGAGTCTGCGCGGCGAGGCACCTGCCGCTGAGCCCTGAGAGCCGGGCGCGCTCCGGGAGCTCCGAGGGGTGTCGGCGGCGCGCGGATCTGGGAGCGCGGAGGGCGGCTGCCAGGGCAAGGGGAGGCCGTGCGCACCTGGGCATGAATCCAAGAACGAGTGACTCTGTGCAGCTGCACGGCGTCCAGGCGTCCGCGGAGCACCTGAGGCAGGGACCGAAAGGGGAAAGGGTCCTACTTTCTCCTGGGACCTTCTGCCCTCTGGGGCTTAGGTCAATGGCCAGACCCACCCCTCCCCTCCATTCTCCTATATCAGTTTACTTACCCATTCCTTTATTTATGCATTCTGCAGACCTCTACGGAGGTCTGCCTTGGAATGGGCACTTGTTTCCCCAGAGAAGCCAGTTTGACCGTCTCAGCCCGAACCACACTGTGAACTTCAGGAGGACATCAGGGTCTCTTCCCTGCCTTCTGTAGCTCTGGAATCTGACTCAGTGCCCAGAACGTGGTGTCAAAAAGGGGTTGGCTGGGGACAGACAGGAGAGAGAAACTCCGAGGAGGCTGCAGCAGGCAGACGCACTGTGCTTGCTTCGGAACTCTAGTGAGAAGTGTTAGGTTGGGCTAGCAGCTGCCTCCTCCAGTAGAAGGCTAGACTCGTGACCAGCTTTTTGCCTGCTCTGCCAACAACCTGATGGCTCTCCCCAGATATATGTGGGGGCCAGAGAATGTCCCACAGCCATCTCAGCAAAAGTGCACATGGACACTCAGACATGCATGCAGGACAGTCCTGCATGTGCACTTCAAGTAAGTACGGATGGTAGGACTTGCATCTGTGCCTACCAACACACAAGGAATTCACCCACATGTGACCACCCATGCCCATATACTGGCTTGTTTTGCTGCATTTATTTTCATCAATTAACTCTTTAGGGTCTGGGTTCTGACCCTCTCTGGAGACACGGGGATGTTCAGGGTATAGTGGGGGTGTGGGAAGGGCCCGAATTGGGCCCAGGAATCTGAGTGTTGAGAGCCAGGGCAGTAGACTGCACACGGGGGCACAGCGATCACGACACATACAACCCACCAAGCTCTACACAACGGCCTAGGTATGCAGCCCGTTCAGGTGTGTTAGGCCTTGACCCAGGGCCAAGACGATTCTGAAGGGTAAAGTGTGTGGCTCAGGGAAGAAGAGGACCCATGGGTCCTGCTAGTACAGGAAGGTCTCAGAAATGCATCGAGAACAGGCTGTAAGCAGGGCCGCCCCTGCTCAGTTCGGAAGTCTCACAGGACTAGCCCAGCAAGACACCGTTCGCCCGCGGGGCTCGACGCTCCTGCGCACGCGCTCAGCGTCTCCGCCCCTTAGCCGCGGCCTGGAGCCGCTGGAAGCTGCCGGAAGTCTTGTTTCGTGAACTTCCGCCCGGGGAATCCACGGTGGGCGGGGCTGCGTCTTACGGGGCGCGCTGCTTCCGGGGCACGGGTGACGCAGGCGGCAATTGCTTCCTGCGGCGGAACTTAAAGAGTTTTGTACTGTTTCGCTTCTGGTTGCGGCCAGGGTCTTTTACATTCTTGGCCTTTGGTGTCACCGGCGCCATGAACAAGAAGAAGAAGCCGTTCTTGGGCATGCCCGCCCCTCTCGGCTACGTGCCGGGGCTGGGCCGAGGGTGAGGCCTGGAGCGGGCCGCGCGCTGAGGGAAGGGGCCTGGGTCGGGGCGCTAGCCGACGGCGACGGAGGACGAGAGCAGGGATAGTTTGGGGTCAGTCCGATCCTTGTGGGAAGAACAGCGCGTTGGATTAGGGCGGACCCGAGGGAGGTTGTCTGCCCCGAGGTGGCGGGACAGTTGGAGTTGGTGCGCCGGCTCTGAGCCTGGTTTCAGTCCCCAGGGTGGATAGTAGCACTGTCTTGCTAGCTGCAGTGGCGAGGTCGCGAGTCCCCGTCTTGTAGTCGGAGCACCATGGCTACTTTAACTCCTAGGCCATTCAGACCTCCCAGCCCTGTCTTGAGCGTGACAGATTTTCTCCCCACGAGCCGGGCTGAAGTCCTCTGTGTGGCCGCTCCCCGTGGTACCTCATTCACCTCTGAGGTGCTGCTGGTCGTATTACTGCTTCTTCAGACTCTACTCCCCCAGGGTAGGTAGGGGTGGCATTGGTGAGCCTTGGGACTGCGTCCCCCAAGTCAGGTGCCTACCGTATATTGTTGAATAAATGAGCAATCATCATCCTATTTGTTTGTTACTCATTTGGTCAAGAAGACTATTGGGTTTCTCTTGTTGCGACTATTATGTCCAGCGTTATGCACGTTAGAATCCGGGGCACACATAAGTCTAAGATAATTGACAGCGTTTTCAGTGGACTTGCAGTTTAACAGGAGAGATGAGGTATTTGTGTAAATAAGTACATAAAGAGAAAGAGATTTACAACTCTGGGATTCCGGCCACCAACATCCGAACCAAGTTTAGAAGGAGGATGTAAGGGTGTACAGTTGTGGCAGGGTCAAACAAGAAACTGACCCATTGTGTGTTGGGCAGTTGAGAAAGAAGATGAAGTGTGGAGGAAGAAGAGGAAATTGCGAGGAATCTGTGTGGGTGGAACTGCAGGAGCAGAGGGACCAGAGCCCCTGTAGGCATTAGTGAGGCAGATGCCTCAGTATACTGTGCTCAGAGCTGCTTTGAAGCAGAAGGAGAGTTACATGTGGGGGTAGCCAGAATGGGAGGAGGGATTTTGGCGGTAGAGCCTGTAGAATTTGGAGACAGATGGGAGGGTTGTTGTTCAGTTGCTCAGTCGTGTCTAACTCTGCCACTCCGTGGACTGCAGCACGCCAGGCTTTCCTGTCCTTCACCATCTCCCGGAGCTTGCTCAAACCCATGTCCATTGAGTCAGAGATTCCATCCAACCTCAGGATGCCATCTCATCCTCTTTATCGTCCCCTTCTCCTCTTGCCTTCAATCTTTCCCAGCATCAGGGTATTTTCTAATGAGATGGGAGGGAGAAGGAAGCAAAGTTGATGCTGTGGTGCCTGGGGGAGCACTGTCACCATTGACTGAAACAGCCCTGAGCAGCTGTAGGGTGGGCACAGAGGAGGAACTCCGACTGGGCCACATTGGATCGAGGACCTGGTGGATTGGGAGAGAGGGCTGATTGGCAGGCTGTTGGAAATGGGAGGCTGGGACCTAGAAGCAGGGAGGTCTGGTGCCCAGGCGAATCTCGGAACTTCCTTAGGTTTCTCTCCTGAAGAGGGCAGACAGGCGGTGTGTGAGAGCAAAGCTGTATGGAGTTCACTGTCTCCGGGCTCTTTGAAGATTTCCCAGAGGAGTTAGGTGTCATTAGGTGACAGCTGTGAAGCGTCTTGGCACAGGATAAATGGGCCCCTTGGGGTTTCCTGCAGCGCCACTGGTTTTACCACTCGCTCAGACATCGGACCTGCTCGGGATGCCAACGATCCTGTGGATGACCGCCATGCGCCCCCAGGCAAGAGGACTGTCGGGGACCAGATGAAGAAGAGCCAGGCTGCCGATGACGATGATGAGGATCTTAATGACACCAATTATGATGAGGTGACTTATGTGGGACACTGTGCTGTGGGCATTTGATGAGGGGCTTGGAGTAACAGGTATATTGACTGTTTCAGCTACTCAAGGTTAGGGGACAGCGTGTACAGAGTGTGAGGGGGAGCAGGACAAATACAACAAAATATGCTCTTTTGTGGTTGCTTCAGAAGAGATGCACTTGCTAATATTAGAACTGTCACATTGACGTATCTCGGCTGGTCTTTAAAGATGAAAATTTTTTTTTCTTAAACTAATTTTTCTTACTCTTTTTTGTGGGGCTGTACTGGGTCTTCATTGCTGCACGAACTTTCTTTAGTTGTGGCAAGCAGGGGCTACTCTCCAGTTGCAGTGGGAGGGCTTCTCATTGTGGTGGCTTCAGCTGTTGCGGTTCCTGGGCTCTCCAGCACAGGCTTAAGAGTTATGCATGGGCTGCTTGTTCTGAGACATGTGGGATCTTCTGGATCAGGGATTAAACCCATGTCACCTGCATTGGCATGTGGATTCTTCACCACTGAACCACCAGGAAAGCCCTGATGAGGGGAATTATAAGTGGAATTGGTGGTAATGTTTGTCTTCATTTGCATTAGTTCTCATCTTCTTAGTTAATTCTTATTTGGTCTATGAGGTTTTCTATAGACATATTACAATAGATGTTATTTTTTCTCAGAGGAAAAGGTTTTTAAAATTTTAATTTTGAATTAAAAAAATAAAAATTTAATTTTGAAATAATTTTAAAGTTATAGAGATGTTTCAAAAATAGTATGGAGACTTCCTGCATACCCTTCACAAGTTTCTCCTCATCTTACATATCCCTAGTACTATTATTGTGTTTTTAAAAAATTTACTTATTTACTCTTGGTTGTGCAGCATGGTGTGTGTGATCTTAGTTCCCCAACCAGGGACTGAACCAGCACCCCCTGCTTGGGGGTGCATTGGAAACCACTGGACCACCAGGGAAAGCCCTATTTTTATTTTTTTAAGTTTTTATTTATTTGTTTTTATTTTCATTTTTATTTTAAGGTATAGCTGATTTACAATACTGTATTTCTTCTGTACAGCAAAGTGATTCAGTTATACACTTATATACATTCTTTTTTATATTCTTTTCCATTATGGTTTATCCCAGGATATTGAATTTAGTTTTCTATGCACCCTAGAACTATTATTGAAACCAGGAAATTAACATTGGCACAGCACTATTAACCTATAAATCTTACTTCAGTTCCCCTGGTTTTTCCACCTGTGTCCTACTCCTGCCTAGGATCCAATCCAGGATCCCACTCTGCATCTTGTGTCTCTTAGTCTCCTTTGATTCGTGTAGATACACTCTCTTGCATGCCCTTGACAATTTTGAAGAGTACTCATCAGCTATTTTGTTATCCTTCAATTTGGGTTTAACTGCTTGAAAAAAACTTGTTGAGCTTGCATTTTGCAGCTAGATGTGTTCTGTTGCTGCCAGTAGGGGTTGTATTGGAGGAAAAGCTGCTCCTCTAAGAATGTTGTTTGGTTCTCAGTTTAACGGCTATGCTGGAAGTCTCTTCTCAAGTGGGCCCTATGAAAAAGACGATGAGGAAGCAGATGCTATCTATGCAGCCCTGGATAAAAGGATGGATGAAAGAAGGAAGGAGAGAAGGTAAGACAGATTATTAGTCTTCACTCTGTTTATCTAACTTGAGGGGGGAAATGTGTTTGTTTTTAGGCGCACTGTGTAGCATGTGGGATCTTCGTTCCCCAACAGGATTGAACCTGTGACCCCTGCAGTGGAAGTGTGGAGCCCTAACCACTGGACTGCTGCGGAAGTCTGAAAAAAGCTTTGATTTATTTCAGACTTGGAGAAAAGTTGCAAGAATAGGACATCTGTCTGCTCAGCTTTGAGGTTGCCTGGGGCTCGGTCTGTGACTGTTTCCCAGTAGCCTCAGGGCCTAGGGACTAGAGTGGAGAGCTTAGGAACTCCTTGTTTGACTTTCTGGAAATCCACAGAACTGGGGGGATTATTCTGACTGTGCATTGGGTTTACCATCTTTGAAATGGGTGTAGTGATATTGATGAGTATATATTAAGTAATTTGGAGATTCACCGAAGATAGCAAATGACCATCGAAATCCTTGTGGGCAGGCAGCTGTGTCTGGAGAGTCTTGTTGCTCATGTTGTTGTTGGACTGGGCTGGTAGGGACAGACTGCAGTGAGCTGGAGGGCAAGAGGCTCAGGCAGGCTTAGGTAAGACCCACCCTCTCCCTGCCCCACCACAGGGCCCTCCTGTTTTCCCTCTGGTAGCTCAGGTGGGTGTTTAACACTGATCTTGGGCTGGCATGTCTGTCCTTGATGTTACCTCAGTGGCAGCTTTCTGGTTCCTTGTCGTTTACTGGGGAAATTTATGCAAAGTAAACACAGGACTATAATAAGTTTTATTGCTTATTAAAATAAGTTTTATTGCTTTATAAATTTTTTTTATTTTTTACTACATAATGCATTCTCACTGTGGAATATTAGGACAGAGGGTTTAAGTTTAGGTAAAAGGGTAATGTTTATTCATAAGCCTGGAAGGTGACAGGTAACATTTTGTTTACTTTTTTATTTCTACTGCTCATTAAACATAGAGTTCTCTTACTTCTCATATGTAGAATTTTTAATTTTTTGGAGATCTTATTAGAGGCGTGAACTTCTGTTTTTCAGAGAAGTTTTTTTAATCAAGAATATCATTATTTTTTTAATTTATATTTTAATTGGAGGAAAATTGGTTTACAGTGTTGTGTTGGTTTGTGCCATACGACAATACAAAAATATGGAACACTTCGCGAATTTGTGTGTCATGATAGCACACGCATGAATGCATACGTGTGTGCTCAGTCGTGTCTGACTCTTTGCGATCCCATGGGCAGTAGCTCGCCATGCTACTCTGTCCAGGAATTTTCCAGGCAAGAATACTAGAGTGAGTTGCCAATTTCTCTTCCAGGGGATCTTCTCAACCCCAGGATGAAACTCGTGTCTCTCGTGTCTCCTGCGTTGGCAGGCAGATTCTTGACTACTGCGCCCCCTGGGAAGCCCCATCCTTATGCAGGGGCCATGCTAGTCTTCTCTGTATTGTTCCAATTTTAGTGTATGTGCTGCTGAAGTGAGCACCAAGGGAGTTTTTTAAAAGCACATTCTTTAATGTGCCTGAGTTTATATGTATTGTAAATAAGTGGTTTTGTGTGTTAAAGAACACTTGATTGCAATCTTCTGGAATTCGTTCATTTAAGAAAACTTGAGTGACATGTATATATTCAGAAAGTTGTATTAAGTAACTTTAGGCCACATAGCCTGCACTGTTCAGTTTGTGCACTTGCTTGGCCTGCTTCTGCAGGTGGGCTTTGCTGGGTCCTTTCAGGTCAGTTTGTCCTGGCACTGAGTGGTCCATCTTTGTTAACCTGATAGCTGGTTATCATCGTACTGCCTTTCCCAATCAGGATAGTCAGAACCGCTTCTTGGGCATGTCCCCTAGGCACACACACCCCACCCCACCCCTTTACTGAATGACTGCCCAGTTCCTTAGGGTGCCTTTTGTTGCCCTGTCAGTGCTTCTGGTGGATTAGAAGTTGGAGCCCCAGGTTTGGTTCAAATCACATGGAATGTCGATGGCCAGAAAACCACGAGCTGTGATGATGGACTGTCTCTGGTCCACAGAGAGGTTTTTGTCTTTCCAAGCACGTCATTCGTCAGTGTACATTCAGATTCCTATCTAACCTTATGGAGGAAAGTGTGAATCTCAGTGTTGTGAAGTCGTTACCACTGGACTGGCGTCCCTCTGGTTTAGCCCACTTGATTGACTCTTTGTTGTCGTTGCCCACTGCTCTCTGGGTTCACATCAGCCTGGCCTGAGTCACCAGGAACCCATTAGGATGGGCAGCTAGGACTGTGGTTCATCTTTCCTCCTGAGATAAGTATCGTAAGATGGCCCTACCTTTGAGACTTTATAGAATTTTAAAGCAGTAAATATACTTGTGTCACGAAGGAGGGCATGGCAACCCACTCCAGTATTCTTGCTTGGAGAATCCCCACGGACAAAGGAGGCTGGTGGGCTACAGCCCATGGGGTCACAAAGAGTCGGACATGACTGAGCAACTAAGCACAGCACAGCACATGCTTGTGTCAGATGCAGGTGTTTATCGTAGTAAGACAAGTCTTTAGTTTTTATCAGGTAGCAAATTGAGTTATTGTGCGTGTGTCCATTGTTGCCTTAAAACAGATTTGATTTAGCTGCTTAGTGTGTGAAATTACTCTTGTTGGTGATTTAATTAGGAAGGATAATAAAGTGATTTGTTTCAGAATAGACATCCCGGATTTCTAATGTGTACACACATTTTATTTCTAGGGAGCAAAGGGAGAAAGAAGAAATTGAGAAATATCGTATGGAGCGTCCCAAAATTCAGCAACAGTTCTCAGATCTCAAAGTGAGCAGACGGGTGACCTGCTGTTCCTCACGCCCTTCCCAGCAGAGAACAGAGCCTGTGGGGCTCAGTGATGAAGCTCTGCTCTGTGTTTTGTTCAGAGGGTGGGAGAAGGGCCCTGCATGCAGAAAGCTCCTCACCAGAGCAGCTGGGACAGAGGGGCTGATTTTCTTGTAACTTTGTAGCGGTGTCATTTAGATGTCAGGTTTTCTGAGCCTGTCCTCTGGGCTTTGACAGAACAACTTACATCTGAGTGAAGCAGAGCAGATCCAACAGATTGATTTTTCTAAGTGAAGTAGAGAAATATGTCTGCATCAGAGCCCTTCCTTCAGGCACCGTGTTTGGGTGATAGGGGTCAGGGAGAAAGTAGTTTTTCCGGTGCCTGTGAAATTAATGTTTTGGGGGGCCTGGTGTTTCCAGAGGAAACTGGCAGAAGTCACAGAAGAAGAGTGGCTAAGCATCCCTGAGGTTGGCGACGCCAGAAACAAACGCCAGCGGAATCCCCGCTATGAGAAGCTGACCCCAGTTCCCGACAGTTTCTTCGCCAAACATTTACAGACTGGAGAGAACCACACTTCGGTGGATCCCCGGCAAACTGTGAGCCTCCACAGAGACAGTGGACAGGGCTCCTTCTGTGTGGTCACACACACCAATGGTGGGAGCAGTGGGTGGGAGGGGCAGGGGCTGGAGTCCGTCTGACAGTTCAGATGTTTGGCTCCAGTGGAAAGACTTTGGAGAGATGAGAATGAAATGCATGAAAATGCAGGCCAGCCTTTTGTCCTTTCTCCCCCAGCAATTTGGAGGCCTGAACACACCCTATCCAGGCGGACTGAACACCCCATACCCGGGTGGGATGACACCTGGGTTGATGACACCTGGCACAGGTGAGCTGGACATGAGGAAGATTGGCCAAGCCAGGAACACTTTGATGGACATGCGGCTGAGCCAGGTGAGAGCTTGTGTCGTGCATTATTTTCCTATAGATTATATTAAATAATTTTGGTTTTGCTTATTAAATTTATATACATTTGTGAAAAGTTCACCTTTTGAAGTGCTTTGTCATGTGTTAAACAGACCTGTGATGTGTCCAGTTACACAGAGTGGTAGGATTCTGCCCCAGGCTGGTCCTCTGGGGTGGGTCCAGGTGTGTTGCACTCGGCGCCAGCAGCAGAGGGCTGCCTGGTGTGCTTCTCCTGCTCCCTCGGGGCCTGGGGTCTGTGGCAGGTAACGGGGCTGCCTGAGGAGCAGCCCAGACATGCATTCACGATAAGCCACGTGCTCAGTGTTGATGTCACTTAATGCCCTTCCCTCTTTACGTGAAAATTGAACGTGGGTGTCCCTCCCACACCTGAGTGAGTGGTTGTCCTTATGGGGTGTGTGCTTGGCTCCTGGCTCCAGAACACCTTGGCTGGATAAAGACCCTTTCACTTTATGACATTCTTGTCAGAAACAGTGAAGGACAGTGCTTTCACATTTAACTATGTACAGATTAAAAACTTTTGCATGACAGAAAGCACCATAAAGTCAAAACAATCTGCAAATGAGGAAGGAGTTGTCATGCTCATGAAAACCAGACCCAGAGTAGTGTGTGTGTTGAAGAGAGTGAACCCACACAGATGGATCTGCACACCCACACCACTGGGAACACTTTGTGTTTAACATTTTTACAGAAAAGACTCACACATACTGAGAAACATAAAAACAGCAGAGTGAACTCCTCAGCCATTCCTGTTGATGCAGTGTGAAATTTTTAAATTTAAATTGAGCTTTTGCTATACTTGAGTTTTTATAGTGAGCAAATATTCTATAGGAGAAAAACAGCTTACTGATCCAAAAAATTGCACATTTTTGTATTGCTAAATACGTGTTTATAGACTGGAAAGTAGTTCACTATGAGTATCATGGTTTAGTCTTTGATAGATCCTTTGAGTGGTTTCTACATTTTTGTGATCACAGACTATGTTTTGATGAGCTCCTCGTGCTTCTGTCTTTGCAGATTTAGGTGAACATTTTTTAAACGTTTTAAAAATAGTATTTTTAAAGTCGCATTGTTAGATTGGCATATTTCCACTTAGGTGCCAAAGTGTGTCTCAAAGTCAGGATATCTTGCACTCAGCAACATGGAGGAGCTGACCTCTGTCTTTGCCTGTCTGAGGGGCAAAGCCTGTCCCTTCAAGAGCTTCCACTTACTCTGCATACTTGTTCATGGTGAAACTGAGTGTCATTTATGTTCCATGGATTTAGTTTGTTGTTTATTGTTGTGTGTAAAATATGGGATTGTTTTCTTAAAGAAGCTTTATTGTCATTTTTTGTGCTAAAATATTTTTTTAAGATAAAAATTTATAGTTGCAATCGTTAAAAATTTTTTTGGTTGTGTTGGGTCTTAGTTGCTGTGCGTGGGCTTTCTCTAGTTGCAGCAAGTGGGGACTACTCTTCATTGCGGGGCTCAGGCGTCATTGCAGTGGCTTCTCTTGTTATAAAGCACAGGTTCGGGTGCACAGGCGTAGTTACTCCACGGCATGTGGAATCTTCCTGAACCAGGGGTCAAACCCATCTCCTCTGCATTGGCAGGCAGATTCTTATCCACTGTACTACCAGGGAAGTTCCAGTTTTAACCAATTTTAAATGCCCTCAGGGGCATTGAGTACATCCATATTGTGCCCCATCACCGCCATCATCTCAGAACTTTCTCTTCTTCCCAAACTGAGCCTCTCACTCCCCATCCCCTGGCCCACATCCTATGTTCTATCTGAAGTGATTACTCTGAAACCTGGTGAATAGGTTCATATAGTGACTGACTTTTAGTGATTGGTTTATTTCACTTAGCTTCATTTGTGTCCTCAAGGCTCATTCATGTTGTAGCAGGTGTCAGGATTTTCTTGCTTTTTAAAGCTGAGTGAGGGACTGCCTTGGTGGTCCAGTGGCTAAGACTCTGAGCTGTCAATGCAGGGGGCCCAGGTTCCATCCGTAGTCAGGCAACTAGATCCTACATGCCGCAATTAAAGATCCTGCCTGCCATAATGAAGATTGAGGATCCCGGGTGCCACAACTAAGACCTGGTGCAGCCAAGTAAATAAATAAAAAATAAATATTAAAAAAAAAAAGCTGAATGGTACTCCATTGTATGTATGTATAAACCACATTTTGTTTACTCTTCATCTGTCATGACACTTCTGCCTTTTGGCAATTGTGACAATTGCTGCTATGAGCCTTGGTGTACCTGTTCAGGTCCCTGTTTTTACTTTCTTTTAGTATAAACTCAGAAGTGGGATTTCTGGATCGTGTGTTAATTCTCGGTTTACTTTTTTGAAGAACCTCCATACCGTTTTCCAGCAGGCCACCACTGTGCAAGGGCTCCAGTTTCTCTGCATCCTCGACAACACTGGTTATTTTCTGACATTTTCCTAGTAGCTGTCCTCATGGGTGTGAGGTGATAGCTTATTGTGGTTTTCACTGGCATTTCCCTGATTTCATGATGTTGAACATCTTTTCGTGTGCTTGTTGGTCATTTGTATCTCCTTTTTGGAGAGATGTCTGTTCAAGTCATTGGCCCATTTTTTTCAAGAACTTGTTTTTTTGGCTGTGCTGTGTGGCTTACGTGGAGAGGAGGTAAGAGATCCAGAGCAGCCAATGCAACATCAAAGCAGAAGAACAAACCTGGAGAATACAACCCAACTTAGAGACTTCTTATAAAGATACAGTAATGACGACAGTGTGGAAATGGGGAAAAAAAGACAAATTGGTCAACAGAACAGAGAAGCCAGAAATAGTTCCACAATTGTTTCCCCCTCCAAGGATTGAACCTGGGCCTTTGACAGTGAAAGCACTAAGACCTGACCACTGGACTGCCAGGAAGTTCCCTGGGTGGTTTGTTCTGTTGAGTTTTAAGAGTTTTCTTTATATTTTAGATAATAATTCTTTATCCGATATGTCCCCTCTAAATGTTTTCTCCTGGCTGTGGCCTGTCTTCATTCTCTTTAAAGTGTCTTTCACAGACAGAAATTTTTAATTCTGATGAAGTCCAGCTTATCAGTTCTTCCTGTCATGAATTGTGCCTTTTATGTGGTATCTAAAAAGGTCATTGCTAAATCTCAGGTCATGTCCGTTTTCTCCTATGTTATTGTCTACGAGTTTTATAGTTTTGCATCTTATTTAAAAGTCTGTAATTCCCCCTTCTTTTTTAAAAACTTAAACTGCATATACCATACTAATTTTTAATTTACTTTTTAATTAAATTAAAAAAAATTTTTTAGCTGCCTCATGTGGCATATCAGGTCTTAGTCCCCTGACCAGGGATCAAACCTGTGTCCCCTACATTGGAAGTGCAGAGTCTTAACCTCTTAACCAGAGTCAGGACCACCAGGGAAATTCTGTGGTTCCTTTTGAGTTAACTTTTGTAAAGACTGTAAAAATCTGTCTCAGTTTATGTTTTGTTTTTTAATTAATTAATTTTTGGCTATGCTCTGTCTTCGTTGCTGCTCAGGCTTTTCTCTAGTTGTGGTGTACAGGCTTCTCATTGCAGTGGCTTCTATTGTCAAGCACAAGCTTTAGGATGCTCAGGCTTCAGCAGTTGTGACACATTGGCTCAGTAGCTGCAGCTCCTGGGCTCTAGAGCACAGGCTCAGTAGTTGTGGTGCGCAGGCTTAGTGGAAGCATGTGGAATCTTCCCGGATCAGGGATCAAACCCGGGTCTTCTGCATTGGGGCTGATTGTTTACCACTGAGCCACAAGGGAAGCCCTTCAGTTCATGTTTGCATGTGGGTGTCCACTTGTTTCATACCATTTGTCAACAAAGATTCTTTCTACATTGTGTTGCCTTTGCTCCTTTGTTGGACGTTGTTGGCTGAACTTGTGTGGAACTATTTCTGGCTTCTCTGTTCTGTTGACCAATTTGTCTTTTTTTCCCCATTTCCACACTGTCGTCATTACTGTATCTTTATAAGAAGTCTCTAAGTTGGGTTGTATTCTCCAGGTTTGTTCTTCTGCTTTGATGTTGCATTGGCTGCTCTGGATCTCTTACCTCCTCTCCATGTAAACTTTAGAATCAGCTTGTCGGTATCGCAGGTAACTTGCGGGGATTTCGACTGGGGACACGTTGAATCTCCAGATCAAGGTGGGAAGAACTGACATCGAGTGACAGCACTAAGCTTTCTGACGTGAGCACGAAGACTCTCTCCATTGATTTAGTGTTTGATTTCATTCATTAAGATTTTGTAGTTTTCTTCTTATAGATCTTGTACGTATTTGTTAGATTAATTGTCTAGGTACGATTAACTCTGAACTTTGTGGGGTTTAGGGGCATTGGCCTGTGTGCACTCAAGGACTGTCCATATGGGTGGTCCCGCGGCAGTGGGTTCAGCTGGCTGCAAACTGCATAGCACTCTGGTACGTGCTGAGGGGGAGAATCCAAGTGTAAGTGGACCCATGTAGTTCAAACCTGTGGTAAGGGTGCACTGGGTTTCACAGTTTTGGGTGCTCCTCTAAGTATTGTTGTTTTTACTTTTAGATTCCGAGTTTTCCCTGCTGGTGTGTGGGATAGCGATAGGTATTAGATAATCCATTACCTACAAATGAAGGGAGTTTGATTTTTTCCTTCTCATTGCATAAGTTACCTGCAAACAAAGGGAGTTTTATTTTTTCTTTCGTATCACTTTTCCTTTCATTCTTTTCCTGTCTTGCTGCAATTTTGGTAATTTTTTACCCAGGCTCTTGTGTGTGTGTGTGTGTGTGTGTGTGTGTGTGTGTGGGTTGTCATGACAACTTTAAGACTCACAGCTTTTAAAAACAATTAATTAATTTTTTGGCTGTGCCAGGTCTTAGTTGCAGCCTGTGGGATCTAGTTGTCTGACCAGGGATTGAACCCCGGCCCCTGCGTTGGCAGTGTGGAGCCTTAGCCACTGGACCACCAGGAAAGCCCCTTGTGACTCACAACTTGAGAGAATACTACAGTGAATTGCTGTGTGAAAATGTAAAGAACTCTTGACTCCTGGGTTTCACTTATTCTTGGATGGCCTCATGTTCAGTTGGGTTTTCCTCCTGGGACTTTATGGTTTCCTTTTTTTAATGTAAGTTTTTGTTCTGTATAGGTGAAATTTGCTCATTATTATTACAAACTATTGTTTGAGTAAGTTGTTTTGTTTCTTTAAAAGTTTCTGTGTCCACTGATAGTTGGGATTATGGGAAGGGGTTTAGGGACCCTCCAAGGACTTCGTTCTAGGCATTCCTGGCTCTGTCCAACCAACTGGGCTTGGCCTGTCTTGTAGGTGTCTGACTCAGTGAGTGGGCAGACTGTGGTCGACCCCAAAGGCTATCTGACGGATTTGAATTCCATGATTCCGACCCACGGAGGGGACATCAAGTGAGTACCCCGGAGGGCTGATGGCTGGGTAGGCTCAGGTTCCTGGGAACGTATTGGATTTTATTTGAAAAATATGCAGCCAAAATGTGGCTATTCTAAGAAAGAGTGGGATTGATTGATTTTCCATTCAAAGTATGTGGATGTTAAATTTGTAACAGGTAACATTCAAAACCTATGTGTATGCCAAACTAGGGAGCAGTTTGCTAATTGTCTCCCATGCTTCTGACCTAGTCCTGGTGCTCGGTGCCTGTGTGCATGGAGGTGCAGTAGGCTTGGGAGGGTGCCGACCAAGTTCTCACTTGGTTCTGTCACCAAGGACATCTGATATGACAGTTGGATGTTGTGTCCATGGGGGTGCCTCCTCTGGCCAGGCCCATACACAACACGTGGCAGTCTGACCCTGTGCTTTCTTGCCTGCACAGTGACATCAAGAAGGCAAGATTGCTCCTCAAGTCTGTTCGGGAGACAAACCCTCACCACCCGCCAGCCTGGATTGCATCAGCCCGCCTGGAAGAAGTCACTGGCAAGCTGCAAGTGGCTCGGAACCTCATCATGAAGGGGACGGAGATGTGCCCCAAGGTAGGGACCCTCCCTGAGGTTGCACCACACCCTTGAGGGGCCTTGGCATCTAGGCTGCGCCAGACGCTGTGGAAGTGAGCTGGACTTAGAGGGGATTCTTTGCCCCCTTTTGGTGTTGAAGCTCCAGGCAGTGGGACGGGGAGGGGGGAGGAGGGGGAAAAAGCAGGAAAGGGCTTTTCCTGGTAATTTTCACTTGGAGTGAAAACTTGACTGCCACTTGTTCAACAGATGACCTTAATGATAGATAGCAAGACTGGTCAGCCCTTCCCCCTTCCTGATGTCAGAACCTGGAGGTCGGCCTCACAGGGGCCGTGATGATGTGGGCCTCACAGGGGCCATGATGATCAGCTCTAGAAAGTCCTGAGACCCTCAGGACTACAGGCTGACTGTGAAGGCTGGGGCACCCTGACAGTGAGAGGCATCTTGTGAATTCTTCCCCCAGACATGAGCATTGATCTGAAACTCCCCAGCAGATACATGACCGCCTGCCTGTGTGTCCCCACCTTGTCCATGGGGTGACTTCTTACCCAGAGGGCTGGCTGTCCTCACCTCACAGTGTGGTGATGTGTCTTTCCCATGCACAGATGTGCTGTAGTCACATTCCCACGTGTAGGGGTTTCAGGGGGTCTCTGGGGCAGGCGTGCCTATGGGTCTGATGAACGCAGCCCCTCCTGTTTCTGAGACTTGTGTGTGTCCTTCAGGGGTGCCTACCACTCGGCCAGCCTGACATACCTCACCAACCTGCTCTTCTGTCCCACAGAGTGAGGATGTATGGCTGGAGGCAGCCAGGTTGCAGCCTGGGGACACAGCCAAGGCCGTGGTGGCCCAAGCTGTCCGTCACCTCCCACAGTCCGTTAGGATTTACATCAGAGCAGCAGAGCTGGAAACAGACATCCGTGCCAAAAAGCGGGTTCTTCGTAAAGGTGAGCTTCCCTTAGGGGCCTGGCAGGAGTGGTGCTGCTGAGCTGCATCCCCGAAGGTGAAGGGGTGCTGCCTCCCTGCCCCGGTGCTGGCCAAGGGAGCTGCCTCGCCACTGCTCTGCTCAGGCTCTGCTGGAAGGGTTCGAGAGTGGTGGATGTTTTTCAGGCTTTATTTCGGGCTATGTTGGTCCCGCCCTTGGACAGTCTTCAGGGAAACTTTTGGTTGCGGTGCTTGGGCTGGGACCTCACACCTGCCACTTCCTGCTACATGACCTTGCGTGGGGGCAGTTGCTCTGTGTCCCCGGTGGGCCACACTGTGGGCCTGCTGTGCCAAGTGAGGGAGCTGCTTGAAGCGGCTTCATAGCTGCTGGCTGTACTGTCCCTTGCCCCTGGCGGAGAGGAGGTGCCACTTGGTTCTGAGTCTTTACTGCCTGGGTGCTCACACTACAGAAGCACGTTAATTAGCTCCTTCCCGTCTTGTGACGCTCCTGCAGGGCAGCATGTTGGTTTATGTGCCATTGGCTCATGTCACTGAACGGTTTGCGCATCAGGGAAACTGAGTCCACCCGGGAATCACTGCCAAGACGGAGCTTCTGTGGGTAGTTTGTCTTTCATTATTGCAGAAGTGAGCAAAGAACAGTGTTGCTCCTTGACTGGAGCTGAGGGGAGGTGCTGCTGGTGACGCTCATTCCAGATTCAGCACCTGCTAGTCAGAGGCCTGACCTGGAGTAAGCCTGTGCTGATGGCTGGCTCCCCCTGAATTGTAACATGGGTAAAATAGGTGTGTTTTATGGAGTTGAGGGTGGCTTGTAGTGGGTGGTCTGAGGTGTGTGTTGGCATGAGCCCTCGGAGGCACTGGGGTTGTGGACTGCAGCTTCTGACGCTTTACTCTGTGTTTGATAGGGGCCAGGTGGTGGCCACCTTGTGTGTGACCCTGAATGTGCTTGAGTATGTGTACACTCCAGTGTGTTGTCCTCTCTTGGGTCTGGTTTCTTGATTGCAGCCCTGTTGCACTTAAAATGAGGCTGGGGTGGAAAGTTAGCACCTGTCTTGGTTTGTAAAAATCAGCTCATCCCTTTTCAGCCAGGAAAATAGTTCTCTAATGACAAACACAGTAAACTCTGGGTAATTAGCACTATTTGTTCAGGAATGCTCTCCTGAATTTCCCCTGCCACAGCATGATGGATGGTCAGGATGGCTTTGTGGCCACTCCCTGTTCACCCCCAGATTACCTGGGTTCACTTCCAGTTGGCTTCAGATTTGGAGAGGGAACTAGGCCTGGAAGGGGGCCGCCAGAGGGTGTCGAGTGATTGGTTTCCAGGCTGTCTGGGGTCTCGAGGGCAGTGGGCCCCCCTGCTCTCCTTTCCCTCAGGCTTCCCCAAAGTGGGGAGAGCATAGAACCCTCAGCTGGCCTCTGCCCTGCTCTGCAGGCATGGTCCTGACTTGACCCGTCATCAGAGTGTTTCCACAAACAGTGCTCTTTCTCCAGGTGCCGGGGGCACAGCTGGAGATGCCTGCTTTAGCTCCAGGGAACCCTGACGCTGCTGTGGGAAGGATCTGATGTGTGGAGACTGAGGACAGTTCCTTCCATCAGTGACTGGGGTGGACTGTGTGCTGGCCCTCAGTGTCTGCGTGAGCTCTGGGTTTCAGCTAGTGCAGCCGGCGTCCTGGTCCTGTGTTAGGAGAATTTGAGCTTCATGTGCTGCTCTGAGGCCTGAGACCTTAGGTGACTGAGTGGCATGGGGCGGGTGCTTGACCTCAAACTGTGTGTTATCATACGTGAGGACACACGTGGGCCCAGCTGCAGCTACTTCCCATGGGCTGCACTCACGATGAAGGTGTCAGCTCCGTGTTTCTATGCTGGTTATGCAGGCCTGGAGTGTGAAGTGGTTTTGTCCCGAGACAGTGCACTCTTAGCTTGCAAGTGAGCACAGGGGCGGCAGCACATTTCCCTTGCTGGGCCTGCAGGCTCTCTTAATTCAGACTGCTCCACTCCTGCCCGGGCCGGCCCTTCCTGTCTGGCAGGCCACAGCTTCTGGTGATGACCTTGACCCAGCATGGTGGCTAGTCTCTGGGCAGTACCCGGGTGAGAGCTGGACTGCTCAGTGGTAGTCTGCTTTAGCTCCAGTCCTGTGGGCTATTGATAAAATGCCAGTGGAGGAGTTCCCAGTCTTTCCTGAGAAGTGGGGACAGCCCTGGGTGTTATGCCCATCACTGGGTAAAATTAATGACCCCCGGTCCACTGGAATGCAGTGTGACCTTGCAAAAGGGGCAGGCAAGGTAGGAGGTCTCCTCCTCTGACATCACTGCTGAGGGGCTGTCCCCTTGGTAGTCTTGCTTTCTTGGGCTGCTTCCTGGTGACTGTCACTCCGGGAAGTGGGACGGCACTGCCAGGCCTCAGGATGCCCGGGGCTGTGGTTTCAGTCGCCCCTCCCTACATGGTGGTAGCTTGGTCTCACCATAGGGGTCAGGGCTCATGTTGCCAGCTAGGCTGGTCCAGCAATACCTGGAGGCCTGAGAGCTGGGTCAGCCTCAGCCTCCGTTGTATGAGAACTGTGGCCACAAATCTTGGTGGAGACGTTGTCCCTTGGGACAAGACCTCTGGATGGTCGAGTTCCAATGCGTGGGGAGAGGGACCAGGTTCCCCCAGGCACAGTGACATGTAGCCCGGGGCTGCTTGCCTGTCAGAAGCCCTCCTGGCCCCTGGATCCTGGCAGAGTGAGAAGCACCTCTGTCACCACATGTGGCCTCCTGAGAGGGTCCCTCATCTGGCACCAGCCAGTGCTGGACTGAGTGACGGGTGTGGTCAGGCCTTGGAAGCCCAGGGACTGAGCCCTTGGCCGCACCTCTTTTGCAGGCTGTGGTGGCGCTGTGATCCTTGCAGAGGCCTGGGCCCCAGCCTGGGGTGTTGTCTTCCATGGCAGGTGGTTCTGGAGTGGCAGCTTGCTTTTTGTCATAGTGGGGAGGTGCCTATGAGCCCTGGACCTTGGGAACCTTTGAAACTGACTTGGGGTAGGCCCTGGGGGTCCTGGGGTGTCTCCCCTCCTCCAGCCCAGTTGTCTAGAGCGTCTGAGCATGTACTGCTTCCTGCTCAGGAGCCAGGGGGCTGTGTGGCTACCTGGAGCCACTGCAATCTGGTTTAGCTGTGGGAAAGAAGGGGCACCCGTTTGCAGGGCCTGCAGCGGGGAAAAGAAGGGGTGCCCCGTGTATAGGCCTGTAAGGAAGGGGAGCTGCTTCCACTGGAGGAGGAACATGAGAGACTGTAGGTCCACTGATGCTACATCATGGAATCTAGTGTCTTGTTTCCCACGAGCTTGGCCCATGTGTTTTCTAGAAAGAAGAGTTCCTTTGGGTGCTGTTCTGGCTTCTTGCCTTCATCGGCTCTTAGTCACCGTCACTCCTGCCAGGAGCTGCCAGAGGCCTTGCCTCATCCTCCCCAGTGCCTTGCTGTGGGGCTTTGTGTTCAGCTGTCTAGTGTTTTGGCCTTTTTGGTAAATTGCATCTGAAGGAAGGGCTGTGCTTGTTAAACAGAGATTTGAAAGTTTCTGGACTCCAGGATGTCTTGGCCTCTCCTGCTCGCTGCCCCTTCCCCACCGCACCCTGGGGTGCAGCACGTGGTTCTTTGCTCTCGCGTCCCCTGGGGCGCAGGGAGGACCCTTACTCTGCCGACCTGGGCAGGCGTGGACCCCAGAGTTGTTGGCATGTTTTTTCCCCATGGCTCACACGTGGCCTGCAAGGCTGGCCCTTCCTGGGTGGCAGGTGCCTCGTCTTCTGATGCTGATCTTCAAGTGTGAACAGGAGTGAGATGATGCACAGCCCTCTCTGCCACCTTGCTTGCTGATTCAGGGCGTCTGTACTGGTCTCTCTGGTGTCTGTCTAGACCCAAGGGACTCATGTGAAGTCCAGGCCTGTCCCCCGGGCAGAGACCATCTGGCCGTGCTGGGAGCCGCATCCTCTGTGACACAGTGTCCTGCTTTCACGTCCCTTTTTCTGTGACCTGGTTTCTTGTTCGACCTTTCCCAGCCCTTGAGCATGTTCCAAACTCAGTTCGCTTGTGGAAGGCGGCTGTGGAGCTGGAAGAGCCAGAAGATGCTAGAATCATGCTCAGCCGAGCTGTGGAGTGCTGCCCCACCAGCGTGGAGGTGAGTCTCCCACCCCGAGGGGGCCTGAGCCTTGAGCTCACCAGGGCGAGCTCTGTGCTGAGCACTCTCCTGCAGGGAGCAGTCCTTCTGGTTCAGCTCCAGGTTCGTCAGTGGGACCTGAGGGTGAAGTGGTGGAGAGGGGGGTGCTTGTTTTCCCAGCTGGGGGTGGCTCTGCCTCAGAGCCACTTGGATTTCTTGAGTTTTAAATTTCTGGTTCATAGCATTCTCTGAAGTGACTTTTGGTCGTGGGTCTATGATGTCCAGCCTGTCTTTAATTATCTTATGTGTGTTGTGAAATTCTCCAAACAAAATTAATCTTAATTTATTTACATAAAAATAAATAGAGCTCATACACATTTTTGGTGATGAAATGTTGAGAATCAAAAGCTGGGGTGTGAGAACTCCAGGCAGCTGAACACCCGAGCCCTTTCAGTTTGTGAGGTGACAGTCCTGTCCTGTTCTTCTGTCCTAATACTGTGTACCTTTAACCAGTGATTGGAATGTGGGACTGAGGGCCTGTCACCTAGCCACTAGACTAGGTCAGTCAAAAGTGTAACCAAACAGCTTTCGGATGCGCGGGAAGTGCTGCCGCACATGATCCTGGGCCCTGTTTACATGGTCCTTGAGAGCTCGTGCTGCATCCCGTGGAGGGTGCCTCTGACTTGACGGGTCTCTCTGTGCAGCTCTGGCTCGCCCTGGCAAGGCTGGAGACCTACGAGAATGCCCGCAAGGTCTTAAACAAGGCCCGGGAGAACATCCCTACAGACCGCCACATCTGGATCACGGCCGCCAAACTGGAGGAGGCCAACGGGAACACGCAGATGGTGGAGAAGATCATTGACCGCGCCATCACCTCCCTGCGCGCCAATGGCGTGGAGATTAACCGTGAGCAGTGGATCCAGGTGAGGTCAGCAGGTGCTGTGGTGTCCGCTTTAAGCACGGATGCCCTCCTGCTCGTTGGAGTCCCTTGGTGGGCCAGGACTTTGGGGTGGCACCTGAAAGATGCGTCCTCACACTGGCAGGCAAAGCAGGCATGGGGTGGCCTCTCTTGTCATCGCCTTGTGGCTTCTGTGGTGTGAAAGCCTGAGCAGCTCAGGGGAGACTTTAGCATTTTTACAGTGCGCTTAGCCCCACTTTTCCAGAAGAGAATATGGTTTAAGAGAGAATGAGCTTTAGTGCATCTGTCACTCTTCTCAACTATGGCCAGCCAGGTCTCTGAAGGTGTTCTAACCCAGCCACCAGGCCAGGTGCACTCTCCTGCCTCCTCCTCCCGCTGCATGAGCCATTGCACGGGCAGCCAGGAACAGTGCCTCTTTACCTGCATCCACCTCGCTCCGTTAGCAGGAGCCCTATAGCCAGCCCCTGTGCTTCACCATTGCCTCTCAGCTTCGGAAGAGGGCCCAGACCCTGCCCCTCCCTCTCGTGCCCCTGCTGCCACTGTTCTACTTACCCTTCTCCCAGTGGCCCCTCTGCTGCTCCAGGTGTCATGGCTGAGGGCACCTCCCTCCCCCCAAGGAGAGGGTGTCGGGATGCTATGTCCTGCTCCTGGGCCCCTGCCTGAGGGCACCTGCCTCCCCCAAGGAGAGGGTGTCGGGATGCTGCATCCTGCTCCTGGGCCCCTGCAGCAGTACTGTTTTCTGTCCTTCCTGTGGTGGGCATATTTTAAAATTTTGGGTGCAAGGCCTCATATATACCCCTGAAGTCTCATCGTCTGGATTCAGCTCCTTTATTAATATTTATATTTGTTCAATGCCATCTAACCATAATCATTCCCATTTTGACATTCTCATACCTTTGTGTGGATCCAGTTTCCAGCTGGTGTCTTCTTTCTTCTGTCTGACGGACTTTGTGACCATTTTTTACAAGCAGGCCTGCTGGTGTTCAGTTCTTCCAGCCTTTAAATGTCTGTAAAGAGTCTTTACTTCATCTTTGTTTACTTCATCTGATGAAGGAAACGTCATCACGTTTCCCCTCTGTGTGGAGCTCTAGGTTGGCAGTCTTTCCTCTCAATGTTTTTTAAAGACACTGTTCTTGCTGGCCTTGTTTCCAGTGAGACACCTGCTGTCATCTTTGCTCTTCTGTACATACGTCTCTTTTTAAAAATTTTTAATTAAATTGAAAAAAATGTTTCTAACTTAAAAGATTTAGAAATGCTTTTAAGAATTTTTTTATATCATTGGTCTTGAGCAGTTTGATTGTAATTTGCTTTGTGGTTTTCTTCATGTTTCTTGTGTTTGGAGTTCAGTGTCTTAAATCTGTGGATTTCCAAATTGTATCAAATTTGGAAAATTTGTGTCCCCTGTTTCTTCTGTTCAACCTCTTTCAGGTATAATTACCTGCACATTAGGCTACTTGAGCTGTCTCGGAGCTCATGAAGAGCTATTCATTTTTAAAATCATTTTTGTTTTATTTTTAACAGTTTATTAAGCTATAGTTAACATTCTGTAAAATTTCCCCATTTAAAGTGTACAATTCAGTGAGTTTTAGTATTGTATATTGGGTTATCTTTTAATTGTTTATTATCTGTTACTGAGTTGCAAGAAGTTTTTACATACTAGGTACAAGTATATAATCTGTTATCAGATTGCATGATATACAAATATTTGCAACCATTCTGTGGATTGTCTTTTCACTTTGAATGTGTTGCTTGTAGCACAAGTGTTTTTTAATCTTAATACAGTCCGATTCATTATTTTGTTTTGTTACTTGTGCTTTTAGGTGTCATATCAAACTTTCTGTAACGTGAGGTTATGAGGGTTTGCTCCTTCTGTTTTCTAAGATTTTTATTTTTTTGGTGTTTACATTTAGGTCTGTGATCCATTTGCATTAAAAGTTGAGCTTCATGCTTTTATAAGTGCAGGCCCATCATCTGGCTCTGCTGGGTCTCCCTGCGCTGAGTCTCCCCACAGTCCAGCGCTGTAGAGAACCATGGTCCTGTGTGTGCGAGTTCACTTCCAAGTCTCTGTCCTCACTGGGCTGTGCGTCCGTGTTGTGCCAGCACCACTGTGTTCTGCATACTGTGGCTTTGTAGGAAGCTTTCAAATCAGGAAGTGAGTCCTCCTGCTTTGTTCTTTATAGATTGTTTTGGCTGTGCTTGGTTCTTGTGTTTTCAAATGAACTTTAGGATCAACTTGTCAGATCCTGCAAAATAGCCAGAGGGGATGTTGACAGACACTGCATAGAATCTGTAGATCAGTTTGGGGACTATTGCCTGCCTAATAGTAGTAACTCTTCCAATCCGTGGGATGTCTTTCCATTCACTTAGTTCTTTTAAAACTTTTTCTGAAAAAAAAAAAAGATGTATTTCTTTAGTTTGGGGAGCTCTGCTGGGTCTTTGCTGCTGCACGTGGGCTTTCTCTAGTTGTGGTGAGCGGGGGCTCTTCTTTGTGGTGTGCGGGCTTCTCACTGCGGTGGCTTCTCTTACTGCACAGCACGGGCTGCAGGGCTCAGGGCTTAAGTAGTTGCAACTCGGGTTCTTGAGCACAGGCTCAGCAGTGGTGCACGGGCTTAGTTGCTCTGTGGCATGTGGGATCCTCCTGAACCAGGGGTCGAACTTGTGTACCCTGCATTGCAAGGTGGAGTCTTAACCACTGGACCACAAGGGAAGCCCCTAAAATTTTTTCGATAGTGTTTTAACATACTACTATTGCACTTACTTTATGTATTCTAAAGTGTTCTACTATTTTTCATGCTGTCACAAATGGATTTTTTTTCTTAATTTCATCTTCAGGTTGTTCGTTGTTAGTATATAGGAGTACAGTTGATTTTTAAATATTGATCTTATGTCCTGCAAAATCATTTATTGTAACACTTTCAGTGATTCTTTAGGATTTTCTGTATATTGAATCATGTTGTGTGCAGATACAGGTTTACTACCTTTCCAATCTGGATGCGTTTTAAAATATACATATATATATGTGTATATATATATATATATTTTTGGCTATGTTGGGCCTTAGTTGCAGCACACAGGGTCTTCCATTGCAGTGCATGGGGCTCCTCTCTAATTGTGGTGCGTGGGCTCAGTAGTTGCCACATGGCATGTGGGATCTTAGTTCCTCCACCAGGGATTAAACCTGTGTCCCCTGTATTGGAAAGCAGATTCTTAACCACTGGACCACCAAAGAAGTCCCTGGATGCCTTTATTCCTGTTTGATTGCCCTGGTTAGGGCCTTAGGACATGCTGAAGAGCAATGGTGAGAGCCCGCTCTGGTTCTGGGAGACATCTGGTCTTTCCTGTCGGTGTGATGTGAGCTCATCCGCTCACTGATGCTCTGATTCATCTTATATGACTTCTGTTGCTTTGTCCTCACGTTTCACTAATCTTTTCTTCTGTAATGTCTCGTCTGCTGTGATTGAGGACATTTTTCATCTCAGATCTTGCCTTTTTCACTGACAGGAATTTTGGCTGTTTTAAAACCCTTCTTTGACCTGTTTCATGTTGCCACACCGCAATTTGCCACCTGTGGATCATGGTTATAATAGTTGTTCTAGTGTCCTTGTCTGGGCCTATCGGAGTTGATTTTGGTAGATGTTCTCCCCTCATTATGGATTGTCTTTCCCTGATAACCTTTCATTTGTCACATTTTCCCTTGTTGGGTGCCGGGTGCTTTTGTGCCTCTGTGAACGTTCTGGGCTCTGGTGTTGGAGCTTGGTTCTGTTACTGAAGGTGTTCTGACCCTGTGGGTCTTGCCTCACACTTGCTGGGTGGGACCAACCGCAGTCAGTGGGGTAGGTTGGAACTCAGCCCTCTGTAGAGGCGGCCTCTCCAGGTTTCTGCTCAGGGTCCTGTGTCTCCTGGGGGTCTCCACTTTGGCTGGTGGGAACAGGTGCTGTCCTGGACACACCTGTGTTCTGAGGAATGCTCCTGCTCATCCTTTTGGACAGTTCTTTCCCTCCCTCCTATGCTGGTTTATGCTCAGTGGAGACTGGGGGATGCTGTGCAGACTGGCTGCCCGGGCCGTCTCCCTGGGCGGCTCTCCTCCCTTGTGCCAGGTGCTCTGTGCTCTGCCCCCAGTGGAGGGCTGGCCTGGGCCACCTCCTGAGCCTTTGGCCTTGGCTCTGCTCTGCCTGGGATGCTTTTCCCTTCACAGCCAGGAAAAGGGAAGCCTGACTCAGCCTGTCCCGCCAGCCTAGGGTCTCTCGGTGATGGCAGTAGCAGGGTGCTTCTTACTCTGTTAGCCATTGCAAATGGTGTCCTGGTGCACCCATCATTTGGCATGAATGGGAATATATTCCTTAAAACACTTTGCTGGGTGAGCCTCTGTGAGTTTTGTTTTGATAGAGAACTTGAAGTTGCCCTCGATAGAGATTGTCCCTGCATCCATCCCATCTCAGCCTGTGTCTCCATGTTGTGGTCTGATGTTTGTGAGCGAGCCCTGCTCTTTGCCTTGCTGGCCCTGCCTGCCCGCTACGCAGGAGGCTCAGGACACTTGGTGTCTCATCTCTGAACCATGGCTGTTCTCTCTGCTCATTCCGAGGATTGTTCTTCTGAAGTCTAGTGCTTTTCTGCTGAACACCCTGCCCCCCGCCTCCCGGAGCGCCTCAGTGGCTGATCTCTCCCCAGGCTGTCTCGCTTTCCTTGTGCTGGGCTCCATACCCCCAGCAGGTCTGTCTCTTGGGTTAGAGTGGCTCTTCCTTTTGCCCATTTTGAATCTGAAGCCAGGCTGACAGTACGAACATGTGTGACAGTATGAGATGTTAGTCCCACTGCTTTGGAACTTTGCTGTGGCCACCAGGTTGCCTACTCTAGCACTTGGTACACATTAGGTGCTTCTGTGATATTTGTTAAATGGATAGGTTGGGGGTATGAGCACTTACCTGCTGTGAGGCAGGAAATGATGTTTCACAGTGAGTGGCAGCGTCGAGGACCCTGAGGGTTCCAGCACCCTCAAGGCCCGTTCCTGCAGCCCTCTCCCTCGGGCCTAGCGTCTGTCTGCCAGGCCTCTGCAGCTCTGGGCAGTGAGTTCAGTTCTGTGCCCTCTTTCAGGATGCTGAGGAGTGTGACAAGGCCGGGAGTGTGGCCACCTGCCAGGCAGTTATGCGTGCTGTTATCGGGATTGGCATTGAGGAGGAAGACCGGAAGCACACGTGGATGGAAGATGCCGACAGCGTGAGTGTGGCTAGTGGGAGTGTGCGTTGTGGGGAACGGGGTGTGGTTTGGAAATCTTTCTGATCTGCTGATTTTTAAATACAGTCACAACTGTAAGGTGCATAGTTCTCTATTAACTGGGGTCTGCTGCAGAGGTGGGGTGTGAGCACTCACAGCCCTGACCTGGCCCAGTTCCTATGCTTTCCCAGCTCTTCACCCCTGACCTCTGGATGTCCCCTACCCCCATCTCTGCTATAACCTGCATTTCAGAAAATAACTGCATGTGAAGCATGCACTTTGAGGAGACTCCCTTGAGTGGTGGTCCAGAGACGAGATTATGGGCTCAAGATCGATAAACATATTTAAAGCTTTTAATACCTTAAATGTGGTCCTCTCTTTTTAATAGCCTTTTATTTTAAAATAATTTTAGACTTAGAGAAAAGTTGCAAAACTGTGTGGAGAATTCTTTTATGCCCTTCACCTAGATGCCCCCACATTTACCGATTTCACTACATGCCTTTTTCTTCTCCACATGTGCACATGCTTGCTCACACGTGGCCTTTATTTTCCCCAAAGTGTTTGAGACCACATCACACATGTGGTGAGCCTTTTCCACTAAATACTTCAGTGTGTGTTTCTTTAAAAGGAACCTTCTCTTGTGCAACCACAGCACAGCTATCAGACTCAGGAGATCAGCGTTGATTAGGACCAGGATGTAATCTGGGGCCTTATTCAGATCTCATCGAGGGGCTCACTGAATGCCTTTTGGGTTTTGGTGGAGAAACTGCCCAGGGTCACATGTGCAGGGTCCGTGGCCCTGAGTCTGGGTGGGGGAGGGACCTTTGATCCGTCATCATTGTTCATGATTCTGGCTTTCTTGAGGGCACAGACCCCTTGGTTTGGTCTCCACACTGTGTCCTCACAGCGAGTTCTCCTCTTTGCGGGACTCTGTCCCGCTGGTGGGTGGGGGCACACTCAGCTCTGAGTAGCTCAGGGGTGTCTGCCAGCTTCCTCCACAGGAGGCTGCTGCGGACCTTTGTAACTCATGTTCTGTGGGGAGACCCTGAGACTGCATAAACGTGCCATTTCTCAGCAAACTCGGCCCTCTTGTTTGCACGTTGGTTAGTGCTCCTTTTGGCCTGAGTCAGTTACTACTGCAGGATGTGTCAGGTGCTGGTTTCTAAATATCATGGCACCTGCGTTTGATGAGAGATGCTTAGTTGGACTCCTGCCGGCAGAGCTTTCCTTTCTCCCTTGTCCACTCGGGTGCTCACCTCGTCCTCTGGTCCCTGGACACAGGCTGTGGCTGCTGTCTGTCTGCAGCTCACGTGGCATCTCATTTGTAAGCTGGGTGCCTTGTGAGCACTAACGATGCTCTAATGTCAACTGTCGTGGTTTAAAAGCTTTTTGTTATGTGACATTAAGACAGAAGATTGTGAAGGATGACCTAACAGTCTCCTGCAATCTCTACCCTCGGAGTAGATCGCCAAACGGGCAGCAGAACCCAGCTCCTTCTGGTCGTTGAGCCCTTTTAATTCTGAGTGTGGGCTTGAACTCCATGCCCCTCTTTACTTACCTCATCTCTCTTGACAACATGGGGACCTCAGTGGGTGTCACCCTGCAGATGTCAGACTGGGGAGCAGAACCCTCAAGCCCTCTCAGACTTTCTCCTGTTTCTCTGTTGTGTCTTTGGGTTGGAGCAGGCCTGTCCTCAGCGCTGTGTGGCCTGCAGAAGGAGCAGAAGCCCTTGGTGCTCAGTATTACCCCAGGGGCAGGCCGGCCCACCAACCCCCTGGAGTCCTACCTACTGTACCACGGAAGCCACAGGGTCTTTGTAACGGGCTTCCAGGGCCTGGGTCAGGAGTCGTGGGGCGGGTACCCCTCCTGGGTTGGTGGCACCCAGCCCCCTCACTCCTGTCCCCAGCCCCCTCACTCCTCTCCCCTCTCTCTCCATCTAGTGTGTGGCCCACAATGCCCTGGAGTGTGCCCGAGCTATCTACGCCTACGCCCTGCAGGTCTTCCCTAGCAAGAAGAGCGTGTGGCTGCGGGCTGCATACTTCGAGAAGAACCACGGCACCAGGTATGTGGCAGTCCTGCCACCCTGCTCTGAGCTGAGGCCTCTTATCCCCATGGGTGGGTGAGAGCCTCGTTGGAGGTCAGGCCTCTGCAACGAGGATGGACTCTCCTGTGGCAGTTGGGCCGTTCAGCCAAGCTCTTTCTGGCACCTTCTGCAATAGCATTCCTGCTGCTGTACAGTTGAGGAGCCAAGGCACTGAAGGGCCCGTCTGCCTGCAGTGAGCTGGGACCACTGGGGTCCTAGGGCTTCCTGGGCCAGGGCTGGGGCCCGGAGGCCCCCCAGTCTGTGGGGCTCTGGCTTCAGCAGCGTGGGCGGTGCGGCATCTGGGCCTAGGCAGGCCTGTTTTTCATTTCAGCTGTGCTGGATTTGGGCTTGGGCTGGTTTTTGTGCTCTGAGGAGGTCCGTGACAATTTTATTTAATTGTTCTCTTTAATTGAAAAAACCTTTTGTGTCTGCTTTATTGGCTATAAGTGCTGATTGAATTAGATGTTGCAATTCAGTCAGCAGTTAGGTGGGCAGCCTCTGCCTGGAGCCTCTGCTGCACCCTCTGTGTTCGGGCCTTGCTGGTCCCACCTGGGCTGCAGCTGGGAGCATGAGGCCTCTGTTGCTTTGCTGTTGTCTCACTCAGTCTCAGGCTTCTCAGGAGTCTTGCCTCCTGATGTTCCTGTCCCCCCGCCCCCACCCACACACCACCCCCAGTAGTTGCTCTGTATCTTGCAGTTAACTCCTTTGGGCACATTTTGAAATGACTGTGCAAGTTCCCCCAACTGTCCTGTCCAGAGCAGGGCCTTGCCCGCATGTCTTTGTCCCTGGGTTCAGGGGCAGTTCCCATCCCCCAGGTCTGGCGCCTATGGTGGGCTTAGGAAGCCGAGCCTTCTTGTGCTGGTGTCAGGCTTCTTACCACACAGAGAAACTCCGTGTGCTCACTCAATCTTGCAGAGACTTGAGGAGAACATCTGTGCCGGGGGTGTGCCAGGGTGGTGGGCCACACAGGGTTGGGGCTTCATACCTGAAACCCGGGCTTCTTGCTTGATAGTGACCTAAAATAACTTCCTTCCAGAAATAAGACAGTTTCTCTGGATGCCAAAGAGTACGTACAGGTTGTAATCTTTATTGGCGGATCTGTGGTTAGAGATGAAAAGGCCCCCGGCTCCCAGACTGCGAAGTTATCGCGCCTCTGGGACACCCGGCTATAAAAGGCTCCCTTGAGAAGCTCCATCAGACTCCGCTGTTTGAACAATGCGTGGCTTTGTAGCACCCTCCTCAGTAGTTGATTTTAGAGCCTTTATGGAGAGAAAAGATTTCCCCACACTCTCCCCATTGTAAAAGTCTGGTAAATCATTCACAGCATCGAACTTTGAAGCAGTAACTGTCTTTTCAGCGCTCGTGGCCTGGCTGCGAGTGGCCCGTGTGCTTGTGGTGACCGTCCCCCTGTCTTGCAGGGAGTCACTGGAGGCCTTGCTGCAGCGGGCCGTGGCCCACTGCCCCAAAGCAGAGGTGCTATGGCTCATGGGTGCCAAGTCCAAGTGGCTGGCCGGGGACGTGCCTGCGGCGAGGAGTATCCTGGCTCTGGCCTTCCAGGTGGGTGAGGGGTGCGCTGTGGCCCGAGAGCTCCAGGGTCCTGTGCCTGCCTCCCCCAAGCCCTTGCTGCATTATTGACAGGAGCTGACCTGAGAGGCTGATTATGGTCCGACCCAGGGAGTTTGGGTGCTCTGGGGGCAGCTGAGGCCCTGAGGGGGTCCGAGAGCAGGAAAAATGGCCCGGGTGATGGATACCTACCTCTCGTTTGCTGTCATTCAGTGTGACCCTGGGCTCAGTGTTCCACAACATAGACTCAGGGAGACAGGAAGGATGGGACAGCCAGTGGAGAGCCGTGTCCCCACACGTGTCCCCTCCTATGTGAGTGTGAGGGTGTCTGGTGCTGCGGGAGGAAGTCCTGCCCTTGTATTTGAGCACAGGCATCTGCACTGGGTCCCACGTGGGCTGCCCGTTGCCGCCCAGGCTGTCAGTGGGTGGAGCTGTGTTTGTGGAGGGTGGCATCGTGGTTGGTGCCGGGAGCTCTGCGTTTATTGTCACATGGAACATCCTAATAGTTTTTGACAGCAAGGTTCAGTCAGTGGTTTCCAGCATGCTTTTCTGTTAACTGGAAAGACGATGTCACTCTGTGGTTTTCATCTAGGCTGGCATAGTGATGCCTGTCCCTGCCTGAGTGAATATGTGGAGGGGGCTGGCCTGGGTTTCCCTCTGCTCTCGTGTCTGTTTGGGGGCCCTGGGTGGAGGATGCCGCTGCTCTCCAAGTGGTTCTGGCCCTTCCCACCACCACCTGGCAGTGCTGCCTGTGTCCTGCCCTCTCCTCTCCTTACCTGTCTCTGTGGGGCTGCTTCTCAGGTTGGGGACATGGTCAGGCTGAGTGTGGCCAGCAGGTGACTGTGCTTTCAGGAGACTGGAGGGCACTGCCCACATGTCTGCTGGACTCTGGGTTGTACATGGCCTAGTCCCAACCCTGGGAACCCTCCACATATAGTCTGCGATAACCCGGGCATCCTTCTGTCCTTCCCACACTGACACACTGGGCGGCCAGCTCCTCATCCCCAGGTTTGGGAGCCAGCAGGATTGGTTGGGTGGATCCATGCAGGTGGGACATGATTGAACTTTTGCAGTAGGCAGAGGGTGGTGACTGGCAGCACGGCCTGAGCGCTGCAGCTGCCACACATCTGTGCCAGTGAGGCAGGCCGGCTTGTTCGTGAGGAAGTCCACGTCCTGAGGCTCTGTTGCCTATTAGTCCAGGACATGCCTGCATCAGACTGTCCTGCTGCAGAGCACGGCACGGCACGGCCCAGTGCCTGGACTAGTTGCTTCCAACCAGGGGAGCCCTTGCCCCACTCATGGCTGATGCTGCTGTTCCTCTGCAGGCCAACCCCAACAGTGAGGAGATCTGGCTGGCGGCCGTGAAGCTGGAGTCTGAGAACAACGAGTACGAGCGGGCACGCCGGCTGCTGGCCAAGGCACGGAGCAGTGCACCCACTGCCCGGGTAAGCGGAACCCCCTACCCACTGTTAGCAACCCCCAAGGTCATGTGCTCAGAGCTCATTTGTTCACTCTTGGCTTTAAAATGCACCAATGTATGTAGCCGCAGTTTGTCCCAAAGACACGGGGCAGCGCTTGTGCTGAGCTCTCAGTGAGGCAAATGCCAGAGCCAGGCTGAGGCTGTTTGCTCCCCAGGTCTTCATGAAGTCCGTGAAGCTGGAGTGGGTGCTGGGGAACCTTGTGGCCGCCCAGGAGCTGTGCGAGGAGGCCCTGAAGCACTATGAGGACTTCCCCAAGCTCTGGATGATGAAGGGGCAGATTGAGGAGCAGGAGGAGCTCGTGGAGAAAGCCCGGGAAGCCTACAACCAAGGGGTGAGCCTCCACCCCACACGGGGCACCTCACCCCAGATAGGAGTTGTTGCAACCTGCTTGGGCCCAGGCTCAGGGGACCTGTGCTGGGCTCGAGGCCGGTCTTCCCTCACCCAGCCTTCTGCCCCTGCCAGGCTGTAACTGCTATACTCAGCAGAGTACGGACTACGGCCCATGTAAGGCATAGGCTCCTGAGTGCACACCCCTGTGCATATGCGTATGGCACAGCCTGCTCACAAAAATGCCCCATACAAGTGTGTACGTTACAACCGTGTGCATAGTGACAGACCTGGGTGTGAAGTGGCTGGGTCTCTGAGGGCACACGTAGCCCTGACTCAGCTTGAGGTGCCGACACAGCGTCACAGACGCCCGCTGAGTCTTGTCTCTTGTGTCTATGGCTGCAGTTGAAGAAATGTCCCCACTCCACCCCCCTGTGGCTTTTGCTTTCCCGGCTGGAGGAGAAGGTTGGGCAGCTGACCCGAGCTCGGGCCATTCTGGAGAAGTCTCGCCTGAAGAACCCAAAGAACCCCGGCCTGTGGTGAGTTCCCGTGCCCCCAGGAGCTGACTTCGCTCACACCAAGTCCACGGTGCAGCACTTTCAGCTCAGGCTCCGTGGGAAGGTGCAGTCTGTGAGGAGTCCTGTTCCAGCTGTGAGAGTGTTCACACGAGCCTGAAGATGGTTGGACGCAGTGTGGCTTGTGGTGGGATTGAGGGTGCCCGGGAACCAAGAGCTAACGAGGGGGCCTTGGGGTGGATGGTGCCAAGATAGCGGACTCTACGGAAGAGGTAATATCTGGGAGGGACCTTGAGGGATGAATAGGAGTTTGCCAGATAAACATGGCATTCTGTCCATAGGAGGCTGTGCACACAGACTCCAGGTGTGGGGCTTCAGGGTGTCAGTGCCGTGAGGTGCCCCAGCAGGCCTGTCTTTATCCTGCCCATCTTCACTCACACCTGAATGACCTCAGAGTCCAGGTTTATGGCCACCCATAGGCTTGAGGGTGGAGATCACCCACGTCTCCCTTCTCTGGTGGACGAGCTGCTGGGCAGCACAGACAACTCCAGCTACTTAGGCTCCTCAGGACCTTCTGCTTCATCAGGCTGCCAGTGGACAGTGCTCTACCCTGCCCGGGTTTCTCTCCGCAGGCTGGAGTCTGTGCGGCTGGAGTACCGTGCGGGGCTGAAGAACATCGCCAGCACGCTCATGGCCAAGGCCCTGCAGGAGTGCCCCAACTCTGGTGAGCACCCACCTCAGGCTGCGGGCAGCAGGTGTCAGATTCAGTCACAAAAATTCCTCCGTTATGCTTGGTCATTTAGATGATTGAACTCAAGTTTCAGTGTGGGCAGTTGGACTGCATGTTCTGAGATGTTACCATTTCTTTTTCTTTTAGGAGTTAATTTTTTACTATTTTACCCCAAGTCTGTAAATTAGTGCCTGTGCAGTATAAATAAATTTGGAGTAAAAAAAGAGAAGATGAAAATTGCTGTGAGTCCAGTACTTGGAAATCACTGATTTTAGCTTTTTTGTATTGTTATAATTTGTATTATTGCACAAAATCAAGTCATACTGTGTATTGTTTTGTCCCCTTTTTTTTTACAGTTGAAAATTCTGTGAGGATTTTTCATTATCACTGAATCCTTAACGATGAACAGTTTTTAGTGGCATCGTAGAATTTTCTGGGTTTATGTCAGATATATGGCCTCAGGCCGATCTCTAGGCTGGTATCAATCCCAGGTTTTCTTTCTGCATAAATCCTTGGTAGCACTTTTTGTTACTTTGTTACAGTGAATTCTCAGCTGTGAAGTTAGTCAGTGAGTGTGAAACCTTGGAGGCTGTTGGGACTTCCAGCCTCCTCGCCCCCCGGGTGATGTCATGGCCTTGCCAGTGGGGCCCTGTGGCTCTGGGCAGGCCGCAGGGTGGGGGTTGGAGGGTATGGAGTATGGGGCGGCATAGGCGGCCCGGCCATGCGGGAGGCACAGATGAGGATATCCTGAGTCTTCAAAGGCCTCCCTGTGTGTGATGGCTGAGATGGGCATCTGCATGTCTGGATTTCAGGGGTCCTGTGGTCTGAAGCCATCTTCCTGGAGGCGAGGCCCCAGCGGAAGACCAAGAGTGTGGACGCCCTGAAGAAGTGTGAGCATGACCCCCACGTGCTCCTGGCTGTGGCCAAGTGAGTAGGGGTCCTGGTGGCAGTGCCAGTCCTCTTGCTGGGGTCTCCAGGTCCCCAGAACAAGGCAGTTTTCCCTGGTCATGACCCCTGGGAGGGTGGTCTCTTCTGGGCCCCTGACCCTCCTTCCCTTGTCCTGGTTCTTTCTCAGGTTTCTGCGCTCTCTGTCTCTCGCACTTTTCAGTTTATTCCAACATGGGTCTTGGGTTGCAGGACAGACACAGGCCTGCTGACACTGGTACACGGAATTTAGGTTACAGCTGTGAGCAAGACAGTTGTTTCCATCGTGTTAGTGCCAAAAGCCAGACTGTTTGACCTGTGTAACCCTGGGAACAATCTAGGGCCCATTGGTCAGGCTCTTGGTGTGCCTGGGGATGTGGAGGCCACCTGTCCTTCAGGGTGCTGGCCTCAAGGACAAGAGGAGGTGAGCAGGCGACCCCCCACGGTCAGCTTGTGCAGGGTACTGGGCCCGTGGCTCCCCGGGGAGGTGTGGAGGGCCTTCAGAACCTCCTGAACCTTCTCTGTTCCCTTCTCAAAGGAGGACAGTGGCCTGAGAGGAGCGGAACCTGGTTGTGGTTGGGTGTGGTCAGGCTGGGAAGTGACTGGGCTTGGGGTGGAGGGCTTGTCAGGGCTCTGCCTAGGGCAGGGGGTGTGTGGGGCCAGAGGCTCCTGTGTGCTCTTGCTGGCCCAGCTGCTTCCTCAGTGCCCACCAGCACCTCCTCCCTGGCTGCTGTGGGGCTGAGGGTGCTGCGTGTGGGGCTTCCCACGAACTTCTGAGGCCCCACCTGGGTCCCCAGGGCTCCTTCCCTCTCGCCTATGCTTCCACCTCCTGCTCTACTCTGATAGGGCTGCCATAAAACCTTGTAAAAGGCTTTGTAAAGTAAACAGGTCCCTCCTTGCTGTTCCCAGGCTGGTGCTCTGTGTGCTGCTATCTGGGTTTGTGCTCTTTAAATCACAGTTTATCTGACACTGAGCAATTAAGAATACCACAAGGCTTAAAAAACAATCAAGCTATCAGGCATGAAATTACTCCCTTTTGTAGCTGAGACCAGCCAAGGCAGCTGCCTGGAGGTGCCTAGTGCACAGCTGCTCTGGAACTTGACTGCGGAGCTGGTGGAGCTGGCTGTCAGAGTGCCCATCATGCCCTCTCCGGCACGTGGGCAAGGCTCCCAGGACCCTGACTCGGTTTCTGATGCTGTGGATCTTCTCCTGGGCCTAGTTTCAGGGGTCTGTGTCTGCTTTTAGACCAGGTTTTCAGTGTGGGCTTCAGCTCCTTCTGGAGATGCCTGGTAGGACAGAATGTTCCAGAAGGTGAAAAGGAGGAGCAGGCAGAAACTTCTCTTTCCCTAATCACAGCCTTGATTGAATTTTTTGTCCGATTGGTTACTTTCATCTCCCTATGTTTTACTCAGAGGAAGATAATAATTTCTTGCTCTGTGGGTGGTTTTCTGAGAAATGCCTTGGGTGGACATTTGAAGGAAGGAGGGTTTCAGGTAGTGACCTGGAGGGGTTTCTGGGTGGCTAGGCCTCATCCCTTGGCACCCCAATGGAGCCTGAGCTCTCCAGGGAGAGGTCAAGACCAGCAGTCCCTGTGCCTGACTCTCTGCCACTGCAGCGGGTCACAAGGCTCGAGGTCTAGCCCACCATGGAGCGGGCCAGGGTTGCCCCCAGCGTGGCTCCCGCGGCCCCAGAGCACCACCAGCACTGATCTGTGGCCACGTGGTCCCCCACTGCTGCTTCTCAATAGGCTATTCTGGAGCGAGCGGAAGATCACCAAGGCCCGGGAGTGGTTCCACCGCACTGTGAAGATTGATTCAGATCTGGGGGATGCCTGGGCCTTCTTTTACAAGTTTGAGCTGCAGCACGGCACAGAGGTGAGGCGCCTGCTGCCCATGACCCCCACCCACCAGTCCCGAATGAAGTGCTGGCGGCTGACACAGCTTCCATGGCTGCTTTCTGGCTGTAGCCTTGGAGTCTCAGCCTGAAATTTAGATGCTCGGGGGCATCTTTTAACAAGTTGGTTGTGATGGGGACTCCGGGCTGTGGCAGAAACAGGGCTGGAGCTGGAGGCCTGAGGGTTGTCTTTGTGTCACAGCCGTCCTGTCCTGCTGGACAGAGACTTTCCAGAGCCCAGCGCCCTCGGGGTCTACCCTGCCCCGCCTGATGTGGAAGGTGGGTCCTCTTTGGGGGGCGGGTGCAGGCACTGGTGTGAGGCCTGGTAGAGCACAGTGGGAGTGGGTTGGTTCAAGCATCTGCGGTCCCCACCCAGGAGCAGCGGGAGGAGGTGAGGAGGCGCTGCGAGAACGCCGAGCCCCGGCACGGGGAGCTGTGGTGCGCCACGTCCAAGGACATCGCCAACTGGCAACGGAAGATCGGGGAGATACTGGTGCTGGTGGCGGCGCGCATCAAGAACACCTTCTGAGTGTCCTGCGCAGGGGTGGGGTTAGGGCGGGGGTGGTGGCCGTCCTGCTTGTTGATTAAAGGTTTTCTAGTAGTCGTGGGGTTCGTGGCAGCGGGTTTTCTCCAAATCCTACCCTCATGTGCTTTGACCATCCCAGTCTGGTCCCCACACTGGATAGGGCTAGCTCTCCAGGCCTCGTAAGAGCCTATGCCCCGCAGAGGAAGTGCCAGCAGAGCTGGGCAACTCTGTAAGGCTTTTTGGAGATGGAGGCAGGAACTTGTGTTCTGGGTAAAAGCTGTGTGTGGGAACAGTAAGGGCCCAGCTGGCCAGGTGACCCCAGTGCCCCTGCATGTGCGGGTCTTCTCCCGCCCCAGGGGGTCTGTGCCTCCTGTCCCCCAGCAGCAGGCTGTGTGCACCCCAGGAGGGTGAATTTCCTGAGTGCTCTTGGGCCTGGCCCCTGAGGTTCTACCACAGGATGGCGAAAAGGCCCTCGGCATGTGAGAGGGTCACTCCCATTGGCGGGGGAGTTAATTTTTGCTAATTTGTAGTTAGTGATTTTTACCCTAAAGCTCTTGGACCCATTCTTTCTCTGGATGGAAAATGCACTGGTTACCTGGAGACTTGAATATGCTTCCACCATGTGAGGACAGGAGGTTTCCTTGGGCTCTGGATCCCTGGGTTTGTGTCCAGTTGGAAACTAGCCAGCTCTCTGGGAAGCGGGTGTGTTGGCTGTGGGTGGAGGCATCTAGCTGGAGGTCAAGGGTGGTCCAGAGGCAGTGGGTGGATTGTCACTTGTGGTGACAAGAAGGGCGGTTGGCCGTTGCTCCCACACATTCTTGTAAGAAGTAATCCCAGAGGGGCTTCTCTGCCTTGTGTTGGAGTTAGTCACTGACCTGTGGCTGCCGAGGGTGGGGGGCACGCCCTCCCTGTGAACACCTAGGGCGCGGGCGTCTGCCTGTAGAGGACAGACCTTGCTGGGTCCAGCCCGGGGCAGGATCAGACTGTCCCTTCGTGGGCTCAGGAAGTGCTGGTGCCTCAGGGTGGTCTGAGACTGGAAATCCTTCCTGTCCTCTGTGAGGCCAGTCTGGACAACCGTGGGGAGGTTCCTGCGTGTCTTCACTGAGCCTCTGGAGTTTCCTTCCGTCATTTTTGGAGGAAGTGGGAAGGGTCCTGCCTGTTGCCCTTCTAAGAGCTTGAAACCCAGCCTGTCCCTCCACAGATGTGGAAACTGAGGCCCAGGCTGCGGCCACAGGCAGCTGGAGCTCTCAGTTGGGTGTGGCTTCTCCTGGACACTTCCTTTGACTTCAGGTCAGGTGAGACCTCCTGCTGGGCCGGAGAGTTCCACAGCTTCTGATAGCACGTGCAAATGTCTTTCTTATTTGCCTGGGGGTCGTTTTCTTAACGCCTTGGGGTGGTGGTGAAACTGCTTTTCTCCTTGGGGAAAACATATCTTAGCTTTTCTTCCACTGACATGTTTCAGTTCCAGCTCAAGGCTGAGTTCCTCAGCTCCCCTTGTTCTGAAGCACTGCTGGGGGTAGGGCAGGATGGTGTCCACAGGCTGCCCGGCAGGGTGCTGTGGTCCAGCTCCCTGCAAGGTGGTTTGGGCGAGTGGCCATGAGCTTCCCCAGGGAAAGACCCCTTTGACCCAGGAGGGATGAGCAGCAGGAGGCATCTCAGCTGAGCGCTGGGCCAGCGAGGTGCTGGGAAGTCCCCTTCCTGGGACCTGCTGGGGCAGGACCCCCGGACGTCAGGGTGGAGGAGCTGGGGGCTGGGCGGGTGAAGTTCTGCTCACCTGGTCCTGCTGGTGTTCAGGTTCCTGGAAGAGACAGCACCTGCTGACCACCAAGGAAGGTCCTCTTCCCTGCCAGCTGGGCCCCACCCTGCTCCGTGCCCACCTAGCACCCTGCCCCTGCCTTGGCGGAGGAGATCTCCCCGGTAGATGGCTTAATCCAAGATCCACTGGATGGGAAGACAGCCCTCTAGGGCTGGGCTTCAGGGTCAGGTTAATTGAAGAAGTGATTGGATAGGGGGTGGGGAGAGGGAGGGGGAAGGCTGGGATCCTGGGCCTCCCTCCTGCTCCCTCCCTCCTCTGCTCGGAGGAGCCAACTTCAAAAGCCTTGTCCGCCTGCCTCCGCCTGCGTCCAGGGGAGCTCTGTTGGCCGGGCTCGGAACTGGACCTGAAGTGGCAGCCGCACTCCCTACCTGAGGACCCCAGGATCATGTCCGAGGTCCCCTGGCGGGAGTGAGGGAGAGCCTGATCCTGAGAGGCCCATGGTGAGCAGCTGTGGGCCGCCGGGGTGGGAGCTGTCTTGGGCTGCTGTCCCTCAGTGCCCCCACTGGGAAATCCCCCTTGGTTCCCGTCACTGCCGCCCGGCCTGGGTGCTCCTGCCTGTCCTTCCTGGCAGCTACAGAGGGAGGGGGAGTTGCCCTCCTGTGCAGGGGCCACCCTGTCCTCGGGGGCTGAACGGCCTCAGCCTTGGGCCCTGCTCAAGGGCCAACAGACCTTCCCAAGACCCCCTGGGCAACCAACCTACCCTACTTGGACATCCCTCCAGCACCAGTGGCTCCTGTTCTCACTATGATCTCTGACCCTCAACAGGCAGAGGGGCGACTCTGAGTTGGCCATTATGTGAAGCTTGTCTGGGGAGGGGGTAGTTTTGGAGAAGGGGCCACAGCTAATAATTGCATGTGCTCCCCCAGCCAGCGCTGCCTGGTGCCTCAGGCAGAGCTCCCGTGGACTCCTGCTCCAGCCCTGTGTGGTCAGGTTCTTCTACTGGGCTGGGAAGCAGAGTCAAGTTCTGTGTCTGAGTCCCAAGTCTCACAGTCAAGTTCTGTCTGAGTCCCAAGTCTCGCTGGGTTCGCATGATTAATTTCCAGCCGCTGTGTGACTCCAGCCTGGGGGCTGGGAGCCTTTCAACAAGCAGCTTTCTCTCTGATGTTTGGGCTTCTGGCCGTGGGGGGTGGTGGTGGTGGCTTCTTATCCAGGTGAGCCAGTTCCTTATTCTAGGGGAGGGGAGGCCTGGTGGGGTGGAACATGGTCCCCTTCCTCCCTTCACCTCTGGCTTTCCGCAAGCCTTCCCCTTCTGAAGGGGTGTGGCCTTGAACTCTGAGCCCTCACCCCTGTCCTGGTTGGGCTGGGGGTGCAGAGGGACCCATGGTTCTCAGAGCTGGTAGCAAGCCATTGATTGGGGGGAGCTGCCCAGCGATAGAGGGGGGCAGATTCTGCCCTCTCCTGTGGGGCATCTGGAGGTGAGCAGAGTGCCAGGGGTTGGGTGCCCAGCAGAGGAGAGCCCAGCTCTGATGGGCATGGGTCAGGGTATGGCCAGGAGCAAGGCTATATGGCGGGTACTTGTTGCTGTACCCAGACCTAGCTCAGCCCTGCCCTCCAGTCTTGGTACTTGGGCATGCAGAGCAGGGCTGCGGGTACTGATGCTTATCTTTCCCCAGACCTGCCACAGCAGTGGTGCCTAGAGCATTTGTTGAGGGGCATGGCAATATCTCTGTTTTAGGCAATATCTCTGTTTTAGGCAATATCTCTGTTTTATACCAGCTCAGCGAGTCCCCTGTGTGTGGGGGGCGGCTGGGGGAAGCACATTACCCAAAGCGCTGTCGGAGGGTCAGCCCCTCCCTAGAGCCGGTATCCCTTCCAGGGGCCTCCCAAGCCCGCGCTCTGGGCGCTCCTGCTGGCGCTGTTGGGGGCCGCTCCGGGCTGGGCCGGGATCGGCGCCTGCAGCGTCCCCGACGTGCTTCACCACTACCGCGCGGTTATCTTCGAGGACCTGCAGGCCGCGGTGAGGTGGACCAGACCAAGGGTCGAAGGGGCTGGACCAGGCTTCAGACACCATTTCATTCAGAAAAACCTGACTGGAGACGCGGTCTCCCGACGGCGGGGCCGGGTGGGAGTCTCATGTGGTGCCCAGAAGGTATGGAGACACTCCCACCCAAGCCTTCCAGCCCTCTCCCCACCGGGCTCCTCCCCCAGTGCCTCGTCTCCTCCCTCCCCAGGAGCACAGTATCCTACTGTCCATCGTGGCCCTGGGTCGGACCCTACGTGGGGCGGTGGCCCGGGGCCGCCGTGGGGCTCTGGAGAAGGCGGCGTGGACTGTGGCGGTGCGCACTGAGGCGGTGATGCGACGCCACTGCCGGAAGCTGCGCCAGGTGCGCGTCCCCGCCCGCTCCCACGGCCGCGGCCTCCCTTCCCAGGGACCCGACACGAGCTAGCGGGGAGGGGAGGGTGGGGACCGTGCCCACGCCCTGACCGACGCGTCCCCGACAGCGGAGCTGGCGGCCGGAGACGCGCCCTTCCCGGCGTCCGGGCGGCCGGAGGCGGCTCCTGCTGCGCGCCTTGGACGCCGTCGCCACCTGCTGGGAGAAGCTGTTCGCGCTGCGCGCCGCGGCCACCGATGGCTCCTGGGGCTCCTAGCACCCCGAGCCCGCGGGGCTGAGAAAGAGCCCCTCCCTCGCCGCGGCCCGCACTCTTCCCAGGGCCTGGGATTGGAGGCAGTGCCCGCCTGGCGAGCTGGTCCCGGAAGGGGCCCGCCCTCTGCTCCGAGCAAGGCCCCAATAAACTGAGCTGGTGCTGCGGCCCGGTTCCACCTCTCTTCGCCTGCCAACTGTGGGGCCCGGCCGCCCCCGTCCGCACCTCGTCCGCACCTCGGTGGGGAGGGGATGCTGAGGCCGCCGACACTCGCGGAGCAAGGCAGAGCCGTGGGGTGGTGTTCCCAGGCTCGACCAGCAGGGGGCGCCATGGGATGGGACTCCCCCTCGGCGCTGCTTGCGGAGGGGGCGGGAATGTGGAGGGGGAGATGGGGGTGGGAGACTCCTGCTGGCCCTAAAATGTAGCAGCGTATCCGTCCTGCTTCCCTCTGGGATGGGGGAAGGGTGGAAATGGAGGGGAGGGGAAGGCTGAGCTTTGTGAATTCGGAGCAAAACAACCGGATAAAGGAAACGGGCCTGAAGGGAAGCAAGCTGTGGCCCTGGCTGCAAGCTGGACCAGGCCATTTCCTGTGGCCTGGGAAGTGTGGCAGCAGCCCCTCTGTGGGACTGGACAGACCAACCAGGGACCCACCGTCTTGCGCTCTGGGACCCTATGCTTGCCTGGACGGGTGGGGGTCCGATCTCTAGGACTGGAGGCCTGTGGCCCCTCCCAGATCACAGCCTGTGGAGAAGGGGGGGACAGGGCAGGCAGAGCACCTGGCCAAGGCGGATGCTTGGCAGGCACACCTGTCATCAGGTGGACAGGCCCAGTAGGTACTGAAGCACCCTTGTCCGGGGGCACCCTGACAGGACAGAGGCAAGCAGGAGAGATACAGACAGGTCTTGGTGCCATCAGTAGGGCACAGCTGCCCCTGATCGCCCCCAGTGTGTGGGTGTAAACGCTCAGTCTGAACAGAGCAGCAACAACTACTGTCCACGGTTCATAACTAGGAAACTGAAGCAATAGGTTTCAGGACTTGCCCCAAATCTCAGCCAGGAAGTGTGAGAGCTGGGATGAGAGCCAGGTCCCAAACAGAGGGACACCCATGTGTGGGGACTTCGGGGTGCATTCATTCACCTAATGGCTACCAGGCCATGAGAGCACGCTCTGGGTGTGAGGGGGCCCTGTGCAGTTAAGGTAAGGCTGAAGGAGAGACTTGGATGTGAATGGGGTGAGGTCCAGGCAACCCCAGAGTGCTGACCTGAGTCCCTGGGTGAGTCCTCATCTTGAAGTTGGGGAATGCTGATGGAGCAGCAGCTGAGGGGAGCAGTCACATGGCTGGCTCCTGCTATGTAAGCCTGGGGCTGTGGCCAGGTATCCAGGTAGGAGGGGAAAGGCCCACTTTGGTTGGAGCACAATGCTTGGGGGAGTCAGGCCTGGAGAAGGTCAGTAAGAGAGTCCGAGGGTCTGGGTGCAGGGACAGGAAGGGGACAGGCTCTCCACAGAAGCTCCCCTTTCCCCTGTGCCCCCTGCTTCCTCGAGGGCACCTGGCTGTCTGCCCAAGCCCCAGGGCCTGTGGGGAGAGCGCTCCTCCTAACACCTCTTTAGTGTGGCCTCCTGGGCAGTTGTGGCTGCTGCCATCGTGGGTGGGCAATGGGCAGCCCTTCCATCCACCCATGCCTGAGGCAGGTTCCAGCAAACCCATTTCAGGGGAGCTGGGAGAAGGGGTAGAGGCCTCAGTTACAGGGCCACAATCTCCATCTGGGTCCTGGGCTGCAACCACAGGGGCAGACAGGGTTCCTGTAGCCAGGACCTGCAGTTTCTCCCTGGGGGCTCCTATCAGAGTTGCCCCGGTAGTGAGGGACCAACAGAGAGATAGGAGACTCAATGGTGAGGTCAGGGCCATGGGTCATGAGGCCACCAAAGGCAGAATATAGGTGGTTTATGCAGTGGATGGGCCCCACCTTTCGTGGATGCAAGGCATCTGCCAGGTCCCAGTGCCTGCCATCCCTGCCAAGGCCCCAGGCATGTGGCCTGAGCCTGGTTCTTGCACTTTTCTGGAGCACGCACCTGGTGGGGTTGGGGCCTGCACCCTGTGGCGCCTTGCCCTACATGCGTGCCTTCTCAGCAGCTTGCACCCGGGGTGGAGGCTGGGGCCCAGAGGGAGGGGCTGTGCAGGGTGGCAGATGGGGCTGCAGGGCACTGGCCAGGGAGCTAGACCCCCCATGCACAGTGCTGCAAGGAGGGCCCAGACAGGCTTTGAAGGGTAGTCCGAGTCCCACAGCCTCCCCAGACTGGTAGCCTTTGAAAGAACATCTGGAACATGGACGACAGGCAAACTAGTCTCTGGATTCAGAAAACCAAGAAGTTAATCCCAACTGTGCCACTTGTGTGTTCCCCTGCCCCGCCCATGGGCCCCACTCTCTCTCTACCTCCCAACTCTGCCCCTTCCCAGGCTGCCAGCAGACCATAGGGCTGGGGTCAGTGCCAACCCAAAGCACTGGCTCTTCTGAGAACCGCAGAGTGCTTTACCCTGCCTGAGGCCCACTCACGGGCCCCAACAGCACCTCCCCCATGTCCCCTCCCCAACTGGCCACCACCCCAGCCCAGCTGAGCACCATGAGGTGGTGGGAGAGAGAAGTGCCTGCCATGCCAGACTCTGAACAGAGGCACCTCCCACGTTCACGGAGCCAGGACTCAGGCAGGACGTGAGTTGGTCAGACCCTGCATCTGGCACTGGGGGCTACCAAAGCCAGGGAGGAAACACCTGCACCAGACCTGAGGGCCCTTGGCCCTTGCCTATGAGCCTGAGTGTGGGGTCCTCGCCTGCAGGTGTGCACGGAGGGCTGTGGCAGCCATGGTTGATGCGGAAACACAGGAGGCCCCCACTCCAGGAAGCAAAGCACATACTCATGGGGGAGGAGTGCCAGGTGTTGGCGCCCATTGTCCCTGCCAGTGGCCCGCGGGACCCTGGTGGGGGGGCGCCCCGGGACAGTCCCTATCCTGCCCCCTCTCCAGGAAAAGACCTAGCTTTGTAAACAGAAACAAACAACAACCATCCCCCCATCCCCAAGTTAAAGCCCGGAAGAACCAACAGAGAGCTCGCACCTGCTGGGCAAAACGAGTCCTTGTTTGGGGGGAAATGGGGAGGTCAGGGCCTAGGCGTGGAGGGTACTGTGCGCTGTGGGGGAGGTGGGGCACCCTGGGGTTGGATGCTGGCCCCTGGGTCACCCACCGGGCTGGAGAGGCACAGCCTGGTTCAGTGAAGTCCTGTCGCATCTCTCCATGGCCCGGTTGTGCCAATTGTGGCTGGGAGGTGAGGCAGCCAGGGCCCCCACCAGGTGAGCAGGCCTCTCCTCCGGCTGCCCCCGCGCCCCCTGCCCAGCCTGCGCGGGGCGTGAGGCCAGGGGTCCGACTGCGGCCCGAGATAAGCGCCGCACCCGTCGCCGCTTCCTGCGCTTCCTCCCAGCGCCGCCGCCGCGGGCCCCTTCCTGTTTTCTCGCGCGGGCGGGCAAGGGCGTGGGAGACGGGGCGGGGTCGTGGGGATGGGCGGGGTTGTGGGCCTAGGGGAGTTGTGTGGGGGAGGGGCGGGTTTGTGAGGCAAGGGGTGGAGTCATGGGGGGACGGGGCAGGGTCGTGGGGGAGGGGACAAGGGAAGGGAGGGGTCCTAGGGGGTGAGGCAGGGTTGTGCTGGTTGTGCTGGTTGGACTGGACGTGGCGGGGTGGGTGGCGGCGATGGGGTCTTGGGAGATAAGGCAGAGGGTGGGGAGCCTTGCTGGACTTCCCTGGGAGGCTGGGTGCTTGTGCAGAGGTAGAGGGGGTGGGAGGAAGCAGAGTGGGCTGTGCTCTGAAACACAAAAGAGGAGGAACATCGGTGTTCCCATCCCTCCTCCTCCCAGTCCTGGATCAGGAACCCCCACATACTTGGCCCAAACCCTCTGTGGACTGAACTGGAGCCTGCTCCTTAGGGCCTATCCCCAACCTGGGGCAGCAGTGGCAGTGGGCGGGTGGGTAGAGGACCAAGTCTTGGTTTTGAGGACCTGTTGGAATGGGAGGTCAGCTGCTCTGGATCCCCTCCTTTGGGGATAGCTGCTCCAGCGTATTGGGCTTCCCTGGTGGCTCAGACGGTAAACAATCTGCCTGCTGTGCAGATTAAGATATTTAATCTGCTTGTTCAGACTTGGTCATTAGAGATACGTTTATGTTACTTTACTGAAAACACCTCGTGGTAAAGAATCTGCCTGCCAATGCAGGCCACCAAGGTTCCATCTCTGGGTCGGTAAGATCCCCTGGAGGAGGACATGGCAACCCACTCCAGTATTCTTGCCTGGGAAATCCCATGGACAGAGAAACCTGGAAGGCTACAGCCCATGAAGTCACAAAAGAGTCTAACAGGACTTAGCAACTAAACAACAATAACATAGATGTTGTAGGCTGTCAACTGAGTGACTGGGCTGTCTAGGGTGTTTGTCCATCAAGTAAAGAGTTAAGTCCCTCTTCACCTGCCCAGCCTAGCCTTGTTGGGAGCAGCCCTAATGCTGGCATGGTGTGTGTCTGGTTGTGTCGGGGATGTTACTGAGGTTGTGGAGGTAGTGATGACCATGTCTACTGGGGAGAAGGGGTGCACTGTACCTGCTCTCAGGCATAATCCCTCCTCCTCTGGGCAGTTTGGGGGCAGGGTTCCACACCTCGGCTTGGGTCACCCCAGTGCTAGGCTGGGTCCTGGGCATGAGAGCTGTGACTTAGCCAGGCCAGGCTGCTAGAACTTCCCGCCAGGAGCTAGGTCGCCTGGGTCTGTTCCTGGCGAGCCTGACTCAGCGGGAGCTGGGGGTGGGGACTTCCCTTCTCCTGACCCTAGGGGAAGCAGGTGGGTGGGGCCAAGAGGGGGAGGGGTGGGAAGCCTGATCCAAGGCTGGAACCACCCAGGCCCTGAGGCTGTGGTCCTGCCTAGGAGGACTGGGTCTCTAGGCCCTAGGAGGCCAGTCTGCCCTGGGTCTTGTGTGGTGCTCACTTGACTGCTCTCTGAAAACAGCTGCCATCTGTGTGTGTGTGTGTGTGTTCGAAGTCCTGATTCTGCTCCTGAATTCCCCCAGCCCCTGACTCCAAGGACTTGGCCCAAATTGAGACCCCGCTCCTCCTACCCTGGCAGTGAGAGAGGGGCTTCTAGGGGGCAAGTTGCTTGGCCGCTCCCACTTGGGCACCCTGGGGCCCCCATCCCCACCCCCACCCCAAGGGTGAGGTGAGGAGAATGTTAGAAAACTGCTCCCTGTACAGGAGAGACAGTCAGCCTCTCTGTGTGTCCATGGGTATCTCTGGGATGGGGACACAGGTGAGGTGATGCCTGTGCCCAGGCAGGGGTCTCTCAGTGATAGGAGAAGCTGGGCTGGCACTCCCTTCGCCATGTCCTGGCCAGGGAGTGGGGTGAAGATGTGGGAGGGTCTGCCCTGGGGGTGGGGAAGGGGGCAGAAGCTACTAGACTCTGGCTACTATGGGTATGCCTCCTACAGAGATTACCCCCATGGCAGGGGGCACACCTTGGCCCAGCTGACCCGGGGCTCCAGTGGATGGGTCATCTGTCCCCCAGGCCCACCCCAAGTGGGAGTTGGAGGCCATGGGAGCTGAGTGTGCACACTAATGGGTGACATGGCCTTTGTGCCTGAGCCCGGGACTTGGCATTGGTGTCTCAGAGCTCCCCCCATCCCCTGGACTGGACCACCGTGTCCCTTTGGGCCTCATTCCCTGTTTCTTCCTGTGTACCAGCACTGTCCTTGGTGTCCTGGAGGCCATTTCTGTCTGTGCCTTAACCTGCCCAGGGCTCCTCTCTACGTCCACATCCATCTCTTCAGTTTGTGTTTCTCTGTCCCTTTGTTTTGGAGGTCTCTGGGCCCTGCTCACAATGCGGTGGGGATGGGGGTGAAGGGGGCCCAGGTGCCGCTCCCCCATTCCACCCGCTGAGGTGTGAGGCTCATGCCAGTTTAGAGAGGTGATTCCTTGGAGGCAGGACACCAATAAGAACAGCCCATCGCCTGTTCACCCCTTCAGACACACTCAGGCAGTGGGCCCCTGTGCACCGACACCCAAGCTGACAGGGAGACACACGTGCACACAGTCTCAGACACACTGGGTGTCACACACAGTCATCGTGGAAGGTCACGTTGAATCACATGGTCACACCGTCACAGCATCATTGCCATGCTCAGAGCATGTGCAAACTTGCTCACATGTAATCAGGTTCAGGCTCATGGCAGCCACGGAGCAGCCCACATCATCGCCAGATGCCCGTGTCCCAGGGTGCATGTGCCATGTCAGGCAGGGTTGCCAGAGATCAGCCCCATATGCTACTGGGGGAGGACAGGCCAGGGGGACACATGACCCCTCCTCTTGGAAGACCTCTTGGAAGACCTGTGTGGCCCGAGAAGAGTGTGGGTGTGTGGAGGACCAGTGTTGGGACCCTGTTCCAGGAAAGAATCTCCCAAGATGATTGTTGCAAACTTTCCCTGAACTCATGGGCTCCCCAGCGCTGGGGGAACCAAGGAGGCTGTACGGAAAGGGCATCCGGTCCTTCAGGGACGGGGCACAGGGCTAGAGTGATGGATTCCAATGTGGGAAGCTTGAAATGGGAAGCCTGAGCCCCCTGCTCTGGTCATTGGCCCTGTGTCACTGGAGAGCCTGCACAGGTCACCCTGGGGGGCCGCAGGGATTGGTCATGGTGCTACCGCCTCTTGGGACACCAGGTTGAGTGAGAATGATGGACTGGGGTCCCAGGATGTCAGGTCTGCAGACAGGCGTCAACCCCACCAGCCTCCTTGAGAAAGAGGTGCTGTCTTGGGCAGTCACTGGGCTTGAAGAAAGTTTTAAAGATGAGATGAGGATGGTTAAATCCTCACCTGGGTGAGAGTGTGGGGGGATTTCTGGGTGTAGTCTGACCCTTATTAGGCTTGAGTTAAAATAGAGAGTGGCAGGGAACTGGGGATGGGAGGGTGAGGAGTGCCCACACCTCTTGCCTCCCACCAGCTGCCTGGGGTAGTGTCCTGGAAGGATGGACCCCCCCAACAGCTCCCTCCATCCCCACTGCAACAACCACAGACACTAGAGTTCGGAGGAAAGGTGAGGTGCTTTATTGTGGCCTCGCCTGGTCCAGGGGGACCCAGCTCCTGGCTCCTCCTTTACAGCAAACAAATGTTATTTTAAAAGCCCTTGCTACATTGGTGCTTTGCATCACTGAAACCCCTTGGGAGGAAAAGTTTAATTAAAACTTAAATATATTGTTTTATGAATATAAAAAAGGCAAAGTAAAAAATACAGCCTAGTTCTAGAAAATACACTGCAAGAAAAGGATTAAGCTTAGCCCCGGCAGGGTCAGCCCACACGTCCTAGGTCTGGGCTTCCCGGCCAAGCCCCAGTACGTGGGGACCCTCCCGTCGCGGTGCCCTCGACCCGGCCAAGGCCCAGCGTCGCGGGTTCCTGCGGGGCTGTGACAAATAGTGGCAACTCTGCCTGCGAGAGACAGAGCCATCGCACAGTGCCCCGGACGACCTATCCCGAGATGCAGGCGCTGTAGTAGACAGCAGAGCTGGCATCGGACAGCGCGGCGATCAAGCTGCTCTCCTCGGGGCAGGACATGGTGCGTGGGGCCAGCTTGGCCAGCGCCACGTGGTACGGGAGCCCGGCGGCGTCGGGGCGAGTCCGGCTGCAGTTGAGGTACTGGTCGAACTCGGTCAGGTCCACGTCGGCCCACAGGTCGGCGGCAGGTCCCAGCGGCTCGGCGCTCTCCAGGGGAGGGGCTTCGGGTGGCGGCGACAGAGGGCCGGGGTAGGGGCCCGGGCCCGGCGCGCCCGGGGCGCTGTAGTAGAGGCCGCAAAGCGGTGCGGCGGGGCCGGGCGCTGTCCTAAGCGCCTCGGCTGGCGGCGCCCCGAAACAGCCACCTGGGTTCCTGGGCAGCTCGGCTGGGCCGTAGGGCGCACGGAAGGCCCGCAGAGAGCAGTCCTCGGGCGCCGCGGGCGGAGGGAAGAAGGCGGCCTCGCCGGGTTCCAGGCCGTCCAGCGGCGAGCGCTCCGGTGTGGGCAGCCCCAGACCGTCGAACTCGGCGCCCAACGGCGGCAGCTCGCGGAAGACCCGGGCCGGGCCCGTAGCCGCGGGAAAGGGCTCGGGAGGCGGCGGCGGCGGCGGTGGCGCCAAGCCTGGGAGGAGGAGGCCGGGCTCCAGCCGCCGGGCCTTGCGCGCCTGCTTTTTGCGGCGCGGCCGGTACTTGTAGTTGGGGTGGTCGCGCAGGTGCTGCACGCGCAGCCGCTCCGCCTCCTCCACGAAGGGCCGCTTCTCCGCCGGGCTCAGCTCCTTCCACGCCTTGCCTGCGGGCCGCGGGCGCGGGTCAGCTGGGTGCCGTCGGGAGAGCTGGCAGGCTGACAGCCGAGCCCAGCGCGCGCCCCGGCGTGAGGTCCCCCGGGAACCCCCGCCCCCATCCCCAGCTCCCGCCCCTGCCTCGCGGCCACTCACCCAGCATCTTGCTTAGCACCGCATTGTGCAGGTCTGGGTTCTGCTGCGCCAGCCGCTTGCGCTCGTCCTTCGCCCACACCATGAAGGCATTCATGGGCCGCCGGATGCGCGACTCGTCGGTCCCCTGGCGCTCCCCACGGCCGGCCGGGCTAAGACCATAGCGCCCCGGCTCGGGGCTGCGAGGCGGGCTGCGCGGCGGACTAGGCGGCGAGGCAGGCGCGGCGGGCGCGGTGGGGACGACGGGGACGGCGGGGAGGCCGCGCGGCTCAGCGGCGGCCCCGGGGCCCGGGGCCCATGCACAGTCGCGGCGGGCGGGCGGATCGTCCTGTGCGCCGTAGCCGAGCGGCGATCTCTGCATTCCAGCTGGGCGCGGCCTGGGCGGAACGGAGCGCGGGAGCGCGGAGGGTGGGCGGCGGGCACGTCGGGGTCGGACGCGCTGGGCTGGCGGGCGGCGGTGGGGACGGCAGTGGCCTCTCGCCGGGTGGGCGCCCAGATATAGCAGCGCGGGGGCCAATGGGCGGCGTGGCGGACAGGGCGGGCCGGGGCGGGCCGGGGCCGCCCCCCTCCTCCCGGGGGCTCCCTTTCTTCTCCGCGGGGCGAGATTCCGCTGCGGCCTCCTCGAAGCGGCGCCCCCCTCACCCGCTCCGAAGGAGAGACCCCCCTGAGTGGGAGAGGGCGGCTGATGTGGCCCGAAGCTTGGCAGGGGGCAGCCTTGTGGGGGCTGTCAGACTTTCAGAATCAGACCCCCGGGCAGGAACTGGGGGCGGGGGCGGCTGTCTTCCCAGCAGATTCTGACTCCAAGGGAAGTTCACCTTGGGAAAAGTGCTTTGTGTCTTGAGGGAGCTGCTTTGAGTTACCCCGGGCGTCCCTGCTCACTCGTCCTTCACCTACATGTGGAACTTGCAGCTCTGGGAACTTTGAGCCTCCCCCAACCCCCACCGCTCCCCAGGTCTATTCATGGGGTTAAGGGAGATGTTCACCGTGTCCCCCACCGCACTCGCAAGCGCTGGAAAATCGGCAAACCGCAGCAGCTGAGTACCTGGAGGAGAAGGTGGATGGCAGGCACCTATAGCAGAGCAAGGGAAGGGGTCCAGTGGGTGGAGCCCAGCGCCTCATCCCCCTCCCCAGAGCCTGATTGACCAGTTGTAGTACTGGTTACCCAGTCCAGTGGGCCAGGCCAGCGCTGCTGCAGAAGTGAGGCTGGGTCAGGTGGCAGGAAGAGGGGCCTTCCCCTGGGCCCTCAGACCCCTGAGGATGTCCAGAGGAGCTGCCAGCCTCCTTGAAGTCCCTTCCCACCCCTTCCAGAGGGTGTCTGGGTTCCCAGACCCTGACGGGTGTTCCCCAGGCAGGCTGCTCCCCTGCCCCCATGCTGAGGGTGGTTCTAAGGGGGCTGTGAGTGTGTGTGTGTGTTGGGGGTGTAGGATAAGTTTCCCTCCTGCACATCCACTGGCAGTCTGTGAGCTCTGTAGCTCCACTACCTCGTCAGGAGCCCCATCGCATGTGTTGAGAGCTTCATAGTGAGTGACCTCAGGTGATGGTGATCCTAGGTGTGGGTGGCCAGAACTCCTGGATCCTCTGTCCCTGGTAGTCCCTCTAGGCCACAGTCAGGGCTTATGAGGGGGCAGGTCCCCTGTGGGTCTGACAGCTCCCACAAGCTGCTGCTCCTGAGCTGTCCTGGGGAGAGGCCAGCACCCCCACAGGGGTCCTCCGCCATGAGGTCAGTTGTGTGTGCATTCCATCCGCAGCGCAGGCTCTGTCATGTAGGGTTGGGTGGCTGCTATCAGGTTTCTACATCTCCCAGGCTCTGGCGCCTAATTCATGGACACTGAGCCCATGCTGATGGACTGGGGACAGTTGAGGGGGTCCCATTGAGTCTGGGGGGAAGATTGGCTTTTCCTGGCGGGTAGACAAGAATGGGGGGCCTGAGGGTGGACGGGTGTACAGCCTCTCCCAGATGTGACTGTTTCCCTTTGACCAATGTGGGTGGACTGGGGCTGGGAGAAGAGACATGTGAGAAAGACTTGGGCTGAAGGATGGGTCCATGGGACCAGCATCTGGCAGAGGTGACATCGCCCTGCAGCCTTCTGGGTGTGGTCTGGGGTCAAAGGCCTGGCTCAGCCAGAGCAGCAGGAGCCTGAGCTGATCACCACTGGGCTTGGGAAGGTGGCTTCTGGTTCCTCCACTCCAGCCCCTGACCCTGTGGTGGATTTTTGGCTCCCTCAGGGCCCTGCCTGGCCCCCTGCAGTCCCTGAGAGCCTAGCAACTCAAGCTGCTGGGAGCTCCGTGGCCAGAATTACCTCACCACCAGGGCCCCACCCCCCAGGAGGGCTGCTTCGCCTGGCGCCAGCCACTGACCCTCCCTCTTGGCTGAGCTCCAGCACTCAGGTGTCCGGCTGTCACGTCCTGTGAACTGGGGTTCAGCAAGGCAGGGGAGAGCCTCCTGAGGTGACCCCCACCTCCTCGGGGTCAGGCTCCCTCCTCTGTGTGCTGCCTGGCAAGGCTGACATTAGCTCTGGCCCACCATCCAGATGGGAAAACAGTGGGGTGGGAGCTGCAGTCAGGGTGGCCCTGACCTTGGAGCCTCAGGGCTGGGGATACACCCCCGGGCTGTGGAAGGGCTGTCATGGGTGTGACCAGTTGGGCATCAGAGGTATATGTCGGTATGTGGTCTGTGTGTCCGTGTCTGTCTGCCTAGGTGTGAGGATGAGGCTGGACTTTGCCATAGGAGATGAGGTCCTGTGGGGAGTGGAGGCCTGGCCCTGGACATCCACCAGGGGAGGAGTTCCCAAAGACTTCTCTGGCCACCAAGCTATGGCCCCCAGTCCATCCACAGTCTGAGGACGTTACTGTGTCTCCAGGACCCACCTGGTCCAAGTCTGCTGCTGCCCACTTTGGGAGGTCCTGTCTGCAGCCCCCCGTCTCCCCAGACAGGATGTGGGCTGGTGAGCAAGCTTATTCTGTGAGCGGGGGCTGGCCTGGGCGTCCAGTGGCCGCTGCCTTCCTGGCCCTCCACCCGCTCCCTCTCTCAGCCTGGACTGGACCCCTAGGCTCTGGGCAAAGCCTGCAAGGGATTCTGGGTAATCCCCTCAGTGCCTCTGAGTGGGAGATTTGCTGGGCTCTGGGGGTGGCAGACCTCCCAGGCACTGCCCGGGGCATAGACCTCACAGGATCCTAGCCACCCAGGCCTGGCTTGCTGCAGGAGCAGTAGCGGGGCTGGGACGAATTACTGAGTCCCTAGAGGCAGAACTACCCTTCTCCTAGAGGGCGGGAGCAGGGTCCCCATCAGTTACGGGTCCAGGTGGAAAGGTCTCTGGTCTCCTGACTCCTGGGCTTTGGAGCCAGGCCACCCAGTTCAGGCCCTGCCTTGTGGTCCTGGAGACTGGGGCTCAGGCCTGGCCCAGATCCTCCTGTTTGTCCTTGAAGCTGCCCCAAAGGCTGGATGGGGGTGGGGAAGCCACCCGATGGCCTAGAATCAAGTGGGCACACTCCCCATGTGCATGCATGACTCGCCTAGCAGCAGGCCTAATCCTGGGGGACGCTGGAGCTCAGGCTTGAGGTGGCTGGCTTGTCCAGCCCATACCTTCCTGCTCTCAGTCCTGGTGTGCAGAGGGCCATGGGGTGCAAGGGACCTGGCGCGGTGCTCACACTCACAGGGCAGTGTCTCAGAAGTGCAGGGGTCAGGGCACAATTTGCCACTGTCACTGTCGTGGGGACCTGGAAGTCCTGGTTAGAGCTGGGTGGTTTAGGAACTTAGGTGTCAGTGTGCTCGTGGGGGTGCTTGTGGGGCATGTGGGAGAATGGCACCCCTGCAGGTCCCAGGGCTGTGGTGCAGGGTTTGGGTCTGCCCCTGAGTGCTTCAGACTAGCAGGACCAGGTGGGTGGGGGGGCTTCTCTGGGTTGAAGGGGACTTGTGAGTTGGGGGTGGGGGCACCGAATGTAGCCTGTGTGAGGAGCCCTCTGGGACGGTGGCTTCACCGGGGCAAATGGGCTGTGGCCGGTCATGTTAGATCACTTTTGTGGATGTCCCAGGTGTCAGGGTCCGGCAGGGGCGCTGTGTTGGATCGGAGCTGGGGTCCCAAGCAGGGCGAGCCCTGGGGCATTGTGGCCATGGTTGTCCTCCAGTGTCCTGCATTCTGTGTGGGCCTCTCTTGGTGCTCAGCGGGGGCTCCGTGGGAACCAGGCGGGGGGGTCAGGGGGAGCCCCCAGGCTGCTCTCAGTTTCCATGGCAACAGTAGGGCGGAGCCAGGAAACACCAGCTCAGGAAGGAAGGCCACAGCTGCGAGGAGAGAGTGGAGGGCCAGCCTGGCTGAGCAGGCGCCAGACACTCTGTCTGTCCAGTTGTCCGGCACAGCTAGCCTGCCAGGCCTATTGCTCTGCCCTTGGCTCCACCCCCATGCCAGTCAATCCGGGCTCAGGCAGCCGCTGGAAAGGGGTCTTTGCTCAGACCTTGGCGCCCCAGGCCTGGGTGATACAGGAGTGGTGCCCTGGTTCCCTGGAGACTCTTGGTGGGACAGAGATGGGCTCTCTGTGTGCCCTGGCTGGGGGGCTGTGTATTGACGCACTTGGGTATCCTGAGCCCCCACCCTATGACTACCCTGCTCTGGGCTGGCCCAGCCCCTCTTCTCTCCTGCCAGGCTCTGCTGACAGTCCTTATTTGCCCTGGGAAGCATGGAAGGAAAGCCAAGCCCTCCAGGTGGTCACTGGCCCACGGGGCCTGATGGGCACTGCCACTGTGTGCTTCTTTTCTACTGAAGCCCTGGCTTTGGTAACAAGTGGCTCTGATGGTCCAACCGATTGTGACTGCTAGCTGGGCTGGAAGGCAGGCCTGTGTCTTGGGGACCAGCCGCCCCTTCTCTCTCAGGCTCAGGAGTTACCCATCCATCTACCCATTGGCTACTGACCCACCTGAATAGGTCAGGCCCTGTTTTAGGAGATAGAGGTGTAGCCGCGAACAAAACAGACCCAAGTGCTGCTTGTGGGGAGCTTCTGTTCTGTAGGAGTGACAGACAAATCAACAAATCCACAAAAAGTCAGAATCCAGGGTGCTAGGCTGTGAAGGAGAGAGAGGGGCTGTGTCAGGGTGCTCACTGCCTATCCGTTCAGGAGGGGACCGTGGAGCCAACCCTGAAGAGTACGTGAAAGCAAGGAAGGGACACGGGGAAGAGTGTTCTGTGAAGAGAAAATAGTATGTGCAAAGGCCCTGGGGCAGGCTCGTGCTGGAGAGGGGACCAGGGCTGTGGGAGGTCTGGAGGGTCTTGCTTTCTTCTCTGAAGAAGACATGGGGGCTTGGGAGAGTTTTGAGCAGAGGAGCAGCGTGACTGGATTTAGCTCTTCACTCCACGCTGCTGTGTGGAGGGAGGTGGCCCAGTGCAGGCAGAAGGAAGTACTCACCACCTCTCCACCCGCAGAGAAGGCAGGGGTCGCTCTGAGAATGGGGCCTGGCTCCTGGGCCCCCTGGTCTGCTGCCCCTAAAGGAGTTTCCTTTGTTTCTCTCCACCAGGGAAGGGCTGGTGTGCCTGGACCCCTGGGAGGCACTGCCTTGGGGACCCCTGTGAGTTAGACCTCCTGCTTTCATCAGGGCCCCTGACCCTGCTTCTGCTGGAGCCCCTGGGGAGGGGGAGGGTGGAGTGGCCGCCAGCCTGGCGGGCTGGCAGGGCAGGGAGGGCGGTGTTTCTGGGAATTGTGTGGGGGAAGCGCATTGTTAGAGCGAGCCTGGAGCAGGCCGCCAGGGCCTCTGCTGCTGGCCTCTGGGGGGTGCCTCCTGCCTCCCCAAAGTGCTGCTTCTGGGGGAGGGAGCTGGGCCTGGGCCAATCCCTGGGCGGGGCTGGGACTTTCCAGGAGAGGCTGCTGGGGGCGGTACTTCTTCCCATTCTGCAGACCAGGAGACTGAGGCCCAGAGAGAGCACTGGCCAGATGAGATGTGCACTGGCATGCAGGATGGAGGACTTGAGCTGGACCTGGTCCCTGGTCACCACCCTGCCTGAGCTCAGAGGCCAGGACCTGAGGGAGGCCTGAATGGGACTGGCTGGGGTCAGAGCCCTGTGGCCCACGGCTGGGCTAGAGGGCCTGATGGAATAAGGCGCGGAAACAGCTGGGCACCAGGGTCAGGGAAGCATTGCCCACAGCACAGCAGAGGGAATGGGGGTTTCTGGGACTGCGACATCTCCCTGCCCAACCCCTGTGGCCATGGGAAGGGGGAGGGGGCTCCGTGTGAGTTTGGCAGCACTGGGCTTCCCACCGAGGCCCCTGCCCCAGCCAGAAGGGAAGCAGGATTCGACCTGCGGGGGTCATGGCCAGCTCTGGGCAGGCAAGCATGCGGACACAAATAGAAAAATAAATGGCCTGAGCTTCCGATGTTTCCGTGGTCTGAGGATGGGGGAGGGACAGGCCTCTGGGCCAATAGTGCAGCCTGTCTGTGTGGGATGGACCTTGAAGTGTTGTTGGGGTGTCCCCAGGCCACTGTCAGGGCTGCATCTGCCCACAGAGCCCCCGGGACAGGCCAGGCTCCCCACGGAGTAGGGCCCTTGTGGGCAGACCCATGAATCTCTCACCATAAAGGGGTCAAGTGTGGAAGACCCCTGCAAGGTGGGACACAACCCTTGTGTGACTTGGGTTGTGTGCCAGTACCCCAGATACAGCAAAAAGGATGTGGGGTCTGGAGCCCCAGTGAGCACCCTGCTGTGGGTACAGCCAGGTTCACTTCACAGTCCTGAGGTCACCCTGCAGGCACAGCTTTCTGGCGGGGGGTGGGTGGGGAGGATCTGGGGGCTCAGGCAGCTTGCTGGGGGAAATGCCTTGGAGGAGGAAGTTCCCAAGATTCAGTAGGGTCCAAGGGGTCTTGGGTGGATGGTGACTGTCCTGAGAAAGGTTCTGGGGGTCATGAACTCATGACGGGACCAGGGACTTCTAGGATGGAGAGTCAGGGGTTTGGGGGTTATTCAGTCACTACTACTCCAGCTTGAGCCCTGGCCAGAGTGGGACTCACCCCCAGAATCCACACATGAGGGTCTCTCTCCAGGACTAACCACAATCTCACCTGGGCTGCTTCATGGCTGTGGCCAGAACCAATTGGACCTCCTGGCCTGGCAGGGGTGGGGGTGGAGGGCCCTGGCCCACAGGCCATCTGTGGCTCACTCCCGCCACCCAGAGGCCTCTGCTTGGGGCCTGCAGGCCACAAGACAGGTCACCGGGCCTGGACCCTGCATGGCATCACACTCCTCCCCCTGTGGTGGTGGCTTCCATATGGGACTGCACCTTGTCAGTGTTCAGGGCTCCCGTCATGGGGCAAAGGGCTATAGTCCCCAGGTCCAGCCAGGAAGCCCCCACCTCCCCTGTCACCCACCCCCACTTGCCTGTCCACTCTTCCCAATCACCCTCCCTCCTCCCACACCTCCTGATCACTGGTGTCTTGGTCTCTGTTCATCCACAGCCTTGGTGGCCTCAGTCAAGAGCCTCTGAGCCATGCCTGGCTCCTCATGAGCTGTCTCTGTGGTCCCTGTCGGAGGGAGGAGTAGGAGGGCCCGAGGTGGGTTTTCCTCCTGGCTGGGCTAGGGCAGGGCCCTTGTGCTCAGCTGACAGCCCCCTCTTGCCTCCCTGTCCCAAAGTAAGAGCCCAGGTTGCCATGGAAACAATTACACTAAAAGAAAATTATTTTCTAAACTGTGGGATATAGAACCCTAGCGCTTCTTTATTGGTGCAGCTCAGGGCAGCAGTGATTGTGTCAGGATGCTGGGGGCATCAGCACAATGGCTGAGACATGAAGGGGCTCTAGTCTGTGCTGTGGTCAGTCCTGGCCCTGCTGTGATATGTTCACGGCTTCATTCATAACTGAAGGGACAGTATGCATCCCTTGAAGAGCAATGCAGAGGCGACTGGGAGGCTTTCCTATGGGGTTTCTTTCCTGCCAGGGGATGGTCTCTGACTCCCAGGTTGATACCCTGTCCTATTCCCTCCCACCTGGCCCAGTCTCCCTCCTCAGCTCACAGACCTGCCCTGTTTCCATCTCCCCCATCCCCCTAGTTGGCCCCTGACTTGTGGTCACCCCTGCCCCTTTTAGCAGCTTGTATATGGTCACTGGCTGGGGGACAAACTCCAAACCCCTGTAATACAGCCCCCAATCCCTCAAATCCCTGCCCTCCTTGGGGTGCCCAATGTTCAGTGTCCACTGGGCTGGCTGGGAGGCCTGTGCCTCTGCCATTTGAGGACAGAGGACAAAACCTCCAGGCCCCATCCACCCTGGGGGATAAGGGGCAAGGCTTTTCCTTCTTAACCAGCTCAGAGGTCACGCTTGAGTCTTTGTGGCTTAAAACGTCCAACCCAGCCACACATTGGAAGCCTCCCTCACTCAAACCCCGGCACTGGATGGGGTTAGGAAAGTGCCAGGGACCTTGAAGATGTGGGTAGGGCCCTGCCTCTGGAGATGCTGAGCTCAGCCATGGCTTCTGACAAGCCTGGAGCACAGGGGGGAGAGTGTCAACCCATATGGTCAGCATACAGCAAAGCACTGCAGATGTATGTCCAACAAACCGCTTCTGGTCCCTAACACTAGAGTCAGAAGGAGAGGATCAAGAAAGGCCTCTCAGAAGCATCACCTGTGCTGTCAAGAAGGGTCCATGCCAGACAGCGACTCAACCTTAGTGGAGGCGCCAGTTGGGGCAGGGTCTGGGCCATCACTGTTAGGGAGCCAGCCTCGAGGCTAGACCCCATCTGATTTCTCCCCAGAACAAACCAGGATAAAGTGCTGGGGATTAAGCAAAATGGCTGTCTGAGGAGGCCTTACAAATAGCTGTGAAAGGAAGAGAAGCGAAAAGCAAAGGAGAAAAGAAAAGTTATACTCATTTGAATGCAGAGTTCCAAAGAATAGCAAGGAGAGATAAGAAAGCCTTCCTCAGTGATCAGTGCAAAGAAATACAGGAAAACAATAGAATGGGCAAGAATAGAGATCTCTTCAAGAAAATTAGAAATACCAAGGGAATGTTTCATGCAAATTTGGGCTCAATAAAGGATAGAAATGGTATGGACCTAACAGAAGCAGCAGATATTAAGAAGAGGTGGCAAGAATACACAGAAGAACTATGCAAAAAAGATCTTCATAACCCAGATAATCACAATGGTATGATCACTCACCTAACCCAGACATCCTGGAATGTGAAGTCAAGTGGGCCTTAGGAAGCATCACTATGAACAAAGCTAGTGGAGGTGATGGAATTCCAGTCGAGCTATTTCAAATCCTAAAAGATGATGCTGTGAAAGTGCTGCATTCAATATGCCAGCAAATTTGGAAAACTCAGCAGTGGCCACAGGACTGGAAAAGGTGTTTTCATTCCAATCCCAAAGAAAGGCAATGCCAAAGAATGCTCAAGTTTAGTTCAGTTGAGTTCAGTCGCTCAGTCGTGTCTGACTCTACGATCCCATGAACTGCAGCATGCCAGGCCTCCCTGTCCACATTCTAGAGTTTACTCAAACTCATGTCCATTGAGTCGCTGATGCCATCCAACCATCTCATCCTCTGTCATCCCCTTCTCCTCCCGCCCTCAATCTTTCCCAGCACCAGGGTCTTTTCAAATGAGTCAGTTCTTCACATCAGGTGGCCAAAGTATTGGAGTTTCAGCTTCAACATCAAGAATGCTCAAACTACTGCACAACTGCACTCATCTCACACTCTAGTAAAGTAATGCTCAAAATTCTCCAAGCCAGGCTTCACCAGTTCGTGAACCGTGAACTTCCAGATGTTCAAGCTGGATTTAGAAAAGGTAGAGGAACCAGAGATCAAATTGCCAACATCCTCTGGATCATCAAAAAAGCAAGAGAGTTCCATAAAACATCTATTTCTGCTTCATTGATTATGCCAAACCCTTTGACTGTGTGGATCACAACAAACTGGAAAATTCTGAAAGAGATGGGAACACCGGACCACCTGACCTGCCTCTTGAGAAATCTGTATGCAGGTCAGGAAGCAACAGTTAGAACTGGACATGGAACAACAGACTGGTTCCAAATAGGGAAAGGAGTACGTCAAGGCTGTATATTGTCACCCTGCTTATTTAACTTATATGCAAAGTGCATCATGAGAAATGCTGGGCTGGATGAAGCACAAGCTGGAATGAAGATTGCTGGGAGAAATGTCAATAACCTCAGATATGCAGATGACACCATCCTTATGGCAGAAAGTGAAGAACTAAAGAGCCTCTTGATGAAAGTGAAAAAAGAGTGTGAAAAAGTTGGCTTAAAACTCAACATTCAGAAAACTTAAGATCATGGCATCTGGTTCTATCACTTCATGGCAAATAGATGGGGAAAGAGTGGAAACAGTGATAGACTTTAGTTTTTTGGGCTCCAAAATCATTGCAGATGATGACTATAGCCATGAAATTAAAAGACGCTTGCTTCTTGAAAGAAAAGTTAGGACCAACCTAGACAGCATATTAAAAAGCAGAGACATTACTTTGCCAACAAAGGTCCGTCTAGTCAAAG